>NC_080461.1:3844090-4540688 GCF_028018845.1 Melospiza georgiana | reverse complement strand
GGGCCATTGTTTTAGCCTATCAGAGCAGGAAATTACAGTGACATCAGCTCTTGTATCTAATAGTCCTGAAAGACATCTCTTTCTGCCTTTACATGACAAAGCACACTTTAGAACAGGTCTGTTTCTGCCTGTTGTCTGTGCCACATCACCATTGGATCAGCTGGTGTGGTGATCATGTCCTGTAGGAGGTCGGCTCTAACTGTAACTGTTCCTTTTGGAATGAAAAGGGAGGGAATAAGCATAGAGCCTGGACAGTTATCTCCCGCAAAGACGTCAAGGCGAGTACCTCAGGTAGTAGAGTGAGTGTCTCCCATCCCTTCCCTGGTGTTGGTTAAAATCAAAATGTCTCTGGCCGTTCTTCAGGCCTGTATTTGCCTGTTGGAATATGCTGAACATAAATATCGTGGATTGGCATTGAAAAGGCTCTTGCCAGCTGCCTTTGGGTTCCAGGGCAGAGCTGTTCTGTCGAGTTTTCCGCAGTGATCGAGCTGTCCCGCTGGATCTGAGAAGGTCGCTGTGCTGGTTCTCCACGGTGTTGGGGAGAGTAGGGCAGAACGGCTCGCGTTTGGTGTCATCATGCGGGGCCTTTCTGTGTCTGTGTGGGGTTTCCCGCAGGCCACCGGTTTTGCTGGTGTTTGAAAGCGTGTGGACGAGGGGGGCAGTGAGGAGAGTGGCTGTGACAGCTGGAAGGTCCCTGGTAATAGCCTTTATTTTTACAATTCTGTTGAAAATGCCCCATCTCCCTACACTTAAAGCCAGGTCCTTTTTCATGCGTATGTCAGGGAATAACTTGGAGCCTACTAGCACCTCTACTACACCCTGACTGGTAGCCTTAGCTTGGCTGGCGTGACAGTGTAGGGATGCCCTAAGCGTGCATGCCTCGACCATTTGTGCAATGGTAGGCTTTGTGTTGAGTGGTAGAGAAGGTAAAATGTCTTTACAGTTGTTGTTAGCATTTGTTTCAGCAAGTTTAGTAAGGAGTACCTTCCTGGCTTTTGGATGTTCAACTTGTTTCTCTATTGCTTGTGGAAGGTGGTCAATACATTTTAGAAAGGATTGCCCAGGTCCCTGCAGAATGTCTGTGAAATCTAGAGTAGGTGTTGTTCCATTGGGTGTCTGCTTGAGAGCTGTCTTTGCAGCCCTTATATCTCTTCTAACACATCTCAGGAAGGTGTCTTGCGTGATTCGCAGGTTTAATGAAATCTTCCTCCCTGACTAGATGGACTAGTGTTAGGTGTGCCCGCCTGTCTTCCCTAGCATAGTCTTTTAATAGTTGTTGTATTAGATTTTTCCCCATTCCTTCTCACAGAACAAATTCAGTGGAGAGAGTAGGATGTGCATAAAATGGCGCAGATCATGAACCCCATTACATGTGCAGCAATGACTCCATTTAAGAAGTTATTAAAATACAGTGAGCACCGCCCATGGTCTTTTGCTGCTTTATAATGGTCTTTCATCTCCCCATGTGGGACAGCTTCCCTTTGGGGCTTAGCCCCACTCTGGTACTGAACCGGTGCTGCTTGTATTTTAGGTACCAATTCCCAGTCCCCCCTCTTCAGCCGCGAGCTTCCGCATCCTCTGCCAAGCATCCTCAGGCTCATGCTGAAGGTGGGATGAACCTTCCCTTTCCTCTCCAGAAGAGGGAACTTGGTCTTTGGCAGAGGAGCGGGGCCTTGGGGTGACTGGCCAGGCCTGGTGTTGTGGGCCTTTGGTAGCCAAGATGGCGGCCTTCCGGTTGCCGCCCCTCACACTTCCGGCTCCGACAGTGTGGGATCCGCAAGGGGCTGAGTTGGAGGGGCTAGGACAGCGGGAGTAGGCAAGGAAGCGCTGGATATCCCAATGCAGGGATGGTACCTGACGCAGGGGTAGGACCCAACACAGGGGCAGGACCCGATGAGAGAGCTGAGGGTGGGAGGGAGTTTGACATTGACAACTCCCTCTAGAGGAGGGACTCCATTTTGTGAGCTATCTGAGGGGGATCAAGGGAGGAGAGGTACTGGAGAATGGGTTAGGGTAGAATCCAGGCCTGTGTGATCAGAACAGACCTGGGCAGGGGGTAGAGAAGGAGGGGAGATGGCAGACAGCAGGTGGCTTGTCTGTGCTTTACAGCAGTTTCTGTCTCTCATCCTAATGGTGTCAGTAGGTTCAGGAATGCGGGGGAAGAACTCAAAGACTGGATTGAATATAAGAACTTTGAACCCTTGAGAAAACTCCATAAATCATATGAAAAATTGGGAAAAAATTTTGTGACTCTTATCACTCCCTGAGTTTTCTAAAAATAGAGACTTTCTCTGACTCAGTCTCAGAATGCTATAAGACAAAAAGAATACACAGAAATACCTGGGAACTCTGTAAACAGCCAATGAAAAAATGACTTCCAACTTCCCTTAGTAAAAGACTTCCACTCTGAAAGGAGAACCTCCCTAACTCCAACATATATGTCCCTCTCAGCTTTGGATAATTTGTTACCCAGAGCTGCCCCTGATGTAAAGGGTGGCCCACCCACAGGAATAAAATATCACCCAAGGATCCTGCACTGCAGGTGGCTGTCCCCCCATTCACTGCTCTGGTGGTGCTGGATGCAGATGTTTCAAAATATCCCCTGGGCTTCACCAGCTGAGCCGGCCCTGTTGCTCCGGCAGGGTACCAACGCTGCATTCAGTAAACCCTGGTAAAACTGATAAAACATTGCATTCAAAGGGCTGCCTCACTTTATTGTAATTTGTCATTTTTGTCATGCGGTATTATAACTCCTGTAATAGGTCCCTGGGCCTCCACAACCTTGCGTCCTACTGAGATATCATTGTAGTGAGGAGCTCAGCAGTGCTGAAAGCAGAGGCCTGTCTTTTGTGTTCCCTTTGGGATGGCAGTGGAGGAGCCCTGAGTGCACATTCAGAGGCACCTTCATGGCTTCTCATGCCATGACACCAAACCTAAATGTGCAAGGTGACTTCCTTGAGTGACATGTAGTCCTTTGAAATATCTACAGGAAGTGGTCAGGAAATGCATTCTGAGCCTGCTCCTTGGGATCAGCTGTGAGGGGCTGAGGGCTGGCCTGAGCCCGGTGCTGTGTCCCACTGGGAGCAGCCGCACAGGCTCACGTGCAGAGCAGGCACTGCCAGAGGCGCTGGAGATCTCACCTGCCCTGCAGTCACCATTGTCAAGGTGCTGTAAACCCCAGCTTGTGCTGACTTTCCCCTTGGACCCCTTTGGTTTAGTCACTATGGGGAATTTCTTTCCTGAAGCCCGTGGGATTTCCCCTGGCAGGTGTGATGGGGATGCTCGGGGAGTGTGGGGCTTTGAGGGCAGCTGCCCGGGCAGGGGCTGAGCTCGGGGCCCTGTTGGGCCCATGGCCCCCAGCAGCAGCAGCAGCAGCAGCAGCAGCAGCAGCAGCAGCCCCAGGGCCCAAAGCCCCGTGCCCCCTGCCCAGCACAGGCTGCCCTGTCCCTGCAGCTGTCACCCGAGTGGGGCCCAGGGGCCAGTGGCCGCTGGCAGCAGCAGGAATGCGGGCAGGGTGAGGGTGCCCTGGCTTGGCTTTTGTCTCTGGAACAAAGCGGGCTCAGGGCAGTGCAGAGCAGGCTGGGAAGCAGAGCCCAGGGCCTTTGGAGTCTGCAAGGCTTAAAGATCAGCCCCTGCAGCAGCCCAGATGCAGGTGGCCCAGTTGCCAAGGCTGTGGTGGCCTTGAGAGCGTGCAGGTGGATTTTGCATGGCTGTGGCCTGCTGGCGGCTCTGGGCCCAGGAGTGCCTGTGGCTGCAGCAGGAAGGGTGGCTGAAGGTTTGGTGCCTGCTTTGGTGGCATGGCTGCAGGGGCCAGTGCTGTGAGAGCCCCTTGTGTGAGAGCTGGTGAGAGCTGAGCTCTTGGGGACAGCGCTGTGCCCCAGGCCAGGAAGTGCAGCAGTGCCCAGTGGCAGGAGTGGTGTCAGTGGGAGCCCCTGTGCACAGGGACCCCCAGCCCCGGGGTGACCGTGCCAGCACCTGCAGGGACCTCCAGCCCTGGGAACGTGGAACAAATGCAAACCACAAGTGTGCAAAGGCTGCCTTTGCCCAAAGGAATGGCCAAGAGAAGTCAGGTTTTAAAAAGAAACAGGATTTATTTTTCGAAGATTGGCAAATCTAGGATTTACAGAACATGTTTCGTTATAACAATGGTTATAACAACATCAACAGTAATATACAGAACATATTTACATGGGATCTGAGGGGCTAACAATCTTCAAAACATATTTACAGGAAACTTCTAATGTAGTCAACATATTTACAGGAACTTCAAAATTTTCAAACGTATTTACAACGGCGTGGCATCTGTGCCATCATGTGCATGAGCCCTGGAAGAAAGGAAGCAGCAGAGCTGGACTCAGCCGCCTGCACTGGGCCCAGCAGGGCTGGCAGCTGGGCCCCAGGGGCTGGGCCGGGGCTGGCAGGGCTGGCGTGGCCCCAGGCAAGCGCAGGGCAGGCTGGGGCTGGTGCTTGTGGCAGCACAATCCAGGCCCCCTGCGGGCCCCGTTTCCCTGTGTGGGGCCATCCAGCCCAGCCCCAGCCTGGCGTCAGGGGACCCAGTGTGTGTGTGGGCAGGGCGTGGGTAGCATCTGCCTGTCTTACTTGTGAAGCTGCTCCTTCATCCAAGGACCATGGGCTCCTCCTCATCCTTCTCGTCAACTTCCATGTCCTCGGTGACGTCCTCCTCCTCTACGTCCATCTCCTCGATGGTCTCCTCCTCATCTACTTCCATGTCCTCCACAGTGGTGGACATGGAAGTAGAGGAGGAGTCCACCTCCATCATTTCTTCCTCATCCAGCCCCTGGTCCACATCCATTGCCTCCACAATGTCTCTCTCAATCTGCAAGGGGCAGCACAATCTCCCAGTGGGCTTCCTGTCCCACACCATCCATTCCCACATGGCTGCAGCCTGCCCAAGCCGGGTGCCCCCTGCCTGGCATGGCACTGTACCTCCATTGCCACAGCAGCGCACATTGTGCTGGGATCGGCACTCCAGAGCCGGCGGCAGAAAAAGCCCAGGCAGCAGCAGCAGCTCTGTGCTGAGGGTCAGAGCACAGAGCGAGTGGCAAGTGACCCTTGGTAGCCGGTGAAATGTCTGCTGTGCTCGTTTGCAGGTCCTGGGCGTTCCACCTGGAACCCTCTCGGAGCTGTGATGTCACTGAAGTTTCAGGGGTGCTGTGCAGTGGGAGATGGGGATGGCAGAATGATCAAATCCTGGAATGGTTTGGCCTGGAAGCGACCCTCAAGATGATGTGGTTCCAAGCTGAGCAAGCTCCCAGCCCAGCAGGTTGCTGTGGCCCCTCTCCCACCTGGTCTTGGATGTTGCTGGGGATGGGGCATCCACAGCCTCTCTGCACTGGTCCCTGTGTCAGGGACAAGCACCCTGAGAGTAAAGAACTTCTTCCCATCATCAAATCTCTTCTACCTCCTAGAGTTTGATCCCATTCTCCCTTGTCCTGTCATTACAGTTCTTGACCAAGAGTCCTCTCCCACTTCCCTGTGGGTCAGGCTGTTCCTACAGGGTTACACGTGTGACTTAACCTGCAGACAGGAGAGAGACAAGCCAAGTTCCCAGTCAGAAAAAATGCGGAATGTGGCTTGAGAACTGAGAGAATAAGGAAAAAGAAAAGACATGAAAGTCTTTGGATTGCGTGGGCTGTGGGATTCATGCCTTTTATTAGAGGCCCGGTCCCTGGTGCACTCAGTTCCTGTGTTGCAGCCTGCCCACAGCAACCTCTGTGAGGGACCTGCACTCGCAGAGTTGGGAGCCGGCTTGCTTGGATGGCTGATGGATGAGGCAAGAGAGGGATCGTTTTGTGGAAATCCAAATAATGTGGATTGTGCTGAAGAGGGTCCAGGAATGGAGACAAAATGGGGCTGGGCACACAACGTGGGGGTGAACAGCGCAGGATAATTACAGTAAGCCAGGACCAAATTGATACAAGAGAGTTGGAACATTCCGAGGGAGAACATGTAAGGAAAATGCAGCAGTTGAACTGGGTGATACGGACAAAACGTGCTGCATCACCATGAGCCTGCAAATGCCCATGGGCAACACCATTGCATTCAGAGCGGTGACTTTTTTTACCTTGGTCACTTTGCCCTGAGGTATTACAGTTCCAGTGGTAGGTGCCTGTGTTTGCTAAGTCCAGTGAACCAGTCGTTGTTGCCTTCCATCTGGATCTTGTTTCCTTGATCTTTCAGCAGCTGGATGCCCTGGTATACTGACTCCCTATGTGATAACAGGTAGGAAAAACGCCTGCCTTGTAGTGCCTTACAGGCATGGCCATGGACAAGAAATTGTGGCTTGTCTGTGGAAGCTGAAGGCATGTGGCTCAGTGAGGAGCATCCAGTTCTCTGCTACAGCGGCTACAAATGCCAGTATCCTCTGACTTTAGCTAATTTATTATCTGGAGGCTTGGGTGTCCTAAAAGTAAACAGATAAAGAGATTAGAATATGAAACTTAAGTTTTGCTCCCACTAAACTTTCTCTTCTGTAAGCCAAGGGTGTGAACACAGTTTATTAGAAGAATCATGTATCAATGCTAAAATATCATTTTTACAAATGTTAAGACATAGATTCCGGTTAGTGGTGTCTGAACTATCTTGGTCTTGGTGTGTGTGGTCAACGCTGCTTAGGAGATCTTCTTCTGTCCTTCTCCTTCTTCTTTTCCAGGCTGCTACTGTCTCTCTTAGGCTTTCATTCAGTTCTTCTGATGGTGGCTCTGGTGTTTGCCTCGCGGTTCCCAGAAACAGTTTTAATGTATTTTGCTGGGATTCATCTTAGGAATGTTGCTGTAGAGACAAGGGCATCTTTTCTTTCCCAAGTAATTAATGGAAAAGTGCCCATAATTTGTTTAGATTCAGGGTCTTTGCTCAACACAGGTGGCTGTTCTTTCAATTGGGCTGCAATTGAATGAATTAGTAAAATGCCTGATGACTGGGAGAGTTGTCTCCATAAATGAATTGTTCAAAGAGCTGAGTACGTAAAAGGCCTTGGCCAGTCTCTCAATGGAAGATAATATCTGGATTCCCCCTCTCAGTTGATCAAGGGTCCTTTTGATGGATCAGTGGGCCCTCTCGGCTATAGACTTTCCAGTGGCGGAGTGTGGTATGCCTGTGATATGTTTTATACCCCAGTGGTTAGAAACTTGTTGGAATCAGTGCAAGGTATAAGCAAGAGCATTATCAAATTTAATTTCCTGTAGAACTGCTAAGGTGTAAAAAACGAAAAAGTAATATTTTATAGCATCTTCTGATTTTTCACCAGCATGGGCAGAGGTGAAAACCGCACTGGAAAAGGCATCAAATGAGACCTGGATGTATTTTAGTCTGCCGAAAGGGGCTTAGTGTGTGATGTCTGATTGCCAGATGTGGAGACTCTCTAGTCCTCTTGGATTGACTCCAGCTCTGGCAGAAGCAAGGCCATGTTCCTGGCAATTTGGGCAGGTGGCTACAAGTGATCTTGCCGGGTCTCGGGTGTTTTTGAACATCCTGAGCAGCGCAGGAATGTTTTGATGGTAGAATTGGTGGCTGATCCTAGCCTGTGTAAAAACAATCTAAGGCGTATTGCAGTGGTTCAGATGTTTGAAGTAGGCAATTGAGGGGCTCTTGAGTGAGAAGTAAGTATATATTCACAAGGTCTGTTCCTGCAAGGGAGCACAGACGCTCTCTAGGTTTCCTGCAATAGTTCTGCAATAACTTTCTGTTGGGTTGTTATCATTTTAGTAGGTTGGTGTGCTCTGAAAACGCATTCAATTTCTATGAGGGGATCTGAGATAGTTGAGTCCCCCTGAAAGAATAATGCATGAAATACTGGACTTACACCAAGGATTGCCAGGGAGAAAGGAAAAGTAGTGTGGTATCTGTGTGCCTGTTTAGTTTGAATCACCCAGGATGCCTTTTGTACAGCTGCTTCTGCCTGTGGTGTCAGTGATCACGGGAATCGAGTCCTTCACTGCCTTTAAGGAGCAGGAACATTGGCATGAGATCTTCTGTGGTGATTCCCAGCAGTGAATGTACCCAACTGATGCTTCCAAAGAGCATTTGGGGTTCTGGCAGAGTCTTTGGGTTGTCCTTGATATGTGCAGTGTTTGTGGTGTGATGGTTCTCTCTGCAGTTTTTAGGCCGAGACACTTCCAAGGGGCTGTCCTTTGAACTTTATCTGCTGCAATCTTAAAACCTTTCTCCTGTACCACAGTGATGACATCTTGTACTGCAACATCCAAAATGATTTGAGCTTCTGCACAAACAACTGTGTCGTCCATGTAATGAGAAATGATAGCATTAGGATGTTCATTTAATGGTCCATATAACGAAAAGCGATTAGCATTAGGGCAAGTGAATTTGGACATCAAGCCATTGACAAATATTTGGTCTCCTCTTCATTCGTTGAGGCAATACAGTCCACTGGTACCTCTGTAAAGGTGCTTGTCGATTTAGTGATGGAAAAGGCAACCCAGGAAGGTGTCATTGGGTTGCATGGGGGTGTCAAAAAAAGTAGTCATTAAGATCTATATCAACCATCTGCCAATAACAGTGTAATCATAGGTACAATTGGACTAAACCTCCCTGAACTAGCCTTCCTTCACATCTCAACCCATGCAATCTTCAAAGCAATGCTCTTTCTATGCTCAGGCTCCATCAATCACAGCCTAAATGGCAAAGAAGATATCCGAAAAAAAGGAGCACTCCAAAAACTGCTACCCTCAACTACGGCATGGTGCACCATCGGCAATCTCGAGGTAACATGGAGGCTGAGCGCAGGCTGGACTGGAGGGAACCCCCTGTCCTTGATGACCTCACTGATTTTCCTGAGGTCCTGCAGGAGCCGCCTCTTGTCCTTGCCAGGCTTTCATATGATAATGAAAGGTGCATTGCAGGGGCTAGTAGAGGGTACAATGTGGCCCACAGACAGCTGCTCCTGCATGAGGGACTGCAGGGCCTTTAACTTTCGGCCTGGGAGGTGCCACTGATCCACCCATATGGGGTCGTTGGTCTTCCAGGTTGACTGAAGGGTGGCACGCTGCTCAGTGGCCCCCTGTAGAAATCCTGAGGTGTTGATAGGATCTCTGGCCCTGTCCCCCTTTGGGACAAGAGGTCTTTTCCTCAAATTTTTATTGGTGCCCGGGTGACAAAAGATCTTACTGCAGAAACTGCGCCCTCAGGACATTCCCTGAAGATGTTACTGTGACTCCAGAAGCTGGTAGTGGCTCCCTGGTTGCTAATAATTACCCCAGCAGCTGGGACCAGGGGCCATTGTTTTAGCCTATCAGAGCAGGAAATTACAGTGACATCAGCTCTTGTATCTAATAGTCCTGAAAGACATCTCTTTCTGCCTTTACATGACAAAGCACACTTTAGAACAGGTCTGTTTCTGCCTGTTGTCTGTGCCCACATCACCATTGGATCAGCTGGTGTGGTGATCATGTCCTGTAGGAGGTCGGCTCTAACTGTAACTGTTCCTTTTGGAATGAAAAGGGGAGGGAATAAGCATAGAGCCTGGACAGTTATCTCCCGCAAAGACGTCAAGGCGAGTACCTCAGGTAGTAGAGTGAGTGTCTCCATCCCTTCCCTGGTGTTGGTTAAAATCAAAATGTCTCTGGGCCGTTCTTCAGGCCTGTATTTGCCTGTTGGAATATGCTGAACATAAATATCGTGGATTGGCATTGAAAAGGCTCTTGCCAGCTGCCTTTGGGTTCCAGGGCAGAGCTGTCTTCTGTCGAGTTTTCCGCAGTGATCGAGCTGTCCCGCTGGATCTGAGAAGGTCGCTGTGCTGGTTCTCCACGGTGTTGGGGAGAGTAGGGCAGAACGGCCTCGCGTTTGGTGTCATCATGCGGGGCCTTTCTGTGTCTGTGTGGGGTTTCCCGCAGGCCACCGGTTTTGCTGGTGTTTGAAAGCGTGTGGACGAGGGGGGCAGTGAGGAGAGTGGCTGTGACAGCTGGAAGGTCCCTGGTAATAGCCTTTATTTTTACAATTCTGTTGAAAATGCCCCATCTCCCTACACTTAAAGCCAGGTCCTTTTTCATGCGTATGTCAGGGAATAACTTGGGAGCCTACTAGCACCTCTACTACACCCTGACTGGTAGCCTTAGCTTGGCTGGCGTGACAGTGTAGGGATGCCCTAAGCGTGCATGCCTCGACCATTTGTGCAATGGTAGGCTTTGTGTTGAGTGGTAGAGAAGGTAAAATGTCTTTACAGTTGTTGTTAGCATTTGTTTCAGCAAGTTTAGTAAGGAGTACCTTCCTGGCTTTTGGATGTTCAACTTGTTTCTCTATTGCTTGTGGAAGGTGGTCAATACATTTTAGAAAGGATTGCCCAGGTCCCTGCAGAATGTCTGTGAAATCTAGAGTAGGTGTTGTTCCATTGGGTGTCTGCTTGAGAGCTGTCTTTGCAGCCCTTATATCTCTTCTAACACATCTCAGGAAGGTGTCTTGCGTGATTCGCAGGTTTAATGAAATCTTCCTCCCTGACTAGATGGACTAGTGTTAGGTGTGCCCGCCTGTCTTCCCTAGCATAGTCTTTTAATAGTTGTTGTATTAGATTTTTCCCCATTCCTTCTCACAGAACAAATTCAGTGGAGAGAGTAGGATGTGCATAAAATGGCGCAGATCATGAACCCCATTACATGTGCAGCAATGACTCCATTTAAGAAGTTATTAAAATACAGTGAGCACCGCCCATGGTCTTTTGCTGCTTTATAATGGTCTTTCATCTCCCCATGTGGGACAGCTTCCCTTTGGGGCTTAGCCCCACTCTGGTACTGAACCGGTGCTGCTTGTATTTTAGGTACCAATTCCCAGTCCCCCCTCTTCAGCCGCGAGCTTCCGCATCCTCTGCCAAGCATCCTCAGGCTCATGCTGAAGGTGGGATGAACCTTCCCTTTCCTCTCCAGAAGAGGGAACTTGGTCTTTGGCAGAGGAGCGGGGCCTTGGGGTGACTGGCCAGGCCTGGTGTTGTGGGCCTTTGGTAGCCAAGATGGCGGCCTTCCGGTTGCCGCCCCTCACACTTCCGGCTCCGACAGTGTGGGATCCGCAAGGGGCTGAGTTGGAGGGGCTAGGACAGCGGGAGTAGGCAAGGAAGCGCTGGATATCCCAATGCAGGGATGGTACCTGACGCAGGGGTAGGACCCAACACAGGGGCAGGACCCGATGAGAGAGCTGAGGGTGGGAGGGAGTTTGACATTGACAACCCCCTCTAGAGGAGGGACTCCATTTTGTGAGCTATCTGAGGGGGATCAAGGGAGGAGAGGTACTGGAGAATGGGTTAGGGTAGAATCCAGGCCTGTGTGATCAGAACAGACCTGGGCAGGGGGTAGAGAAGGAGGGGAGATGGCAGACAGCAGGTGGCTTGTCTGTGCTTTACAGCAGTTTCTGTCTCTCATCCTAATGGTGTCAGTAGGTTCAGGAATGCGGGGGAAGAACTCAAAGACTGGATTGAATATAAGAACTTTGAACCCTTGAGAAAACTCCATAAATCATATGAAAAATTGGGAAAAAATTTTGTGACTCTTATCACTCCCTGAGTTTTCTAAAAATAGAGACTTTCTCTGACTCAGTCTCAGAATGCTATAAGACAAAAAGAATACACAGAAATACCTGGGAACTCTGTAAACAGCCAATGAAAAAATGACTTCCAACTTCCCTTAGTAAAAGACTTCCACTCTGAAAGGAGAACCTCCCTAACTCCAACATATATGTCCCTCTCAGCTTTGGATAATTTGTTACCCAGAGCTGCCCCTGATGTAAAGGGTGGCCCACCCACAGGAATAAAATATCACCCAAGGATCCTGCACTGCAGGTGGCTGTCCCCCCATTCACTGCTCTGGTGGTGCTGGATGCAGATGTTTCAAAATATCCCCTGGGCTTCACCAGCTGAGCCGGCCCTGTTGCTCCGGCAGGGTACCAACGCTGCATTCAGTAAACCCTGGTAAAACTGATAAAACATTGCATTCAAAGGGCTGCCTCACTTTATTGTAATTTGTCATTTTTGTCATGCGGTATTATAACTCCTGTAATAGGTCCCTGGGCCTCCACAACCTTGCGTCCTACTGAGATATCATTGTAGTGAGGAGCTCAGCAGTGCTGAAAGCAGAGGCCTGTCTTTTGTGTTCCCTTTGGGATGGCAGTGGAGGAGCCCTGAGTGCACATTCAGAGGCACCTTCATGGCTTCTCATGCCATGACACCAAACCTAAATGTGCAAGGTGACTTCCTTGAGTGACATGTAGTCCTTTGAAATATCTACAGGAAGTGGTCAGGAAATGCATTCTGAGCCTGCTCCTTGGGATCAGCTGTGAGGGGCTGAGGGCTGGCCTGAGCCCGGTGCTGTGTCCCACTGGGAGCAGCCGCACAGGCTCACGTGCAGAGCAGGCACTGCCAGAGGCGCTGGAGATCTCACCTGCCCTGCAGTCACCATTGTCAAGGTGCTGTAAACCCCAGCTTGTGCTGACTTTCCCCTTGGACCCCTTTGGTTTAGTCACTATGGGGAATTTCTTTCCTGAAGCCCGTGGGATTTCCCCTGGCAGGTGTGATGGGGATGCTCGGGGAGTGTGGGGCTTTGAGGGCAGCTGCCCGGGCAGGGGCTGAGCTCGGGGCCCTGTTGGGCCCATGGCCCCCAGCAGCAGCAGCAGCAGCAGCAGCAGCAGCAGCAGCAGCCCCAGGGCCCAAAGCCCCGTGCCCCCTGCCCAGCACAGGCTGCCCTGTCCCTGCAGCTGTCACCCGAGTGGGGCCCAGGGGCCAGTGGCCGCTGGCAGCAGCAGGAATGCGGGCAGGGTGAGGGTGCCCTGGCTTGGCTTTTGTCTCTGGAACAAAGCGGGCTCAGGGCAGTGCAGAGCAGGCTGGGAAGCAGAGCCCAGGGCCTTTGGAGTCTGCAAGGCTTAAAGATCAGCCCCTGCAGCAGCCCAGATGCAGGTGGCCCAGTTGCCAAGGCTGTGGTGGCCTTGAGAGCGTGCAGGTGGATTTTGCATGGCTGTGGCCTGCTGGCGGCTCTGGGCCCAGGAGTGCCTGTGGCTGCAGCAGGAAGGGTGGCTGAAGGTTTGGTGCCTGCTTTGGTGGCATGGCTGCAGGGGCCAGTGCTGTGAGAGCCCCTTGTGTGAGAGCTGGTGAGAGCTGAGCTCTTGGGGACAGCGCTGTGCCCCAGGCCAGGAAGTGCAGCAGTGCCCAGTGGCAGGAGTGGTGTCAGTGGGAGCCCCTGTGCACAGGGACCCCCAGCCCCGGGGTGACCGTGCCAGCACCTGCAGGGACCTCCAGCCCTGGGAACGTGGAACAAATGCAAACCACAAGTGTGCAAAGGCTGCCTTTGCCCAAAGGAATGGCCAAGAGAAGTCAGGTTTTAAAAAGAAACAGGATTTATTTTTCGAAGATTGGCAAATCTAGGATTTACAGAACATGTTTCGTTATAACAATGGTTATAACAACATCAACAGTAATATACAGAACATATTTACATGGGATCTGAGGGGCTAACAATCTTCAAAACATATTTACAGGAAACTTCTAATGTAGTCAACATATTTACAGGAACTTCAAAATTTTCAAACGTATTTACAACGGCGTGGCATCTGTGCCATCATGTGCATGAGCCCTGGAAGAAAGGAAGCAGCAGAGCTGGACTCAGCCGCCTGCACTGGGCCCAGCAGGGCTGGCAGCTGGGCCCCAGGGGCTGGGCCGGGGCTGGCAGGGCTGGCGTGGCCCCAGGCAAGCGCAGGGCAGGCTGGGGCTGGTGCTTGTGGCAGCACAATCCAGGCCCCCTGCGGGCCCCGTTTCCCTGTGTGGGGCCATCCAGCCCAGCCCCAGCCTGGCGTCAGGGGACCCAGTGTGTGTGTGGGCAGGGCGTGGGTAGCATCTGCCTGTCTTACTTGTGAAGCTGCTCCTTCATCCAAGGACCATGGGCTCCTCCTCATCCTTCTCGTCAACTTCCATGTCCTCGGTGACATCCTCCTCCTCTACGTCCATCTCCTCGATGGTCTCCTCCTCATCTACTTCCATGTCCTCCACAGTGGTGGACATGGAAGTAGAGGAGGAGTCCACCTCCATCATTTCTTCCTCATCCAGCCCCTGGTCCACATCCATTGCCTCCACAATGTCTCTCTCAATCTGCAAGGGGCAGCACAATCTCCCAGTGGGCTTCCTGTCCCACACCATCCATTCCCACATGGCTGCAGCCTGCCCAAGCCGGGTGCCCCCTGCCTGGCATGGCACTGTACCTCCATTGCCACAGCAGCGCACATTGTGCTGGGATCGGCACTCCAGAGCCGGCGGCAGAAAAAGCCCAGGCAGCAGCAGCAGCTCTGTGCTGAGGGTCAGAGCACAGAGCGAGTGGCAAGTGACCCTTGGTAGCCGGTGAAATGTCTGCTGTGCTCGTTTGCAGGTCCTGGGCGTTCCACCTGGAACCCTCTCGGAGCTGTGATGTCACTGAAGTTTCAGGGGTGCTGTGCAGTGGGAGATGGGGATGGCAGAATGATCAAATCCTGGAATGGTTTGGCCTGGAAGCGACCCTCAAGATGATGTGGTTCCAAGCTGAGCAAGCTCCCAGCCCAGCAGGTTGCTGTGGCCCCTCTCCCACCTGGTCTTGGATGTTGCTGGGGATGGGGCATCCACAGCCTCTCTGCACTGGTCCCTGTGTCAGGGACAAGCACCCTGAGAGTAAAGAACTTCTTCCCATCATCAAATCTCTTCTACCTCCTAGAGTTTGATCCCATTCTCCCTTGTCCTGTCATTACAGTTCTTGACCAAGAGTCCTCTCCCACTTCCCTGTGGGTCAGGCTGTTCCTACAGGGTTACACGTGTGACTTAACCTGCAGACAGGAGAGAGACAAGCCAAGTTCCCAGTCAGAAAAAATGCGGAATGTGGCTTGAGAACTGAGAGAATAAGGAAAAAGAAAAGACATGAAAGTCTTTGGATTGCGTGGGCTGTGGGATTCATGCCTTTTATTAGAGGCCCGGTCCCTGGTGCACTCAGTTCCTGTGTTGCAGCCTGCCCACAGCAACCTCTGTGAGGGACCTGCACTCGCAGAGTTGGGAGCCGGCTTGCTTGGATGGCTGATGGATGAGGCAAGAGAGGGATCGTTTTGTGGAAATCCAAATAATGTGGATTGTGCTGAAGAGGGTCCAGGAATGGAGACAAAATGGGGCTGGGCACACAACGTGGGGGTGAACAGCGCAGGATAATTACAGTAAGCCAGGACCAAATTGATACAAGAGAGTTGGAACATTCCGAGGGAGAACATGTAAGGAAAATGCAGCAGTTGAACTGGGTGATACGGACAAAACGTGCTGCATCACCATGAGCCTGCAAATGCCCATGGGCAACACCATTGCATTCAGAGCGGTGACTTTTTTTACCTTGGTCACTTTGCCCTGAGGTATTACAGTTCCAGTGGTAGGTGCCTGTGTTTGCTAAGTCCAGTGAACCAGTCGTTGTTGCCTTCCATCTGGATCTTGTTTCCTTGATCTTTCAGCAGCTGGATGCCCTGGTATACTGACTCCCTATGTGATAACAGGTAGGAAAAACGCCTGCCTTGTAGTGCCTTACAGGCATGGCCATGGACAAGAAATTGTGGCTTGTCTGTGGAAGCTGAAGGCATGTGGCTCAGTGAGGAGCATCCAGTTCTCTGCTACAGCGGCTACAAATGCCAGTATCCTCTGACTTTAGCTAATTTATTATCTGGAGGCTTGGGTGTCCTAAAAGTAAACAGATAAAGAGATTAGAATATGAAACTTAAGTTTTGCTCCCACTAAACTTTCTCTTCTGTAAGCCAAGGGTGTGAACACAGTTTATTAGAAGAATCATGTATCAATGCTAAAATATCATTTTTACAAATGTTAAGACATAGATTCCGGTTAGTGGTGTCTGAACTATCTTGGTCTTGGTGTGTGTGGTCAACGCTGCTTAGGAGATCTTCTTCTGTCCTTCTCCTTCTTCTTTTCCAGGCTGCTACTGTCTCTCTTAGGCTTTCATTCAGTTCTTCTGATGGTGGCTCTGGTGTTTGCCTCGCGGTTCCCAGAAACAGTTTTAATGTATTTTGCTGGGATTCATCTTAGGAATGTTGCTGTAGAGACAAGGGCATCTTTTCTTTCCCAAGTAATTAATGGAAAAGTGCCCATAATTTGTTTAGATTCAGGGTCTTTGCTCAACACAGGTGGCTGTTCTTTCAATTGGGCTGCAATTGAATGAATTAGTAAAATGCCTGATGACTGGGAGAGTTGTCTCCATAAATGAATTGTTCAAAGAGCTGAGTACGTAAAAGGCCTTGGCCAGTCTCTCAATGGAAGATAATATCTGGATTCCCCCTCTCAGTTGATCAAGGGTCCTTTTGATGGATCAGTGGGCCCTCTCGGCTATAGACTTTCCAGTGGCGGAGTGTGGTATGCCTGTGATATGTTTTATACCCCAGTGGTTAGAAACTTGTTGGAATCAGTGCAAGGTATAAGCAAGAGCATTATCAAATTTAATTTCCTGTAGAACTGCTAAGGTGTAAAAAACGAAAAAGTAATATTTTATAGCATCTTCTGATTTTTCACCAGCATGGGCAGAGGTGAAAACCGCACTGGAAAAGGCATCAAATGAGACCTGGATGTATTTTAGTCTGCCGAAAGGGGCTTAGTGTGTGATGTCTGATTGCCAGATGTGGAGACTCTCTAGTCCTCTTGGATTGACTCCAGCTCTGGCAGAAGCAAGGCCATGTTCCTGGCAATTTGGGCAGGTGGCTACAAGTGATCTTGCCGGGTCTCGGGTGTTTTTGAACATCCTGAGCAGCGCAGGAATGTTTTGATGGTAGAATTGGTGGCTGATCCTAGCCTGTGTAAAAACAATCTAAGGCGTATTGCAGTGGTTCAGATGTTTGAAGTAGGCAATTGAGGGGCTCTTGAGTGAGAAGTAAGTATATATTCACAAGGTCTGTTCCTGCAAGGGAGCACAGACGCTCTCTAGGTTTCCTGCAATAGTTCTGCAATAACTTTCTGTTGGGTTGTTATCATTTTAGTAGGTTGGTGTGCTCTGAAAACGCATTCAATTTCTATGAGGGGATCTGAGATAGTTGAGTCCCCCTGAAAGAATAATGCATGAAATACTGGACTTACACCAAGGATTGCCAGGGAGAAAGGAAAAGTAGTGTGGTATCTGTGTGCCTGTTTAGTTTGAATCACCCAGGATGCCTTTTGTACAGCTGCTTCTGCCTGTGGTGTCAGTGATCACGGGAATCGAGTCCTTCACTGCCTTTAAGGAGCAGGAACATTGGCATGAGATCTTCTGTGGTGATTCCCAGCAGTGAATGTACCCAACTGATGCTTCCAAAGAGCATTTGGGGTTCTGGCAGAGTCTTTGGGTTGTCCTTGATATGTGCAGTGTTTGTGGTGTGATGGTTCTCTCTGCAGTTTTTAGGCCGAGACACTTCCAAGGGGCTGTCCTTTGAACTTTATCTGCTGCAATCTTAAAACCTTTCTCCTGTACCACAGTGATGACATCTTGTACTGCAACATCCAAAATGATTTGAGCTTCTGCACAAACAACTGTGTCGTCCATGTAATGAGAAATGATAGCATTAGGATGTTCATTTAATGGTCCATATAACGAAAAGCGATTAGCATTAGGGCAAGTGAATTTGGACATCAAGCCATTGACAAATATTTGGTCTCCTCTTCATTCGTTGAGGCAATACAGTCCACTGGTACCTCTGTAAAGGTGCTTGTCGATTTAGTGATGGAAAAGGCAACCCAGGAAGGTGTCATTGGGTTGCATGGGGGTGTCAAAAAAAGTAGTCATTAAGATCTATATCAACCATCTGCCAATAACAGTGTAATCATAGGTACAATTGGACTAAACCTCCCTGAACTAGCCTTCCTTCACATCTCAACCCATGCAATCTTCAAAGCAATGCTCTTTCTATGCTCAGGCTCCATCAATCACAGCCTAAATGGCAAAGAAGATATCCGAAAAAAAGGAGCACTCCAAAAACTGCTACCCTCAACTACGGCATGGTGCACCATCGGCAATCTCGAGGTAACATGGAGGCTGAGCGCAGGCTGGACTGGAGGGAACCCCCTGTCCTTGATGACCTCACTGATTTTCCTGAGGTCCTGCAGGAGCCGCCTCTTGTCCTTGCCAGGCTTTCATATGATAATGAAAGGTGCATTGCAGGGGCTAGTAGAGGGTACAATGTGGCCCACAGACAGCTGCTCCTGCATGAGGGACTGCAGGGCCTTTAACTTTCGGCCTGGGAGGTGCCACTGATCCACCCATATGGGGTCGTTGGTCTTCCAGGTTGACTGAAGGGTGGCACGCTGCTCAGTGGCCCCCTGTAGAAATCCTGAGGTGTTGATAGGATCTCTGGCCCTGTCCCCCTTTGGGACAAGAGGTCTTTTCCTCAAATTTTTATTGGTGCCCGGGTGACAAAAGATCTTACTGCAGAAACTGCGCCCTCAGGACATTCCCTGAAGATGTTACTGTGACTCCAGAAGCTGGTAGTGGCTCCCTGGTTGCTAATAATTACCCCAGCAGCTGGGACCAGGGGCCATTGTTTTAGCCTATCAGAGCAGGAAATTACAGTGACATCAGCTCTTGTATCTAATAGTCCTGAAAGACATCTCTTTCTGCCTTTACATGACAAAGCACACTTTAGAACAGGTCTGTTTCTGCCTGTTGTCTGTGCCCACATCACCATTGGATCAGCTGGTGTGGTGATCATGTCCTGTAGGAGGTCGGCTCTAACTGTAACTGTTCCTTTTGGAATGAAAAGGGGAGGGAATAAGCATAGAGCCTGGACAGTTATCTCCCGCAAAGACGTCAAGGCGAGTACCTCAGGTAGTAGAGTGAGTGTCTCCATCCCTTCCCTGGTGTTGGTTAAAATCAAAATGTCTCTGGGCCGTTCTTCAGGCCTGTATTTGCCTGTTGGAATATGCTGAACATAAATATCGTGGATTGGCATTGAAAAGGCTCTTGCCAGCTGCCTTTGGGTTCCAGGGCAGAGCTGTCTTCTGTCGAGTTTTCCGCAGTGATCGAGCTGTCCCGCTGGATCTGAGAAGGTCGCTGTGCTGGTTCTCCACGGTGTTGGGGAGAGTAGGGCAGAACGGCCTCGCGTTTGGTGTCATCATGCGGGGCCTTTCTGTGTCTGTGTGGGGTTTCCCGCAGGCCACCGGTTTTGCTGGTGTTTGAAAGCGTGTGGACGAGGGGGGCAGTGAGGAGAGTGGCTGTGACAGCTGGAAGGTCCCTGGTAATAGCCTTTATTTTTACAATTCTGTTGAAAATGCCCCATCTCCCTACACTTAAAGCCAGGTCCTTTTTCATGCGTATGTCAGGGAATAACTTGGGAGCCTACTAGCACCTCTACTACACCCTGACTGGTAGCCTTAGCTTGGCTGGCGTGACAGTGTAGGGATGCCCTAAGCGTGCATGCCTCGACCATTTGTGCAATGGTAGGCTTTGTGTTGAGTGGTAGAGAAGGTAAAATGTCTTTACAGTTGTTGTTAGCATTTGTTTCAGCAAGTTTAGTAAGGAGTACCTTCCTGGCTTTTGGATGTTCAACTTGTTTCTCTATTGCTTGTGGAAGGTGGTCAATACATTTTAGAAAGGATTGCCCAGGTCCCTGCAGAATGTCTGTGAAATCTAGAGTAGGTGTTGTTCCATTGGGTGTCTGCTTGAGAGCTGTCTTTGCAGCCCTTATATCTCTTCTAACACATCTCAGGAAGGTGTCTTGCGTGATTCGCAGGTTTAATGAAATCTTCCTCCCTGACTAGATGGACTAGTGTTAGGTGTGCCCGCCTGTCTTCCCTAGCATAGTCTTTTAATAGTTGTTGTATTAGATTTTTCCCCATTCCTTCTCACAGAACAAATTCAGTGGAGAGAGTAGGATGTGCATAAAATGGCGCAGATCATGAACCCCATTACATGTGCAGCAATGACTCCATTTAAGAAGTTATTAAAATACAGTGAGCACCGCCCATGGTCTTTTGCTGCTTTATAATGGTCTTTCATCTCCCCATGTGGGACAGCTTCCCTTTGGGGCTTAGCCCCACTCTGGTACTGAACCGGTGCTGCTTGTATTTTAGGTACCAATTCCCAGTCCCCCCTCTTCAGCCGCGAGCTTCCGCATCCTCTGCCAAGCATCCTCAGGCTCATGCTGAAGGTGGGATGAACCTTCCCTTTCCTCTCCAGAAGAGGGAACTTGGTCTTTGGCAGAGGAGCGGGGCCTTGGGGTGACTGGCCAGGCCTGGTGTTGTGGGCCTTTGGTAGCCAAGATGGCGGCCTTCCGGTTGCCGCCCCTCACACTTCCGGCTCCGACAGTGTGGGATCCGCAAGGGGCTGAGTTGGAGGGGCTAGGACAGCGGGAGTAGGCAAGGAAGCGCTGGATATCCCAATGCAGGGATGGTACCTGACGCAGGGGTAGGACCCAACACAGGGGCAGGACCCGATGAGAGAGCTGAGGGTGGGAGGGAGTTTGACATTGACAACCCCCTCTAGAGGAGGGACTCCATTTTGTGAGCTATCTGAGGGGGATCAAGGGAGGAGAGGTACTGGAGAATGGGTTAGGGTAGAATCCAGGCCTGTGTGATCAGAACAGACCTGGGCAGGGGGTAGAGAAGGAGGGGAGATGGCAGACAGCAGGTGGCTTGTCTGTGCTTTACAGCAGTTTCTGTCTCTCATCCTAATGGTGTCAGTAGGTTCAGGAATGCGGGGGAAGAACTCAAAGACTGGATTGAATATAAGAACTTTGAACCCTTGAGAAAACTCCATAAATCATATGAAAAATTGGGAAAAAATTTTGTGACTCTTATCACTCCCTGAGTTTTCTAAAAATAGAGACTTTCTCTGACTCAGTCTCAGAATGCTATAAGACAAAAAGAATACACAGAAATACCTGGGAACTCTGTAAACAGCCAATGAAAAAATGACTTCCAACTTCCCTTAGTAAAAGACTTCCACTCTGAAAGGAGAACCTCCCTAACTCCAACATATATGTCCCTCTCAGCTTTGGATAATTTGTTACCCAGAGCTGCCCCTGATGTAAAGGGTGGCCCACCCACAGGAATAAAATATCACCCAAGGATCCTGCACTGCAGGTGGCTGTCCCCCCATTCACTGCTCTGGTGGTGCTGGATGCAGATGTTTCAAAATATCCCCTGGGCTTCACCAGCTGAGCCGGCCCTGTTGCTCCGGCAGGGTACCAACGCTGCATTCAGTAAACCCTGGTAAAACTGATAAAACATTGCATTCAAAGGGCTGCCTCACTTTATTGTAATTTGTCATTTTTGTCATGCGGTATTATAACTCCTGTAATAGGTCCCTGGGCCTCCACAACCTTGCGTCCTACTGAGATATCATTGTAGTGAGGAGCTCAGCAGTGCTGAAAGCAGAGGCCTGTCTTTTGTGTTCCCTTTGGGATGGCAGTGGAGGAGCCCTGAGTGCACATTCAGAGGCACCTTCATGGCTTCTCATGCCATGACACCAAACCTAAATGTGCAAGGTGACTTCCTTGAGTGACATGTAGTCCTTTGAAATATCTACAGGAAGTGGTCAGGAAATGCATTCTGAGCCTGCTCCTTGGGATCAGCTGTGAGGGGCTGAGGGCTGGCCTGAGCCCGGTGCTGTGTCCCACTGGGAGCAGCCGCACAGGCTCACGTGCAGAGCAGGCACTGCCAGAGGCGCTGGAGATCTCACCTGCCCTGCAGTCACCATTGTCAAGGTGCTGTAAACCCCAGCTTGTGCTGACTTTCCCCTTGGACCCCTTTGGTTTAGTCACTATGGGGAATTTCTTTCCTGAAGCCCGTGGGATTTCCCCTGGCAGGTGTGATGGGGATGCTCGGGGAGTGTGGGGCTTTGAGGGCAGCTGCCCGGGCAGGGGCTGAGCTCGGGGCCCTGTTGGGCCCATGGCCCCCAGCAGCAGCAGCAGCAGCAGCAGCAGCAGCAGCAGCAGCAGCCCCAGGGCCCAAAGCCCCGTGCCCCCTGCCCAGCACAGGCTGCCCTGTCCCTGCAGCTGTCACCCGAGTGGGGCCCAGGGGCCAGTGGCCGCTGGCAGCAGCAGGAATGCGGGCAGGGTGAGGGTGCCCTGGCTTGGCTTTTGTCTCTGGAACAAAGCGGGCTCAGGGCAGTGCAGAGCAGGCTGGGAAGCAGAGCCCAGGGCCTTTGGAGTCTGCAAGGCTTAAAGATCAGCCCCTGCAGCAGCCCAGATGCAGGTGGCCCAGTTGCCAAGGCTGTGGTGGCCTTGAGAGCGTGCAGGTGGATTTTGCATGGCTGTGGCCTGCTGGCGGCTCTGGGCCCAGGAGTGCCTGTGGCTGCAGCAGGAAGGGTGGCTGAAGGTTTGGTGCCTGCTTTGGTGGCATGGCTGCAGGGGCCAGTGCTGTGAGAGCCCCTTGTGTGAGAGCTGGTGAGAGCTGAGCTCTTGGGGACAGCGCTGTGCCCCAGGCCAGGAAGTGCAGCAGTGCCCAGTGGCAGGAGTGGTGTCAGTGGGAGCCCCTGTGCACAGGGACCCCCAGCCCCGGGGTGACCGTGCCAGCACCTGCAGGGACCTCCAGCCCTGGGAACGTGGAACAAATGCAAACCACAAGTGTGCAAAGGCTGCCTTTGCCCAAAGGAATGGCCAAGAGAAGTCAGGTTTTAAAAAGAAACAGGATTTATTTTTCGAAGATTGGCAAATCTAGGATTTACAGAACATGTTTCGTTATAACAATGGTTATAACAACATCAACAGTAATATACAGAACATATTTACATGGGATCTGAGGGGCTAACAATCTTCAAAACATATTTACAGGAAACTTCTAATGTAGTCAACATATTTACAGGAACTTCAAAATTTTCAAACGTATTTACAACGGCGTGGCATCTGTGCCATCATGTGCATGAGCCCTGGAAGAAAGGAAGCAGCAGAGCTGGACTCAGCCGCCTGCACTGGGCCCAGCAGGGCTGGCAGCTGGGCCCCAGGGGCTGGGCCGGGGCTGGCAGGGCTGGCGTGGCCCCAGGCAAGCGCAGGGCAGGCTGGGGCTGGTGCTTGTGGCAGCACAATCCAGGCCCCCTGCGGGCCCCGTTTCCCTGTGTGGGGCCATCCAGCCCAGCCCCAGCCTGGCGTCAGGGGACCCAGTGTGTGTGTGGGCAGGGCGTGGGTAGCATCTGCCTGTCTTACTTGTGAAGCTGCTCCTTCATCCAAGGACCATGGGCTCCTCCTCATCCTTCTCGTCAACTTCCATGTCCTCGGTGACATCCTCCTCCTCTACGTCCATCTCCTCGATGGTCTCCTCCTCATCTACTTCCATGTCCTCCACAGTGGTGGACATGGAAGTAGAGGAGGAGTCCACCTCCATCATTTCTTCCTCATCCAGCCCCTGGTCCACATCCATTGCCTCCACAATGTCTCTCTCAATCTGCAAGGGGCAGCACAATCTCCCAGTGGGCTTCCTGTCCCACACCATCCATTCCCACATGGCTGCAGCCTGCCCAAGCCGGGTGCCCCCTGCCTGGCATGGCACTGTACCTCCATTGCCACAGCAGCGCACATTGTGCTGGGATCGGCACTCCAGAGCCGGCGGCAGAAAAAGCCCAGGCAGCAGCAGCAGCTCTGTGCTGAGGGTCAGAGCACAGAGCGAGTGGCAAGTGACCCTTGGTAGCCGGTGAAATGTCTGCTGTGCTCGTTTGCAGGTCCTGGGCGTTCCACCTGGAACCCTCTCGGAGCTGTGATGTCACTGAAGTTTCAGGGGTGCTGTGCAGTGGGAGATGGGGATGGCAGAATGATCAAATCCTGGAATGGTTTGGCCTGGAAGCGACCCTCAAGATGATGTGGTTCCAAGCTGAGCAAGCTCCCAGCCCAGCAGGTTGCTGTGGCCCCTCTCCCACCTGGTCTTGGATGTTGCTGGGGATGGGGCATCCACAGCCTCTCTGCACTGGTCCCTGTGTCAGGGACAAGCACCCTGAGAGTAAAGAACTTCTTCCCATCATCAAATCTCTTCTACCTCCTAGAGTTTGATCCCATTCTCCCTTGTCCTGTCATTACAGTTCTTGACCAAGAGTCCTCTCCCACTTCCCTGTGGGTCAGGCTGTTCCTACAGGGTTACACGTGTGACTTAACCTGCAGACAGGAGAGAGACAAGCCAAGTTCCCAGTCAGAAAAAATGCGGAATGTGGCTTGAGAACTGAGAGAATAAGGAAAAAGAAAAGACATGAAAGTCTTTGGATTGCGTGGGCTGTGGGATTCATGCCTTTTATTAGAGGCCCGGTCCCTGGTGCACTCAGTTCCTGTGTTGCAGCCTGCCCACAGCAACCTCTGTGAGGGACCTGCACTCGCAGAGTTGGGAGCCGGCTTGCTTGGATGGCTGATGGATGAGGCAAGAGAGGGATCGTTTTGTGGAAATCCAAATAATGTGGATTGTGCTGAAGAGGGTCCAGGAATGGAGACAAAATGGGGCTGGGCACACAACGTGGGGGTGAACAGCGCAGGATAATTACAGTAAGCCAGGACCAAATTGATACAAGAGAGTTGGAACATTCCGAGGGAGAACATGTAAGGAAAATGCAGCAGTTGAACTGGGTGATACGGACAAAACGTGCTGCATCACCATGAGCCTGCAAATGCCCATGGGCAACACCATTGCATTCAGAGCGGTGACTTTTTTTACCTTGGTCACTTTGCCCTGAGGTATTACAGTTCCAGTGGTAGGTGCCTGTGTTTGCTAAGTCCAGTGAACCAGTCGTTGTTGCCTTCCATCTGGATCTTGTTTCCTTGATCTTTCAGCAGCTGGATGCCCTGGTATACTGACTCCCTATGTGACAACAGGTAGGAAAAACGCCTGCCTTGTAGTGCCTTACAGGCATGGCCATGGACAAGAAATTGTGGCTTGTCTGTGGAAGCGCCCAGCTGAAGGCATGTGGCTCAGTGAGGAGCATCCAGTTCTCTGCTACAGCGGCTACAAATGCCAGTATCCTCTGACTTTAGCTAATTTATTATCTGGAGGCTTGGGTGTCCTAAAAGTAAACAGATAAAGAGATTAGAATATGAAACTTAAGTTTTGCTCCCACTAAACTTTCTCTTCTGTAAGCCAAGGGTGTGAACCCAGCTTATTAGAAGAATCATGTATCAATGCTAAAATATCATTTTTACAAATGTTAAGACATAGATTCCGGTTAGTGGTGTCTGAACTATCTTGGTCTTGGTGTGTGTGGTCAACGCTGCTTAGGAGATCTTCTTCTGTCCTTCTCCTTCTTCTTTTCCAGGCTGCTACTGTCTCTCTTAGGCTTTCATTCAGTTCTTCTGATGGTGGCTCTGGTGTTTGCCTCGCGGTTCCCAGAAACAGTTTTAATGTATTTTGCTGGGATTCATCTTAGGAATGTTGCTGTAGAGACAAGGGCATCTTTTCTTTCCCAAGTAATTAATGGAAAAGTGCCCATAATTTGTTTAGATTCAGGGTCTTTGCTCAACACAGGTGGCTGTTCTTTCAATTGGGCTGCAATTGAATGAATTAGTAAAATGCCTGATGACTGGGAGAGTTGTCTCCATAAATGAATTGTTCAAAGAGCTGAGTACGTAAAAGGCCTTGGCCAGTCTCTCAATGGAAGATAATATCTGGATTCCCCCTCTCAGTTGATCAAGGGTCCTTTTGATGGATCAGTGGGCCCTCTCGGCTATAGACTTTCCAGTGGCGGAGTGTGGTATGCCTGTGATATGTTTTATACCCCAGTGGTTAGAAACTTGTTGGAATCAGTGCAAGGTATAAGCAAGAGCATTATCAAATTTAATTTCCTGTAGAACTGCTAAGGTGTAAAAAACGAAAAAGTAATATTTTATAGCATCTTCTGATTTTTCACCAGCATGGGCAGAGGTGAAAACCGCACTGGAAAAGGCATCAAATGAGACCTGGATGTATTTTAGTCTGCCGAAAGGGGCTTAGTGTGTGATGTCTGATTGCCAGATGTGGAGACTCTCTAGTCCTCTTGGATTGACTCCAGCTCTGGCAGAAGCAAGGCCATGTTCCTGGCAATTTGGGCAGGTGGCTACAAGTGATCTTGCCGGGTCTCGGGTGTTTTTGAACATCCTGAGCAGCGCAGGAATGTTTTGATGGTAGAATTGGTGGCTGATCCTAGCCTGTGTAAAAACAATCTAAGGCGTATTGCAGTGGTTCAGATGTTTGAAGTAGGCAATTGAGGGGCTCTTGAGTGAGAAGTAAGTATATATTCACAAGGTCTGTTCCTGCAAGGGAGCACAGACGCTCTCTAGGTTTCCTGCAATAGTTCTGCAATAACTTTCTGTTGGGTTGTTATCATTTTAGTAGGTTGGTGTGCTCTGAAAACGCATTCAATTTCTATGAGGGGATCTGAGATAGTTGAGTCCCCCTGAAAGAATAATGCATGAAATACTGGACTTACACCAAGGATTGCCAGGGAGAAAGGAAAAGTAGTGTGGTATCTGTGTGCCTGTTTAGTTTGAATCACCCAGGATGCCTTTTGTACAGCTGCTTCTGCCTGTGGTGTCAGTGATCACGGGAATCGAGTCCTTCACTGCCTTTAAGGAGCAGGAACATTGGCATGAGATCTTCTGTGGTGATTCCCAGCAGTGAATGTACCCAACTGATGCTTCCAAAGAGCATTTGGGGTTCTGGCAGAGTCTTTGGGTTGTCCTTGATATGTGCAGTGTTTGTGGTGTGATGGTTCTCTCTGCAGTTTTTAGGCCGAGACACTTCCAAGGGGCTGTCCTTTGAACTTTATCTGCTGCAATCTTAAAACCTTTCTCCTGTACCACAGTGATGACATCTTGTACTGCAACATCCAAAATGATTTGAGCTTCTGCACAAACAACTGTGTCGTCCATGTAATGAGAAATGATAGCATTAGGATGTTCATTTAATGGTCCATATAACGAAAAGCGATTAGCATTAGGGCAAGCGAATTTGGACATCAAGCCATTGACAAATATTTGGTCTCCTCTTCATTCGTTGAGGCAATACAGTCCACTGGTACCTCTGTAAAGGTGCTTGTCGATTTAGTGATGGAAAAGGCAACCCAGGAAGGTGTCATTGGGTTGCATGGGGGTGTCAAAAAAGTAGTCATTAAGATCTATATCAACCATCTGCCAATAACAGTGTAATCATAGGTACAATTGGACTAAACCTCCCTGAACTAGCCTTCCTTCACATCTCAACCCATGCAATCTTCAAAGCAATGCTCTTTCTATGCTCAGGCTCCATCAATCACAGCCTAAATGGCAAAGAAGATATCCGAAAAAAAGGAGCACTCCAAAAACTGCTACCCTCAACTACGGCATGGTGCACCATCGGCAATCTCGAGGTAACATGGAGGCTGAGCGCAGGCTGGACTGGAGGGAACCCCCTGTCCTTGATGACCTCACTGATTTTCCTGAGGTCCTGCAGGAGCTGCCTCTTGTCCTTGCCAGGCTTTCATATGATAATGAAAGGTGCATTGCAGGGGCTAGTAGAGGGTACAATGTGGCCCACAGACAGCTGCTCCTGCATGAGGGACTGCAGGGCCTTTAACTTTCGGCCTGGGAGGTGCCACTGATCCACCCATATGGGGTTGTTGGTCTTCCAGGTTGACTGAAGGGTGGCACACTGCTCAGTGGCCCCCTGTAGAAATCCTGAGGTGTTGATAGGATCTCTGGCCCTGTCCCCCTTTGGGACAAGAGGTCTTTTCCTCAAATTTTTATTGGTGCCCGGGTGACAAAAGATCTTACTGCAGAAACTGCGCCCTCAGGACATTCCCTGAAGATGTTACTGTGACTCCAGAAGCTGGTAGTGGCTCCCTGGTTGCTAATAATTACCCCAGCAGCTGGGACCAGGGGCCATTGTTTTAGCCTATCAGAGCAGGAAATTACAGTGACATCAGCTCTTGTATCTAATAGTCCTGAAAGACATCTCTTTCTGCCTTTACATGACAAAGCACACTTTAGAACAGGTCTGTTTCTGCCTGTTGTCTGTGCCCACATCACCATTGGATCAGCTGGTGTGGTGATCATGTCCCGTAGGAGGTCGGCTCTAACTGTAACTGTTCCTTTTGGAATGAAAAGGGGAGGGAATAAGCATAGAGCCTGGACAGTTATCTCCCGCAAAGACGTCAAGGCGAGTACCTCAGGTAGTAGAGTGAGTGTCTCCATCCCTTCCCTGGTGTTGGTTAAAATCAAAATGTCTCTGGGCCGTTCTTCAGGCCTGTATTTGCCTGTTGGAATATGCTGAACATAAATATCGTGGATTGGCATTGAAAAGGCTCTTGCCAGCTGCCTTTGGGTTCCAGGGCAGAGCTGTCTTCTGTCGAGTTTTCCGCAGTGATCGAGCTGTCCCGCTGGATCTGAGAAGGTCGCTGTGCTGGTTCTCCACGGTGTTGGGGAGAGTAGGGCGGAACGGCCTCGCGTTTGGTGTCATCATGCGGGGCCTTTCTGTGTCTGTGTGGGGTTTCCCGCAGGCCACCGGTTTTGCTGGTGTTTGAAAGCGTGTGGACGAGGGGGGCAGTGAGGAGAGTGGCTGTGACAGCTGGAAGGTCCCTGGTAATAGCCTTTATTTTTACAATTCTGTTGAAAATGCCCCATCTCCCTACACTTAAAGCCAGGTCCTTTTTCATGCGTATGTCAGGGAATAACTTGGGAGCCTACTAGCACCTCTACTACACCCTGACTGGTAGCCTTAGCTTGGCTGGCGTGACAGTGTAGGGATGCCCTAAGCGTGCATGCCTCGACCATTTGTGCAATGGTAGGCTTTGTGTTGAGTGGTAGAGAAGGTAAAATGTCTTTACAGTTGTTGTTAGCATTTGTTTCAGCAAGTTTAGTAAGGAGTACCTTCCTGGCTTTTGGATGTTCAACTTGTTTCTCTATTGCTTGTGGAAGGTGGTCAATACATTTTAGAAAGGATTGCCCAGGTCCCTGCAGAATGTCTGTGAAATCTAGAGTAGGTGTTGTTCCATTGGGTGTCTGCTTGAGAGCTGTCTTTGCAGCCCTTATATCTCTTCTAACACATCTCAGGAAGGTGTCTTGCGTGATTCGCAGGTTTAATGAAATCTTCCTCCCTGACTAGATGGACTAGTGTTAGGTGTGCCCGCCTGTCTTCCCTAGCATAGTCTTTTAATAGTTGTTGTATTAGATTTTTCCCCATTCCTTCTCACAGAACAAATTCAGTGGAGAGAGTAGGATGTGCATAAAATGGCGCAGATCATGAACCCCATTACATGTGCAGCAATGACTCCATTTAAGAAGTTATTAAAATACAGTGAGCACCGCCCATGGTCTTTTGCTGCTTTATAATGGTCTTTCATCTCCCCATGTGGGACAGCTTCCCTTTGGGGCTTAGCCCCACTCTGGTACTGAACCGGTGCTGCTTGTATTTTAGGTACCAATTCCCAGTCCCCCCTCTTCAGCCGCGAGCTTCCACATCCTCTGCCAAGCATCCTCAGGCTCATGCTGAAGGTGGGATGAACCTTCCCTTTCCTCTCCAGAAGAGGGAACTTGGTCTTTGGCAGAGGAGCGGGGCCTTGGGGTGACTGGCCAGGCCTGGTGTTGTGGGCCTTTGGTAGCCAAGATGGCGGCCTTCCGGTTGCCGCCCCTCACACTTCCGGCTCCGACAGTGTGGGATCCGCAAGGGGCTGAGTTGGAGGGGCTAGGACAGCGGGAGTAGGCAAGGAAGCGCTGGATATCCCAATGCAGGGGTGGTACCTGACGCAGGGGTAGGACGCAACACAGGGGCAGGACCCGATGAGAGAGCTGAGGGTGGGAGGG
Organism: Melospiza georgiana; assembly: GCF_028018845.1. Lineage (NCBI taxonomy): Eukaryota > Metazoa > Chordata > Aves > Passeriformes > Passerellidae > Melospiza > Melospiza georgiana. Next base: position 4,510,997 of record NC_080461.1, on the reverse strand, counting down.
AGTTTGACATTGACAACCCCCTCTAGAGGAGGGACTCCATTTTGTGAGCTATCTGAGGGGGATCAAGGGAGGAGAGGTACTGGAGAATGGGTTAGGGTAGAATCCAGGCCTGTGTGATCAGAACAGACCTGGGCAGGGGGTAGAGAAGGAGGGGAGATGGCAGACAGCAGGTGGCTTGTCTGTGCTTTACAGCAGTTTCTGTCTCTCATCCTAATGGTGTCAGTAGGTTCAGGAATGCGGGGGAAGAACTCAAAGACTGGATTGAATATAAGAACTTTGAACCCTTGAGAAAACTCCATAAATCATATGAAAAATTGGGAAAAAATTTTGTGACTCTTATCACTCCCTGAGTTTTCTAAAAATAGAGACTTTCTCTGACTCAGTCTCAGAATGCTATAAGACAAAAAGAATACACAGAAATACCTGGGAACTCTGTAAACAGCCAATGAAAAAATGACTTCCAACTTCCCTTAGTAAAAGACTTCCACTCTGAAAGGAGAACCTCCCTAACTCCAACATATATGTCCCTCTCAGCTTTGGATAATTTGTTACCCAGAGCTGCCCCTGATGTAAAGGGTGGCCCACCCACAGGAATAAAATATCACCCAAGGATCCTGCACTGCAGGTGGCTGTCCCCCCATTCACTGCTCTGGTGGTGCTGGATGCAGATGTTTCAAAATATCCCCTGGGCTTCACCAGCTGAGCCGACCCTGTTGCTCCGGCAGGGTACCAACGCTGCATTCAGTAAACCCTGGTAAAACTGATAAAACATTGCATTCAAAGGGCTGCCTCACTTTATTGTAATTTGTCATTTTTGTCATGCGGTATTATAACTCCTGTAATAGGTCCCTGGGCCTCCACAACCTTGCGTCCTACTGAGATATCATTGTAGTGAGGAGCTCAGCAGTGCTGAAAGCAGAGGCCTGTCTTTTGTGTTCCTTTTGGGATGGCAGTGGAGGAGCCCTGAGTGCACATTCAGAGGCACCTTCATGGCTTCTCATGCCATGACACCAAACCTAAATGTGCAAGGTGACTTCCTTGAGTGACATGTAGTCCTTTGAAATATCTACAGGAAGTGGTCAGGAAATGCATTCTGAGCCTGCTCCTTGGGATCAGCTGTGAGGGGCTGAGGGCTGGCCTGAGCCCGGTGCTGTGTCCCACTGGGAGCAGCCGCACAGGCTCACGTGCAGAGCAGGCACTGCCAGAGGCGCTGGAGATCTCACCTGCCCTGCAGCCACCATTGTCAAGGTGCTGTAAACCCCAGCTTGTGCTGACTTTCCCCTTGGACCCCTTTGGTTTAGTCACTATGGGGAATTTCTTTCCTGAAGCCCGTGGGATTTCCCCTGGCAGGTGTGATGGGGATGCTCGGGGAGTGTGGGGCTTTGAGGGCAGCTGCCCGGGCAGGGGCTGAGCTCGGGGCCCTGTTGGGCCCATGGCCCCCAGCAGCAGCAGCAGCAGCAGCAGCAGCAGCAGCAGCAGCCCCAGGGCCCAAAGCCCCGTGCCCCCTGCCCAGCACAGGCTGCCCTGTCCCTGCAGCTGTCACCCGAGTGGGGCCCAGGGGCCAGTGGCCGCTGGCAGCAGCAGGAATGCGGGCAGGGTGAGGGTGCCCTGGCTTGGCTTTTGTCTCTGGAACAAAGCGGGCTCAGGGCAGTGCAGAGCAGGCTGGGAAGCAGAGCCCAGGGCCTTTGGAGTCTGCAAGGCTTAAAGATCAGCCCCTGCAGCAGCCCAGATGCAGGTGGCCCAGTTGCCAAGGCTGTGGTGGCCTTGAGAGCGTGCAGGTGGATTTTGCATGGCTGTGGCCTGCTGGCGGCTCTGGGCCCAGGAGTGCCTGTGGCTGCAGCAGGAAGGGTGGCTGAAGGTTTGGTGCCTGCTTTGGTGGCATGGCTGCAGGGGCCAGTGCTGTGAGAGCCCCTTGTGTGAGAGCTGGTGAGAGCTGAGCTCTTGGGGACAGCGCTGTGCCCCAGGCCAGGAAGTGCAGCAGTGCCCAGTGGCAGGAGTGGTGTCAGTGGGAGCCCCTGTGCACAGGGACCCCCAGCCCTGGGGTGACCGTGCCAGCACCTGCAGGGACCTCCAGCCCTGGGAACGTGGAACAAATGCAAACCACAAGTGTGCAAAGGCTGCCTTTGCCCAAAGGAATGGCCAAGAGAAGTCAGGTTTTAAAAAGAAACAGGATTTATTTTTCGAAGATTGGCAAATCTAGGATTTACAGAACATGTTTCGTTATAACAATGGTTATAACAACATCAACAGTAATATACAGAACATATTTACATGGGATCTGAGGGGCTAACAATCTTCAAAACATATTTACAGGAAACTTCTAATGTAGTCAACATATTTACAGGAACTTCAAAATTTTCAAACGTATTTACAACGGCGTGGCATCTGTGCGATCATGTGCATGAGCCCTGGAAGAAAGGAAGCAGCAGAGCTGGACTCAGCCGCCTGCACTGGACCCAGCAGGGCTGGCAGCTGGGCCCCAGGGGCTGGGCCGGGGCTGGCAGGGCTGGCGTGGCCCCAGGCAAGCGCAGGGCAGGCTGGGGCTGGTGCTTGTGGCAGCACAATCCAGGCCCCCTGCGAGCCCCGTTTCCCTGTGTGGGGCCATCCAGCCCAGCCCCAGCCTGGCGTCAGGGGACCCAGTGTGTGTGTGGGCAGGGCGTGGGTAGCATCTGCCTGTCTTACTTGTGAAGCTGCTCCTTCATCCAAGGACCATGGGCTCCTCCTCATCCTTCTCGTCAACTTCCATGTCCTCGGTGACATCCTCCTCCTCTACGTCCATCTCCTCGATGGTCTCCTCCTCATCTACTTCCATGTCCTCCACAGTGGTGGACATGGAAGTAGAGGAGGAGTCCACCTCCATCATTTCTTCCTCATCCAGCCCCTGGTCCACATCCATTGCCTCCACAATGTCTCTCTCAATCTGCAAGGGGCAGCACAATCTCCCAGTGGGCTTCCTGTCCCACACCATCCATTCCCACATGGCTGCAGCCTGCCCAAGCCGGGTGCCCCCTGCCTGGCATGGCACTGTACCTCCATTGCCACAGCAATGCACATTGTGCTGGGATCGGCACTCCAGAGCCGGCGGCAGAAAAAGCCCAGGCAGCAGCAGCAGCTCTGTGCTGAGGGTCAGAGCGCAGAGCGAGTGGCAAGTGACCCTTGGCAGCCGGTGAAATGTCTGCTCTGCTCGTTTCCAGGTCCTGGACGTTCCACCTGGAACCCTCTCGGAGCTGTGATGTCACTGAAGTTTCAGGGGTGCTGTGCAGTGGGAGATGGGGATGGCAGAATGATCAAATCCTGGAATGGTTTGGCCTGGAAGCGACCCTCAAGATGATGTGGTTCCAAGCTGAGCAAGCTCCCAGCCCAGCAGGTTGCTGTGGCCCCTCTCCCACCTGGTCTTGGATGTTGCTGGGGATGGGGCATCCACAGCCTCTCTGCACTGGTCCCTGTGTCAGGGACAAGCACCCTGAGAGTAAAGAACTTCTTCCCATCATCAAATCTCTTCTACCTCCTAGAGTTTGATCCCATTCTCCCTTGTCCTGTCATTACAGTTCTTGACCAAGAGTCCTCTCCCACTTCCCTGTGGGTCAGGCTGTTCCTACAGGATTACACGTGTGACTTAACCTGCAGACAGGAGAGAGACAAGCCAAGTTCCCAGTCAGAAAAAATGCGGAATGTGGCTTGAGAACTGAGAGAATAAGGAAAAAGAAAAGACATGGAAGTCTTTGGATTGCGTGGGCTGTGGGATTCATGCCTTTTATTAGAGGCCCGGTCCCTGGTGCACTCAGTTCCTGTGTTGCAGCCTGCCCACAGCAACCTCTGTGAGGGACCTGCACTCGCAGAGTTGGGAGCCGGCTTGCTTGGATGGCTGATGGATGAGGCAAGAGAGGGATCGTTTTGTGGAAATCCAAATAATGTGGATTGTGCTGAAGAGGGTCCAGGAATGGAGACAAAATGGGGCTGGGCACACAACGTGGGGGTGAACAGCGCAGGATAATTACAGTAAGCCAGGACCAAATTGATACAAGAGAGTTGGAACATTCCGAGGGAGAACATGTAAGGAAAATGCAGCAGTTGAACTGGGTGATACGGACAAAACGTGCTGCATCACCATGAGCCTGCAAATGCCCATGGGCAACACCATTGCATTCAGAGCGGTGACTTTTTTTACCTTGGTCACTTTGCCCTGAGGTATTACAGTTCCAGTGGTAGGTGCCTGTGTTTGCTAAGTCCAGTGAACCAGTCGTTGTTGCCTTCCATCTGGATCTTGTTTCCTTGATCTTTCAGCAGCTGGATGCCCTGGTATACTGACTCCCTATGTGACAACAGGTAGGAAAAACGCCTGCCTTGTAGTGCCTTACAGGCATGGCCATGGACAAGAAATTGTGGCTTGTCTGTGGAAGCTGAAGGCATGTGGCTCAGTGAGGAGCATCCAGTTCTCTGCTACAGCGGCTACAAATGCCAGTATCCTCTGACTTTAGCTAATTTATTATCTGGAGGCTTGGGTGTCCTAAAAGTAAACAGATAAAGAGATTAGAATATGAAACTTAAGTTTTGCTCCCACTAAACTTTCTCTTCTGTAAGCCAAGGGTGTGAACACAGCTTATTAGAAGAATCATGTATCAATGCTAAAATATCATTTTTACAAATGTTAAGACATAGATTCCGGTTAGTGGTGTCTGAACTATCTTGGTCTTGGTGTGTGTGGTCAACGCTGCTTAGGAGATCTTCTTCTGTCCTTCTCCTTCTTCTTTTCCAGGCTGCTACTGTCTCTCTTAGGCTTTCATTCAGTTCTTCTGATGGTGGCTCTGGTGTTTGCCTCGCGGTTCCCAGAAACAGTTTTAATGTATTTTGCTGGGATTCATCTTAGGAATGTTGCTGTAGAGACAAGGGCATCTTTTCTTTCCCAAGTAATTAATGGAAAAGTGCCCATAATTTGTTTAGATTCAGGGTCTTTGCTCAACACAGGTGGCTGTTCTTTCAATTGGGCTGCAATTGAATGAATTAGTAAAATGCCTGATGACTGGGAGAGTTGTCTCCATAAATGAATTGTTCAAAGAGCTGAGTACGTAAAAGGCCTTGGCCAGTCTCTCAATGGAAGATAATATCTGGATTCCCCCTCTCAGTTGATCAAGGGTCCTTTTGATGGATCAGTGGGCCCTCTCGGCTATAGACTTTCCAGTGGCGGAGTGTGGTATGCCTGTGATATGTTTTATACCCCAGTGGTTAGAAACTTGTTGGAATCAGTGCAAGGTATAAGCAAGAGCATTATCAAATTTAATTTCCTGTAGAACTGCTAAGGTGTAAAAAACGAAAAAGTAATATTTTATAGCATCTTCTGATTTTTCACCAGCATGGGCAGAGGTGAAAACCGCACTGGAAAAGGCATCAAATGAGACCTGGATGTATTTTAGTCTGCCGAAAGGGGCTTAGTGTGTGATGTCTGATTGCCAGATGTGGAGACTCTCTAGTCCTCTTGGATTGACTCCAGCTCTGGCAGAAGCAAGGCCATGTTCCTGGCAATTTGGGCAGGTGGCTACAAGTGATCTTGCCGGGTCTCGGGTGTTTTTGAACATCCTGAGCAGCGCAGGAATGTTTTGATGGTAGAATTGGTGGCTGATCCTAGCCTGTGTAAAAACAATCTAAGGCGTATTGCAGTGGTTCAGATGTTTGAAGTAGGCAATTGAAGGGCTCTTGAGTGAGAAGTAAGTATATATTCACAAGGTCTGTTCCTGCAAGGGAGCACAGATGCTCTCTAGGTTTCCTGCAATAGTTCTGCAATAACTTTCTGTTGGGTTGTTATCATTTTAGTAGGTTGGTGTGCTCTGAAAACGCATTCAATTTCTATGAGGGGATCTGAGATAGTTGAGTCCCCCTGAAAGAATAATGCATGAAATACTGGACTTACACCAAGGATTGCCAGGGAGAAAGGAAAAGTAGTGTGGTATCTGTGTGCCTGTTTAGTTTGAATCACCCAGGATGCCTTTTGTACAGCTGCTTCTGCCTGTGGTGTCAGTGATCACGGGAATCGAGTCCTTCACTGCCTTTAAGGAGCAGGAACAGTGGCATGAGATCTTCTGTGGTGATTCCCAGCAGTGAATGTACCCAACTGATGCTTCCACAGAGCATTTGGGGTTCTGGCAGAGTCTTTGGGTTGTCCTTGATATGTGCAGTGTTTGTGGTGTGATGGTTCTCTCTGCAGTTTTTAGGCCGAGACACTTCCAAGGGGCTGTCCTTTGAACTTTATCTGCTGCAATCTTAAAACCTTTCTCCTGTACCACAGTGATGACATCTTGTACTGCAACATCCAAAATGATTTGAGCTTCTGCACAAACAACTGTGTCGTCCATGTAATGAGAAATGATAGCATTAGGATGTTCATTTAATGGTCCATATAACGAAAAGCGATTAGCATTAGGGCAAGCGAATTTGGACATCAAGCCATTGACAAATATTTGGTCTCCTCTTCATTCGTTGAGGCAATACAGTCCACTGGTACCTCTGTAAAGGTGCTTGTCGATTTAGTGATGGAAAAGGCAACCCAGGAAGGTGTCATTGGGTTGCATGGGGGTGTCAAAAAAGTAGTCATTAAGATCTATATCAACCATCTGCCAATAACAGTGTAATCATAGGTACAATTGGACTAAACCTCCCTGAACTAGCCTTCCTTCACATCTCAACCCATGCAATCTTCAAAGCAATGCTCTTTCTATGCTCAGGCTCCATCAATCACAGCCTAAATGGCAAAGAAGATATCCGAAAAAAAGGAGCACTCCAAAAACTGCTACCCTCAACTACGGCATGGTGCACCATCGGCAATCTCGAGGTAACATGGAGGCTGAGCGCAGGCTGGACTGGAGGGAACCCCCTGTCCTTGATGACCTCACTGATTTTCCTGAGGTCCTGCAGGAGCTGCCTCTTGTCCTTGCCAGGCTTTCATATGATAATGAAAGGTGCATTGCAGGGGCTAGTAGAGGGTACAATGTGGCCCACAGACAGCTGCTCCTGCATGAGGGACTGCAGGGCCTTTAACTTTCGGCCTGGGAGGTGCCACTGATCCACCCATATGGGGTTGTTGGTCTTCCAGGTTGACTGAAGGGTGGCACGCTGCTCAGTGGCCCCCTGTAGAAATCCTGAGGTGTTGATAGGATCTCTGGCCCTGTCCCCCTTTGGGACAAGAGGTCTTTTCCTCAAATTTTTATTGGTGCCCGGGTGACAAAAGATCTTACTGCAGAAACTGCGCCCTCAGGACATTCCCTGAAGATGTTACTGTGACTCCAGAAGCTGGTAGTGGCTCCCTGGTTGCTAATAATTACCCCAGCAGCTGGGACCAGGGGCCATTGTTTTAGCCTATCAGAGCAGGAAATTACAGTGACATCAGCTCTTGTATCTAATAGTCCTGAAAGACATCTCTTTCTGCCTTTACATGACAAAGCACACTTTAGAACAGGTCTGTTTCTGCCTGTTGTCTGTGCCCACATCACCATTGGATCAGCTGGTGTGGTGATCATGTCCCGTAGGAGGTCGGCTCTAACTGTAACTGTTCCTTTTGGAATGAAAAGGGGAGGGAATAAGCATAGAGCCTGGACAGTTATCTCCCGCAAAGACGTCAAGGCGAGTACCTCAGGTAGTAGAGTGAGTGTCTCCATCCCTTCCCTGGTGTTGGTTAAAATCAAAATGTCTCTGGGCCGTTCTTCAGGCCTGTATTTGCCTGTTGGAATATGCTGAACATAAATATCGTGGATTGGCATTGAAAAGGCTCTTGCCAGCTGCCTTTGGGTTCCAGGGCAGAGCTGTCTTCTGTCGAGTTTTCCGCAGTGATCGAGCTGTCCCGCTGGATCTGAGAAGGTCGCTGTGCTGGTTCTCCACGGTGTTGGGGAGAGTAGGGCAGAACGGCCTCGCGTTTGGTGTCATCATGCGGGGCCTTTCTGTGTCTGTGTGGGGTTTCCCGCAGGCCACCGGTTTTGCTGGTGTTTGAAAGCGTGTGGACGAGGGGGGCAGTGAGGAGAGTGGCTGTGACAGCTGGAAGGTCCCTGGTAATAGCCTTTATTTTTACAATTCTGTTGAAAATGCCCCATCTCCCTACACTTAAAGCCAGGTCCTTTTTCATGCGTATGTCAGGGAATAACTTGGGAGCCTACTAGCACCTCTACTACACCCTGACTGGTAGCCTTAGCTTGGCTGGCGTGACAGTGTAGGGATGCCCTAAGCGTGCATGCCTCGACCATTTGTGCAATGGTAGGCTTTGTGTTGAGTGGTAGAGAAGGTAAAATGTCTTTACAGTTGTTGTTAGCATTTGTTTCAGCAAGTTTAGTAAGGAGTACCTTCCTGGCTTTTGGATGTTCAACTTGTTTCTCTATTGCTTGTGGAAGGTGGTCAATACATTTTAGAAAGGATTGCCCAGGTCCCTGCAGAATGTCTGTGAAATCTAGAGTAGGTGTTGTTCCATTGGGTGTCTGCTTGAGAGCTGTCTTTGCAGCCCTTATATCTCTTCTAACACATCTCAGGAAGGTGTCTTGCGTGATTCGCAGGTTTAATGAAATCTTCCTCCCTGACTAGATGGACTAGTGTTAGGTGTGCCCGCCTGTCTTCCCTAGCATAGTCTTTTAATAGTTGTTGTATTAGATTTTTCCCCATTCCTTCTCACAGAACAAATTCAGTGGAGAGAGTAGGATGTGCATAAAATGGCGCAGATCATGAACCCCATTACATGTGCAGCAATGACTCCATTTAAGAAGTTATTAAAATACAGTGAGCACCGCCCATGGTCTTTTGCTGCTTTATAATGGTCTTTCATCTCCCCATGTGGGACAGCTTCCCTTTGGGGCTTAGCCCCACTCTGGTACTGAACCGGTGCTGCTTGTATTTTAGGTACCAATTCCCAGTCCCCCCTCTTCAGCCGCGAGCTTCCGCATCCTCTGCCAAGCATCCTCAGGCTCATGCTGAAGGTGGGATGAACCTTCCCTTTCCTCTCCAGAAGAGGGAACTTGGTCTTTGGCAGAGGAGCGGGGCCTTGGGGTGACTGGCCAGGCCTGGTGTTGTGGGCCTTTGGTAGCCAAGATGGCGGCCTTCCGGTTGCCGCCCCTCACACTTCCGGCTCCGACAGTGTGGGATCCGCAAGGGGCTGAGTTGGAGGGGCTAGGACAGCGGGAGTAGGCAAGGAAGCGCTGGATATCCCAATGCAGGGGTGGTACCTGACGCAGGGGTAGGACGCAACACAGGGGCAGGACCCGATGAGAGAGCTGAGGGTGGGAGGGAGTTTGACATTGACAACCCCCTCTAGAGGAGGGACTCCATTTTGTGAGCTATCTGAGGGGGATCAAGGGAGGAGAGGTACTGGAGAATGGGTTAGGGTAGAATCCAGGCCTGTGTGATCAGAACAGACCTGGGCAGGGGGTAGAGAAGGAGGGGAGATGGCAGACAGCAGGTGGCTTGTCTGTGCTTTACAGCAGTTTCTGTCTCTCATCCTAATGGTGTCAGTAGGTTCAGGAATGCGGGGGAAGAACTCAAAGACTGGATTGAATATAAGAACTTTGAACCCTTGAGAAAACTCCATAAATCATATGAAAAATTGGGAAAAAATTTTGTGACTCTTATCACTCCCTGAGTTTTCTAAAAATAGAGACTTTCTCTGACTCAGTCTCAGAATGCTATAAGACAAAAAGTATACACAGAAATACCTGGGAACTCTGTAAACAGCCAATGAAAAAATGACTTCCAACTTCCCTTAGTAAAAGTCTTCCACTCTGAAAGGAGAACCTCCCTAACTCCAACATATATGTCCCTCTCAGCTTTGGATAATTTGTTACCCAGAGCTGCCCCTGATGTAAAGGGTGGCCCACCCACAGGAATAAAATATCACCCAAGGATCCTGCACTGCAGGTGGCTGTCCCCCCATTCACTGCTCTGGTGGTGCTGGATGCAGATGTTTCAAAATATCCCCTGGGCTTCACCAGCTGAGCCGACCCTGTTGCTCCGGCAGGGTACCAACGCTGCATTCAGTAAACCCTGGTAAAACTGATAAAACATTGCATTCAAAGGGCTGCCTCACTTTATTGTAATTTGTCATTTTTGTCATGCGGTATTATAACTCCTGTAATAGGTCCCTGGGCCTCCACAACCTTGCGTCCTACTGAGATATCATTGTAGTGAGGAGCTCAGCAGTGCTGAAAGCAGAGGCCTGTCTTTTGTGTTCCTTTTGGGATGGCAGTGGAGGAGCCCTGAGTGCACATTCAGAGGCACCTTCATGGCTTCTCATGCCATGACACCAAACCTAAATGTGCAAGGTGACTTCCTTGAGTGACATGTAGTCCTTTGAAATATCTACAGGAAGTGGTCAGGAAATGCATTCTGAGCCTGCTCCTTGGGATCAGCTGTGAGGGGCTGAGGGCTGGCCTGAGCCCGGTGCTGTGTCCCACTGGGAGCAGCCGCACAGGCTCACGTGCAGAGCAGGCACTGCCAGAGGCGCTGGAGATCTCACCTGCCCTGCAGCCACCATTGTCAAGGTGCTGTAAACCCCAGCTTGTGCTGACTTTCCCCTTGGACCCCTTTGGTTTAGTCACTATGGGGAATTTCTTTCCTGAAGCCCGTGGGATTTCCCCTGGCAGGTGTGATGGGGATGCTCGGGGAGTGTGGGGCTTTGAGGGCAGCTGCCCGGGCAGGGGCTGAGCTCGGGGCCCTGTTGGGCCCATGGCCCCCAGCAGCAGCAGCAGCAGCAGCAGCAGCAGCAGCAGCAGCAGCAGCAGCCCCAGGGCCCAAAGCCCCGTGCCCCCTGCCCAGCACAGGCTGCCCTGTCCCTGCAGCTGTCACCCGAGTGGGGCCCAGGGGCCAGTGGCCGCTGGCAGCAGCAGGAATGCGGGCAGGGTGAGGGTGCCCTGGCTTGGCTTTTGTCTCTGGAACAAAGCGGGCTCAGGGCAGTGCAGAGCAGGCTGGGAAGCAGAGCCCAGGGCCTTTGGAGTCTGCAAGGCTTAAAGATCAGCCCCTGCAGCAGCCCAGATGCAGGTGGCCCAGTTGCCAAGGCTGTGGTGGCCTTGAGAGCGTGCAGGTGGATTTTGCATGGCTGTGGCCTGCTGGCGGCTCTGGGCCCAGGAGTGCCTGTGGCTGCAGCAGGAAGGGTGGCTGAAGGTTTGGTGCCTGCTTTGGTGGCATGGCTGCAGGGGCCAGTGCTGTGAGAGCCCCTTGTGTGAGAGCTGGTGAGAGCTGAGCTCTTGGGGACAGCGCTGTGCCCCAGGCCAGGAAGTGCAGCAGTGCCCAGTGGCAGGAGTGGTGTCAGTGGGAGCCCCTGTGCACAGGGACCCCCAGCCCTGGGGTGACCGTGCCAGCACCTGCAGGGACCTCCAGCCCTGGGAACGTGGAACAAATGCAAACCACAAGTGTGCAAAGGCTGCCTTTGCCCAAAGGAATGGCCAAGAGAAGTCAGGTTTTAAAAAGAAACAGGATTTATTTTTCGAAGATTGGCAAATCTAGGATTTACAGAACATGTTTCGTTATAACAATGGTTATAACAACATCAACAGTAATATACAGAACATATTTACATGGGATCTGAGGGGCTAACAATCTTCAAAACATATTTACAGGAAACTTCTAATGTAGTCAACATATTTACAGGAACTTCAAAATTTTCAAACGTATTTACAACGGCGTGGCATCTGTGCCATCATGTGCATGAGCCCTGGAAGAAAGGAAGCAGCAGAGCTGGACTCAGCCGCCTGCACTGGGCCCAGCAGGGCTGGCAGCTGGGCCCCAGGGGCTGGGCCGGGGCTGGCAGGGCTGGCGTGGCCCCAGGCAAGCGCAGGGCAGGCTGGGGCTGGTGCTTGTGGCAGCACAATCCAGGCCCCCTGCGGGCCCCGTTTCCCTGTGTGGGGCCATCCATCCCAGCCCCAGCCTGGCGTCAGGGGACCCAGTGTGTGTGTGGGCAGGGCGTGGGTAGCATCTGCCTGTCTTACTTGTGAAGCTGCTCCTTCATCCAAGGACCATGGGCTCCTCCTCATCCTTCTCGTCAACTTCCATGTCCTCGGTGACATCCTCCTCCTCTACGTCCATCTCCTCGATGGTCTCCTCCTCATCTACTTCCATGTCCTCCACAGTGGTGGACATGGAAGTAGAGGAGGAGTCCACCTCCATCATTTCTTCCTCATCCAGCCCCTGGTCCACATCCATTGCCTCCACAATGTCTCTCTCAATCTGCAAGGGGCAGCACAATCTCCCAGTGGGCTTCCTGTCCCACACCATCCATTCCCACATGGCTGCAGCCTGCCCAAGCCGGGTGCCCCCTGCCTGGCATGGCACTGTACCTCCATTGCCACAGCAGTGCACATTGTGCTGGGATCGGCACTCCAGAGCCGGCGGCAGAAAAAGCCCAGGCAGCAGCAGCAGCTCTGTGCTGAGGGTCAGAGCACAGAGCGAGTGGCAAGTGACCCTTGGCAGCCGGTGAAATGTCTGCTCTGCTCGTTTCCAGGTCCTGGACGTTCCACCTGGAACCCTCTCGGAGCTGTGATGTCACTGAAGTTTCAGGGGTGCTGTGCAGTGGGAGATGGGGATGGCAGAATGATCAAATCCTGGAATGGTTTGGCCTGGAAGCGACCCTCAAGATGATGTGGTTCCAAGCTGAGCAAGCTCCCAGCCCAGCAGGTTGCTGTGGCCCCTCTCCCACCTGGTCTTGGATGTTGCTGGGGATGGGGCATCCACAGCCTCTCTGCACTGGTCCCTGTGTCAGGGACAAGCACCCTGAGAGTAAAGAACTTCTTCCCATCATCAAATCTCTTCTACCTCCTAGAGTTTGATCCCATTCTCCCTTGTCCTGTCATTACAGTTCTTGACCAAGAGTCCTCTCCCACTTCCCTGTGGGTCAGGCTGTTCCTACAGGATTACACGTGTGACTTAACCTGCAGACAGGAGAGAGACAAGCCAAGTTCCCAGTCAGAAAAAATGCGGAATGTGGCTTGAGAACTGAGAGAATAAGGAAAAAGAAAAGACATGGAAGTCTTTGGATTGCGTGGGCTGTGGGATTCATGCCTTTTATTAGAGGCCCGGTCCCTGGTGCACTCAGTTCCTGTGTTGCAGCCTGCCCACAGCAACCTCTGTGAGGGACCTGCACTCGCAGAGTTGGGAGCCGGCTTGCTTGGATGGCTGATGGATGAGGCAAGAGAGGGATCGTTTTGTGGAAATCCAAATAATGTGGATTGTGCTGAAGAGGGTCCAGGAATGGAGACAAAATGGGGCTGGGCACACAACGTGGGGGTGAACAGCGCAGGATAATTACAGTAAGCCAGGACCAAATTGATACAAGAGAGTTGGAACATTCCGAGGGAGAACATGTAAGGAAAATGCAGCAGTTGAACTGGGTGATACGGACAAAACGTGCTGCATCACCATGAGCCTGCAAATGCCCATGGGCAACACCATTGCATTCAGAGCGGTGACTTTTTTTACCTTGGTCACTTTGCCCTGAGGTATTACAGTTCCAGTGGTAGGTGCCTGTGTTTGTTAAGTCCAGTGAACCAGTCGTTGTTGCCTTCCATCTGGATCTTGTTTCCTTGATCTTTCAGCAGCTGGATGCCCTGGTATACTGACTCCCTATGTGACAACAGGTAGGAAAAACGCCTGCCTTGTAGTGCCTTACAGGCATGGCCATGGACAAGAAATTGTGGCTTGTCTGTGGAAGCGCCCAGCTGAAGGCATGTGGCTCAGTGAGGAGCATCCAGTTCTCTGCTACAGCGGCTACAAATGCCAGTATCCTCTGACTTTAGCTAATTTATTATCTGGAGGCTTGGGTGTCCTAAAAGTAAACAGATAAAGAGATTAGAATATGAAACTTAAATTTTGCTCCCACTAAACTTTCTCTTCTGTAAGCCAAGGGTGTGAACACAGCTTATTAGAAGAATCATGTATCAATGCTAAAATATCATTTTTACAAATGTTAAGACATAGATTCCGGTTAGTGGTGTCTGAACTATCTTGGTCTTGGTGTGTGTGGTCAACGCTGCTTAGGAGATCTTCTTCTGTCCTTCTCCTTCTTCTTTTCCAGGCTGCTACTGTCTCTCTTAGGCTTTCATTCAGTTCTTCTGATGGTGGCTCTGGTGTTTGCCTCGCGGTTCCCAGAAACAGTTTTAATGTATTTTGCTGGGATTCATCTTAGGAATGTTGCTGTAGAGACAAGGGCATCTTTTCTTTCCCAAGTAATTAATGGAAAAGTGCCCATAATTTGTTTAGATTCAGGGTCTTTGCTCAACACAGGTGGCTGTTCTTTCAATTGGGCTGCAATTGAATGAATTAGTAAAATGCCTGATGACTGGGAGAGTTGTCTCCATAAATGAATTGTTCAAAGAGCTGAGTACGTAAAAGGCCTTGGCCAGTCTCTCAATGGAAGATAATATCTGGATTCCCCCTCTCAGTTGATCAAGGGTCCTTTTGATGGATCAGTGGGCCCTCTCGGCTATAGACTTTCCAGTGGCGGAGTGTGGTATGCCTGTGATATGTTTTATACCCCAGTGGTTAGAAACTTGTTGGAATCAGTGCAAGGTATAAGCAAGAGCATTATCAAATTTAATTTCCTATAGAACTGCTAAGGTGTAAAAAACGAAAAAGTAATATTTTATAGCATCTTCTGATTTTTCACCAGCATGGGCAGAGGTGAAAACCGCACTGGAAAAGGCATCAAATGAGACCTGGATGTATTTTAGTCTGCCGAAAGGGGCTTAGTGTGTGATGTCTGATTGCCAGATGTGGAGACTCTCTAGTCCTCTTGGATTGACTCCAGCTCTGGCAGAAGCAAGGCCATGTTCCTGGCAATTTGGGCAGGTGGCTACAAGTGATCTTGCCGGGTCTCGGGTGTTTTTGAACATCCTGAGCAGCGCAGGAATGTTTTGATGGTAGAATTGGTGGCTGATCCTAGCCTGTGTAAAAACAATCTAAGGCGTATTGCAGTGGTTCAGATGTTTGAAGTAGGCAATTGAGGGGCTCTTGAGTGAGAAGTAAGTATATATTCACAAGGTCTGTTCCTGCAAGGGAGCACAGACGCTCTCTAGGTTTCCTGCAATAGTTCTGCAATAACTTTCTGTTGGGTTGTTATCATTTTAGTAGGTTGGTGTGCTCTGAAAACGCATTCAATTTCTATGAGGGGATCTGAGATAGTTGAGTCCCCCTGAAAGAATAATGCATGAAATACTGGACTTACACCAAGGATTGCCAGGGAGAAAGGAAAAGTAGTGTGGTATCTGTGTGCCTGTTTAGTTTGAATCACCCAGGATGCCTTTTGTACAGCTGCTTCTGCCTGTGGTGTCAGTGATCACGGGAATCGAGTCCTTCACTGCCTTTAAGGAGCAGGAACAGTGGCATGAGATCTTCTGTGGTGATTCCCAGCAGTGAATGTACCCAACTGATGCTTCCACAGAGCATTTGGGGTTCTGGCAGAGTCTTTGGGTTGTCCTTGATATGTGCAGTGTTTGTGGTGTGATGGTTCTCTCTGCAGTTTTTAGGCCGAGACACTTCCAAGGGGCTGTCCTTTGAACTTTATCTGCTGCAATCTTAAAACCTTTCTCCTGTACCACAGTGATGACATCTTGTACTGCAACATCCAAAATGATTTGAGCTTCTGCACAAACAACTGTGTCGTCCATGTAATGAGAAATGATAGCATTAGGATGTTCATTTAATGGTCCATATAACGAAAAGCGATTAGCATTAGGGCAAGCGAATTTGGACATCAAGCCATTGACAAATATTTGGTCTCCTCTTCATTCGTTGAGGCAATACAGTCCACTGGTACCTCTGTAAAGGTGCTTGTCGATTTAGTGATGGAAAAGGCAACCCAGGAAGGTGTCATTGGGTTGCATGGGGGTGTCAAAAAAGTAGTCATTAAGATCTATATCAACCATCTGCCAATAACAGTGTAATCATAGGTACAATTGGACTAAACCTCCCTGAACTAGCCTTCCTTCACATCTCAACTCATGCAATCTTCAAAGCAATGCTCTTTCTATGCTCAGGCTCCATCAATCACAGCCTAAATGGCAAAGAAGATATCCGAAAAAAAGGAGCACTCCAAAAACTGCTACCCTCAACTACGGCATGGTGCACCATCGGCAATCTCGAGGTAACATGGAGGCTGAGCGCAGGCTGGACTGGAGGGAACCCCCTGTCCTTGATGACCTCACTGATTTTCCTGAGGTCCTGCAGGAGCTGCCTCTTGTCCTTGCCAGGCTTTCATATGATAATGAAAGGTGCATTGCAGGGGCTAGTAGAGGGTACAATGTGGCCCACAGACAGCTGCTCCTGCATGAGGGACTGCAGGGCCTTTAACTTTCGGCCTGGGAGGTGCCACTGATCCACCCATATGGGGTTGTTGGTCTTCCAGGTTGACTGAAGGGTGGCACGCTGCTCAGTGGCCCCCTGTAGAAATCCTGAGGTGTTGATAGGATCTCTGGCCCTGTCCCCCTTTGGGACAAGAGGTCTTTTCCTCAAATTTTTATTGGTGCCCGGGTGACAAAAGATCTTACTGCAGAAACTGCGCCCTCAGGACATTCCCTGAAGATGTTACTGTGACTCCAGAAGCTGGTAGTGGCTCCCTGGTTGCTAATAATTACCCCAGCAGCTGGGACCAGGGGCCATTGTTTTAGCCTATCAGAGCAGGAAATTACAGTGACATCAGCTCTTGTATCTAATAGTCCTGAAAGACATCTCTTTCTGCCTTTACATGACAAAGCACACTTTAGAACAGGTCTGTTTCTGCCTGTTGTCTGTGCCCACATCACCATTGGATCAGCTGGTGTGGTGATCATGTCCCGTAGGAGGTCGGCTCTAACTGTAACTGTTCCTTTTGGAATGAAAAGGGGAGGGAATAAGCATAGAGCCTGGACAGTTATCTCCCGCAAAGACGTCAAGGCGAGTACCTCAGGTAGTAGAGTGAGTGTCTCCATCCCTTCCCTGGTGTTGGTTAAAATCAAAATGTCTCTGGGCCGTTCTTCAGGCCTGTATTTGCCTGTTGGAATATGCTGAACATAAATATCGTGGATTGGCATTGAAAAGGCTCTTGCCAGCTGCCTTTGGGTTCCAGGGCAGAGCTGTCTTCTGTCGAGTTTTCCGCAGTGATCGAGCTGTCCCGCTGGATCTGAGAAGGTCGCTGTGCTGGTTCTCCACGGTGTTGGGGAGAGTAGGGCGGAACGGCCTCGCGTTTGGTGTCATCATGCGGGGCCTTTCTGTGTCTGTGTGGGGTTTCCCGCAGGCCACCGGTTTTGCTGGTGTTTGAAAGCGTGTGGACGAGGGGGGCAGTGAGGAGAGTGGCTGTGACAGCTGGAAGGTCCCTGGTAATAGCCTTTATTTTTACAATTCTGTTGAAAATGCCCCATCTCCCTACACTTAAAGCCAGGTCCTTTTTCATGCGTATGTCAGGGAATAACTTGGGAGCCTACTAGCACCTCTACTACACCCTGACTGGTAGCCTTAGCTTGGCTGGCGTGACAGTGTAGGGATGCCCTAAGCGTGCATGCCTCGACCATTTGTGCAATGGTAGGCTTTGTGTTGAGTGGTAGAGAAGGTAAAATGTCTTTACAGTTGTTGTTAGCATTTGTTTCAGCAAGTTTAGTAAGGAGTACCTTCCTGGCTTTTGGATGTTCAACTTGTTTCTCTATTGCTTGTGGAAGGTGGTCAATACATTTTAGAAAGGATTGCCCAGGTCCCTGCAGAATGTCTGTGAAATCTAGAGTAGGTGTTGTTCCATTGGGTGTCTGCTTGAGAGCTGTCTTTGCAGCCCTTATATCTCTTCTAACACATCTCAGGAAGGTGTCTTGCGTGATTCGCAGGTTTAATGAAATCTTCCTCCCTGACTAGATGGACTAGTGTTAGGTGTGCCCGCCTGTCTTCCCTAGCATAGTCTTTTAATAGTTGTTGTATTAGATTTTTCCCCATTCCTTCTCACAGAACAAATTCAGTGGAGAGAGTAGGATGTGCATAAAATGGCGCAGATCATGAACCCCATTACATGTGCAGCAATGACTCCATTTAAGAAGTTATTAAAATACAGTGAGCACCGCCCATGGTCTTTTGCTGCTTTATAATGGTCTTTCATCTCCCCATGTGGGACAGCTTCCCTTTGGGGCTTAGCCCCACTCTGGTACTGAACCGGTGCTGCTTGTATTTTAGCTACCAATTCCCAGTCCCCCCTCTTCAGCCGCGAGCTTCCGCATCCTCTGCCAAGCATCCTCAGGCTCATGCTGAAGGTGGGATGAACCTTCCCTTTCCTCTCCAGAAGAGGGAACTTGGTCTTTGGCAGAGGAGCGGGGCCTTGGGGTGACTGGCCAGGCCTGGTGTTGTGGGACTTTGGTAGCCAAGATGGCGGCCTTCCGGTTGCCGCCCCTCACACTTCCGGCTCCGACAGTGTGGGATCCGCAAGGGGCTGAGTTGGAGGGGCTAGGACAGCGGGAGTAGGCAAGGAAGCGCTGGATATCCCAATGCAGGGGTGGTACCTGACGCAGGGGTAGGACCCAACACAGGGGCAGGACCCGATGAGAGAGCTGAGGGTGGGAGGGAGTTTGACATTGACAACCCCCTCCAGAGGAGGGACTCCATTTTGTGAGCTATCTGAGGGGGATCAAGGGAGGAGAGGTACTGGAGAATGGGTTAGGGTAGAATCCAGGCCTGTGTGATCAGAACAGACCTGGGCAGGGGGTAGAGAAGGAGGGGAGATGGCAGACAGCAGGTGGCTTGTCTGTGCTTTACAGCAGTTTCTGTCTCTCATCCTAATGGTGTCAGTAGGTTCAGGAATGCGGGGGAAGAACTCAAAGACTGGATTGAATATAAGAACTTTGAACCCTTGAGAAAACTCCATAAATCATATGAAAAATTGGGAAAAAATTTTGTGACTCTTATCACTCCCTGAGTTTTCTAAAAATAGAGACTTTCTCTGACTCAGTCTCAGAATGCTATAAGACAAAAAGAATACACAGAAATACCTGGGAACTCTGTAAACAGCCAATGAAAAAATGACTTCCAACTTCCCTTAGTAAAAGTCTTCCACTCTGAAAGGAGAACCTCCCTAACTCCAACATATATGTCCCTCTCAGCTTTGGATAATTTGTTACCCAGAGCTGCCCCTGATGTAAAGGGTGGCCCACCCACAGGAATAAAATATCACCCAAGGATCCTGCACTGCAGGTGGCTGTCCCCCCATTCACTGCTCTGGTGGTGCTGGATGCAGATGTTTCAAAATATCCCCTGGGCTTCACCAGCTGAGCCGACCCTGTTGCTCCGGCAGGGTACCAACGCTGCATTCAGTAAACCCTGGTAAAACTGATAAAACATTGCATTCAAAGGGCTGCCTCACTTTATTGTAATTTGTCATTTTTGTCATGCGGTATTATAACTCCTGTAATAGGTCCCTGGGCCTCCACAACCTTGCGTCCTACTGAGATATCATTGTAGTGAGGAGCTCAGCAGTGCTGAAAGCAGAGGCCTGTCTTTTGTGTTCCCTTTGGGATGGCAGTGGAGGAGCCCTGAGTGCACATTCAGAGGCACCTTCATGGCTTCTCATGCCATGACACCAAACCTAAATGTGCAAGGTGACTTCCTTGAGTGACATGTAGTCCTTTGAAATATCTACAGGAAGTGGTCAGGAAATGCATTCTGAGCCTGCTCCTTGGGATCAGCTGTGAGGGGCTGAGGGCTGGCCTGAGCCCGGTGCTGTGTCCCACTGGGAGCAGCCGCACAGGCTCACGTGCAGAGCAGGCACTGCCAGAGGCGCTGGAGATCTCACCTGCCCTGCAGCCACCATTGTCAAGGTGCTGTAAACCCCAGCTTGTGCTGACTTTCCCCTTGGACCCCTTTGGTTTAGTCACTATGGGGAATTTCTTTCCTGAAGCCCGTGGGATTTCCCCTGGCAGGTGTGATGGGGATGCTCGGGGAGTGTGGGGCTTTGAGGGCAGCTGCCCGGGCAGGGGCTGAGCTCGGGGCCCTGTTGGGCCCATGGCCCCCAGCAGCAGCAGCAGCAGCAGCAGCAGCAGCAGCAGCAGCCCCAGGGCCCAAAGCCCCATGCCCCCTGCCCAGCACAGGCTGCCCTGTCCCTGCAGCTGTCACCCGAGTGGGGCCCAGGGGCCAGTGGCCGCTGGCAGCAGCAGGAATGCGGGCAGGGTGAGGGTGCCCTGGCTTGGCTTTTGTCTCTGGAACAAAGCGGGCTCAGGGCAGTGCAGAGCAGGCTGGGAAGCAGAGCCCAGGGCCTTTGGAGTCTGCAAGGCTTAAAGATCAGCCCCTGCAGCAGCCCAGATGCAGGTGGCCCAGTTGCCAAGGCTGTGGTGGCCTTGAGAGCGTGCAGGTGGATTTTGCATGGCTGTGGCCTGCTGGCGGCTCTGGGCCCAGGAGTGCCTGTGGCTGCAGCAGGAAGGGTGGCTGAAGGTTTGGTGCCTGCTTTGGTGGCATGGCTGCAGGGGCCAGTGCTGTGAGAGCCCCTTGTGTGAGAGCTGGTGAGAGCTGAGCTCTTGGGGACAGCGCTGTGCCCCAGGCCAGGAAGTGCAGCAGTGCCCAGTGGCAGGAGTGGTGTCAGTGGGAGCCCCTGTGCACAGGGACCCCCAGCCCCGGGGTGACCGTGCCAGCACCTGCAGGGACCTCCAGCCCTGGGAACGTGGAACAAATGCAAACCACAAGTGTGCAAAGGCTGCCTTTGCCCAAAGGAATGGCCAAGAGAAGTCAGGTTTTAAAAAGAAACAGGATTTATTTTTCGAAGATTGGCAAATCTAGGATTTACAGAACATGTTTCGTTATAACAATGGTTATAACAACATCAACAGTAATATACAGAACATATTTACATGGGATCTGAGGGGCTAACAATCTTCAAAACATATTTACAGGAAACTTCTAATGTAGTCAACATATTTACAGGAACTTCAAAATTTTCAAACGTATTTACAACGGCGTGGCATCTGTGCGATCATGTGCATGAGCCCTGGAAGAAAGGAAGCAGCAGAGCTGGACTCAGCCGCCTGCACTGGGCCCAGCAGGGCTGGCAGCTGGGCCCCAGGGGCTGGGCCGGGGCTGGCAGGGCTGGCGTGGCCCCAGGCAAGCGCAGGGCAGGCTGGGGCTGGTGCTTGTGGCAGCACAATCCAGGCCCCCTGCGGGCCCCGTTTCCCTGTGTGGGGCCATCCAGCCCAGCCCCAGCCTGGCGTCAGGGGACCCAGTGTGTGTGTGGGCAGGGCGTGGGTAGCATCTGCCTGTCTTACTTGTGAAGCTGCTCCTTCATCCAAGGACCATGGGCTCCTCCTCATCCTTCTCGTCAACTTCCATGTCCTCGGTGACATCCTCCTCCTCTACGTCCATCTCCTCGATGGTCTCCTCCTCATCTACTTCCATGTCCTCCACAGTGGTGGACATGGAAGTAGAGGAGGAGTCCACCTCCATCATTTCTTCCTCATCCAGCCCCTGGTCCACATCCATTGCCTCCACAATGTCTCTCTCAATCTGCAAGGGGCAGCACAATCTCCCAGTGGGCTTCCTGTCCCACACCATCCATTCCCACATGGCTGCAGCCTGCCCAAGCCGGGTGCCCCCTGCCTGGCATGGCACTGTACCTCCATTGCCACAGCAGTGCACATTGTGCTGGGATCGGCACTCCAGAGCCGGCGGCAGAAAAAGCCCAGGCAGCAGCAGCAGCTCTGTGCTGAGGGTCAGAGCGCAGAGCGAGTGGCAAGTGACCCTTGGCAGCCGGTGAAATGTCTGCTCTGCTCGTTTCCAGGTCCTGGACGTTCCACCTGGAACCCTCTCGGAGCTGTGATGTCACTGAAGTTTCAGGGGTGCTGTGCAGTGGGAGATGGGGATGGCAGAATGATCAAATCCTGGAATGGTTTGGCCTGGAAGCGACCCTCAAGATGATGTGGTTCCAAGCTGAGCAAGCTCCCAGCCCAGCAGGTTGCTGTGGCCCCTCTCCCACCTGGTCTTGGATGTTGCTGGGGATGGGGCATCCACAGCCTCTCTGCACTGGTCCCTGTGTCAGGGACAAGCACCCTGAGAGTAAAGAACTTCTTCCCATCATCAAATCTCTTCTACCTCCTAGAGTTTGATCCCATTCTCCCTTGTCCTGTCATTACAGTTCTTGACCAAGAGTCCTCTCCCACTTCCCTGTGGGTCAGGCTGTTCCTACAGGGTTACACGTGTGACTTAACCTGCAGACAGGAGAGAGACAAGCCAAGTTCCCAGTCAGAAAAAATGCGGAATGTGGCTTGAGAACTGAGAGAATAAGGAAAAAGAAAAGACATGAAAGT
Source organism: Melospiza georgiana (assembly GCF_028018845.1). NCBI lineage: Eukaryota > Metazoa > Chordata > Aves > Passeriformes > Passerellidae > Melospiza > Melospiza georgiana. Next base: position 4,488,753 of record NC_080461.1, on the reverse strand, counting down.
CTTTGGATTGCGTGGGCTGTGGGATTCATGCCTTTTATTAGAGGCCCGGTCCCTGGTGCACTCAGTTCCTGTGTTGCAGCCTGCCCACAGCAACCTCTGTGAGGGACCTGCACTCGCAGAGTTGGGAGCCGGCTTGCTTGGATGGCTGATGGATGAGGCAAGAGAGGGATCGTTTTGTGGAAATCCAAATAATGTGGATTGTGCTGAAGAGGGTCCAGGAATGGAGACAAAATGGGGCTGGGCACACAACGTGGGGGTGAACAGCGCAGGATAATTACAGTAAGCCAGGACCAAATTGATACAAGAGAGTTGGAACATTCCGAGGGAGAACATGTAAGGAAAATGCAGCAGTTGAACTGGGTGATACGGACAAAACGTGCTGCATCACCATGAGCCTGCAAATGCCCATGGGCAACACCATTGCATTCAGAGCGGTGACTTTTTTTACCTTGGTCACTTTGCCCTGAGGTATTACAGTTCCAGTGGTAGGTGCCTGTGTTTGCTAAGTCCAGTGAACCAGTCGTTGTTGCCTTCCATCTGGATCTTGTTTCCTTGATCTTTCAGCAGCTGGATGCCCTGGTATACTGACTCCCTATGTGACAACAGGTAGGAAAAACGCCTGCCTTGTAGTGCCTTACAGGCATGGCCATGGACAAGAAATTGTGGCTTGTCTGTGGAAGCGCCCAGCTGAAGGCATGTGGCTCAGTGAGGAGCATCCAGTTCTCTGCTACAGCGGCTACAAATGCCAGTATCCTCTGACTTTAGCTAATTTATTATCTGGAGGCTTGGGTGTCCTAAAAGTAAACAGATAAAGAGATTAGAATATGAAACTTAAGTTTTGCTCCCACTAAACTTTCTCTTCTGTAAGCCAAGGGTGTGAACACAGCTTATTAGAAGAATCATGTATCAATGCTAAAATATCATTTTTACAAATGTTAAGACATAGATTCCAGTTAGTGGTGTCTGAACTATCTTGGTCTTGGTGTGTGTGGTCAACGCTGCTTAGGAGATCTTCTTCTGTCCTTCTCCTTCTTCTTTTCCAGGCTGCTACTGTCTCTCTTAGGCTTTCATTCAGTTCTTCTGATGGTGGCTCTGGTGTTTGCCTCGCGGTTCCCAGAAACAGTTTTAATGTATTTTGCTGGGATTCATCTTAGGAATGTTGCTGTAGAGACAAGGGCATCTTTTCTTTCCCAAGTAATTAATGGAAAAGTGCCCATAATTTGTTTAGATTCAGGGTCTTTGCTCAACACAGGTGGCTGTTCTTTCAATTGGGCTGCAATTGAATGAATTAGTAAAATGCCTGATGACTGGGAGAGTTGTCTCCATAAATGAATTGTTCAAAGAGCTGAGTACGTAAAAGGCCTTGGCCAGTCTCTCAATGGAAGATAATATCTGGATTCCCCCTCTCAGTTGATCAAGGGTCCTTTTGATGGATCAGTGGGCCCTCTCGGCTATAGACTTTCCAGTGGCGGAGTGTGGTATGCCTGTGATATGTTTTATACCCCAGTGGTTAGAAACTTGTTGGAATCAGTGCAAGGTATAAGCAAGAGCATTATCAAATTTAATTTCCTGTAGAACTGCTAAGGTGTAAAAAACGAAAAAGTAATATTTTATAGCATCTTCTGATTTTTCACCAGCATGGGCAGAGGTGAAAACCGCACTGGAAAAGGCATCAAATGAGACCTGGATGTATTTTAGTCTGCCGAAAGGGGCTTAGTGTGTGATGTCTGATTGCCAGATGTGGAGACTCTCTAGTCCTCTTGGATTGACTCCAGCTCTGGCAGAAGCAAGGCCATGTTCCTGGCAATTTGGGCAGGTGGCTACAAGTGATCTTGCCGGGTCTCGGGTGTTTTTGAACATCCTGAGCAGCGCAGGAATGTTTTGATGGTAGAATTGGTGGCTGATCCTAGCCTGTGTAAAAACAATCTAAGGCGTATTGCAGTGGTTCAGATGTTTGAAGTAGGCAATTGAGGGGCTCTTGAGTGAGAAGTAAGTATATATTCACAAGGTCTGTTCCTGCAAGGGAGCACAGACGCTCTCTAGGTTTCCTGCAATAGTTCTGCAATAACTTTCTGTTGGGTTGTTATCATTTTAGTAGGTTGGTGTGCTCTGAAAACGCATTCAATTTCTATGAGGGGATCTGAGATAGTTGAGTCCCCCTGAAAGAATAATGCATGAAATACTGGACTTACACCAAGGATTGCCAGGGAGAAAGGAAAAGTAGTGTGGTATCTGTGTGCCTGTTTAGTTTGAATCACCCAGGATGCCTTTTGTACAGCTGCTTCTGCCTGTGGTGTCAGTGATCACGGGAATCGAGTCCTTCACTGCCTTTAAGGAGCAGGAACAGTGGCATGAGATCTTCTGTGGTGATTCCCAGCAGTGAATGTACCCAACTGATGCTTCCACAGAGCATTTGGGGTTCTGGCAGAGTCTTTGGGTTGTCCTTGATATGTGCAGTGTTTGTGGTGTGATGGTTCTCTCTGCAGTTTTTAGGCCGAGACACTTCCAAGGGGCTGTCCTTTGAACTTTATCTGCTGCAATCTTAAAACCTTTCTCCTGTACCACAGTGATGACATCTTGTACTGCAACATCCAAAATGATTTGAGCTTCTGCACAAACAACTGTGTCGTCCATGTAATGAGAAATGATAGCATTAGGATGTTCATTTAATGGTCCATATAACGAAAAGCGATTAGCATTAGGGCAAGCGAATTTGGACATCAAGCCATTGACAAATATTTGGTCTCCTCTTCATTCGTTGAGGCAATACAGTCCACTGGTACCTCTGTAAAGGTGCTTGTCGATTTAGTGATGGAAAAGGCAACCCAGGAAGGTGTCATTGGGTTGCATGGGGGTGTCAAAAAAGTAGTCATTAAGATCTATATCAACCATCTGCCAATAACAGTGTAATCATAGGTACAATTGGACTAAACCTCCCTGAACTAGCCTTCCTTCACATCTCAACTCATGCAATCTTCAAAGCAATGCTCTTTCTATGCTCAGGCTCCATCAATCACAGCCTAAATGGCAAAGAAGATATCCGAAAAAAAGGAGCACTCCAAAAACTGCTACCCTCAACTACGGCATGGTGCACCATCGGCAATCTCGAGGTAACATGGAGGCTGAGCGCAGGCTGGACTGGAGGGAACCCCCTGTCCTTGATGACCTCACTGATTTTCCTGAGGTCCTGCAGGAGCTGCCTCTTGTCCTTGCCAGGCTTTCATATGATAATGAAAGGTGCATTGCAGGGGCTAGTAGAGGGTACAATGTGGCCCACAGACAGCTGCTCCTGCATGAGGGACTGCAGGGCCTTTAACTTTCGGCCTGGGAGGTGCCACTGATCCACCCATATGGGGTCGTTGGTCTTCCAGGTTGACTGAAGGGTGGCACGCTGCTCAGTGGCCCCCTGTAGAAATCCTGAGGTGTTGATAGGATCTCTGGCCCTGTCCCCCTTTGGGACAAGAGGTCTTTTCCTCAAATTTTTATTGGTGCCCGGGTGACAAAAGATCTTACTGCAGAAACTGCGCCCTCAGGACATTCCCTGAAGATGTTACTGTGACTCCAGAAGCTGGTAGTGGCTCCCTGGTTGCTAATAATTACCCCAGCAGCTGGGACCAGGGGCCATTGTTTTAGCCTATCAGAGCAGGAAATTACAGTGACATCAGCTCTTGTATCTAATAGTCCTGAAAGACATCTCTTTCTGCCTTTACATGACAAAGCACACTTTAGAACAGGTCTGTTTCTGCCTGTTGTCTGTGCCCACATCACCATTGGATCAGCTGGTGTGGTGATCATGTCCCGTAGGAGGTCGGCTCTAACTGTAACTGTTCCTTTTGGAATGAAAAGGGGAGGGAATAAGCATAGAGCCTGGACAGTTATCTCCCGCAAAGACGTCAAGGCGAGTACCTCAGGTAGTAGAGTGAGTGTCTCCATCCCTTCCCTGGTGTTGGTTAAAATCAAAATGTCTCTGGGCCGTTCTTCAGGCCTGTATTTGCCTGTTGGAATATGCTGAACATAAATATCGTGGATTGGCATTGAAAAGGCTCTTGCCAGCTGCCTTTGGGTTCCAGGGCAGAGCTGTCTTCTGTCGAGTTTTCCGCAGTGATCGAGCTGTCCCGCTGGATCTGAGAAGGTCGCTGTGCTGGTTCTCCACGGTGTTGGGGAGAGTAGGGCGGAACGGCCTCGCGTTTGGTGTCATCATGCGGGGCCTTTCTGTGTCTGTGTGGGGTTTCCCGCAGGCCACCGGTTTTGCTGGTGTTTGAAAGCGTGTGGACGAGGGGGGCAGTGAGGAGAGTGGCTGTGACAGCTGGAAGGTCCCTGGTAATAGCCTTTATTTTTACAATTCTGTTGAAAATGCCCCATCTCCCTACACTTAAAGCCAGGTCCTTTTTCATGCGTATGTCAGGGAATAACTTGGGAGCCTACTAGCACCTCTACTACACCCTGACTGGTAGCCTTAGCTTGGCTGGCGTGACAGTGTAGGGATGCCCTAAGCGTGCATGCCTCGACCATTTGTGCAATGGTAGGCTTTGTGTTGAGTGGTAGAGAAGGTAAAATGTCTTTACAGTTGTTGTTAGCATTTGTTTCAGCAAGTTTAGTAAGGAGTACCTTCCTGGCTTTTGGATGTTCAACTTGTTTCTCTATTGCTTGTGGAAGGTGGTCAATACATTTTAGAAAGGATTGCCCAGGTCCCTGCAGAATGTCTGTGAAATCTAGAGTAGGTGTTGTTCCATTGGGTGTCTGCTTGAGAGCTGTCTTTGCAGCCCTTATATCTCTTCTAACACATCTCAGGAAGGTGTCTTGCGTGATTCGCAGGTTTAATGAAATCTTCCTCCCTGACTAGATGGACTAGTGTTAGGTGTGCCCGCCTGTCTTCCCTAGCATAGTCTTTTAATAGTTGTTGTATTAGATTTTTCCCCATTCCTTCTCACAGAACAAATTCAGTGGAGAGAGTAGGATGTGCATAAAATGGCGCAGATCATGAACCCCATTACATGTGCAGCAATGACTCCATTTAAGAAGTTATTAAAATACAGTGAGCACCGCCCATGGTCTTTTGCTGCTTTATAATGGTCTTTCATCTCCCCATGTGGGACAGCTTCCCTTTGGGGCTTAGCCCCACTCTGGTACTGAACCGGTGCTGCTTGTATTTTAGCTACCAATTCCCAGTCCCCCCTCTTCAGCCGCGAGCTTCCGCATCCTCTGCCAAGCATCCTCAGGCTCATGCTGAAGGTGGGATGAACCTTCCCTTTCCTCTCCAGAAGAGGGAACTTGGTCTTTGGCAGAGGAGCGGGGCCTTGGGGTGACTGGCCAGGCCTGGTGTTGTGGGCCTTTGGTAGCCAAGATGGCGGCCTTCCGGTTGCCGCCCCTCACACTTCCGGCTCCGACAGTGTGGGATCCGCAAGGGGCTGAGTTGGAGGGGCTAGGACAGCGGGAGTAGGCAAGGAAGCGCTGGATATCCCAATGCAGGGGTGGTACCTGACGCAGGGGTAGGACCCAACACAGGGGCAGGACCCGATGAGAGAGCTGAGGGTGGGAGGGAGTTTGACATTGACAACCCCCTCTAGAGGAGGGACTCCATTTTGTGAGCTATCTGAGGGGGATCAAGGGAGGAGAGGTACTGGAGAATGGGTTAGGGTAGAATCCAGGCCTGTGTGATCAGAACAGACCTGGGCAGGGGGTAGAGAAGGAGGGGAGATGGCAGACAGCAGGTGGCTTGTCTGTGCTTTACAGCAGTTTCTGTCTCTCATCCTAATGGTGTCAGTAGGTTCAGGAATGCGGGGGAAGAACTCAAAGACTGGATTGAATATAAGAACTTTGAACCCTTGAGAAAACTCCATAAATCATATGAAAAATTGGGAAAAAATTTTGTGACTCTTATCACTCCCTGAGTTTTCTAAAAATAGAGACTTTCTCTGACTCAGTCTCAGAATGCTATAAGACAAAAAGAATACACAGAAATACCTGGGAACTCTGTAAACAGCCAATGAAAAAATGACTTCCAACTTCCCTTAGTAAAAGACTTCCACTCTGAAAGGAGAACCTCCCTAACTCCAACATATATGTCCCTCTCAGCTTTGGATAATTTGTTACCCAGAGCTGCCCCTGATGTAAAGGGTGGCCCACCCACAGGAATAAAATATCACCCAAGGATCCTGCACTGCAGGTGGCTGTCCCCCCATTCACTGCTCTGGTGGTGCTGGATGCAGATGTTTCAAAATATCCCCTGGGCTTCACCAGCTGAGCCGGCCCTGTTGCTCCGGCAGGGTACCAACGCTGCATTCAGTAAACCCTGGTAAAACTGATAAAACATTGCATTCAAAGGGCTGCCTCACTTTATTGTAATTTGTCATTTTTGTCATGCGGTATTATAACTCCTGTAATAGGTCCCTGGGCCTCCACAACCTTGCGTCCTACTGAGATATCATTGTAGTGAGGAGCTCAGCAGTGCTGAAAGCAGAGGCCTGTCTTTTGTGTTCCCTTTGGGATGGCAGTGGAGGAGCCCTGAGTGCACATTCAGAGGCACCTTCATGGCTTCTCATGCCATGACACCAAACCTAAATGTGCAAGGTGACTTCCTTGAGTGACATGTAGTCCTTTGAAATATCTACAGGAAGTGGTCAGGAAATGCATTCTGAGCCTGCTCCTTGGGATCAGCTGTGAGGGGCTGAGGGCTGGCCTGAGCCCGGTGCTGTGTCCCACTGGGAGCAGCCGCACAGGCTCACGTGCAGAGCAGGCACTGCCAGAGGCGCTGGAGATCTCACCTGCCCTGCAGTCACCATTGTCAAGGTGCTGTAAACCCCAGCTTGTGCTGACTTTCCCCTTGGACCCCTTTGGTTTAGTCACTATGGGGAATTTCTTTCCTGAAGCCCGTGGGATTTCCCCTGGCAGGTGTGATGGGGATGCTCGGGGAGTGTGGGGCTTTGAGGGCAGCTGCCCGGGCAGGGGCTGAGCTCGGGGCCCTGTTGGGCCCATGGCCCCCAGCAGCAGCAGCAGCAGCAGCAGCAGCAGCAGCAGCAGCCCCAGGGCCCAAAGCCCCGTGCCCCCTGCCCAGCACAGGCTGCCCTGTCCCTGCAGCTGTCACCCGAGTGGGGCCCAGGGGCCAGTGGCCGCTGGCAGCAGCAGGAATGCGGGCAGGGTGAGGGTGCCCTGGCTTGGCTTTTGTCTCTGGAACAAAGCGGGCTCAGGGCAGTGCAGAGCAGGCTGGGAAGCAGAGCCCAGGGCCTTTGGAGTCTGCAAGGCTTAAAGATCAGCCCCTGCAGCAGCCCAGATGCAGGTGGCCCAGTTGCCAAGGCTGTGGTGGCCTTGAGAGCGTGCAGGTGGATTTTGCATGGCTGTGGCCTGCTGGCGGCTCTGGGCCCAGGAGTGCCTGTGGCTGCAGCAGGAAGGGTGGCTGAAGGTTTGGTGCCTGCTTTGGTGGCATGGCTGCAGGGGCCAGTGCTGTGAGAGCCCCTTGTGTGAGAGCTGGTGAGAGCTGAGCTCTTGGGGACAGCGCTGTGCCCCAGGCCAGGAAGTGCAGCAGTGCCCAGTGGCAGGAGTGGTGTCAGTGGGAGCCCCTGTGCACAGGGACCCCCAGCCCTGGGGTGACCGTGCCAGCACCTGCAGGGACCTCCAGCCCTGGGAACGTGGAACAAATGCAAACCACAAGTGTGCAAAGGCTGCCTTTGCCCAAAGGAATGGCCAAGAGAAGTCAGGTTTTAAAAAGAAACAGGATTTATTTTTCGAAGATTGGCAAATCTAGGATTTACAGAACATGTTTCGTTATAACAATGGTTATAACAACATCAACAGTAATATACAGAACATATTTACATGGGATCTGAGGGGCTAACAATCTTCAAAACATATTTACAGGAAACTTCTAATGTAGTCAACATATTTACAGGAACTTCAAAATTTTCAAACGTATTTACAACGGCGTGGCATCTGTGCGATCATGTGCATGAGCTCTGGAAGAAAGGAAGCAGCAGAGCTGGACTCAGCCGCCTGCACTGGGCCCAGCAGGGCTGGCAGCTGGGCCCCAGGGGCTGGGCCGGGGCTGGCAGGGCTGGCGTGGCCCCAGGCAAGCGCAGGGCAGGCTGGGGCTGGTGCTTGTGGCAGCACAATCCAGGCCCCCTGCGGGCCCCGTTTCCCTGTGTGGGGCCATCCAGCCCAGCCCCAGCCTGGCGTCAGGGGACCCAGTGTGTGTGTGGGCAGGGCGTGGGTAGCATCTGCCTGTCTTACTTGTGAAGCTGCTCCTTCATCCAAGGACCATGGGCTCCTCCTCATCCTTCTCGTCAACTTCCATGTCCTCGGTGACATCCTCCTCCTCTACGTCCATCTCCTCGATGGTCTCCTCCTCATCTACTTCCATGTCCTCCACAGTGGTGGACATGGAAGTAGAGGAGGAGTCCACCTCCATCATTTCTTCCTCATCCAGCCCCTGGTCCACATCCATTGCCTCCACAATGTCTCTCTCAATCTGCAAGGGGCAGCACAATCTCCCAGTGGGCTTCCTGTCCCACACCATCCATTCCCACATGGCTGCAGCCTGCCCAAGCCGGGTGCCCCCTGCCTGGCATGGCACTGTACCTCCATTGCCACAGCAGTGCACATTGTGCTGGGATCGGCACTCCAGAGCCGGCGGCAGAAAAAGCCCAGGCAGCAGCAGCAGCTCTGTGCTGAGGGTCAGAGCACAGAGCGAGTGGCAAGTGACCCTTGGCAGCCGGTGAAATGTCTGCTCTGCTCGTTTCCAGGTCCTGGACGTTCCACCTGGAACCCTCTCGGAGCTGTGATGTCACTGAAGTTTCAGGGGTGCTGTGCAGTGGGAGATGGGGATGGCAGAATGATCAAATCCTGGAATGGTTTGGCCTGGAAGCGACCCTCAAGATGATGTGGTTCCAAGCTGAGCAAGCTCCCAGCCCAGCAGGTTGCTGTGGCCCCTCTCCCACCTGGTCTTGGATGTTGCTGGGGATGGGGCATCCACAGCCTCTCTGCACTGGTCCCTGTGTCAGGGACAAGCACCCTGAGAGTAAAGAACTTCTTCCCATCATCAAATCTCTTCTACCTCCTAGAGTTTGATCCCATTCTCCCTTGTCCTGTCATTACAGTTCTTGACCAAGAGTCCTCTCCCACTTCCCTGTGGGTCAGGCTGTTCCTACAGGGTTACACGTGTGACTTAACCTGCAGACAGGAGAGAGACAAGCCAAGTTCCCAGTCAGAAAAAATGCGGAATGTGGCTTGAGAACTGAGAGAATAAGGAAAAAGAAAAGACATGAAAGTCTTTGGATTGCGTGGGCTGTGGGATTCATGCCTTTTATTAGAGGCCCGGTCCCTGGTGCACTCAGTTCCTGTGTTGCAGCCTGCCCACAGCAACCTCTGTGAGGGACCTGCACTCGCAGAGTTGGGAGCCGGCTTGCTTGGATGGCTGATGGATGAGGCAAGAGAGGGATCGTTTTGTGGAAATCCAAATAATGTGGATTGTGCTGAAGAGGGTCCAGGAATGGAGACAAAATGGGGCTGGGCACACAACGTGGGGGTGAACAGCGCAGGATAATTACAGTAAGCCAGGACCAAATTGATACAAGAGAGTTGGAACATTCCGAGGGAGAACATGTAAGGAAAATGCAGCAGTTGAACTGGGTGATACGGACAAAACGTGCTGCATCACCATGAGCCTGCAAATGCCCATGGGCAACACCATTGCATTCAGAGCGGTGACTTTTTTTACCTTGGTCACTTTGCCCTGAGGTATTACAGTTCCAGTGGTAGGTGCCTGTGTTTGTTAAGTCCAGTGAACCAGTCGTTGTTGCCTTCCATCTGGATCTTGTTTCCTTGATCTTTCAGCAGCTGGATGCCCTGGTATACTGACTCCCTATGTGACAACAGGTAGGAAAAACGCCTGCCTTGTAGTGCCTTACAGGCATGGCCATGGACAAGAAATTGTGGCTTGTCTGTGGAAGCGCCCAGCTGAAGGCATGTGGCTCAGTGAGGAGCATCCAGTTCTCTGCTACAGCGGCTACAAATGCCAGTATCCTCTGACTTTAGCTAATTTATTATCTGGAGGCTTGGGTGTCCTAAAAGTAAACAGATAAAGAGATTAGAATATGAAACTTAAGTTTTGCTCCCACTAAACTTTCTCTTCTGTAAGCCAAGGGTGTGAACCCAGCTTATTAGAAGAATCATGTATCAATGCTAAAATATCATTTTTACAAATGTTAAGACATAGATTCCGGTTAGTGGTGTCTGAACTATCTTGGTCTTGGTGTGTGTGGTCAACGCTGCTTAGGAGATCTTCTTCTGTCCTTCTCCTTCTTCTTTTCCAGGCTGCTACTGTCTCTCTTAGGCTTTCATTCAGTTCTTCTGATGGTGGCTCTGGTGTTTGCCTCGCGGTTCCCAGAAACAGTTTTAATGTATTTTGCTGGGATTCATCTTAGGAATGTTGCTGTAGAGACAAGGGCATCTTTTCTTTCCCAAGTAATTAATGGAAAAGTGCCCATAATTTGTTTAGATTCAGGGTCTTTGCTCAACACAGGTGGCTGTTCTTTCAATTGGGCTGCAATTGAATGAATTAGTAAAATGCCTGATGACTGGGAGAGTTGTCTCCATAAATGAATTGTTCAAAGAGCTGAGTACGTAAAAGGCCTTGGCCAGTCTCTCAATGGAAGATAATATCTGGATTCCCCCTCTCAGTTGATCAAGGGTCCTTTTGATGGATCAGTGGGCCCTCTCGGCTATAGGCTTTCCAGTGGCGGAGTGTGGTATGCCTGTGATATGTTTTATACCCCAGTGGTTAGAAACTTGTTGGAATCAGTGCAAGGTATAAGCAAGAGCATTATCAAATTTAATTTCCTGTAGAACTGCTAAGGTGTAAAAAACGAAAAAGTAATATTTTATAGCATCTTCTGATTTTTCACCAGCATGGGCAGAGGTGAAAACCGCACTGGAAAAGGCATCAAATGAGACCTGGATGTATTTTAGTCTGCCGAAAGGGGCTTAGTGTGTGATGTCTGATTGCCAGATGTGGAGACTCTCTAGTCCTCTTGGATTGACTCCAGCTCTGGCAGAAGCAAGGCCATGTTCCTGGCAATTTGGGCAGGTGGCTACAAGTGATCTTGCCGGGTCTCGGGTGTTTTTGAACATCCTGAGCAGCGCAGGAATGTTTTGATGGTAGAATTGGTGGCTGATCCTAGCCTGTGTAAAAACAATCTAAGGCGTATTGCAGTGGTTCAGATGTTTGAAGTAGGCAATTGAGGGGCTCTTGAGTGAGAAGTAAGTATATATTCACAAGGTCTGTTCCTGCAAGGGAGCACAGACGCTCTCTAGGTTTCCTGCAATAGTTCTGCAATAACTTTCTGTTGGGTTGTTATCATTTTAGTAGGTTGGTGTGCTCTGAAAACGCATTCAATTTCTATGAGGGGATCTGAGATAGTTGAGTCCCCCTGAAAGAATAATGCATGAAATACTGGACTTACACCAAGGATTGCCAGGGAGAAAGGAAAAGTAGTGTGGTATCTGTGTGCCTGTTTAGTTTGAATCACCCAGGATGCCTTTTGTACAGCTGCTTCTGCCTGTGGTGTCAGTGATCACGGGAATCGAGTCCTTCACTGCCTTTAAGGAGCAGGAACAGTGGCATGAGATCTTCTGTGGTGATTCCCAGCAGTGAATGTACCCAACTGATGCTTCCACAGAGCATTTGGGGTTCTGGCAGAGTCTTTGGGTTGTCCTTGATATGTGCAGTGTTTGTGGTGTGATGGTTCTCTCTGCAGTTTTTAGGCCGAGACACTTCCAAGGGGCTGTCCTTTGAACTTTATCTGCTGCAATCTTAAAACCTTTCTCCTGTACCACAGTGATGACATCTTGTACTGCAACATCCAAAATGATTTGAGCTTCTGCACAAACAACTGTGTCGTCCATGTAATGAGAAATGATAGCATTAGGATGTTCATTTAATGGTCCATATAACGAAAAGCGATTAGCATTAGGGCAAGCGAATTTGGACATCAAGCCATTGACAAATATTTGGTCTCCTCTTCATTCGTTGAGGCAATACAGTCCACTGGTACCTCTGTAAAGGTGCTTGTCGATTTAGTGATGGAAAAGGCAACCCAGGAAGGTGTCATTGGGTTGCATGGGGGTGTCAAAAAAGTAGTCATTAAGATCTATATCAACCATCTGCCAATAACAGTGTAATCATAGGTACAATTGGACTAAACCTCCCTGAACTAGCCTTCCTTCACATCTCAACTCATGCAATCTTCAAAGCAATGCTCTTTCTATGCTCAGGCTCCATCAATCACAGCCTAAATGGCAAAGAAGATATCCGAAAAAAAGGAGCACTCCAAAAACTGCTACCCTCAACTACGGCATGGTGCACCATCGGCAATCTCGAGGTAACATGGAGGCTGAGCGCAGGCTGGACTGGAGGGAACCCCCTGTCCTTGATGACCTCACTGATTTTCCTGAGGTCCTGCAGGAGCCGCCTCTTGTCCTTGCCAGGCTTTCATATGATAATGAAAGGTGCATTGCAGGGGCTAGTAGAGGGTACAATGTGGCCCACAGACAGCTGCTCCTGCATGAGGGACTGCAGGGCCTTTAACTTTCGGCCTGGGAGGTGCCACTGATCCACCCATATGGGGTTGTTGGTCTTCCAGGTTGACTGAAGGGTGGCACGCTGCTCAGTGGCCCCCTGTAGAAATCCTGAGGTGTTGATAGGATCTCTGGCCCTGTCCCCCTTTGGGACAAGAGGTCTTTTCCTCAAATTTTTATTGGTGCCCGGGTGACAAAAGATCTTACTGCAGAAACTGCGCCCTCAGGACATTCCCTGAAGATGTTACTGTGACTCCAGAAGCTGGTAGTGGCTCCCTGGTTGCTAATAATTACCCCAGCAGCTGGGACCAGGGGCCATTGTTTTAGCCTATCAGAGCAGGAAATTACAGTGACATCAGCTCTTGTATCTAATAGTCCTGAAAGACATCTCTTTCTGCCTTTACATGACAAAGCACACTTTAGAACAGGTCTGTTTCTGCCTGTTGTCTGTGCCCACATCACCATTGGATCAGCTGGTGTGGTGATCATGTCCCGTAGGAGGTCGGCTCTAACTGTAACTGTTCCTTTTGGAATGAAAAGGGGAGGGAATAAGCATAGAGCCTGGACAGTTATCTCCCGCAAAGACGTCAAGGCGAGTACCTCAGGTAGTAGAGTGAGTGTCTCCATCCCTTCCCTGGTGTTGGTTAAAATCAAAATGTCTCTGGGCCGTTCTTCAGGCCTGTATTTGCCTGTTGGAATATGCTGAACATAAATATCGTGGATTGGCATTGAAAAGGCTCTTGCCAGCTGCCTTTGGGTTCCAGGGCAGAGCTGTCTTCTGTCGAGTTTTCCGCAGTGATCGAGCTGTCCCGCTGGATCTGAGAAGGTCGCTGTGCTGGTTCTCCACGGTGTTGGGGAGAGTAGGGCGGAACGGCCTCGCGTTTGGTGTCATCATGCGGGGCCTTTCTGTGTCTGTGTGGGGTTTCCCGCAGGCCACCGGTTTTGCTGGTGTTTGAAAGCGTGTGGACGAGGGGGGCAGTGAGGAGAGTGGCTGTGACAGCTGGAAGGTCCCTGGTAATAGCCTTTATTTTTACAATTCTGTTGAAAATGCCCCATCTCCCTACACTTAAAGCCAGGTCCTTTTTCATGCGTATGTCAGGGAATAACTTGGGAGCCTACTAGCACCTCTACTACACCCTGACTGGTAGCCTTAGCTTGGCTGGCGTGACAGTGTAGGGATGCCCTAAGCGTGCATGCCTCGACCATTTGTGCAATGGTAGGCTTTGTGTTGAGTGGTAGAGAAGGTAAAATGTCTTTACAGTTGTTGTTAGCATTTGTTTCAGCAAGTTTAGTAAGGAGTACCTTCCTGGCTTTTGGATGTTCAACTTGTTTCTCTATTGCTTGTGGAAGGTGGTCAATACATTTTAGAAAGGATTGCCCAGGTCCCTGCAGAATGTCTGTGAAATCTAGAGTAGGTGTTGTTCCATTGGGTGTCTGCTTGAGAGCTGTCTTTGCAGCCCTTATATCTCTTCTAACACATCTCAGGAAGGTGTCTTGCGTGATTCGCAGGTTTAATGAAATCTTCCTCCCTGACTAGATGGACTAGTGTTAGGTGTGCCCGCCTGTCTTCCCTAGCATAGTCTTTTAATAGTTGTTGTATTAGATTTTTCCCCATTCCTTCTCACAGAACAAATTCAGTGGAGAGAGTAGGATGTGCATAAAATGGCGCAGATCATGAACCCCATTACATGTGCAGCAATGACTCCATTTAAGAAGTTATTAAAATACAGTGAGCACCACCCATGGTCTTTTGCTGCTTTATAATGGTCTTTCATCTCCCCATGTGGGACAGCTTCCCTTTGGGGCTTAGCCCCACTCTGGTACTGAACCGGTGCTGCTTGTATTTTAGCTACCAATTCCCAGTCCCCCCTCTTCAGCCGCGAGCTTCCGCATCCTCTGCCAAGCATCCTCAGGCTCATGCTGAAGGTGGGATGAACCTTCCCTTTCCTCTCCAGAAGAGGGAACTTGGTCTTTGGCAGAGGAGCGGGGCCTTGGGGTGACTGGCCAGGCCTGGTGTTGTGGGCCTTTGGTAGCCAAGATGGCGGCCTTCCGGTTGCCGCCCCTCACACTTCCGGCTCCGACAGTGTGGGATCCGCAAGGGGCTGAGTTGGAGGGGCTAGGACAGCGGGAGTAGGCAAGGAAGCGCTGGATATCCCAATGCAGGGGTGGTACCTGACGCAGGGGTAGGACGCAACACAGGGGCAGGACCCGATGAGAGAGCTGAGGGTGGGAGGGAGTTTGACATTGACAACCCCCTCTAGAGGAGGGACTCCATTTTGTGAGCTATCTGAGGGGGATCAAGGGAGGAGAGGTACTGGAGAATGGGTTAGGGTAGAATTCAGGCCTGTGTGATCAGAACAGACCTGGGCAGGGGGTAGAGAAGGAGGGGAGATGGCAGACAGCAGGTGGCTTGTCTGTGCTTTACAGCAGTTTCTGTCTCTCATCCTAATGGTGTCAGTAGGTTCAGGAATGCGGGGGAAGAACTCAAAGACTGGATTGAATATAAGAACTTTGAACCCTTGAGAAAACTCCATAAATCATATGAAAAATTGGGAAAAAATTTTGTGACTCTTATCACTCCCTGAGTTTTCTAAAAATAGAGACTTTCTCTGACTCAGTCTCAGAATGCTATAAGACAAAAAGAATACACAGAAATACCTGGGAACTCTGTAAACAGCCAATGAAAAAATGACTTCCAACTTCCCTTAGTAAAAGACTTCCACTCTGAAAGGAGAACCTCCCTAACTCCAACATATATGTCCCTCTCAGCTTTGGATAATTTGTTACCCAGAGCTGCCCCTGATGTAAAGGGTGGCCCACCCACAGGAATAAAATATCACCCAAGGATCCTGCACTGCAGGTGGCTGTCCCCCCATTCACTGCTCTGGTGGTGCTGGATGCAGATGTTTCAAAATATCCCCTGGGCTTCACCAGCTGAGCCGGCCCTGTTGCTCCGGCAGGGTACCAACGCTGCATTCAGTAAACCCTGGTAAAACTGATAAAACATTGCATTCAAAGGGCTGCCTCACTTTATTGTAATTTGTCATTTTTGTCATGCGGTATTATAACTCCTGTAATAGGTCCCTGGGCCTCCACAACC
Source organism: Melospiza georgiana (assembly GCF_028018845.1). Taxonomy (NCBI): domain Eukaryota; kingdom Metazoa; phylum Chordata; class Aves; order Passeriformes; family Passerellidae; genus Melospiza; species Melospiza georgiana. Next base: position 4,473,086 of record NC_080461.1, on the reverse strand, counting down.
TTGCGTCCTACTGAGATATCATTGTAGTGAGGAGCTCAGCAGTGCTGAAAGCAGAGGCCTGTCTTTTGTGTTCCCTTTGGGATGGCAGTGGAGGAGCCCTGAGTGCACATTCAGAGGCACCTTCATGGCTTCTCATGCCATGACACCAAACCTAAATGTGCAAGGTGACTTCCTTGAGTGACATGTAGTCCTTTGAAATATCTACAGGAAGTGGTCAGGAAATGCATTCTGAGCCTGCTCCTTGGGATCAGCTGTGAGGGGCTGAGGGCTGGCCTGAGCCCGGTGCTGTGTCCCACTGGGAGCAGCCGCACAGGCTCACGTGCAGAGCAGGCACTGCCAGAGGCGCTGGAGATCTCACCTGCCCTGCAGCCAACATTGTCAAGGTGCTGTAAACCCCAGCTTGTGCTGACTTTCCCCTTGGACCCCTTTGGTTTAGTCACTATGGGGAATTTCTTTCCTGAAGCCCGTGGGATTTCCCCTGGCAGGTGTGATGGGGATGCTCGGGGAGTGTGGGGCTTTGAGGGCAGCTGCCCGGGCAGGGGCTGAGCTCGGGGCCCTGTTGGGCCCATGGCCCCCAGCAGCAGCAGCAGCAGCAGCAGCAGCAGCAGCAGCAGCAGCAGCCCCAGGGCCCAAAGCCCCGTGCCCCCTGCCCAGCACAGGCTGCCCTGTCCCTGCAGCTGTCACCCGAGTGGGGCCCAGGGGCCAGTGGCCGCTGGCAGCAGCAGGAATGCGGGCAGGGTGAGGGTGCCCTGGCTTGGCTTTTGTCTCTGGAACAAAGCGGGCTCAGGGCAGTGCAGAGCAGGCTGGGAAGCAGAGCCCAGGGCCTTTGGAGTCTGCAAGGCTTAAAGATCAGCCCCTGCAGCAGCCCAGATGCAGGTGGCCCAGTTGCCAAGGCTGTGGTGGCCTTGAGAGCGTGCAGGTGGATTTTGCATGGCTGTGGCCTGCTGGCGGCTCTGGGCCCAGGAGTGCCTGTGGCTGCAGCAGGAAGGGTGGCTGAAGGTTTGGTGCCTGCTTTGGTGGCATGGCTGCAGGGGCCAGTGCTGTGAGAGCCCCTTGTGTGAGAGCTGGTGAGAGCTGAGCTCTTGGGGACAGCGCTGTGCCCCAGGCCAGGAAGTGCAGCAGTGCCCAGTGGCAGGAGTGGTGTCAGTGGGAGCCCCTGTGCACAGGGACCCCCAGCCCTGGGGTGACCGTGCCAGCACCTGCAGGGACCTCCAGCCCTGGGAACGTGGAACAAATGCAAACCACAAGTGTGCAAAGGCTGCCTTTGCCCAAAGGAATGGCCAAGAGAAGTCAGGTTTTAAAAAGAAACAGGATTTATTTTTCGAAGATTGGCAAATCTAGGATTTACAGAACATGTTTCGTTATAACAATGGTTATAACAACATCAACAGTAATATACAGAACATATTTACATGGGATCTGAGGGGCTAACAATCTTCAAAACATATTTACAGGAAACTTCTAATGTAGTCAACATATTTACAGGAACTTCAAAATTTTCAAACGTATTTACAACGGCGTGGCATCTGTGCGATCATGTGCATGAGCTCTGGAAGAAAGGAAGCAGCAGAGCTGGACTCAGCCGCCTGCACTGGGCCCAGCAGGGCTGGCAGCTGGGCCCCAGGGGCTGGGCCGGGGCTGGCAGGGCTGGCGTGGCCCCAGGCAAGCGCAGGGCAGGCTGGGGCTGGTGCTTGTGGCAGCACAATCCAGGCCCCCTGCGGGCCCCGTTTCCCTGTGTGGGGCCATCCAGCCCAGCCCCAGCCTGGCGTCAGGGGACCCAGTGTGTGTGTGGGCAGGGCGTGGGTAGCATCTGCCTGTCTTACTTGTGAAGCTGCTCCTTCATCCAAGGACCATGGGCTCCTCCTCATCCTTCTCGTCAACTTCCATGTCCTCGGTGACATCCTCCTCCTCTACGTCCATCTCCTCGATGGTCTCCTCCTCATCTACTTCCATGTCCTCCACAGTGGTGGACATGGAAGTAGAGGAGGAGTCCACCTCCATCATTTCTTCCTCATCCAGCCCCTGGTCCACATCCATTGCCTCCACAATGTCTCTCTCAATCTGCAAGGGGCAGCACAATCTCCCAGTGGGCTTCCTGTCCCACACCATCCATTCCCACATGGCTGCAGCCTGCCCAAGCCGGGTGCCCCCTGCCTGGCATGGCACTGTACCTCCATTGCCACAGCAGTGCACATTGTGCTGGGATCGGCACTCCAGAGCCGGCGGCAGAAAAAGCCCAGGCAGCAGCAGCAGCTCTGTGCTGAGGGTCAGAGCACAGAGCGAGTGGCAAGTGACCCTTGGCAGCCGGTGAAATGTCTGCTCTGCTCGTTTCCAGGTCCTGGACGTTCCACCTGGAACCCTCTCGGAGCTGTGATGTCACTGAAGTTTCAGGGGTGCTGTGCAGTGGGAGATGGGGATGGCAGAATGATCAAATCCTGGAATGGTTTGGCCTGGAAGCGACCCTCAAGATGATGTGGTTCCAAGCTGAGCAAGCTCCCAGCCCAGCAGGTTGCTGTGGCCCCTCTCCCACCTGGTCTTGGATGTTGCTGGGGATGGGGCATCCACAGCCTCTCTGCACTGGTCCCTGTGTCAGGGACAAGCACCCTGAGAGTAAAGAACTTCTTCCCATCATCAAATCTCTTCTACCTCCTAGAGTTTGATCCCATTCTCCCTTGTCCTGTCATTACAGTTCTTGACCAAGAGTCCTCTCCCACTTCCCTGTGGGTCAGGCTGTTCCTACAGGGTTACACGTGTGACTTAACCTGCAGACAGGAGAGAGACAAGCCAAGTTCCCAGTCAGAAAAAATGCGGAATGTGGCTTGAGAACTGAGAGAATAAGGAAAAAGAAAAGACATGAAAGTCTTTGGATTGCGTGGGCTGTGGGATTCATGCCTTTTATTAGAGGCCCGGTCCCTGGTGCACTCAGTTCCTGTGTTGCAGCCTGCCCACAGCAACCTCTGTGAGGGACCTGCACTCGCAGAGTTGGGAGCCGGCTTGCTTGGATGGCTGATGGATGAGGCAAGAGAGGGATCGTTTTGTGGAAATCCAAATAATGTGGATTGTGCTGAAGAGGGTCCAGGAATGGAGACAAAATGGGGCTGGGCACACAACGTGGGGGTGAACAGCGCAGGATAATTACAGTAAGCCAGGACCAAATTGATACAAGAGAGTTGGAACATTCCGAGGGAGAACATGTAAGGAAAATGCAGCAGTTGAACTGGGTGATACGGACAAAACGTGCTGCATCACCATGAGCCTGCAAATGCCCATGGGCAACACCATTGCATTCAGAGCGGTGACTTTTTTTACCTTGGTCACTTTGCCCTGAGGTATTACAGTTCCAGTGGTAGGTGCCTGTGTTTGTTAAGTCCAGTGAACCAGTCGTTGTTGCCTTCCATCTGGATCTTGTTTCCTTGATCTTTCAGCAGCTGGATGCCCTGGTATACTGACTCCCTATGTGACAACAGGTAGGAAAAACGCCTGCCTTGTAGTGCCTTACAGGCATGGCCATGGACAAGAAATTGTGGCTTGTCTGTGGAAGCGCCCAGCTGAAGGCATGTGGCTCAGTGAGGAGCATCCAGTTCTCTGCTACAGCGGCTACAAATGCCAGTATCCTCTGACTTTAGCTAATTTATTATCTGGAGGCTTGGGTGTCCTAAAAGTAAACAGATAAAGAGATTAGAATATGAAACTTAAGTTTTGCTCCCACTAAACTTTCTCTTCTGTAAGCCAAGGGTGTGAACACAGCTTATTAGAAGAATCATGTATCAATGCTAAAATATCATTTTTACAAATGTTAAGACATAGATTCCGGTTAGTGGTGTCTGAACTATCTTGGTCTTGGTGTGTGTGGTCAACGCTGCTTAGGAGATCTTCTTCTGTCCTTCTCCTTCTTCTTTTCCAGGCTGCTACTGTCTCTCTTAGGCTTTCATTCAGTTCTTCTGATGGTGGCTCTGGTGTTTGCCTCGCGGTTCCCAGAAACAGTTTTAATGTATTTTGCTGGGATTCATCTTAGGAATGTTGCTGTAGAGACAAGGGCATCTTTTCTTTCCCAAGTAATTAATGGAAAAGTGCCCATAATTTGTTTAGATTCAGGGTCTTTGCTCAACACAGGTGGCTGTTCTTTCAATTGGGCTGCAATTGAATGAATTAGTAAAATGCCTGATGACTGGGAGAGTTGTCTCCATAAATGAATTGTTCAAAGAGCTGAGTACGTAAAAGGCCTTGGCCAGTCTCTCAATGGAAGATAATATCTGGATTCCCCCTCTCAGTTGATCAAGGGTCCTTTTGATGGATCAGTGGGCCCTCTCGGCTATAGACTTTCCAGTGGCGGAGTGTGGTATGCCTGTGATATGTTTTATACCCCAGTGGTTAGAAACTTGTTGGAATCAGTGCAAGGTATAAGCAAGAGCATTATCAAATTTAATTTCCTGTAGAACTGCTAAGGTGTAAAAAACGAAAAAGTAATATTTTATAGCATCTTCTGATTTTTCACCAGCATGGGCAGAGGTGAAAACCGCACTGGAAAAGGCATCAAATGAGACCTGGATGTATTTTAGTCTGCCGAAAGGGGCTTAGTGTGTGATGTCTGATTGCCAGATGTGGAGACTCTCTAGTCCTCTTGGATTGACTCCAGCTCTGGCAGAAGCAAGGCCATGTTCCTGGCAATTTGGGCAGGTGGCTACAAGTGATCTTGCCGGGTCTCGGGTGTTTTTGAACATCCTGAGCAGCGCAGGAATGTTTTGATGGTAGAATTGGTGGCTGATCCTAGCCTGTGTAAAAACAATCTAAGGCGTATTGCAGTGGTTCAGATGTTTGAAGTAGGCAATTGAGGGGCTCTTGAGTGAGAAGTAAGTATATATTCACAAGGTCTGTTCCTGCAAGGGAGCACAGACGCTCTCTAGGTTTCCTGCAATAGTTCTGCAATAACTTTCTGTTGGGTTGTTATCATTTTAGTAGGTTGGTGTGCTCTGAAAACGCATTCAATTTCTATGAGGGGATCTGAGATAGTTGAGTCCCCCTGAAAGAATAATGCATGAAATACTGGACTTACACCAAGGATTGCCAGGGAGAAAGGAAAAGTAGTGTGGTATCTGTGTGCCTGTTTAGTTTGAATCACCCAGGATGCCTTTTGTACAGCTGCTTCTGCCTGTGGTGTCAGTGATCACGGGAATCGAGTCCTTCACTGCCTTTAAGGAGCAGGAACAGTGGCATGAGATCTTCTGTGGTGATTCCCAGCAGTGAATGTACCCAACTGATGCTTCCACAGAGCATTTGGGGTTCTGGCAGAGTCTTTGGGTTGTCCTTGATATGTGCAGTGTTTGTGGTGTGATGGTTCTCTCTGCAGTTTTTAGGCCGAGACACTTCCAAGGGGCTGTCCTTTGAACTTTATCTGCTGCAATCTTAAAACCTTTCTCCTGTACCACAGTGATGACATCTTGTACTGCAACATCCAAAATGATTTGAGCTTCTGCACAAACAACTGTGTCGTCCATGTAATGAGAAATGATAGCATTAGGATGTTCATTTAATGGTCCATATAACGAAAAGCGATTAGCATTAGGGCAAGCGAATTTGGACATCAAGCCATTGACAAATATTTGGTCTCCTCTTCATTCGTTGAGGCAATACAGTCCACTGGTACCTCTGTAAAGGTGCTTGTCGATTTAGTGATGGAAAAGGCAACCCAGGAAGGTGTCATTGGGTTGCATGGGGGTGTCAAAAAAGTAGTCATTAAGATCTATATCAACCATCTGCCAATAACAGTGTAATCATAGGTACAATTGGACTAAACCTCCCTGAACTAGCCTTCCTTCACATCTCAACTCATGCAATCTTCAAAGCAATGCTCTTTCTATGCTCAGGCTCCATCAATCACAGCCTAAATGGCAAAGAAGATATCCGAAAAAAAGGAGCACTCCAAAAACTGCTACCCTCAACTACGGCATGGTGCACCATCGGCAATCTCGAGGTAACATGGAGGCTGAGCGCAGGCTGGACTGGAGGGAACCCCCTGTCCTTGATGACCTCACTGATTTTCCTGAGGTCCTGCAGGAGCTGCCTCTTGTCCTTGCCAGGCTTTCATATGATAATGAAAGGTGCATTGCAGGGGCTAGTAGAGGGTACAATGTGGCCCACAGACAGCTGCTCCTGCATGAGGGACTGCAGGGCCTTTAACTTTCGGCCTGGGAGGTGCCACTGATCCACCCATATGGGGTCGTTGGTCTTCCAGGTTGACTGAAGGGTGGCACGCTGCTCAGTGGCCCCCTGTAGAAATCCCGAGGTGTTGATAGGATCTCTGGCCCTGTCCCCCTTTGGGACAAGAGGTCTTTTCCTCAAATTTTTATTGGTGCCCGGGTGACAAAAGATCTTACTGCAGAAACTGCGCCCTCAGGACATTCCCTGAAGATGTTACTGTGACTCCAGAAGCTGGTAGTGGCTCCCTGGTTGCTAATAATTACCCCAGCAGCTGGGACCAGGGGCCATTGTTTTAGCCTATCAGAGCAGGAAATTACAGTGACATCAGCTCTTGTATCTAATAGTCCTGAAAGACATCTCTTTCTGCCTTTACATGACAAAGCACACTTTAGAACAGGTCTGTTTCTGCCTGTTGTCTGTGCCCACATCACCATTGGATCAGCTGGTGTGGTGATCATGTCCCGTAGGAGGTCGGCTCTAACTGTAACTGTTCCTTTTGGAATGAAAAGGGGAGGGAATAAGCATAGAGCCTGGACAGTTATCTCCCGCAAAGACGTCAAGGCGAGTACCTCAGGTAGTAGAGTGAGTGTCTCCATCCCTTCCCTGGTGTTGGTTAAAATCAAAATGTCTCTGGGCCGTTCTTCAGGCCTGTATTTGCCTGTTGGAATATGCTGAACATAAATATCGTGGATTGGCATTGAAAAGGCTCTTGCCAGCTGCCTTTGGGTTCCAGGGCAGAGCTGTCTTCTGTCGAGTTTTCCGCAGTGATCGAGCTGTCCCGCTGGATCTGAGAAGGTCGCTGTGCTGGTTCTCCACGGTGTTGGGGAGAGTAGGGCGGAACGGCCTCGCGTTTGGTGTCATCATGCGGGGCCTTTCTGTGTCTGTGTGGGGTTTCCCGCAGGCCACCGGTTTTGCTGGTGTTTGAAAGCGTGTGGACGAGGGGGGCAGTGAGGAGAGTGGCTGTGACAGCTGGAAGGTCCCTGGTAATAGCCTTTATTTTTACAATTCTGTTGAAAATGCCCCATCTCCCTACACTTAAAGCCAGGTCCTTTTTCATGCGTATGTCAGGGAATAACTTGGGAGCCTACTAGCACCTCTACTACACCCTGACTGGTAGCCTTAGCTTGGCTGGCGTGACAGTGTAGGGATGCCCTAAGCGTGCATGCCTCGACCATTTGTGCAATGGTAGGCTTTGTGTTGAGTGGTAGAGAAGGTAAAATGTCTTTACAGTTGTTGTTAGCATTTGTTTCAGCAAGTTTAGTAAGGAGTACCTTCCTGGCTTTTGGATGTTCAACTTGTTTCTCTATTGCTTGTGGAAGGTGGTCAATACATTTTAGAAAGGATTGCCCAGGTCCCTGCAGAATGTCTGTGAAATCTAGAGTAGGTGTTGTTCCATTGGGTGTCTGCTTGAGAGCTGTCTTTGCAGCCCTTATATCTCTTCTAACACATCTCAGGAAGGTGTCTTGCGTGATTCGCAGGTTTAATGAAATCTTCCTCCCTGACTAGATGGACTAGTGTTAGGTGTGCCCGCCTGTCTTCCCTAGCATAGTCTTTTAATAGTTGTTGTATTAGATTTTTCCCCATTCCTTCTCACAGAACAAATTCAGTGGAGAGAGTAGGATGTGCATAAAATGGCGCAGATCATGAACCCCATTACATGTGCAGCAATGACTCCATTTAAGAAGTTATTAAAATACAGTGAGCACCGCCCATGGTCTTTTGCTGCTTTATAATGGTCTTTCATCTCCCCATGTGGGACAGCTTCCCTTTGGGGCTTAGCCCCACTCTGGTACTGAACCGGTGCTGCTTGTATTTTAGCTACCAATTCCCAGTCCCCCCTCTTCAGCCGCGAGCTTCCGCATCCTCTGCCAAGCATCCTCAGGCTCATGCTGAAGGTGGGATGAACCTTCCCTTTCCTCTCCAGAAGAGGGAACTTGGTCTTTGGCAGAGGAGCGGGGCCTTGGGGTGACTGGCCAGGCCTGGTGTTGTGGGCCTTTGGTAGCCAAGATGGCGGCCTTCCGGTTGCCGCCCCTCACACTTCCGGCTCCGACAGTGTGGGATCCGCAAGGGGCTGAGTTGGAGGGGCTAGGACAGCGGGAGTAGGCAAGGAAGCGCTGGATATCCCAATGCAGGGGTGGTACCTGACGCAGGGGTAGGACCCAACACAGGGGCAGGACCCGATGAGAGAGCTGAGGGTGGGAGGGAGTTTGACATTGACAACCCCCTCTAGAGGAGGGACTCCATTTTGTGAGCTATCTGAGGGGGATCAAGGGAGGAGAGGTACTGGAGAATGGGTTAGGGTAGAATCCAGGCCTGTGTGATCAGAACAGACCTGGGCAGGGGGTAGAGAAGGAGGGGAGATGGCAGACAGCAGGTGGCTTGTCTGTGCTTTACAGCAGTTTCTGTCTCTCATCCTAATGGTGTCAGTAGGTTCAGGAATGCGGGGGAAGAACTCAAAGACTGGATTGAATATAAGAACTTTGAACCCTTGAGAAAACTCCATAAATCATATGAAAAATTGGGAAAAAATTTTGTGACTCTTATCACTCCCTGAGTTTTCTAAAAATAGAGACTTTCTCTGACTCAGTCTCAGAATGCTATAAGACAAAAAGAATACACAGAAATACCTGGGAACTCTGTAAACAGCCAATGAAAAAATGACTTCCAACTTCCCTTAGTAAAAGACTTCCACTCTGAAAGGAGAACCTCCCTAACTCCAACATATATGTCCCTCTCAGCTTTGGATAATTTGTTACCCAGAGCTGCCCCTGATGTAAAGGGTGGCCCACCCACAGGAATAAAATATCACCCAAGGATCCTGCACTGCAGGTGGCTGTCCCCCCATTCACTGCTCTGGTGGTGCTGGATGCAGATGTTTCAAAATATCCCCTGGGCTTCACCAGCTGAGCCGGCCCTGTTGCTCCGGCAGGGTACCAACGCTGCATTCAGTAAACCCTGGTAAAACTGATAAAACATTGCATTCAAAGGGCTGCCTCACTTTATTGTAATTTGTCATTTTTGTCATGCGGTATTATAACTCCTGTAATAGGTCCCTGGGCCTCCACAACCTTGCGTCCTACTGAGATATCATTGTAGTGAGGAGCTCAGCAGTGCTGAAAGCAGAGGCCTGTCTTTTGTGTTCCCTTTGGGATGGCAGTGGAGGAGCCCTGAGTGCACATTCAGAGGCACCTTCATGGCTTCTCATGCCATGACACCAAACCTAAATGTGCAAGGTGACTTCCTTGAGTGACATGTAGTCCTTTGAAATATCTACAGGAAGTGGTCAGGAAATGCATTCTGAGCCTGCTCCTTGGGATCAGCTGTGAGGGGCTGAGGGCTGGCCTGAGCCCGGTGCTGTGTCCCACTGGGAGCAGCCGCACAGGCTCACGTGCAGAGCAGGCACTGCCAGAGGCGCTGGAGATCTCACCTGCCCTGCAGCCACCATTGTCAAGGTGCTGTAAACCCCAGCTTGTGCTGACTTTCCCCTTGGACCCCTTTGGTTTAGTCACTATGGGGAATTTCTTTCCTGAAGCCCGTGGGATTTCCCCTGGCAGGTGTGATGGGGATGCTCGGGGAGTGTGGGGCTTTGAGGGCAGCTGCCCGGGCAGGGGCTGAGCTCGGGGCCCTGTTGGGCCCATGGCCCCCAGCAGCAGCAGCAGCAGCAGCAGCAGCCCCAGGGCCCAAAGCCCCGTGCCCCCTGCCCAGCACAGGCTGCCCTGTCCCTGCAGCTGTCACCCGAGTGGGGCCCAGGGGCCAGTGGCCGCTGGCAGCAGCAGGAATGCGGGCAGGGTGAGGGTGCCCTGGCTTGGCTTTTGTCTCTGGAACAAAGCGGGCTCAGGGCAGTGCAGAGCAGGCTGGGAAGCAGAGCCCAGGGCCTTTGGAGTCTGCAAGGCTTAAAGATCAGCCCCTGCAGCAGCCCAGATGCAGGTGGCCCAGTTGCCAAGGCTGTGGTGGCCTTGAGAGCGTGCAGGTGGATTTTGCATGGCTGTGGCCTGCTGGCGGCTCTGGGCCCAGGAGTGCCTGTGGCTGCAGCAGGAAGGGTGGCTGAAGGTTTGGTGCCTGCTTTGGTGGCATGGCTGCAGGGGCCAGTGCTGTGAGAGCCCCTTGTGTGAGAGCTGGTGAGAGCTGAGCTCTTGGGGACAGCGCTGTGCCCCAGGCCAGGAAGTGCAGCAGTGCCCAGTGGCAGGAGTGGTGTCAGTGGGAGCCCCTGTGCACAGGGACCCCCAGCCCTGGGGTGACCGTGCCAGCACCTGCAGGGACCTCCAGCCCTGGGAACGTGGAACAAATGCAAACCACAAGTGTGCAAAGGCTGCCTTTGCCCAAAGGAATGGCCAAGAGAAGTCAGGTTTTAAAAAGAAACAGGATTTATTTTTCGAAGATTGGCAAATCTAGGATTTACAGAACATGTTTCGTTATAACAATGGTTATAACAACATCAACAGTAATATACAGAACATATTTACATGGGATCTGAGGGGCTAACAATCTTCAAAACATATTTACAGGAAACTTCTAATGTAGTCAACATATTTACAGGAACTTCAAAATTTTCAAACGTATTTACAACGGCGTGGCATCTGTGCCATCATGTGCATGAGCCCTGGAAGAAAGGAAGCAGCAGAGCTGGACTCAGCCGCCTGCACTGGGCCCAGCAGGGCTGGCAGCTGGGCCCCAGGGGCTGGGCCGGGGCTGGCAGGGCTGGCGTGGCCCCAGGCAAGCGCAGGGCAGGCTGGGGCTGGTGCTTGTGGCAGCACAATCCAGGCCCCCTGCGGGCCCCGTTTCCCTGTGTGGGGCCATCCATCCCAGCCCCAGCCTGGCGTCAGGGGACCCAGTGTGTGTGTGGGCAGGGCGTGGGTAGCATCTGCCTGTCTTACTTGTGAAGCTGCTCCTTCATCCAAGGACCATGGGCTCCTCCTCATCCTTCTCGTCAACTTCCATGTCCTCGGTGACATCCTCCTCCTCTACGTCCATCTCCTCGATGGTCTCCTCCTCATCTACTTCCATGTCCTCCACAGTGGTGGACATGGAAGTAGAGGAGGAGTCCACCTCCATCATTTCTTCCTCATCCAGCCCCTGGTCCACATCCATTGCCTCCACAATGTCTCTCTCAATCTGCAAGGGGCAGCACAATCTCCCAGTGGGCTTCCTGTCCCACACCATCCATTCCCACATGGCTGCAGCCTGCCCAAGCCGGGTGCCCCCTGCCTGGCATGGCACTGTACCTCCATTGCCACAGCAGTGCACATTGTGCTGGGATCGGCACTCCAGAGCCGGCGGCAGAAAAAGCCCAGGCAGCAGCAGCAGCTCTGTGCTGAGGGTCAGAGCACAGAGCGAGTGGCAAGTGACCCTTGGCAGCCGGTGAAATGTCTGCTCTGCTCGTTTCCAGGTCCTGGACGTTCCACCTGGAACCCTCTCGGAGCTGTGATGTCACTGAAGTTTCAGGGGTGCTGTGCAGTGGGAGATGGGGATGGCAGAATGATCAAATCCTGGAATGGTTTGGCCTGGAAGCGACCCTCAAGATGATGTGGTTCCAAGCTGAGCAAGCTCCCAGCCCAGCAGGTTGCTGTGGCCCCTCTCCCACCTGGTCTTGGATGTTGCTTGGGATGGGGCATCCACAGCCTCTCTGCACTGGTCCCTGTGTCAGGGACAAGCACCCTGAGAGTAAAGAACTTCTTCCCATCATCAAATCTCTTCTACCTCCTAGAGTTTGATCCCATTCTCCCTTGTCCTGTCATTACAGTTCTTGACCAAGAGTCCTCTCCCACTTCCCTGTGGGTCAGGCTGTTCCTACAGGGTTACACGTGTGACTTAACCTGCAGACAGGAGAGAGACAAGCCAAGTTCCCAGTCAGAAAAAATGCGGAATGTGGCTTGAGAACTGAGAGAATAAGGAAAAAGAAAAGACATGAAAGTCTTTGGATTGCGTGGGCTGTGGGATTCATGCCTTTTATTAGAGGCCCGGTCCCTGGTGCACTCAGTTCCTGTGTTGCAGCCTGCCCACAGCAACCTCTGTGAGGGACCTGCACTCGCAGAGTTGGGAGCCGGCTTGCTTGGATGGCTGATGGATGAGGCAAGAGAGGGATCGTTTTGTGGAAATCCAAATAATGTGGATTGTGCTGAAGAGGGTCCAGGAATGGAGACAAAATGGGGCTGGGCACACAACGTGGGGGTGAACAGCGCAGGATAATTACAGTAAGCCAGGACCAAATTGATACAAGAGAGTTGGAACATTCCGAGGGAGAACATGTAAGGAAAATGCAGCAGTTGAACTGGGTGATACGGACAAAACGTGCTGCATCACCATGAGCCTGCAAATGCCCATGGGCAACACCATTGCATTCAGAGCGGTGACTTTTTTTACCTTGGTCACTTTGCCCTGAGGTATTACAGTTCCAGTGGTAGGTGCCTGTGTTTGTTAAGTCCAGTGAACCAGTCGTTGTTGCCTTCCATCTGGATCTTGTTTCCTTGATCTTTCAGCAGCTGGATGCCCTGGTATACTGACTCCCTATGTGACAACAGGTAGGAAAAACGCCTGCCTTGTAGTGCCTTACAGGCATGGCCATGGACAAGAAATTGTGGCTTGTCTGTGGAAGCGCCCAGCTGAAGGCATGTGGCTCAGTGAGGAGCATCCAGTTCTCTGCTACAGCGGCTACAAATGCCAGTATCCTCTGACTTTAGCTAATTTATTATCTGGAGGCTTGGGTGTCCTAAAAGTAAACAGATAAAGAGATTAGAATATGAAACTTAAGTTTTGCTCCCACTAAACTTTCTCTTCTGTAAGCCAAGGGTGTGAACCCAGCTTATTAGAAGAATCATGTATCAATGCTAAAATATCATTTTTACAAATGTTAAGACATAGATTCCGGTTAGTGGTGTCTGAACTATCTTGGTCTTGGTGTGTGTGGTCAACGCTGCTTAGGAGATCTTCTTCTGTCCTTCTCCTTCTTCTTTTCCAGGCTGCTACTGTCTCTCTTAGGCTTTCATTCAGTTCTTCTGATGGTGGCTCTGGTGTTTGCCTCGCGGTTCCCAGAAACAGTTTTAATGTATTTTGCTGGGATTCATCTTAGGAATGTTGCTGTAGAGACAAGGGCATCTTTTCTTTCCCAAGTAATTAATGGAAAAGTGCCCATAATTTGTTTAGATTCAGGGTCTTTGCTCAACACAGGTGGCTGTTCTTTCAATTGGGCTGCAATTGAATGAATTAGTAAAATGCCTGATGACTGGGAGAGTTGTCTCCATAAATGAATTGTTCAAAGAGCTGAGTACGTAAAAGGCCTTGGCCAGTCTCTCAATGGAAGATAATATCTGGATTCCCCCTCTCAGTTGATCAAGGGTCCTTTTGATGGATCAGTGGGCCCTCTCGGCTATAGACTTTCCAGTGGCGGAGTGTGGTATGCCTGTGATATGTTTTATACCCCAGTGGTTAGAAACTTGTTGGAATCAGTGCAAGGTATAAGCAAGAGCATTATCAAATTTAATTTCCTGTAGAACTGCTAAGGTGTAAAAAACGAAAAAGTAATATTTTATAGCATCTTCTGATTTTTCACCAGCATGGGCAGAGGTGAAAACCGCACTGGAAAAGGCATCAAATGAGACCTGGATGTATTTTAGTCTGCCGAAAGGGGCTTAGTGTGTGATGTCTGATTGCCAGATGTGGAGACTCTCTAGTCCTCTTGGATTGACTCCAGCTCTGGCAGAAGCAAGGCCATGTTCCTGGCAATTTGGGCAGGTGGCTACAAGTGATCTTGCCGGGTCTCGGGTGTTTTTGAACATCCTGAGCAGCGCAGGAATGTTTTGATGGTAGAATTGGTGGCTGATCCTAGCCTGTGTAAAAACAATCTAAGGCGTATTGCAGTGGTTCAGATGTTTGAAGTAGGCAATTGAGGGGCTCTTGAGTGAGAAGTAAGTATATATTCACAAGGTCTGTTCCTGCAAGGGAGCACAGACGCTCTCTAGGTTTCCTGCAATAGTTCTGCAATAACTTTCTGTTGGGTTGTTATCATTTTAGTAGGTTGGTGTGCTCTGAAAACGCATTCAATTTCTATGAGGGGATCTGAGATAGTTGAGTCCCCCTGAAAGAATAATGCATGAAATACTGGACTTACACCAAGGATTGCCAGGGAGAAAGGAAAAGTAGTGTGGTATCTGTGTGCCTGTTTAGTTTGAATCACCCAGGATGCCTTTTGTACAGCTGCTTCTGCCTGTGGTGTCAGTGATCACGGGAATCGAGTCCTTCACTGCCTTTAAGGAGCAGGAACAGTGGCATGAGATCTTCTGTGGTGATTCCCAGCAGTGAATGTACCCAACTGATGCTTCCACAGAGCATTTGGGGTTCTGGCAGAGTCTTTGGGTTGTCCTTGATATGTGCAGTGTTTGTGGTGTGATGGTTCTCTCTGCAGTTTTTAGGCCGAGACACTTCCAAGGGGCTGTCCTTTGAACTTTATCTGCTGCAATCTTAAAACCTTTCTCCTGTACCACAGTGATGACATCTTGTACTGCAACATCCAAAATGATTTGAGCTTCTGCACAAACAACTGTGTCGTCCATGTAATGAGAAATGATAGCATTAGGATGTTCATTTAATGGTCCATATAACGAAAAGCGATTAGCATTAGGGCAAGCGAATTTGGACATCAAGCCATTGACAAATATTTGGTCTCCTCTTCATTCGTTGAGGCAATACAGTCCACTGGTACCTCTGTAAAGGTGCTTGTCGATTTAGTGATGGAAAAGGCAACCCAGGAAGGTGTCATTGGGTTGCATGGGGGTGTCAAAAAAGTAGTCATTAAGATCTATATCAACCATCTGCCAATAACAGTGTAATCATAGGTACAATTGGACTAAACCTCCCTGAACTAGCCTTCCTTCACATCTCAACTCATGCAATCTTCAAAGCAATGCTCTTTCTATGCTCAGGCTCCATCAATCACAGCCTAAATGGCAAAGAAGATATCCGAAAAAAAGGAGCACTCCAAAAACTGCTACCCTCAACTACGGCATGGTGCACCATCGGCAATCTCGAGGTAACATGGAGGCTGAGCGCAGGCTGGACTGGAGGGAACCCCCTGTCCTTGATGACCTCACTGATTTTCCTGAGGTCCTGCAGGAGCTGCCTCTTGTCCTTGCCAGGCTTTCATATGATAATGAAAGGTGCATTGCAGGGGCTAGTAGAGGGTACAATGTGGCCCACAGACAGCTGCTCCTGCATGAGGGACTGCAGGGCCTTTAACTTTCGGCCTGGGAGGTGCCACTGATCCACCCATATGGGGTCGTTGGTCTTCCAGGTTGACTGAAGGGTGGCACGCTGCTCAGTGGCCCCCTGTAGAAATCCTGAGGTGTTGATAGGATCTCTGGCCCTGTCCCCCTTTGGGACAAGAGGTCTTTTCCTCAAATTTTTATTGGTGCCCGGGTGACAAAAGATCTTACTGCAGAAACTGCGCCCTCAGGACATTCCCTGAAGATGTTACTGTGACTCCAGAAGCTGGTAGTGGCTCCCTGGTTGCTAATAATTACCCCAGCAGCTGGGACCAGGGGCCATTGTTTTAGCCTATCAGAGCAGGAAATTACAGTGACATCAGCTCTTGTATCTAATAGTCCTGAAAGACATCTCTTTCTGCCTTTACATGACAAAGCACACTTTAGAACAGGTCTGTTTCTGCCTGTTGTCTGTGCCCACATCACCATTGGATCAGCTGGTGTGGTGATCATGTCCCGTAGGAGGTCGGCTCTAACTGTAACTGTTCCTTTTGGAATGAAAAGGGGAGGGAATAAGCATAGAGCCTGGACAGTTATCTCCCGCAAAGACGTCAAGGCGAGTACCTCAGGTAGTAGAGTGAGTGTCTCCATCCCTTCCCTGGTGTTGGTTAAAATCAAAATGTCTCTGGGCCGTTCTTCAGGCCTGTATTTGCCTGTTGGAATATGCTGAACATAAATATCGTGGATTGGCATTGAAAAGGCTCTTGCCAGCTGCCTTTGGGTTCCAGGGCAGAGCTGTCTTCTGTCGAGTTTTCCGCAGTGATCGAGCTGTCCCGCTGGATCTGAGAAGGTCGCTGTGCTGGTTCTCCACGGTGTTGGGGAGAGTAGGGCGGAACGGCCTCGCGTTTGGTGTCATCATGCGGGGCCTTTCTGTGTCTGTGTGGGGTTTCCCGCAGGCCACCGGTTTTGCTGGTGTTTGAAAGCGTGTGGACGAGGGGGGCAGTGAGGAGAGTGGCTGTGACAGCTGGAAGGTCCCTGGTAATAGCCTTTATTTTTACAATTCTGTTGAAAATGCCCCATCTCCCTACACTTAAAGCCAGGTCCTTTTTCATGCGTATGTCAGGGAATAACTTGGGAGCCTACTAGCACCTCTACTACACCCTGACTGGTAGCCTTAGCTTGGCTGGCGTGACAGTGTAGGGATGCCCTAAGCGTGCATGCCTCGACCATTTGTGCAATGGTAGGCTTTGTGTTGAGTGGTAGAGAAGGTAAAATGTCTTTACAGTTGTTGTTAGCATTTGTTTCAGCAAGTTTAGTAAGGAGTACCTTCCTGGCTTTTGGATGTTCAACTTGTTTCTCTATTGCTTGTGGAAGGTGGTCAATACATTTTAGAAAGGATTGCCCAGGTCCCTGCAGAATGTCTGTGAAATCTAGAGTAGGTGTTGTTCCATTGGGTGTCTGCTTGAGAGCTGTCTTTGCAGCCCTTATATCTCTTCTAACACATCTCAGGAAGGTGTCTTGCGTGATTCGCAGGTTTAATGAAATCTTCCTCCCTGACTAGATGGACTAGTGTTAGGTGTGCCCGCCTGTCTTCCCTAGCATAGTCTTTTAATAGTTGTTGTATTAGATTTTTCCCCATTCCTTCTCACAGAACAAATTCAGTGGAGAGAGTAGGATGTGCATAAAATGGCGCAGATCATGAACCCCATTACATGTGCAGCAATGACTCCATTTAAGAAGTTATTAAAATACAGTGAGCACCGCCCATGGTCTTTTGCTGCTTTATAATGGTCTTTCATCTCCCCATGTGGGACAGCTTCCCTTTGGGGCTTAGCCCCACTCTGGTACTGAACCGGTGCTGCTTGTATTTTAGCTACCAATTCCCAGTCCCCCCTCTTCAGCCGCGAGCTTCCGCATCCTCTGCCAAGCATCCTCAGGCTCATGCTGAAGGTGGGATGAACCTTCCCTTTCCTCTCCAGAAGAGGGAACTTGGTCTTTGGCAGAGGAGCGGGGCCTTGGGGTGACTGGCCAGGCCTGGTGTTGTGGGCCTTTGGTAGCCAAGATGGCGGCCTTCCGGTTGCCGCCCCTCACACTTCCGGCTCCGACAGTGTGGGATCCGCAAGGGGCTGAGTTGGAGGGGCTAGGACAGCGGGAGTAGGCAAGGAAGCGCTGGATATCCCAATGCAGGGGTGGTACCTGACGCAGGGGTAGGACCCAACACAGGGGCAGGACCCGATGAGAGAGCTGAGGGTGGGAGGGAGTTTGACATTGACAACCCCCTCTAGAGGAGGGACTCCATTTTGTGAGCTATCTGAGGGGGATCAAGGGAGGAGAGGTACTGGAGAATGGGTTAGGGTAGAATCCAGGCCTGTGTGATCAGAACAGACCTGGGCAGGGGGTAGAGAAGGAGGGGAGATGGCAGACAGCAGGTGGCTTGTCTGTGCTTTACAGCAGTTTCTGTCTCTCATCCTAATGGTGTCAGTAGGTTCAGGAATGCGGGGGAAGAACTCAAAGACTGGATTGAATATAAGAACTTTGAACCCTTGAGAAAACTCCATAAATCATATGAAAAATTGGGAAAAAATTTTGTGACTCTTATCACTCCCTGAGTTTTCTAAAAATAGAGACTTTCTCTGACTCAGTCTCAGAATGCTATAAGACAAAAAGAATACACAGAAATGCCTGGGAACTCTGTAAACAGCCAATGAAAAAATGACTTCCAACTTCCCTTAGTAAAAGACTTCCACTCTGAAAGGAGAACCTCCCTAACTCCAACATATATGTCCCTCTCAGCTTTGGATAATTTGTTACCCAGAGCTGCCCCTGATGTAAAGGGTGGCCCACCCACAGGAATAAAATATCACCCAAGGATCCTGCACTGCAGGTGGCTGTCCCCCCATTCACTGCTCTGGTGGTGCTGGATGCAGATGTTTCAAAATATCCCCTGGGCTTCACCAGCTGAGCCGGCCCTGTTGCTCCGGCAGGGTACCAACGCTGCATTCAGTAAACCCTGGTAAAACTGATAAAACATTGCATTCAAAGGGCTGCCTCACTTTATTGTAATTTGTCATTTTTGTCATGCGGTATTATAACTCCTGTAATAGGTCCCTGGGCCTCCACAACCTTGCGTCCTACTGAGATATCATTGTAGTGAGGAGCTCAGCAGTGCTGAAAGCAGAGGCCTGTCTTTTGTGTTCCCTTTGGGATGGCAGTGGAGGAGCCCTGAGTGCACATTCAGAGGCACCTTCATGGCTTCTCATGCCATGACACCAAACCTAAATGTGCAAGGTGACTTCCTTGAGTGACATGTAGTCCTTTGAAATATCTACAGGAAGTGGTCAGGAAATGCATTCTGAGCCTGCTCCTTGGGATCAGCTGTGAGGGGCTGAGGGCTGGCCTGAGCCCGGTGCTGTGTCCCACTGGGAGCAGCCGCACAGGCTCACGTGCAGAGCAGGCACTGCCAGAGGCGCTGGAGATCTCACCTGCCCTGCAGCCACCATTGTCAAGGTGCTGTAAACCCCAGCTTGTGCTGACTTTCCCCTTGGACCCCTTTGGTTTAGTCACTATGGGGAATTTCTTTCCTGAAGCCCGTGGGATTTCCCCTGGCAGGTGTGATGGGGATGCTCGGGGAGTGTGGGGCTTTGAGGGCAGCTGCCCGGGCAGGGGCTGAGCTCGGGGCCCTGTTGGGCCCATGGCCCCCAGCAGCAGCAGCAGCAGCAGCAGCAGCAGCAGCAGCAGCAGCAGCAGCCCCAGGGCCCAAAGCCCCGTGCCCCCTGCCCAGCACAGGCTGCCCTGTCCCTGCAGCTGTCACCCGAGTGGGGCCCAGGGGCCAGTGGCCGCTGGCAGCAGCAGGAATGCGGGCAGGGTGAGGGTGCCCTGGCTTGGCTTTTGTCTCTGGAACAAAGCGGGCTCAGGGCAGTGCAGAGCAGGCTGGGAAGCAGAGCCCAGGGCCTTTGGAGTCTGCAAGGCTTAAAGATCAGCCCCTGCAGCAGCCCAGATGCAGGTGGCCCAGTTGCCAAGGCTGTGGTGGCCTTGAGAGCGTGCAGGTGGATTTTGCATGGCTGTGGCCTGCTGGCGGCTCTGGGCCCAGGAGTGCCTGTGGCTGCAGCAGGAAGGGTGGCTGAAGGTT
This sequence comes from Melospiza georgiana, assembly GCF_028018845.1. Taxonomy (NCBI): domain Eukaryota; kingdom Metazoa; phylum Chordata; class Aves; order Passeriformes; family Passerellidae; genus Melospiza; species Melospiza georgiana. The sequence continues at coordinate 4,453,565 of NC_080461.1, read as the reverse complement.
TGGTGCCTGCTTTGGTGGCATGGCTGCAGGGGCCAGTGCTGTGAGAGCCCCTTGTGTGAGAGCTGGTGAGAGCTGAGCTCTTGGGGACAGCGCTGTGCCCCAGGCCAGGAAGTGCAGCAGTGCCCAGTGGCAGGAGTGGTGTCAGTGGGAGCCCCTGTGCACAGGGACCCCCAGCCCTGGGGTGACCGTGCCAGCACCTGCAGGGACCTCCAGCCCTGGGAACGTGGAACAAATGCAAACCACAAGTGTGCAAAGGCTGCCTTTGCCCAAAGGAATGGCCAAGAGAAGTCAGGTTTTAAAAAGAAACAGGATTTATTTTTCGAAGATTGGCAAATCTAGGATTTACAGAACATGTTTCGTTATAACAATGGTTATAACAACATCAACAGTAATATACAGAACATATTTACATGGGATCTGAGGGGCTAACAATCTTCAAAACATATTTACAGGAAACTTCTAATGTAGTCAACATATTTACAGGAACTTCAAAATTTTCAAACGTATTTACAACGGCGTGGCATCTGTGCGATCATGTGCATGAGCCCTGGAAGAAAGGAAGCAGCAGAGCTGGACTCAGCCGCCTGCACTGGGCCCAGCAGGGCTGGCAGCTGGGCCCCAGGGGCTGGGCCGGGGCTGGCAGGGCTGGCGTGGCCCCAGGCAAGCGCAGGGCAGGCTGGGGCTGGTGCTTGTGGCAGCACAATCCAGGCCCCCTGCGGGCCCCGTTTCCCTGTGTGGGGCCATCCAGCCCAGCCCCAGCCTGGCGTCAGGGGACCCAGTGTGTGTGTGGGCAGGGCGTGGGTAGCATCTGCCTGTCTTACTTGTGAAGCTGCTCCTTCATCCAAGGACCATAGGCTCCTCCTCATCCTTCTCGTCAACTTCCATGTCCTCGGTGACATCCTCCTCCTCTACGTCCATCTCCTCGATGGTCTCCTCCTCATCTACTTCCATGTCCTCCACAGTGGTGGACATGGAAGTAGAGGAGGAGTCCACCTCCATCATTTCTTCCTCATCCAGCCCCTGGTCCACATCCATTGCCTCCACAATGTCTCTCTCAATCTGCAAGGGGCAGCACAATCTCCCAGTGGGCTTCCTGTCCCACACCATCCATTCCCACATGGCTGCAGCCTGCCCAAGCCGGGTGCCCCCTGCCTGGCATGGCACTGTACCTCCATTGCCACAGCAGTGCACATTGTGCTGGGATCGGCACTCCAGAGCCGGCGGCAGAAAAAGCCCAGGCAGCAGCAGCAGCTCTGTGCTGAGGGTCAGAGCGCAGAGCGAGTGGCAAGTGACCCTTGGCAGCCGGTGAAATGTCTGCTCTGCTCGTTTCCAGGTCCTGGACGTTCCACCTGGAACCCTCTCGGAGCTGTGATGTCACTGAAGTTTCAGGGGTGCTGTGCAGTGGGAGATGGGGATGGCAGAATGATCAAATCCTGGAATGGTTTGGCCTGGAAGCGACCCTCAAGATGATGTGGTTCCAAGCTGAGCAAGCTCCCAGCCCAGCAGGTTGCTGTGGCCCCTCTCCCACCTGGTCTTGGATGTTGCTGGGGATGGGGCATCCACAGCCTCTCTGCACTGGTCCCTGTGTCAGGGACAAGCACCCTGAGAGTAAAGAACTTCTTCCCATCATCAAATCTCTTCTACCTCCTAGAGTTTGATCCCATTCTCCCTTGTCCTGTCATTACAGTTCTTGACCAAGAGTCCTCTCCCACTTCCCTGTGGGTCAGGCTGTTCCTACAGGGTTACACGTGTGACTTAACCTGCAGACAGGAGAGAGACAAGCCAAGTTCCCAGTCAGAAAAAATGCGGAATGTGGCTTGAGAACTGAGAGAATAAGGAAAAAGAAAAGACATGAAAGTCTTTGGATTGCGTGGGCTGTGGGATTCATGCCTTTTATTAGAGGCCCGGTCCCTGGTGCACTCAGTTCCTGTGTTGCAGCCTGCCCACAGCAACCTCTGTGAGGGACCTGCACTCGCAGAGTTGGGAGCCGGCTTGCTTGGATGGCTGATGGATGAGGCAAGAGAGGGATCGTTTTGTGGAAATCCAAATAATGTGGATTGTGCTGAAGAGGGTCCAGGAATGGAGACAAAATGGGGCTGGGCACACAACGTGGGGGTGAACAGCGCAGGATAATTACAGTAAGCCAGGACCAAATTGATACAAGAGAGTTGGAACATTCCGAGGGAGAACATGTAAGGAAAATGCAGCAGTTGAACTGGGTGATACGGACAAAACGTACTGCATCACCATGAGCCTGCAAATGCCCATGGGCAACACCATTGCATTCAGAGCGGTGACTTTTTTTACCTTGGTCACTTTGCCCTGAGGTATTACAGTTCCAGTGGTAGGTGCCTGTGTTTGTTAAGTCCAGTGAACCAGTCGTTGTTGCCTTCCATCTGGATCTTGTTTCCTTGATCTTTCAGCAGCTGGATGCCCTGGTATACTGACTCCCTATGTGACAACAGGTAGGAAAAACGCCTGCCTTGTAGTGCCTTACAGGCATGGCCATGGACAAGAAATTGTGGCTTGTCTGTGGAAGCGCCCAGCTGAAGGCATGTGGCTCAGTGAGGAGCATCCAGTTCTCTGCTACAGCGGCTACAAATGCCAGTATCCTCTGACTTTAGCTAATTTATTATCTGGAGGCTTGGGTGTCCTAAAAGTAAACAGATAAAGAGATTAGAATATGAAACTTAAGTTTTGCTCCCACTAAACTTTCTCTTCTGTAAGCCAAGGGTGTGAACCCAGCTTATTAGAAGAATCATGTATCAATGCTAAAATATCATTTTTACAAATGTTAAGACATAGATTCCGGTTAGTGGTGTCTGAACTATCTTGGTCTTGGTGTGTGTGGTCAACGCTGCTTAGGAGATCTTCTTCTGTCCTTCTCCTTCTTCTTTTCCAGGCTGCTACTGTCTCTCTTAGGCTTTCATTCAGTTCTTCTGATGGTGGCTCTGGTGTTTGCCTCGCGGTTCCCAGAAACAGTTTTAATGTATTTTGCTGGGATTCATCTTAGGAATGTTGCTGTAGAGACAAGGGCATCTTTTCTTTCCCAAGTAATTAATGGAAAAGTGCCCATAATTTGTTTAGATTCAGGGTCTTTGCTCAACACAGGTGGCTGTTCTTTCAATTGGGCTGCAATTGAATGAATTAGTAAAATGCCTGATGACTGGGAGAGTTGTCTCCATAAATGAATTGTTCAAAGAGCTGAGTACGTAAAAGGCCTTGGCCAGTCTCTCAATGGAAGATAATATCTGGATTCCCCCTCTCAGTTGATCAAGGGTCCTTTTGATGGATCAGTGGGCCCTCTCGGCTATAGACTTTCCAGTGGCGGAGTGTGGTATGCCTGTGATATGTTTTATACCCCAGTGGTTAGAAACTTGTTGGAATCAGTGCAAGGTATAAGCAAGAGCATTATCAAATTTAATTTCCTGTAGAACTGCTAAGGTGTAAAAAACGAAAAAGTAATATTTTATAGCATCTTCTGATTTTTCACCAGCATGGGCAGAGGTGAAAACCGCACTGGAAAAGGCATCAAATGAGACCTGGATGTATTTTAGTCTGCCGAAAGGGGCTTAGTGTGTGATGTCTGATTGCCAGATGTGGAGACTCTCTAGTCCTCTTGGATTGACTCCAGCTCTGGCAGAAGCAAGGCCATGTTCCTGGCAATTTGGGCAGGTGGCTACAAGTGATCTTGCCGGGTCTCGGGTGTTTTTGAACATCCTGAGCAGCGCAGGAATGTTTTGATGGTAGAATTGGTGGCTGATCCTAGCCTGTGTAAAAACAATCTAAGGCGTATTGCAGTGGTTCAGATGTTTGAAGTAGGCAATTGAGGGGCTCTTGAGTGAGAAGTAAGTATATATTCACAAGGTCTGTTCCTGCAAGGGAGCACAGACGCTCTCTAGGTTTCCTGCAATAGTTCTGCAATAACTTTCTGTTGGGTTGTTATCATTTTAGTAGGTTGGTGTGCTCTGAAAACGCATTCAATTTCTATGAGGGGATCTGAGATAGTTGAGTCCCCCTGAAAGAATAATGCATGAAATACTGGACTTACACCAAGGATTGCCAGGGAGAAAGGAAAAGTAGTGTGGTATCTGTGTGCCTGTTTAGTTTGAATCACCCAGGATGCCTTTTGTACAGCTGCTTCTGCCTGTGGTGTCAGTGATCACGGGAATCGAGTCCTTCACTGCCTTTAAGGAGCAGGAACAGTGGCATGAGATCTTCTGTGGTGATTCCCAGCAGTGAATGTACCCAACTGATGCTTCCACAGAGCATTTGGGGTTCTGGCAGAGTCTTTGGGTTGTCCTTGATATGTGCAGTGTTTGTGGTGTGATGGTTCTCTCTGCAGTTTTTAGGCCGAGACACTTCCAAGGGGCTGTCCTTTGAACTTTATCTGCTGCAATCTTAAAACCTTTCTCCTGTACCACAGTGATGACATCTTGTACTGCAACATCCAAAATGATTTGAGCTTCTGCACAAACAACTGTGTCGTCCATGTAATGAGAAATGATAGCATTAGGATGTTCATTTAATGGTCCATATAACGAAAAGCGATTAGCATTAGGGCAAGCGAATTTGGACATCAAGCCATTGACAAATATTTGGTCTCCTCTTCATTCGTTGAGGCAATACAGTCCACTGGTACCTCTGTAAAGGTGCTTGTCGATTTAGTGATGGAAAAGGCAACCCAGGAAGGTGTCATTGGGTTGCATGGGGGTGTCAAAAAAGTAGTCATTAAGATCTATATCAACCATCTGCCAATAACAGTGTAATCATAGGTACAATTGGACTAAACCTCCCTGAACTAGCCTTCCTTCACATCTCAACTCATGCAATCTTCAAAGCAATGCTCTTTCTATGCTCAGGCTCCATCAATCACAGCCTAAATGGCAAAGAAGATATCCGAAAAAAAGGAGCACTCCAAAAACTGCTACCCTCAACTACGGCATGGTGCACCATCGGCAATCTCGAGGTAACATGGAGGCTGAGCGCAGGCTGGACTGGAGGGAACCCCCTGTCCTTGATGACCTCACTGATTTTCCTGAGGTCCTGCAGGAGCCGCCTCTTGTCCTTGCCAGGCTTTCATATGATAATGAAAGGTGCATTGCAGGGGCTAGTAGAGGGTACAATGTGGCCCACAGACAGCTGCTCCTGCATGAGGGACTGCAGGGCCTTTAACTTTCGGCCTGGGAGGTGCCACTGATCCACCCATATGGGGTCGTTGGTCTTCCAGGTTGACTGAAGGGTGGCACGCTGCTCAGTGGCCCCCTGTAGAAATCCTGAGGTGTTGATAGGATCTCTGGCCCTGTCCCCCTTTGGGACAAGAGGTCTTTTCCTCAAATTTTTATTGGTGCCCGGGTGACAAAAGATCTTACTGCAGAAACTGCACCCTCAGGACATTCCCTGAAGATGTTACTGTGACTCCAGAAGCTGGTAGTGGCTCCCTGGTTGCTAATAATTACCCCAGCAGCTGGGACCAGGGGCCATTGTTTTAGCCTATCAGAGCAGGAAATTACAGTGACATCAGCTCTTGTATCTAATAGTCCTGAAAGACATCTCTTTCTGCCTTTACATGACAAAGCACACTTTAGAACAGGTCTGTTTCTGCCTGTTGTCTGTGCCCACATCACCATTGGATCAGCTGGTGTGGTGATCATGTCCCGTAGGAGGTCGGCTCTAACTGTAACTGTTCCTTTTGGAATGAAAAGGGGAGGGAATAAGCATAGAGCCTGGACAGTTATCTCCCGCAAAGACGTCAAGGCGAGTACCTCAGGTAGTAGAGTGAGTGTCTCCATCCCTTCCCTGGTGTTGGTTAAAATCAAAATGTCTCTGGGCCGTTCTTCAGGCCTGTATTTGCCTGTTGGAATATGCTGAACATAAATATCGTGGATTGGCATTGAAAAGGCTCTTGCCAGCTGCCTTTGGGTTCCAGGGCAGAGCTGTCTTCTGTCGAGTTTTCCGCAGTGATCGAGCTGTCCCGCTGGATCTGAGAAGGTCGCTGTGCTGGTTCTCCACGGTGTTGGGGAGAGTAGGGCGGAACGGCCTCGCGTTTGGTGTCATCATGCGGGGCCTTTCTGTGTCTGTGTGGGGTTTCCCGCAGGCCACCGGTTTTGCTGGTGTTTGAAAGCGTGTGGACGAGGGGGGCAGTGAGGAGAGTGGCTGTGACAGCTGGAAGGTCCCTGGTAATAGCCTTTATTTTTACAATTCTGTTGAAAATGCCCCATCTCCCTACACTTAAAGCCAGGTCCTTTTTCATGCGTATGTCAGGGAATAACTTGGGAGCCTACTAGCACCTCTACTACACCCTGACTGGTAGCCTTAGCTTGGCTGGCGTGACAGTGTAGGGATGCCCTAAGCGTGCATGCCTCGACCATTTGTGCAATGGTAGGCTTTGTGTTGAGTGGTAGAGAAGGTAAAATGTCTTTACAGTTGTTGTTAGCATTTGTTTCAGCAAGTTTAGTAAGGAGTACCTTCCTGGCTTTTGGATGTTCAACTTGTTTCTCTATTGCTTGTGGAAGGTGGTCAACACATTTTAGAAAGGATTGCCCAGGTCCCTGCAGAATGTCTGTGAAATCTAGAGTAGGTGTTGTTCCATTGGGTGTCTGCTTGAGAGCTGTCTTTGCAGCCCTTATATCTCTTCTAACACATCTCAGGAAGGTGTCTTGCGTGATTCGCAGGTTTAATGAAATCTTCCTCCCTGACTAGATGGACTAGTGTTAGGTGTGCCCGCCTGTCTTCCCTAGCATAGTCTTTTAATAGTTGTTGTATTAGATTTTTCCCCATTCCTTCTCACAGAACAAATTCAGTGGAGAGAGTAGGATGTGCATAAAATGGCGCAGATCATGAACCCCATTACATGTGCAGCAATGACTCCATTTAAGAAGTTATTAAAATACAGTGAGCACCGCCCATGGTCTTTTGCTGCTTTATAATGGTCTTTCATCTCCCCATGTGGGACAGCTTCCCTTTGGGGCTTAGCCCCACTCTGGTACTGAACCGGTGCTGCTTGTATTTTAGGTACCAATTCCCAGTCCCCCCTCTTCAGCCGCGAGCTTCCGCATCCTCTGCCAAGCATCCTCAGGCTCATGCTGAAGGTGGGATGAACCTTCCCTTTCCTCTCCAGAAGAGGGAACTTGGTCTTTGGCAGAGGAGCGGGGCCTTGGGGTGACTGGCCAGGCCTGGTGTTGTGGGCCTTTGGTAGCCAAGATGGCGGCCTTCCGGTTGCCGCCCCTCACACTTCCGGCTCCGACAGTGTGGGATCCGCAAGGGGCTGAGTTGGAGGGGCTAGGACAGCAGGAGTAGGCAAGGAAGCGCTGGATATCCCAATGCAGGGGTGGTACCTGACGCAGGGGTAGGACGCAACACAGGGGCAGGACCCGATGAGAGAGCTGAGGGTGGGAGGGAGTTTGACATTGACAACCCCCTCCAGAGGAGGGACTCCATTTTGTGAGCTATCTGAGGGGGATCAAGGGAGGAGAGGTACTGGAGAATGGGTTAGGGTAGAATCCAGGCCTGTGTGATCAGAACAGACCTGGGCAGGGGGTAGAGAAGGAGGGGAGATGGCAGACAGCAGGTGGCTTGTCTGTGCTTTACAGCAGTTTCTGTCTCTCATCCTAATGGTGTCAGTAGGTTCAGGAATGCAGGGGAAGAACTCAAAGACTGGATTGAATATAAGAACTTTGAACCCTTGAGAAAACTCCATAAATCATATGAAAAAATGGGAAAAAATTTTGTGACTCTTATCACTCCCTGAGTTTTCTAAAAATAGAGACTTTCTCTGACTCAGTCTCAGAATGCTATAAGACAAAAAGAATACACAGAAATACCTGGGAACTCTGTAAACAGCCAATGAAAAAATGACTTCCAACTTCCCTTAGTAAAAGTCTTCCACTCTGAAAGGAGAACCTCCCTAACTCCAACATATATGTCCCTCTCAGCTTTGGATAATTTGTTACCCAGAGCTGCCCCTGATGTAAAGGGTGGCCCACCCACAGGAATAAAATATCACCCAAGGATCCTGCACTGCAGGTGGCTGTCCCCCCATTCACTGCTCTGGTGGTGCTGGATGCAGATGTTTCAAAATATCCCCTGGGCTTCACCAGCTGAGCCGGCCCTGTTGCTCCGGCAGGGTACCAACGCTGCATTCAGTAAACCCTGGTAAAACTGATAAAACATTGCATTCAAAGGGCTGCCTCACTTTATTGTAATTTGTCATTTTTGTCATGCGGTATTATAACTCCTGTAATAGGTCCCTGGGCCTCCACAACCTTGCGTCCTACTGAGATATCATTGTAGTGAGGAGCTCAGCAGTGCTGAAAGCAGAGGCCTGTCTTTTGTGTTCCCTTTGGGATGGCAGTGGAGGAGCCCTGAGTGCACATTCAGAGGCACCTTCATGGCTTCTCATGCCATGACACCAAACCTAAATGTGCAAGGTGACTTCCTTGAGTGACATGTAGTCCTTTGAAATATCTACAGGAAGTGGTCAGGAAATGCATTCTGAGCCTGCTCCTTGGGATCAGCTGTGAGGGGCTGAGGGCTGGCCTGAGCCCGGTGCTGTGTCCCACTGGGAGCAGCCGCACAGGCTCACGTGCAGAGCAGGCACTGCCAGAGGCGCTGGAGATCTCACCTGCCCTGCAGCCACCATTGTCAAGGTGCTGTAAACCCCAGCTTGTGCTGACTTTCCCCTTGGACCCCTTTGGTTTAGTCACTATGGGGAATTTCTTTCCTGAAGCCCGTGGGATTTCCCCTGGCAGGTGTGATGGGGATGCTCGGGGAGTGTGGGGCTTTGGGGGCAGCTGCCCGGGCAGGGGCTGAGCTCGGGGCCCTGTTGGGCCCATGGCCCCCAGCAGCAGCAGCAGCAGCAGCAGCAGCAGCAGCAGCAGCCCCAGGGCCCAAAGCCCCGTGCCCCCTGCCCAGCACAGGCTGCCCTGTCCCTGCAGCTGTCACCCGAGTGGGGCCCAGGGGCCAGTGGCCGCTGGCAGCAGCAGGAATGCGGGCAGGGTGAGGGTGCCCTGGCTTGGCTTTTGTCTCTGGAACAAAGCGGGCTCAGGGCAGTGCAGAGCAGGCTGGGAAGCAGAGCCCAGGGCCTTTGGAGTCTGCAAGGCTTAAAGATCAGCCCCTGCAGCAGCCCAGATGCAGGTGGCCCAGTTGCCAAGGCTGTGGTGGCCTTGAGAGCGTGCAGGTGGATTTTGCATGGCTGTGGCCTGCTGGCGGCTCTGGGCCCAGGAGTGCCTGTGGCTGCAGCAGGAAGGGTGGCTGAAGGTTTGGTGCCTGCTTTGGTGGCATGGCTGCAGGGGCCAGTGCTGTGAGAGCCCCTTGTGTGAGAGCTGGTGAGAGCTGAGCTCTTGGGGACAGCGCTGTGCCCCAGGCCAGGAAGTGCAGCAGTGCCCAGTGGCAGGAGTGGTGTCAGTGGGAGCCCCTGTGCACAGGGACCCCCAGCCCCGGGGTGACCGTGCCAGCACCTGCAGGGACCTCCAGCCCTGGGAACGTGGAACAAATGCAAACCACAAGTGTGCAAAGGCTGCCTTTGCCCAAAGGAATGGCCAAGAGAAGTCAGGTTTTAAAAAGAAACAGGATTTATTTTTCGAAGATTGGCAAATCTAGGATTTACAGAACATGTTTCGTTATAACAATGGTTATAACAACATCAACAGTAATATACAGAACATATTTACATGGGATCTGAGGGGCTAACAATCTTCAAAACATATTTACAGGAAACTTCTAATGTAGTCAACATATTTACAGGAACTTCAAAATTTTCAAACGTATTTACAACGGCGTGGCATCTGTGCCATCATGTGCATGAGCCCTGGAAGAAAGGAAGCAGCAGAGCTGGACTCAGCCGCCTGCACTGGGCCCAGCAGGGCTGGCAGCTGGGCCCCAGGGGCTGGGCCGGGGCTGGCAGGGCTGGCGTGGCCCCAGGCAAGCGCAGGGCAGGCTGGGGCTGGTGCTTGTGGCAGCACAATCCAGGCCCCCTGCGGGCCCCGTTTCCCTGTGTGGGGCCATCCAGCCCAGCCCCAGCCTGGCGTCAGGGGACCCAGTGTGTGTGTGGGCAGGGCGTGGGTAGCATCTGCCTGTCTTACTTGTGAAGCTGCTCCTTCATCCAAGGACCATGGGCTCCTCCTCATCCTTCTCGTCAACTTCCATGTCCTCGGTGACATCCTCCTCCTCTACGTCCATCTCCTCGATGGTCTCCTCCTCATCTACTTCCATGTCCTCCACAGTGGTGGACATGGAAGTAGAGGAGGAGTCCACCTCCATCATTTCTTCCTCATCCAGCCCCTGGTCCACATCCATTGCCTCCACAATGTCTCTCTCAATCTGCAAGGGGCAGCACAATCTCCCAGTGGGCTTCCTGTCCCACACCATCCATTCCCACATGGCTGCAGCCTGCCCAAGCCGGGTGCCCCCTGCCTGGCATGGCACTGTACCTCCATTGCCACAGCAGTGCACATTGTGCTGGGATCGGCACTCCAGAGCCGGCGGCAGAAAAAGCCCAGGCAGCAGCAGCAGCTCTGTGCTGAGGGTCAGAGCGCAGAGCGAGTGGCAAGTGACCCTTGGCAGCCGGTGAAATGTCTGCTCTGCTCGTTTCCAGGTCCTGGACGTTCCACCTGGAACCCTCTCGGAGCTGTGATGTCACTGAAGTTTCAGGGGTGCTGTGCAGTGGGAGATGGGGATGGCAGAATGATCAAATCCTGGAATGGTTTGGCCTGGAAGCGACCCTCAAGATGATGTGGTTCCAAGCTGAGCAAGCTCCCAGCCCAGCAGGTTGCTGTGGCCCCTCTCCCACCTGGTCTTGGATGTTGCTGGGGATGGGGCATCCACAGCCTCTCTGCACTGGTCCCTGTGTCAGGGACAAGCACCCTGAGAGTAAAGAACTTCTTCCCATCATCAAATCTCTTCTACCTCCTAGAGTTTGATCCCATTCTCCCTTGTCCTGTCACTACAGTTCTTGACCAAGAGTCCTCTCCCACTTCCCTGTGGGTCAGGCTGTTCCTACAGGGTTACACGTGTGACTTAACCTGCAGACAGGAGAGAGACAAGCCAAGTTCCCAGTCAGAAAAAATGCGGAATGTGGCTTGAGAACTGAGAGAATAAGGAAAAAGAAAAGACATGGAAGTCTTTGGATTGCGTGGGCTGTGGGATTCATGCCTTTTATTAGAGGCCCGGTCCCTGGTGCACTCAGTTCCTGTGTTGCAGCCTGCCCACAGCAACCTCTGTGAGGGACCTGCACTCGCAGAGTTGGGAGCCGGCTTGCTTGGATGGCTGATGGATGAGGCAAGAGAGGGATCGTTTTGTGGAAATCCAAATAATGTGGATTGTGCTGAAGAGGGTCCAGGAATGGAGACAAAATGGGGCTGGGCACACAACGTGGGGGTGAACAGCGCAGGATAATTACAGTAAGCCAGGACCAAATTGATACAAGAGAGTTGGAACATTCCGAGGGAGAACATGTAAGGAAAATGCAGCAGTTGAACTGGGTGATACGGACAAAACGTGCTGCATCACCATGAGCCTGCAAATGCCCATGGGCAACACCATTGCATTCAGAGCGGTGACTTTTTTTACCTTGGTCACTTTGCCCTGAGGTATTACAGTTCCAGTGGTAGGTGCCTGTGTTTGTTAAGTCCAGTGAACCAGTCGTTGTTGCCTTCCATCTGGATCTTGTTTCCTTGATCTTTCAGCAGCTGGATGCCCTGGTATACTGACTCCCTATGTGACAACAGGTAGGAAAAACGCCTGCCTTGTAGTGCCTTACAGGCATGGCCATGGACAAGAAATTGTGGCTTGTCTGTGGAAGCGCCCAGCTGAAGGCATGTGGCTCAGTGAGGAGCATCCAGTTCTCTGCTACAGCGGCTACAAATGCCAGTATCCTCTGACTTTAGCTAATTTATTATCTGGAGGCTTGGGTGTCCTAAAAGTAAACAGATAAAGAGATTAGAATATGAAACTTAAGTTTTGCTCCCACTAAACTTTCTCTTCTGTAAGCCAAGGGTGTGAACACAGCTTATTAGAAGAATCATGTATCAATGCTAAAATATCATTTTTACAAATGTTAAGACATAGATTCCGGTTAGTGGTGTCTGAACTATCTTGGTCTTGGTGTGTGTGGTCAACGCTGCTTAGGAGATCTTCTTCTGTCCTTCTCCTTCTTCTTTTCCAGGCTGCTACTGTCTCTCTTAGGCTTTCATTCAGTTCTTCTGATGGTGGCTCTGGTGTTTGCCTCGCGGTTCCCAGAAACAGTTTTAATGTATTTTGCTGGGATTCATCTTAGGAATGTTGCTGTAGAGACAAGGGCATCTTTTCTTTCCCAAGTAATTAATGGAAAAGTGCCCATAATTTGTTTAGATTCAGGGTCTTTGCTCAACACAGGTGGCTGTTCTTTCAATTGGGCTGCAATTGAATGAATTAGTAAAATGCCTGATGACTGGGAGAGTTGTCTCCATAAATGAATTGTTCAAAGAGCTGAGTACGTAAAAGGCCTTGGCCAGTCTCTCAATGGAAGATAATATCTGGATTCCCCCTCTCAGTTGATCAAGGGTCCTTTTGATGGATCAGTGGGCCCTCTCGGCTATAGACTTTCCAGTGGCGGAGTGTGGTATGCCTGTGATATGTTTTATACCCCAGTGGTTAGAAACTTGTTGGAATCAGTGCAAGGTATAAGCAAGAGCATTATCAAATTTAATTTCCTGTAGAACTGCTAAGGTGTAAAAAACGAAAAAGTAATATTTTATAGCATCTTCTGATTTTTCACCAGCATGGGCAGAGGTGAAAACCGCACTGGAAAAGGCATCAAATGAGACCTGGATGTATTTTAGTCTGCCGAAAGGGGCTTAGTGTGTGATGTCTGATTGCCAGATGTGGAGACTCTCTAGTCCTCTTGGATTGACTCCAGCTCTGGCAGAAGCAAGGCCATGTTCCTGGCAATTTGGGCAGGTGGCTACAAGTGATCTTGCCGGGTCTCGGGTGTTTTTGAACATCCTGAGCAGCGCAGGAATGTTTTGATGGTAGAATTGGTGGCTGATCCTAGCCTGTGTAAAAACAATCTAAGGCGTATTGCAGTGGTTCAGATGTTTGAAGTAGGCAATTGAGGGGCTCTTGAGTGAGAAGTAAGTATATATTCACAAGGTCTGTTCCTGCAAGGGAGCACAGACGCTCTCTAGGTTTCCTGCAATAGTTCTGCAATAACTTTCTGTTGGGTTGTTATCATTTTAGTAGGTTGGTGTGCTCTGAAAACGCATTCAATTTCTATGAGGGGATCTGAGATAGTTGAGTCCCCCTGAAAGAATAATGCATGAAATACTGGACTTACACCAAGGATTGCCAGGGAGAAAGGAAAAGTAGTGTGGTATCTGTGTGCCTGTTTAGTTTGAATCACCCAGGATGCCTTTTGTACAGCTGCTTCTGCCTGTGGTGTCAGTGATCACGGGAATCGAGTCCTTCACTGCCTTTAAGGAGCAGGAACAGTGGCATGAGATCTTCTGTGGTGATTCCCAGCAGTGAATGTACCCAACTGATGCTTCCACAGAGCATTTGGGGTTCTGGCAGAGTCTTTGGGTTGTCCTTGATATGTGCAGTGTTTGTGGTGTGATGGTTCTCTCTGCAGTTTTTAGGCCGAGACACTTCCAAGGGGCTGTCCTTTGAACTTTATCTGCTGCAATCTTAAAACCTTTCTCCTGTACCACAGTGATGACATCTTGTACTGCAACATCCAAAATGATTTGAGCTTCTGCACAAACAACTGTGTCGTCCATGTAATGAGAAATGATAGCATTAGGATGTTCATTTAATGGTCCATATAACGAAAAGCGATTAGCATTAGGGCAAGTGAATTTGGACATCAAGCCATTGACAAATATTTGGTCTCCTCTTCATTCGTTGAGGCAATACAGTCCACTGGTACCTCTGTAAAGGTGCTTGTCGATTTAGTGATGGAAAAGGCAACCCAGGAAGGTGTCATTGGGTTGCATGGGGGTGTCAAAAAAGTAGTCATTAAGATCTATATCAACCATCTGCCAATAACAGTGTAATCATAGGTACAATTGGACTAAACCTCCCTGAACTAGCCTTCCTTCACATCTCAACCCATGCAATCTTCAAAGCAATGCTCTTTCTATGCTCAGGCTCCATCAATCACAGCCTAAATGGCAAAGAAGATATCCGAAAAAAAGGAGCACTCCAAAAACTGCTACCCTCAACTACGGCATGGTGCACCATCGGCAATCTCGAGGTAACATGGAGGCTGAGCGCAGGCTGGACTGGAGGGAACCCCCTGTCCTTGATGACCTCACTGATTTTCCTGAGGTCCTGCAGGAGCCGCCTCTTGTCCTTGCCAGGCTTTCATATGATAATGAAAGGTGCATTGCAGGGGCTAGTAGAGGGTACAATGTGGCCCACAGACAGCTGCTCCTGCATGAGGGACTGCAGGGCCTTTAACTTTCGGCCTGGGAGGTGCCACTGATCCACCCATATGGGGTCGTTGGTCTTCCAGGTTGACTGAAGGGTGGCACGCTGCTCAGTGGCCCCCTGTAGAAATCCCGAGGTGTTGATAGGATCTCTGGCCCTGTCCCCCTTTGGGACAAGAGGTCTTTTCCTCAAATTTTTATTGGTGCCCGGGTGACAAAAGATCTTACTGCAGAAACTGCGCCCTCAGGACATTCCCTGAAGATGTTACTGTGACTCCAGAAGCTGGTAGTGGCTCCCTGGTTGCTAATAATTACCCCAGCAGCTGGGACCAGGGGCCATTGTTTTAGCCTATCAGAGCAGGAAATTACAGTGACATCAGCTCTTGTATCTAATAGTCCTGAAAGACATCTCTTTCTGCCTTTACATGACAAAGCACACTTTAGAACAGGTCTGTTTCTGCCTGTTGTCTGTGCCCACATCACCATTGGATCAGCTGGTGTGGTGATCATGTCCCGTAGGAGGTCGGCTCTAACTGTAACTGTTCCTTTTGGAATGAAAAGGGGAGGGAATAAGCATAGAGCCTGGACAGTTATCTCCCGCAAAGACGTCAAGGCGAGTACCTCAGGTAGTAGAGTGAGTGTCTCCATCCCTTCCCTGGTGTTGGTTAAAATCAAAATGTCTCTGGGCCGTTCTTCAGGCCTGTATTTGCCTGTTGGAATATGCTGAACATAAATATCGTGGATTGGCATTGAAAAGGCTCTTGCCAGCTGCCTTTGGGTTCCAGGGCAGAGCTGTCTTCTGTCGAGTTTTCCGCAGTGATCGAGCTGTCCCGCTGGATCTGAGAAGGTCGCTGTGCTGGTTCTCCACGGTGTTGGGGAGAGTAGGGCGGAACGGCCTCGCGTTTGGTGTCATCATGCGGGGCCTTTCTGTGTCTGTGTGGGGTTTCCCGCAGGCCACCGGTTTTGCTGGTGTTTGAAAGCGTGTGGACGAGGGGGGCAGTGAGGAGAGTGGCTGTGACAGCTGGAAGGTCCCTGGTAATAGCCTTTATTTTTACAATTCTGTTGAAAATGCCCCATCTCCCTACACTTAAAGCCAGGTCCTTTTACATGCGTATGTCAGGGAATAACTTGGGAGCCTACTAGCACCTCTACTACACCCTGACTGGTAGCCTTAGCTTGGCTGGCGTGACAGTGTAGGGATGCCCTAAGCGTGCATGCCTCGACCATTTGTGCAATGGTAGGCTTTGTGTTGAGTGGTAGAGAAGGTAAAATGTCTTTACAGTTGTTGTTAGCATTTGTTTCAGCAAGTTTAGTAAGGAGTACCTTCCTGGCTTTTGGATGTTCAACTTGTTTCTCTATTGCTTGTGGAAGGTGGTCAATACATTTTAGAAAGGATTGCCCAGGTCCCTGCAGAATGTCTGTGAAATCTAGAGTAGGTGTTGTTCCATTGGGTGTCTGCTTGAGAGCTGTCTTTGCAGCCCTTATATCTCTTCTAACACATCTCAGGAAGGTGTCTTGCGTGATTCGCAGGTTTAATGAAATCTTCCTCCCTGACTAGATGGACTAGTGTTAGGTGTGCCCGCCTGTCTTCCCTAGCATAGTCTTTTAATAGTTGTTGTATTAGATTTTTCCCCATTCCTTCTCACAGAACAAATTCAGTGGAGAGAGTAGGATGTGCATAAAATGGCGCAGATCATGAACCCCATTACATGTGCAGCAATGACTCCATTTAAGAAGTTATTAAAATACAGTGAGCACCGCCCATGGTCTTTTGCTGCTTTATAATGGTCTTTCATCTCCCCATGTGGGACAGCTTCCCTTTGGGGCTTAGCCCCACTCTGGTACTGAACCGGTGCTGCTTGTATTTTAGCTACCAATTCCCAGTCCCCCCTCTTCAGCCGCGAGCTTCCGCATCCTCTGCCAAGCATCCTCAGGCTCATGCTGAAGGTGGGATGAACCTTCCCTTTCCTCTCCAGAAGAGGGAACTTGGTCTTTGGCAGAGGAGCGGGGCCTTGGGGTGACTGGCCAGGCCTGGTGTTGTGGGCCTTTGGTAGCCAAGATGGCGGCCTTCCGGTTGCCGCCCCTCACACTTCCGGCTCCGACAGTGTGGGATCCGCAAGGGGCTGAGTTGGAGGGGCTAGGACAGCGGGAGTAGGCAAGGAAGCGCTGGATATCCCAATGCAGGGGTGGTACCTGACGCAGGGGTAGGACCCAACACAGGGGCAGGACCCGATGAGAGAGCTGAGGGTGGGAGGGAGTTTGACATTGACAACCCCCTCTAGAGGAGGGACTCCATTTTGTGAGCTATCTGAGGGGGATCAAGGGAGGAGAGGTACTGGAGAATGGGTTAGGGTAGAATCCAGGCCTGTGTGATCAGAACAGACCTGGGCAGGGGGTAGAGAAGGAGGGGAGATGGCAGACAGCAGGTGGCTTGTCTGTGCTTTACAGCAGTTTCTGTCTCTCATCCTAATGGTGTCAGTAGGTTCAGGAATGCGGGGGAAGAACTCAAAGACTGGATTGAATATAAGAACTTTGAACCCTTGAGAAAACTCCATAAATCATATGAAAAATTGGGAAAAAAATTTGTGACTCTTATCACTCCCTGAGTTTTCTAAAAATAGAGACTTTCTCTGACTCAGTCTCAGAATGCTATAAGACAAAAAGAATACACAGAAATGCCTGGGAACTCTGTAAACAGCCAATGAAAAAATGACTTCCAACTTCCCTTAGTAAAAGACTTCCACTCTGAAAGGAGAACCTCCCTAACTCCAACATATATGTCCCTCTCAGCTTTGGATAATTTGTTACCCAGAGCTGCCCCTGATGTAAAGGGTGGCCCACCCACAGGAATAAAATATCACCCAAGGATCCTGCACTGCAGGTGGCTGTCCCCCCATTCACTGCTCTGGTGGTGCTGGATGCAGATGTTTCAAAATATCCCCTGGGCTTCACCAGCTGAGCCGGCCCTGTTGCTCCGGCAGGGTACCAACGCTGCATTCAGTAAACCCTGGTAAAACTGATAAAACATTGCATTCAAAGGGCTGCCTCACTTTATTGTAATTTGTCATTTTTGTCATGCGGTATTATAACTCCTGTAATAGGTCCCTGGGCCTCCACAACCTTGCGTCCTACTGAGATATCATTGTAGTGAGGAGCTCAGCAGTGCTGAAAGCAGAGGCCTGTCTTTTGTGTTCCCTTTGGGATGGCAGTGGAGGAGCCCTGAGTGCACATTCAGAGGCACCTTCATGGCTTCTCATGCCATGACACCAAACCTAAATGTGCAAGGTGACTTCCTTGAGTGACATGTAGTCCTTTGAAATATCTACAGGAAGTGGTCAGGAAATGCATTCTGAGCCTGCTCCTTGGGATCAGCTGTGAGGGGCTGAGGGCTGGCCTGAGCCCGGTGCTGTGTCCCACTGGGAGCAGCCGCACAGGCTCACGTGCAGAGCAGGCACTGCCAGAGGCGCTGGAGATCTCACCTGCCCTGCAGCCACCATTGTCAAGGTGCTGTAAACCCCAGCTTGTGCTGACTTTCCCCTTGGACCCCTTTGGTTTAGTCACTATGGGGAATTTCTTTCCTGAAGCCCGTGGGATTTCCCCTGGCAGGTGTGATGGGGATGCTCGGGGAGTGTGGGGCTTTGAGGGCAGCTGCCCGGGCAGGGGCTGAGCTCGGGGCCCTGTTGGGCCCATGGCCCCCAGCAGCAGCAGCAGCAGCAGCAGCAGCAGCAGCAGCAGCCCCAGGGCCCAAAGCCCCGTGCCCCCTGCCCAGCACAGGCTGCCCTGTCCCTGCAGCTGTCACCCGAGTGGGGCCCAGGGGCCAGTGGCCGCTGGCAGCAGCAGGAATGCGGGCAGGGTGAGGGTGCCCTGGCTTGGCTTTTGTCTCTGGAACAAAGCGGGCTCAGGGCAGTGCAGAGCAGGCTGGGAAGCAGAGCCCAGGGCCTTTGGAGTCTGCAAGGCTTAAAGATCAGCCCCTGCAGCAGCCCAGATGCAGGTGGCCCAGTTGCCAAGGCTGTGGTGGCCTTGAGAGCGTGCAGGTGGATTTTGCATGGCTGTGGCCTGCTGGCGGCTCTGGGCCCAGGAGTGCCTGTGGCTGCAGCAGGAAGGGTGGCTGAAGGTTTGGTGCCTGCTTTGGTGGCATGGCTGCAGGGGCCAGTGCTGTGAGAGCCCCTTGTGTGAGAGCTGGTGAGAGCTGAGCTCTTGGGGACAGCGCTGTGCCCCAGGCCAGGAAGTGCAGCAGTGCCCAGTGGCAGGAGTGGTGTCAGTGGGAGCCCCTGTGCACAGGGACCCCCAGCCCCGGGGTGACCGTGCCAGCACCTGCAGGGACCTCCAGCCCTGGGAACGTGGAACAAATGCAAACCACAAGTGTGCAAAGGCTGCCTTTGCCCAAAGGAATGGCCAAGAGAAGTCAGGTTTTAAAAAGAAACAGGATTTATTTTTCGAAGATTGGCAAATCTAGGATTTACAGAACATGTTTCGTTATAACAATGGTTATAACAACATCAACAGTAATATACAGAACATATTTACATGGGATCTGAGGGGCTAACAATCTTCAAAACATATTTACAGGAAACTTCTAATGTAGTCAACATATTTACAGGAACTTCAAAATTTTCAAACGTATTTACAACGGCGTGGCATCTGTGCGATCATGTGCATGAGCCCTGGAAGAAAGGAAGCAGCAGAGCTGGACTCAGCCGCCTGCACTGGGCCCAGCAGGGCTGGCAGCTGGGCCCCAGGGGCTGGGCCGGGGCTGGCAGGGCTGGCGTGGCCCCAGGCAAGCGCAGGGCAGGCTGGGGCTGGTGCTTGTGGCAGCACAATCCAGGCCCCCTGCGGGCCCCGTTTCCCTGTGTGGGGCCATCCAGCCCAGCCCCAGCCTGGCGTCAGGGGACCCAGTGTGTGTGTGGGCAGGGCGTGGGTAGCATCTGCCTGTCTTACTTGTGAAGCTGCTCCTTCATCCAAGGACCATGGGCTCCTCCTCATCCTTCTCGTCAACTTCCATGTCCTCGGTGACATCCTCCTCCTCTACGTCCATCTCCTCGATGGTCTCCTCCTCATCTACTTCCATGTCCTCCACAGTGGTGGACATGGAAGTAGAGGAGGAGTCCACCTCCATCATTTCTTCCTCATCCAGCCCCTGGTCCACATCCATTGCCTCCACAATGTCTCTCTCAATCTGCAAGGGGCAGCACAATCTCCCAGTGGGCTTCCTGTCCCACACCATCCATTCCCACATGGCTGCAGCCTGCCCAAGCCGGGTGCCCCCTGCCTGGCATGGCACTGTACCTCCATTGCCACAGCAGTGCACATTGTGCTGGGATCGGCACTCCAGAGCCGGCGGCAGAAAAAGCCCAGGCAGCAGCAGCAGCTCTGTGCTGAGGGTCAGAGCGCAGAGCGAGTGGCAAGTGACCCTTGGCAGCCGGTGAAATGTCTGCTGTGCTCGTTTCCAGGTCCTGGACGTTCCACCTGGAACCCTCTCGGAGCTGTGATGTCACTGAAGTT
This sequence comes from Melospiza georgiana, assembly GCF_028018845.1. Classification (NCBI taxonomy): domain Eukaryota; kingdom Metazoa; phylum Chordata; class Aves; order Passeriformes; family Passerellidae; genus Melospiza; species Melospiza georgiana. Next base: position 4,433,658 of record NC_080461.1, on the reverse strand, counting down.
TCAGGGGTGCTGTGCAGTGGGAGATGGGGATGGCAGAATGATCAAATCCTGGAATGGTTTGGCCTGGAAGCGACCCTCAAGATGATGTGGTTCCAAGCTGAGCAAGCTCCCAGCCCAGCAGGTTGCTGTGGCCCCTCTCCCACCTGGTCTTGGATGTTGCTGGGGATGGGGCATCCACAGCCTCTCTGCACTGGTCCCTGTGTCAGGGACAAGCACCCTGAGAGTAAAGAACTTCTTCCCATCATCAAATCTCTTCTACCTCCTAGAGTTTGATCCCATTCTCCCTTGTCCTGTCACTACAGTTCTTGACCAAGAGTCCTCTCCCACTTCCCTGTGGGTCAGGCTGTTCCTACAGGGTTACACGTGTGACTTAACCTGCAGACAGGAGAGAGACAAGCCAAGTTCCCAGTCAGAAAAAATGCGGAATGTGGCTTGAGAACTGAGAGAATAAGGAAAAAGAAAAGACATGGAAGTCTTTGGATTGCGTGGGCTGTGGGATTCATGCCTTTTATTAGAGGCCCGGTCCCTGGTGCACTCAGTTCCTGTGTTGCAGCCTGCCCACAGCAACCTCTGTGAGGGACCTGCACTCGCAGAGTTGGGAGCCGGCTTGCTTGGATGGCTGATGGATGAGGCAAGAGAGGGATCGTTTTGTGGAAATCCAAATAATGTGGATTGTGCTGAAGAGGGTCCAGGAATGGAGACAAAATGGGGCTGGGCACACAACGTGGGGGTGAACAGCGCAGGATAATTACAGTAAGCCAGGACCAAATTGATACAAGAGAGTTGGAACATTCCGAGGGAGAACATGTAAGGAAAATGCAGCAGTTGAACTGGGTGATACGGACAAAACGTGCTGCATCACCATGAGCCTGCAAATGCCCATGGGCAACACCATTGCATTCAGAGCGGTGACTTTTTTTACCTTGGTCACTTTGCCCTGAGGTATTACAGTTCCAGTGGTAGGTGCCTGTGTTTGCTAAGTCCAGTGAACCAGTCGTTGTTGCCTTCCATCTGGATCTTGTTTCCTTGATCTTTCAGCAGCTGGATGCCCTGGTATACTGACTCCCTATGTGACAACAGGTAGGAAAAACACCTGCCTTGTAGTGCCTTACAGGCATGGCCATGGACAAGAAATTGTGGCTTGTCTGTGGAAGCGCCCAGCTGAAGGCATGTGGCTCAGTGAGGAGCATCCAGTTCTCTGCTACAGCGGCTACAAATGCCAGTATCCTCTGACTTTAGCTAATTTATTATCTGGAGGCTTGGGTGTCCTAAAAGTAAACAGATAAAGAGATTAGAATATGAAACTTAAGTTTTGCTCCCACTAAACTTTCTCTTCTGTAAGCCAAGGGTGTGAACACAGCTTATTAGAAGAATCATGTATCAATGCTAAAATATCATTTTTACAAATGTTAAGACATAGATTCCGGTTAGTGGTGTCTGAACTATCTTGGTCTTGGTGTGTGTGGTCAACGCTGCTTAGGAGATCTTCTTCTGTCCTTCTCCTTCTTCTTTTCCAGGCTGCTACTGTCTCTCTTAGGCTTTCATTCAGTTCTTCTGATGGTGGCTCTGGTGTTTGCCTCGCGGTTCCCAGAAACAGTTTTAATGTATTTTGCTGGGATTCATCTTAGGAATGTTGCTGTAGAGACAAGGGCATCTTTTCTTTCCCAAGTAATTAATGGAAAAGTGCCCATAATTTGTTTAGATTCAGGGTCTTTGCTCAACACAGGTGGCTGTTCTTTCAATTGGGCTGCAATTGAATGAATTAGTAAAATGCCTGATGACTGGGAGAGTTGTCTCCATAAATGAATTGTTCAAAGAGCTGAGTACGTAAAAGGCCTTGGCCAGTCTCTCAATGGAAGATAATATCTGGATTCCCCCTCTCAGTTGATCAAGGGTCCTTTTGATGGATCAGTGGGCCCTCTCGGCTATAGACTTTCCAGTGGCGGAGTGTGGTATGCCTGTGATATGTTTTATACCCCAGTGGTTAGAAACTTGTTGGAATCAGTGCAAGGTATAAGCAAGAGCATTATCAAATTTAATTTCCTGTAGAACTGCTAAGGTGTAAAAAACGAAAAAGTAATATTTTATAGCATCTTCTGATTTTTCACCAGCATGGGCAGAGGTGAAAACCGCACTGGAAAAGGCATCAAATGAGACCTGGATGTATTTTAGTCTGCCGAAAGGGGCTTAGTGTGTGATGTCTGATTGCCAGATGTGGAGACTCTCTAGTCCTCTTGGATTGACTCCAGCTCTGGCAGAAGCAAGGCCATGTTCCTGGCAATTTGGGCAGGTGGCTACAAGTGATCTTGCCGGGTCTCGGGTGTTTTTGAACATCCTGAGCAGCGCAGGAATGTTTTGATGGTAGAATTGGTGGCTGATCCTAGCCTGTGTAAAAACAATCTAAGGCGTATTGCAGTGGTTCAGATGTTTGAAGTAGGCAATTGAGGGGCTCTTGAGTGAGAAGTAAGTATATATTCACAAGGTCTGTTCCTGCAAGGGAGCACAGACGCTCTCTAGGTTTCCTGCAATAGTTCTGCAATAACTTTCTGTTGGGTTGTTATCATTTTAGTAGGTTGGTGTGCTCTGAAAACGCATTCAATTTCTATGAGGGGATCTGAGATAGTTGAGTCCCCCTGAAAGAATAATGCATGAAATACTGGACTTACACCAAGGATTGCCAGGGAGAAAGGAAAAGTAGTGTGGTATCTGTGTGCCTGTTTAGTTTGAATCACCCAGGATGCCTTTTGTACAGCTGCTTCTGCCTGTGGTGTCAGTGATCACGGGAATCGAGTCCTTCACTGCCTTTAAGGAGCAGGAACAGTGGCATGAGATCTTCTGTGGTGATTCCCAGCAGTGAATGTACCCAACTGATGCTTCCACAGAGCATTTGGGGTTCTGGCAGAGTCTTTGGGTTGTCCTTGATATGTGCAGTGTTTGTGGTGTGATGGTTCTCTCTGCAGTTTTTAGGCCGAGACACTTCCAAGGGGCTGTCCTTTGAACTTTATCTGCTGCAATCTTAAAACCTTTCTCCTGTACCACAGTGATGACATCTTGTACTGCAACATCCAAAATGATTTGAGCTTCTGCACAAACAACTGTGTCGTCCATGTAATGAGAAATGATAGCATTAGGATGTTCATTTAATGGTCCATATAACGAAAAGCGATTAGCATTAGGGCAAGTGAATTTGGACATCAAGCCATTGACAAATATTTGGTCTCCTCTTCATTCGTTGAGGCAATACAGTCCACTGGTACCTCTGTAAAGGTGCTTGTCGATTTAGTGATGGAAAAGGCAACCCAGGAAGGTGTCATTGGGTTGCATGGGGGTGTCAAAAAAGTAGTCATTAAGATCTATATCAACCATCTGCCAATAACAGTGTAATCATAGGTACAATTGGACTAAACCTCCCTGAACTAGCCTTCCTTCACATCTCAACCCATGCAATCTTCAAAGCAATGCTCTTTCTATGCTCAGGCTCCATCAATCACAGCCTAAATGGCAAAGAAGATATCCGAAAAAAAGGAGCACTCCAAAAACTGCTACCCTCAACTACGGCATGGTGCACCATCGGCAATCTCGAGGTAACATGGAGGCTGAGCGCAGGCTGGACTGGAGGGAACCCCCTGTCCTTGATGACCTCACTGATTTTCCTGAGGTCCTGCAGGAGCCGCCTCTTGTCCTTGCCAGGCTTTCATATGATAATGAAAGGTGCATTGCAGGGGCTAGTAGAGGCTACAATGTGGCCAACAGACAGCTGCTCCTGCATGAGGGATTGCAGGGCCTTTAACTTTCGGCCTGGGAGGTGCCACTGATCCACCCATATGGGGTCGTTGGTCTTCCAGGTTGACTGAAGGGTGGCACGCTGCTCAGTGGCCCCCTGTAGAAATCCTGAGGTGTTGATAGGATCTCTGGCCCTGTCCCCCTTTGGGACAAGAGGTCTTTTCCTCAAATTTTTATTGGTGCCCGGGTGACAAAAGATCTTACTGCAGAAACTGCGCCCTCAGGACATTCCCTGAAGATGTTACTGTGACTCCAGAAGCTGGTAGTGGCTCCCTGGTTGCTAATAATTACCCCAGCAGCTGGGACCAGGGGCCATTGTTTTAGCCTATCAGAGCAGGAAATTACAGTGACATCAGCTCTTGTATCTAATAGTCCTGAAAGACATCTCTTTCTGCCTTTACATGACAAAGCACACTTTAGAACAGGTCTGTTTCTGCCTGTTGTCTGTGCCCACATCACCATTGGATCAGCTGGTGTGGTGATCATGTCCCGTAGGAGGTCGGCTCTAACTGTAACTGTTCCTTTTGGAATGAAAAGGGGAGGGAATAAGCATAGAGCCTGGACAGTTATCTCCCGCAAAGACGTCAAGGCGAGTACCTCAGGTAGTAGAGTGAGTGTCTCCATCCCTTCCCTGGTGTTGGTTAAAATCAAAATGTCTCTGGGCCGTTCTTCAGGCCTGTATTTGCCTGTTGGAATATGCTGAACATAAATATCGTGGATTGGCATTGAAAAGGCTCTTGCCAGCTGCCTTTGGGTTCCAGGGCAGAGCTGTCTTCTGTCGAGTTTTCCGCAGTGATCGAGCTGTCCCGCTGGATCTGAGAAGGTCGCTGTGCTGGTTCTCCACGGTGTTGGGGAGAGTAGGGCGGAACAGCCTCGCGTTTGGTGTCATCATGCGGGGCCTTTCTGTGTCTGTGTGGGGTTTCCCGCAGGCCACCGGTTTTGCTGGTGTTTGAAAGCGTGTGGACGAGGGGGGCAGTGAGGAGAGTGGCTGTGACAGCTGGAAGGTCCCTGGTAATAGCCTTTATTTTTACAATTCTGTTGAAAATGCCCCATCTCCCTACACTTAAAGCCAGGTCCTTTTTCATGCGTATGTCAGGGAACAACTTGGGAGCCTACTAGCACCTCTACTACACCCTGACTGGTAGCCTTAGCTTGGCTGGCGTGACAGTGTAGGGATGCCCTAAGCGTGCATGCCTCGACCATTTGTGCAATGGTAGGCTTTGTGTTGAGTGGTAGAGAAGGTAAAATGTCTTTACAGTTGTTGTTAGCATTTGTTTCAGCAAGTTTAGTAAGGAGTACCTTCCTGGCTTTTGGATGTTCAACTTGTTTCTCTATTGCTTGTGGAAGGTGGTCAATACATTTTAGAAAGGATTGCCCAGGTCCCTGCAGAATGTCTGTGAAATCTAGAGTAGGTGTTGTTCCATTGGGTGTCTGCTTGAGAGCTGTCTTTGCAGCCCTTATATCTCTTCTAACACATCTCAGGAAGGTGTCTTGCGTGATTCGCAGGTTTAATGAAATCTTCCTCCCTGACTAGATGGACTAGTGTTAGGTGTGCCCGCCTGTCTTCCCTAGCATAGTCTTTTAATAGTTGTTGTATTAGATTTTTCCCCATTCCTTCTCACAGAACAAATTCAGTGGAGAGAGTAGGATGTGCATAAAATGGCGCAGATCATGAACCCCATTACATGTGCAGCAATGACTCCATTTAAGAAGTTATTAAAATACAGTGAGCACCGCCCATGGTCTTTTGCTGCTTTATAATGGTCTTTCATCTCCCCATGTGGGACAGCTTCCCTTTGGGGCTTAGCCCCACTCTGGTACTGAACCGGTGCTGCTTGTATTTTAGCTACCAATTCCCAGTCCCCCCTCTTCAGCCGCGAGCTTCCGCATCCTCTGCCAAGCATCCTCAGGCTCATGCTGAAGGTGGGATGAACCTTCCCTTTCCTCTCCAGAAGAGGGAACTTGGTCTTTGGCAGAGGAGCGGGGCCTTGGGGTGACTGGCCAGGCCTGGTGTTGTGGGCCTTTGGTAGCCAAGATGGCGGCCTTCCGGTTGCCGCCCCTCACACTTCCGGCTCCGACAGTGTGGGATCCGCAAGGGGCTGAGTTGGAGGGGCTAGGACAGCGGGAGTAGGCAAGGAAGCGCTGGATATCCCAATGCAGGGGTGGTACCTGACGCAGGGGTAGGACCCAACACAGGGGCAGGACCCGATGAGAGAGCTGAGGGTGGGAGTTTGACATTGACAACCCCCTCTAGAGGAGGGACTCCATTTTGTGAGCTATCTGAGGGGGATCAAGGGAGGAGAGGTACTGGAGAATGGGTTAGGGTAGAATCCAGGCCTGTGTGATCAGAACAGACCTGGGCAGGGGGTAGAGAAGGAGGGGAGATGGCAGACAGCAGGTGGCTTGTCTGTGCTTTACAGCAGTTTCTGTCTCTCATCCTAATGGTGTCAGTAGGTTCAGGAATGCGGGGGAAGAACTCAAAGACTGGATTGAATATAAGAACTTTGAACCCTTGAGAAAACTCCATAAATCATATGAAAAAATGGGAAAAAATTTTGTGACTCTTATCACTCCCTGAGTTTTCTAAAAATAGAGACTTTCTCTGACTCAGTCTCAGAATGCTATAAGACAAAAAGAATACACAGAAATACCTGGGAACTCTGTAAACAGCCAATGAAAAAATGACTTCCAACTTCCCTTAGTAAAAGTCTTCCACTCTGAAAGGAGAACCTCCCTAACTCCAACATATATGTCCCTCTCAGCTTTGGATAATTTGTTACCCAGAGCTGCCCCTGATGTAAAGGGTGGCCCACCCACAGGAATAAAATATCACCCAAGGATCCTGCACTGCAGGTGGCTGTCCCCCCATTCACTGCTCTGGTGGTGCTGGATGCAGATGTTTCAAAATATCCCCTGGGCTTCACCAGCTGAGCCAGCCCTGTTGCTCCGGCAGGGTACCAACGCTGCATTCAGTAAACCCTGGTAAAACTGATAAAACATTGCATTCAAAGGGCTGCCTCACTTTATTGTAATTTGTCATTTTTGTCATGCGGTATTATAACTCCTGTAATAGGTCCCTGGGCCTCCACAACCTTGCGTCCTACTGAGATATCATTGTAGTGAGGAGCTCAGCAGTGCTGAAAGCAGAGGCCTGTCTTTTGTGTTCCCTTTGGGATGGCAGTGGAGGTGCCCTGAGTGCACATTCAGAGGCACCTTCATGGCTTCTCATGCCATGACACCAAACCTAAATGTGCAAGGTGACTTCCTTGAGTGACATGTAGTCCTTTGAAATACCTACAGGAAGTGGTCAGGAAATGCATTCTTAGCCTGCTCCTTGGGATCAGCTGTGAGGGGCTGAGGGCTGGCCTGAGCCCGGTGCTGTGTCCCACTGGGAGCAGCCGCACAGGCTCACGTGCAGAGCAGGCACTGCCAGAGGCGCTGGAGATCTCACCTGCCCTGCAGCCACCATTGTCAAGGTGCTGTAAACCCCAGCTTGTGCTGACTTTCCCCTTGGACCCCTTTGGTTTAGTCACTATGGGGAATTTCTTTCCTGAAGCCCGTGGGATTTCCCCTGGCAGGTGTGATGGGGATGCTCGGGGAGTGTGGGGCTTTGAGGGCAGCTGCCCGGGCAGGGGCTGAGCTCGGGGCCCTGTTGGGCCCATGGCCCCCAGCAGCAGCAGCAGCAGCAGCAGCAGCAGCAGCAGCCCCAGGGCCCAAAGCCCCGTGCCCCCTGCCCAGCACAGGCTGCCCTGTCCCTGCAGCTGTCACCCGAGTGGGGCCCAGGGGCCAGTGGCCGCTGGCAGCAGCAGGAATGCGGGCAGGGTGAGGGTGCCCTGGCTTGGCTTTTGTCTCTGGAACAAAGCAGGCTCAGGGCAGTGCAGAGCAGGCTGGGAAGCAGAGCCCAGGGCCTTTGGAGTCTGCAAGGCTTAAAGATCAGCCCCTGCAGCAGCCCAGATGCAGGTGGCCCAGTTGCCAAGGCTGTGGTGGCCTTGAGAGCGTGCAGGTGGATTTTGCATGGCTGTGGCCTGCTGGTGGCTCTGGGCCCAGGAGTGCCTGTGGCTGCAGCAGGAAGGGTGGCTGAAGGTTTGCTGCCTGCTTTGGTGGCATGGTTGCAGGGGCCAGTGCTGTGAGAGCCCCTTGTGTGAGAGCTGGTGAGAGCTGAGCTCTTGGGGACAGCGCTGTGCCCCAGGCCAGGAAGTGCAGCAGTGCCCAGTGGCAGGAGTGGTGTCAGTGGGAGCCCCTGTGCACAGGGACCCCCAGCCCCGGGGTGACCGTGCCAGCACCTGCAGGGACCTCCAGCCCTGGGAACGTGGAACAAATGCAAACCACAAGTGTGCAAAGGCTGCCTTTGCCCAAAGGAATGGCCAAGAGAAGTCAGGTTTTAAAAAGAAACAGGATTTATTTTTCGAAGATTGGCAAATCTAGGATTTACAGAACATGTTTCGTTATAACAATCGTTATAACAACATCAACAGTAATATACAGAACATATTTACATGGGATCTGAGGGGCTAACAATCTTCAAAACATATTTACAGGAAACTTCTAATGTAGTCAACATATTTACAGGAACTTCAAAATTTTCAAACGTATTTACAACGGCGTGGCATCTGTGCGATCATGTGCATGAGCCCTGGAAGAAAGGAAGCAGCAGAGCTGGACTCAGCCGCCTGCACTGGGCCCAGCAGCACAGGGCCCCAGGGGCTGGGCCGGGGCTGGCAGGGCTGGCGTGGCCCCAGACAAGCGCAGGGCAGGCCGGGGCTGGTGCTTGTGGCAGCACAATCCAGGCCCCCTGCGGGCCCCGTGTCCCTGAGCGGGGCCATCAGCCCAGCCCCAGCCTGTGTGGTCAACGCTGCTTAGGAGATCTTCTTCTGTCCTTCTCCTCGTTCTTCTCCAGGCTGCTGCTGTCTCTCTTAGGCTTCCGTTCTATTCTTCTGGTGGTGGCTCTGGTGTTTGCCTCACCGTTCCCAGAAAGAGTTTTTATGTATTTTGCTGGGATCGATCCTAGGAGTGTTACTGTAAAGACAAGGGCATCTTCTCTTCCCCAAATATTTAATGGGAAAGGGCCCATAAATTTGTTTAGATTCAGGGTCTTTGATCAACACAGGTGGCTGGTCTTTTAATTGGGCTGCAGCTGAATTAGTAAACTGCCTGATGACCGGGAGAGTTGGCTCCATAAATGAGTTGGTCAAAAAGTTGAATACATAAAAGGCCTTGGCCAGTCTCTCAATGGAAGATAACATCTGGAGTACCCCTCTCAGTTGATCAAGGATCCTTTTGATAGAACATTGGGCCCTCTCGACTATGGACTGTCCTGTGGCGGAGTGTGGCATGCCTGTGACATGTTTTATACCCCAGTGGACAGAAACTTTTTGGAATCAGTGTGAGGTATATGCAGGAGCACTATCAGTTTTAATTTCCTGTGGAACTGCTAAGGTGGAAAAAACTAAAAAATAATGTTTTATAGCATCTTTTGATTTTTCACCAGCATGGGCAGAGGCAAAAATCTCACTGGAAAAGATTTTTATTGAGACCTGGGTGTGTTTTAGTCTGCCGAAAGGGGCTTAGTGTGTGGTGTCTGATTGCCAGATGTGGAGACTCTCTAGTGCTCTTGGATGACTCCAGCTCTGGCAGAAGCAAGGGCATGTTTCTGGCAATTTGGGCAGGTGGCTACAATTGATCTTGCTGGGTCTCGGGTAATTTTGAACATCATGTGCAGCACAGAAATGGTTTGATGGTAGAATTGATGGCTTATCTTTGCCTGTTTAAAGACTGTCTGAGGCGTATTGCAGTGGTTCAGATGTTTCAGGTAAGCAATTGAGGTGCTCTGGAGTGAGAACTAAGTATATATTCACAAGGTCTCTTCCTGCAAGGGAGCACTGATGTTTTCTAGCTTTCCTGATTAGTTGTGTAATAACTCTCTGTTGCGTTGTAATCATTTTATAAGGTTGGTGTGCTCTGAAGACACATTCAATTTGTATTTGGGGATCTGAGATAGCTGAGTCCCCCTGAAACAATAATGTATGGAATTTTGGACTTACACCAAGGATTGCCAGGGAGAGAGGAAAATCAGGGTCGTGTCTGTGTGCCTGTTTAGTGGGCTTCCCTGTCCTCATTGTTGCACTCACTGTGTACTGTCACTGTAACCCTCTTCTACTCGCTCCACTTTGACGCCACGTTGCTCACCCGGCCCTCACAGTGGCAGTTGCCGCTGTGGTGCTGCTGCAGAGGGGACAGGGACAGCTCGGTGCCATTGTGGAGCCCCTCCAGTTTCTTCCCCTCATGGTAAAATGACACCAAGATGACCGTGTTGTTCCGCCAGCCCTGTCAGCGCAGTGTCACCGTGTCCCCCTCCAGCAGTGTCCCTGCTGGCACCTGCAGCACCAGCCAGTCTAGGGGACAGAGCAGTCCTGTCATACCTGATGGCACCGGGACCCCCTCATTAGGTGCACCAGGGGTCCCCAATTCCAACAAAGGGTTCCCCCACTCTGGAATTCTCTGGGATTTCCCCAGAGCAGGGGACAGGCTCTGGCCACACAGGAGGTAATCCATGGAGCCGAGCCCACCCAGAGCCATTGGGGTCCCTGGAGGTACCAGCTGGAGACACCTGAAGCCCCCTCACCATCTAAGACTCTCACAGCAGGGCTACGCCCGGTGCTGGGTCTGTCACATTTGTACGTGCCACTCTCGGTAACAGTGAGGCGGTCAGGTCCCTCCTGCCCCCAGCGCCGTCTGTTCTTGTACCGGGTGGTGGCACCAGCGGTCCCCGAGCCCTGGCAGGTCAATGTCACCCGGTCCCACAGCACCACCGGCCTCCAGGGAGGCTCCACCAGGAGCTGGGTGGTCTGGGCACCTGTGGGTGACAGAGGACACCAGCCTGCCAGGGCCAGTGTGGGGCTGGGGACAGCAGGGTGGGGCCATGGCATCCCCCGAGGACTCACCAGTGAGGCTGAGGGCCTGGGCTGGAAAGGAGAAGGGACAGGGCTGGGTGGGGGTGGCACTGCAGGGAAAACAGCACAGGGGCAAGGGGTGTGGGGACTGTCCCCAAACTGTCCCTGTGGGGACAGAAGTTCTTGTGGGAAAATGTGTCTGGGTGGTCCCCAAAAGATTTGGCAAGGCAGGGGGACATGTCTGTGTCACAGCCACCCGTGCATCACATCCCTGTTGCACAGACGCCTTGGGAACAGGGACACTGAGGCCACCCCGGGCTGAGGCAGAATATGGGGACACCGTGGACATCTCGGGGAAGAGATGCTTGTCCAGGTCACCCCCACCAGCTCATGATCCCATCCCCATTAGCCCATCCCCATGGCCACATCCTCACCATTCTTGTCCCCTTCTGTCCGTTCATCCCAGTTCCCTTGTCCCTATGCCCAGAGCTCCCTAAGCCCAAAGGTGCCAGTCCCCACATTCCTGTCCCCACATCCCCATCCCCAAATTCCTGCCCCCCTGTTCCTGTCCCCAAAGCCACCCTACATCCCCAGTCCCACCAAGGTCCACTGTGGGTAACATGGCTCTGCTGGCATTGGGGACCTCAGGGGACCCTGCAGCCCCCCTGTGCCCGCTGCCCTCCCCATCCCCGGGGTGTCAGGCCTGTGCCTGGGGCACTCACCCCACTATTGCAGCGACTTGATGAGCGTTTCTCAGGGTGAGAGAGATGGAAGAGAATCTTGGTTCATGATCAGAAGGCTGGATTTATTGACATATGAAATATAATACATTATGACTATATTAAAAGGAATAGAGAGAAAAGTTGCAGAAGCTGCTAAGCTAAGAATAGAATAGAATCCAAAAACAAGAGAGTTCTCTGTGACTGTTCCAGAGAGCTTGTCCTGTGATTGGCCCTTAATTGTACACATGGAACATGAGCCAATCTCAGGTGCACCTATTGCATTTCACAGCAGCTGATAATTATTGTTTACATTCTCTTTCTGGGGCCTCAGCTTCCCAGAAGATGAAAAAATCCCAAAGAAAGGATTTCTATGAAAAAATGTCTGTGACACCCCACAGGAGCAGCGCCACCTTCCAGGCCATCCCAGTGTCCCAAGCCATGTGCACTGGCTGTCACTCGCTGCTGTGGCCACCGCTGCCCTGGCTGGCGGCTCTTCGGATGAAGGAGAAAGAAGTGAGGTCACGTCCGTCCCCTTGGTGGGGGCAGGGTGGCCACAAGCTGGGCACAGGCTGGGGACAAGACTGTATGGCACATGGTGGGAAATGGGGTTCTCATGAGTGGGGAGCTCAGGGGGTTTAGGGACCTGAGGATGGGTGTCCAGGGGAATGGGGGATCCCAGGGAGGGGGTCCCTGGGAATGGGGGTCCTGAAGATGGGGAAATCACTGAAGATTGAGGTGCCATGGGAATGGAGGTTCCTTTTGATGTTTCTTTACTTGCTACTTCTCAATGTGTTCTTCTCATACAGATCAGATACCCCACCAGTACATTAAATCAACATTAGCTATTTCACAAAATTATCTGAGTTATTCTCATCATTGTCACTTAGTTACACAAATAAAGGCACTAGCTACTTCTGCAACAGTTAATGTTATAACACACAGCACATTGTCTCTATCTTGATCTTTTGTGAGAGCCTAAACTATAACATAATAATCACACTTAAATATATATTCTACACAGGGATTAGGGTAAAAAGGTGAAAAATAGTAGTGTATCAAAAGCAGTTAAAAATAGGTTACAAACTGTATTATGTCAAAATAATTGGGGGAAACCAATATACTGAAAGCCAATGACAGAGGAGGGGTTTGTGACAGGGGACAAAAGAATTCAGAGCCTCCTGAAAGCTGCTTTGGCCATCAGAGCAAGGAAGGTCCAGGGCCCTGCCAGGTTCTTCTGGTGGAGGTAACGTGCTGGGGGGAGTGTTCAGGGTTTGTTCCTTTTTGGGCGCTTTCCCTGGAAATCTTTCCTTGTGTGACCCTTAGGACTCTGAACCTTGTTCCTGTTTCTGTTGGTTTTATTCTCTGTCATTGCTGTTTCAGGAAATTGTTCTTCTCTCAGCCCTTTGGGATCTTTGTGCCCCCACAGGGAGGCAGAGGGGCAGTTTTAGTGGCAGCACACACACGAGTGGGTGCCCATGGGCAGGGACACCCAGTTCCCCCCAGTGTCACAGCACATTCCCGTAGATGTCACCGAGTTCCCGCGGTCGCCCCTGGGGTCCCTGCAGCTCCGCGTAGGTCACCTGGGGATCCTGGAGGGTGGTGGCACGTGGGGACACTGCGAGAGACACGGGCTGTGGGATCTGGGTGGGGTGACACTTGTGGGTGACCTGTCCCTCTGTGTGTGTGTCCCCCGTACTCACTCCCTGCCCTCTTGGTGACCACAACGTGGGTGTACAGCAGCTCCCCCTCCTCTGGGGGGGCGGGAGATCCGGAGGGGCCCTGAGTGAACAAAGGGGTTGTGGGGAAGGGGATGGGAGGTCTTGGGGTTGGGGTAAAAGGGGAGAGTGTGGTTTGAGCCCCCTACTCACCTTTCCTGCTTCTTCCTGGCGGCTGCAATGGAAGCAGGGGAGGACTGACTGTGGGGTCCCAGGGCCCTGACCCCTCTCAGGATTCCTGAACCCCTTCAAGACCTCCAAGTATCCCTGAAGCTCGCCAGAATCCATGAGCCTCCCCAGTGTCCTCAGACAACTCACACTCAAGAACCCAAATCCCAGGAGGGACAGAGACTCCCCCAAAATACCCCAGGGCCTTGGAAAGAATCCCCAACATCCCTGCAGGACCATCCAGCACCTCCCAAAACCCTACAGGACCCCTAGCCAATGTCACAATTGTGGTGCTATGGGTATTTCCCTATGGTTTCTCCAATTCTGTGGGCCTCTACAGCTCCCTGTAGAGGATCCCCCCATTGTCACCCACCCACACTGTGCCACAGGTGCCAGGTCACAATGACACGCAGGAGCAGGAACAAAAGGGCCCCACCGACCCCTGAGGCCACTGCAAGAAACAGAGGGGGTCACATTAGGGTCACCCATCACCCCAGGGGTCCTGCACTCCCTGGTGACCCCACCTATGTCACCCCACCTGTGACCCAGGGTGAGCCAGGTGTCACCTCCAGGGCCAGCTCAGGGCTGAGTGCCCAGAACACGCGGTGCCCGTCCTGTCCCAGCTGATTGGTGGCCATGCACTGAGAGGTGCCCGAATGTCCCACATCGATGTCCCTGAGCTCCAGGACGGGACCCTGGGTGACCTCCTGCCCATTGTGCAGCCAGGTGAAGGTGACAGGGGCTGAGCCCACCTGCACCGAGCAATGCAGGGTCACGTTGTCACCTGTGCGCTCCTGGTGTAACAGGGGACCGAGCATGATGGTGGCATTGGCCACGGGCACTGCAGGGACAGAGATGCGGCTGGCACATGGCGAGGTGAATGGGGGTGCCATGGGTGGGGTCATGCCCAGATCGAGGGTCCCGCTCATGGAGGACGGTGACATTCAGGAGGACACTCTCGGCCACGCTGTCCCCATCGCTTACCCAGCACCGGTACTGGCTGTTGTCATTGTCCCCAACGTGGTGCAACACCAGGCAGGGTCCGGTGCCCGACAGTGCCCCTGAGCCCTCCCGGTGCCAGGAGAAGAACAGGGGACCTGTCCCCATGGCCACCGCACAGCTCAGCATTACTCGGTCCCCCAGTGCCACCTGTACCCTTGGGGGCTGTGCTGACAGGGACACCCCTGTGGGCGGGACACCTGTGGGAGAGGGGACACCAGGGGACAGTGAGAGACCCGGGGGGTGTCAGGGAGGGGCAGGAGAACTCTAGTGAAGGAGAGGGTGTGCAGAGATTGGGGGAGGGAGGGTTAGAAAGGAACATCGAGGGATGATAAGGGGGTCAGGGAGGGAACACCTGGAGAGGAAGATGAGCAACACCAGGATGGGTACAGGGACCCAGGGAGGGGGTGGTGTCACCTGGGGAATGTGTGGAGACTGCAGAGAGGGGTGACGGGACCCAGGGAGGGGTGAGGGGACCTGCCCTGTTCTCGGCTGTTCTAATGGCCTGGAAAGGCTCGGGATGGCCTTGGGGCTGCCTGCGCTCCAAAGGATGAAATGAGTCTTGAATTTTTTCTGTTCTTCAGTGTTGTTTATTAATTCTTGTCTACAATATTTTCTCCCGGCCTGACAGAGGTCCGCACAGCAAGCCAGCCATGAGCACACTGACTGCCCTTGGGGCGGTCGCTTATTTTCATACTAAAAACTACGTGTCAGATATTTACTTTTTCTCCCCAATACCTTTCACCCTTATTGACAAGTGCACATTCAGTAAGAACCAATCTCAAAGTGCCACTGTCACCACTGAAGATGGATGACAAGAAGAAGAAGAAGAAGAAGGACAGGACACGCTCTAATTCCTCCATTTTGTCTCCTAGAACCCCCCTGTATGGGGATTCTAAAACTTGTGTTTTCACATTATAATTAATCTATCCCTTCAGCATTTTTCCCCATGTGATCCTCCCATCCTCATACAGGTGTTGTTTCCTGTGCAGGATCAAAGTCTAACCACCAAACACTTCTGGCAACGTTCCAGGACCTCTGAGCCCCCCCAAGGGTTGTCTTGGTAACTCTGCACATCAGGAATGTGCTGAGTTCCCACAGGGACCCAATGAGGGATGGAGGGAAACATGAGCCAGGAATAGGGGGACCTTGGGAGGGACCTGCAGCAAGGATTGCAGGAGACGGCAAAGGTGTCAGAGAAGGATGGGAGTACCCATGTAGGGGCTGGAGGTCCCAGGGAGGGACCTGAGAAAGGATATTGGGAGCCAGGGAGTGATCTGGGAAAGGTTGGGTGGCCCAGAGCAGGCGTCAGGGAGGTCTGGGGGGTTCCAGGCAGGGTGGGGGACCTGAGGCATCTGTGGGGGCTCCCCGTGCTCATCCCCTCACTCACTGTGCACCGTGACGCGGAGCCGGGTGCTGCTCTTCCACACGGCCCCCGCCCCAACACTGCACCTCACAGACATAATTCCCCAGTTGGGACACCCCCATGGTGGGCACCAGCAGCTGTCGGGACCCTGTGGGTCCCCCACCACCTGCCTCTCCTGGTAGAACACGTGCAGGAGAGGGGCTCGGGGACGCAGGGGGCTGGGGGTGCTGAGGCAGCTCAGAGTCAGGGGGGAACCTACATTGAGCTCGGGGGGACCCTCCAGCACCGGCACCGTGAAGAGCTCTGGGAAGGTGAGGGGAGGTGAGGACTGTGACTCTGAGTCTGCTGGGAAGTGGCTTTGGGATTGTCAAGATATTGGAGTTTCAGCCACAGGGGTGCTCACAGTGCACTTTCACTGTCACTGGTGCTGCTAGCCGTGACTGCCAGGACCCCACCAAGCCCTCACATCTGTAGCGGCCACTGTGGTGCAGCTGCAGAGGTGAAAGGGACAGCATGGTCCCCTTTAGGGACCTCCCGAGATCCTTCTCTTCTCGGTAAAACTGCACCCTGGTGAGATGGTTGTCCTGCCGGCAGCGGCAGCGCAGTGTCAAGGTGTGCCCCTCTAGCAGTGCCTGTGCTGGCACCTGCAGCACCAGTGGGCTCTGGGAGAGGAAGGTCACATCTCACTGATGAGACCGGGCTGAGGTGGGTGCCAATAGCACTGGGGACATCCGGGTGCTCTGGGGTGCTCTGGGGTGCACTGGAATGTCCCTGTGGGCAGGGCACAGGCCCTTGCCACACGAGGGATGTGAGGCCACTCATGGAGCGGAGCCCACCCTGTCCTCTCAGGGGCCATGTTGATCTTTAAAGATCCCCCTCATCATCTAAGACTGTCACAGGGAGGCTGAGCCCGGTTCTCAGTCTGTCACACGTGTAGGTTCCTCTCTCGGTGACACTGAGGTGGTGCTGTCCCTCCTGCCACCAGCACTGCCTGTCCTTGTACCAGGTGGTGGCACAGGCGGAGCCCTGGCAGGTCAGTGTCACCCGGTTCCACAGCACTGCTGGCCTCCAGGGAGGCTCCACCAGGAGCTGGGTGGTCTGGGCACCTGCGGGTGACAGGGGACACCAGCCTGCCAGGGCCAGTGTGGGGCTGGGGACAGCAGGGTGGGGCCATGGCATCCCCTGAGGACTCACCAGTGAGGCCGAGGGTCTGGGCTGGAAGGGAGAAGGGACAGGGCTGGATGGGGGTGGCACCATTGGGGAAAGCACCACATGGGGGATGGGGGACGGGGGCTGTCCCCAAAGTGCCCTTGTGTGACATAGACCCCTTGGGGACAGAGACACTGCAGGCACTCCTTGCTCAGGCAGGACACTGGGTCACACTGTGGACACCCCTGAACTGGGGACGCCATGGTCACCCCATGCTGGCACAGGTCACCCCCACCAGGCCCATGATGCCTCTGCAAATCCTTGCCCCAACATTTTTGTCCCTACATTCCTGTCCCTTGTTCCCATCCCCTCGGCCACCCCATGGCTCTGGTCACCTCATGCTCTGGCTCTGCTGGCATTGGGGGCCTCAGGGGACCCTGCAGCCCCCCTGTGCCCCCTGCCCTCCCCATCCCCGGGGTGTCAGGCCTGTGCCTGGGGCACTCACCCCACAGGAGCAGCGTCACCTTCCCAGCCATCCCAGTGTCCCCAGCCATGTGCACTGGCTGTCACTTGCTGCTGTGGCCACCGCTCCCCTGGCTGGCTTCTCTTTGAATCCAGTAGAAGGAAGCGAGGTCACGTTTTGTCCCCACGTGTAGGTAGCCCTTGGTGGGGGCAGGGTGGCCACAAGCTGGGGACAGGCTGTGGGTAGGATGGGGACAGGATGGGGACAAGGCTGGGGGTGACATGGTGGGACATGGGGTTTGCAGGACTGGGGGGCTCAGAGGGTTTGAGGAGCCAGGGCTGGGTGTCCAGGGGAATGAGGGATCCCAGTGGAATGGTGTCCCTGGGAATGGGCGTCTGTCATGGTTTAGGCCATGGTCCTGGAGAGAACCAAGGTCCTGGGGGAAGGGAGAATTCAGGGGTTGGAATTACCAGGAGGGGGTTCCTCGGGAATGGGGTGCTTGACCATGGAGATCCTGGGCAATGTCAGTACTGAGATGGGGGTTGCAGAGAGGGTGGGACATAAGGGATGGGGGTCCCATGGTTTTCCAGGGAAATGAGGGTGCCAGGGATGGGCAGTGGCTGGGTGAGCCCGTGGGTCTCAGCTACTTTATGGGGTGCTTCAGATTTTGGGGTGACCCAGAGCCAGCTCATCCCCCACAAGGTGCCAGAGGCCTGGGGGTTGCCTCAGACAGATTCCGAGGGACAGTGGGTCGGTGTCCCCACACGCCCAGTGACTCTGCCCTCTCTTCATTTCCATTTCCATAATTTTATCCCTCAATTTCACAACCCCCTGAGTATGTGGCTTGATGATCCTGAGCAGGCCCCGAGCAGAGAATGGGTTGGGGGAATCCCAGGGTGGGGCAAGCAAGACTGAGGGGTTTGCAGGGAGGGTTGGGGAGGCTGTGAGGGGTGAGGGTATCTGGCTGTGCCTCCCCAACATTTTCACTTTCCTGCAGCAGAAGGAAGACGCCGTTTGTGCTGAGTGTCACATGGTGGTGGGGGAAGGGTCTTTCCTGGGGAGCACATCCAGGGGTCTCCTGTCCTGGGGGGATCCTGTCCCAGGGAGGACACATGCTGGACAAGGGGGTCCTGTCCTGGGGGATGGCAACTCTAGGGGGCTCCAGACTTCTCCATTCTTGCTCATCCCCTGCCGGATCTGAGCCAGCAAGACCAGCTGGGGAATGGAGCCCCAGCCAGGAAGGGGCTCCCAAACTCGTGCTCCTTGAAGCCAGTGGCCATCCAAGGATGGGGCCCAGCCACGGCCCGGCCCCACTGCACAGGGATGGCCATTGCCCAGCCCTGCTCTGGCCAGCCCCAGGGGGCAGCCAGCACCTGAGTGTCCCCCTGCCCCCTTGGCTTTGATTCTGGCAGCTCTAGAGCTGCTGCAGATTTAAGAATTCTTTGGAAGAAAAAGGCCTGCCTGTGGTTTCCTCAGCCCTGCAAGAAGCACAGACCCCAAAGGGAGCCCAAGCAGTGGCTCTGTGAGGGCCTTTAATGGTATTCAGAGCAGGGCAGGCTAGAAACTCACCCTGCAGGGGCAGCTGTGGGGAAACCAGTCTGGAAATGCAGCAATATATAATTTTGTCCCTGTGCCCAAGGGACTGAGAGAGCTCCAGCATTACTGAAAATCCCACACCAATCTGCTCAACAGCCTGACCTGGACCCTCCTCCTCCTCCCTGCCTTGCTGTGGATGGACAGTGGCCGGATGCCCGGCACCCACCACAGCCGCTCTCTCACTGCCCACCGCACCTGGATGGGAGAGAAAATTGAGCAAAGGGTTCCTGGGTTGAGACAAGGTCCAGGAGAGATCACTCATCAAATCCTGTCACTGGTAAAACTGCCTCGGAATTAGAGATATGAGTTGAATTTATTGCTGACAAAATAAGAGCAGGATAAGGAGAAGTCAAATAAACTCCTCAGTACACCTTCCCCCTGTTGTGAATGACAGTGTAGTCATTGACTTTCACTACTATATTGGTTATTGCAAATTATTTTGATGTGATACAGTTTGTAACCTATTTTTAACTGCTTTTGATAGACCACAGTTTGTCAGCCTTTTTAACCTAATCCCTGTGTAGAATATATATTTATAGCATGATAAATATATTATAGTTTAGACACTCATAAAATATCAAGATAGAGACAATGTGCTGTGTATTACAACATTAATTATTGCAGAAGTAGCTAATGCCTTTATTTGTGTAACTAAGTGACAATTATGAGAATAACTCAGATAATTACGTGAAATAGCACATTGTGAAATGTTCATATAATGTACTGATGGAGTATCTTATCTGTATGATAGGAACACATTGAAATGTAGCAAGTAAATAAACATCAAAAGAGAGAATGAGAAGACGAATTTACCACTGACCGTTCAGTTATCAAGAACTGTCAAACCACAGACCAGGGGGGTCTTGTGAGGACATAAAATATATAAATTTAATCCGAAGTATGGCATGTATTGTATGAAAATGAATCAAGGGTCAAATCCAGCAAAAAATTCCCAGAATATGTAAATTGGAAAGAATGTTTGAATATATATAACCCTCCTGAGTATGTATTTACCAAATACAAATGAAAAGGTACATAAGGAGAATTGTTGTAGTTAACTGTGTGCCTCTGGCAGTTGCCAACCACCCAGCATGCTGTTTGCTGTCATTTTTATCCATTATTAAACATTTACACATTTTAAAGAGTGAGTCCTGTTTCTCACACAGTTTAATCAAAAACCATTATTTTGGGTACAATAAGAGAGAAAAATGTGTGTGCACTTCCCCAGCACTGGCAGGGGGAATGAGGAGCCCCATGGGGTGCTGTGAAGAGGAAGAAGGGACCCCTGAAGGGAATCAATGCCCCCAGTGCCCCCCAGTGCCCCCAGTGTCACAGCACGTCATCGTAGTCACAGCTGTCACAGCTGGAGTCACAGCTGTCCCTCGTGGGGTCCCAACAGCTCCGCATTGGTCACTTGTGGATCCTGAGGTGGGGCAGGGGTGAGAGACACCCGTGGAGGTCCTGAAAGTGACACTGGTTATGGGGACCTGGATGGGGGTGACACTTGTGGATGACGTGTCCCTGTCCCCCCCTGCACTTACCCTCTGCCCACTCGGTGCCCATGATGTGGGTGTTGAGCAGAGTCCCCTCCTCCGGGGGAGTCCTGGGGGGGAGGGGGGGGGTCTGGGTGGTGTCTGGGGAGGGAAAAAGGGGAGTCCCAGCCCAAGACACCTACTCACCTGTCCTGTGGCTTCCGAGCAGCTTCAAGGAAAAAGGGAGGGGGTGACTGTGGGAACCCCGGGGCCCCTGAACCTTCCTGGGACCTCAGCAGCTCCAACCACCAATGGGACACCCAAATCCCCACAGCAGCCCTGATTCCCAATGGATCCCTGATCTCTGCCCTCACTCTGGTGCCTCCCCCTTACTCCAGGACCCCCAACACGCCCCCCTGTCACCCACCGCAGCAGTGCCACCAGTGACAGTCCCCGATGACAGCCAGGAGCAGGAGCAGGAACAGGAGGGTCCTGCCGACATTCACAGCCACTGCTGGGGACAGAGGGGATGGTGTCAGGGTCACCCTGAACCCTAGGGGTCCTGAACCACCTGGCGACACCATGTGACCCCACCTGTGACCCAGGGTGAGCCAGGTGTCATCTCCAGTGCCACCTCTGGGCTGAG
This sequence comes from Melospiza georgiana, assembly GCF_028018845.1. NCBI lineage: Eukaryota > Metazoa > Chordata > Aves > Passeriformes > Passerellidae > Melospiza > Melospiza georgiana. Next base: position 4,412,689 of record NC_080461.1, on the reverse strand, counting down.
TGCCTGGAACACGCGGTGCCCGTTCTGTCCCAGCTGGTTGGTGGCCATGCACTAGTATCTGCCCGAATGTCCCACATCGATGGCCCTGAGCTCCAGGAGGGGACCCTGGGCGACCTCCTGCCCATTGTGCAGCCAGGTGAAGGTGACAAGGGTTGAGCCCACCTGCACTGAGCAGTGCAGGGTCACGTTGTCACCTGCACGCACCTGGTGTGACAGGAGACTGGGGGTGATGGTGGCATTGGCCACGGGCACTGTGGGGACACAAACAGGGCTGAGGGCACAGGGAGGGGCTGGCAGCCGGTGTGCGGGAATAGGAAGAAGGGGGGATGGGTGTGATAGATAATGTTGGGGATGGGGTCCCACCACAGAGGAATGTGGGGACTCAGGGCAGAGGTGGAGGAACCCAAGAAAGGTGTCTGGGGGTCACAGAGGTCCCCAGGAAGGGGAGCTGAGGGGTCTCTTGGGATCCCCATGCCCATCCCCACACTCACTGTGCACTGTGACGCAGAGCCGGGCACTGCTCTTCTGCACAGCCCCCCCTCGGAGCGCACCTGGCAGCTGTAATTCCCCGAGTGGGAGACCCCCACAGTGGGCACCAGCAGCTGCAGGGACCCTGTGGACCCCCCACCACCTGCCCGTCCCAGTGGAACACGTGCAGGAGGGGGGCACGGGGCCGCAGGGGGCTGGGAGTGCTGAGGCAGCTGAGAGTCAGGGGGGACCCCACAGTGGGCTTGGGGAACCCTCCAGCACCGGCACCGAGAAGCGCTCAGGGAAGGAGAGGGGAGCTAAGGACTGTGACTCTGAGTCTGCTGGGAGGTGGTGTTGGAGGTGTCAGGAGATTGCAGTTCCAGCCGTGGGGTGCTCACTGTGCACTGTCACTGTCACCGGCGCTGAGAGCACCCACAAGGACACGTTGGAGCTCATCCAGCCTCCACAGCAGTAGCGGCCACTGTGGTTCAGCTGCAGAGGGGAAAGGGACAGCACAGTCCCATTGAGGGACCCCTACACCTCCTTGTCCTCATAGCAGAATTGCACCTCAGTGACCGACATGTTCTCCCACTCCCTGTGCCCCCTCCCCAGTGGTCTCTGTGTCACAGAGGTCAATCCCCAGAGTGTCAGGTCTGTGCCCAGGGCACTCACCTCACAAGAGCAGCTCCACCTTCCCGGCCATCCTGGTGTCCCCAGCCATGTGGACTGGCTGTCACTCGCTGCCAGGGTGGCTGTCTCCTGGGTGGTGGCTCTATGGCCAAAGGGGAAGGAAGCAAGGTCAGGTCTCTTCCTCATGTGTAGGTGGCACCTGGTGGTAGCAGGGTGACCACAAGCTGGGGACAGGCTGTGGGCAGGGAGGGGACAGGATGGGGACAAGACAGAGTAGCAGAAGGTGGGACATGGGCTTAGCAGGAGTGAGGTGTACAGGGTGTTTGGAGAGCCAGGGATGGGTTCCAGGGAAATGGGAGCCCAAGGTATTGGGTCCCTGGGAATGGGGGTTCTGAGGAGGGGGAGTCACCAGGGATGGAGGTGCCATGGGAATGGGAGTGCCCAGGGCTGGGGGAACTAAGGGATGGAAGTCCCAGAACAATGAGGGCTCCAGGGACTTGGGGTCAGGGGATGGTTGTCCTAGGTATGAGGGGAGGGTACCAGGGGAATGAGGGATCCAGTGGGCATGAGGGTTCCTGGGAGAATCAAAGTTCTGGGGAAAGAGGAATGTCTGGTAGTGGAATGAATGGGAGAGGGTTCCTTGGGAATGAGGTTTTGGGCCATGGAGATCCTGGGGAATGTGAGTACTGGGATGCGGTCCCCGGGACAGGAGGACTGAAGGAATGGGTGTCCCATGGTTGGGTTCCCAGAGGAATGAGGGTGCCAGAGATAGGCAGTGGCTCGGTGGGTCCATGGGTTGGAGCCCCCTCCCTGAGTGCCTCAGATTTTGGGGTGACCCACAGCCCAGCACAGGCCTTGAAGTGTGCCAATGGCCTGGGGGTGACACCAGGGAGATTCTGAAGGGCTCTGTGTGCCCCCAGCTCCCAGGGGCTTTTTCCACTCTTCATTTCTATTTCCTCCCTTTGATCCCTAAATTTCACAATGCCCCAGTTTGTTCCTTGATTATTCTGGGAAACAACAGAGCAGGGAATGTGTTGGGGGAACCCCAGAGTGGGGCTAGTAAGGGTTAGGGGTCTGCAGGCAAGGCTGGGGAGGCTGTGGGGGATGGGGGTGTCTGGCTGTGTCTCCCAACACTTTCACTTTTTCTGTCCTGCAGAAGAAGGAAGAGGCAGTTTGTGCTAAGTGTCAGATGGGGGGCGGGGGGAGGGGAGTGTTCTGTGATGGGGGGCTCCTGTCCCAGGGGGGACACATGCTGGACAAAGGGGGTCCTGTCCTGGGGGATGGCAGCTCCGGGGGGCTCCAGATTTCTCCATTCTTGCTCGTCCCCTGCAGGATCTGAGCCAGCAAGAGCAGCTGGGGAATGGAAGGAGCTCCCAAACTCCTGCTCCTTGAAGCCAGTGGCCATCCAAGGGTGGGGCCCAGCCATGGCCCGGCCCCACTCCACAGGGATGGCCATTGCCCAGCCCTGCTCTGGCCAGCCCCAGGGGGCAGCCAGCACCTGAGGATCTCTCCCACCCCCTTGGCTTTGATTCTGGCAGCTCTAGAGCTGCTGCAGAGGTGGGAATTCTGTGGGTGGAAAAAGGCCTGCCTGATTTGCTCAGCCCTGCAAGAAGGACAAAACCCAAACAGAGCTCAAGCAGTGTCTCTGTGACGGCTTTTGATGGTTTTCAGAGCAGGGCTGGCTGGAAACCACCCCTGCAGAGGCAGCTGTGAGGGATCAATTCTGGAAATGCAGCAATTGATCATTTAATCCCTGTCTCCAAGGGACTAAGAGAGCCCCATAACTACTGCAAATGCCACAACAACCCGCTCAACAACCTGACTGGATCCTCCTTCTTGAACAAAACCAGCAGCCCTTTGGAACCTCATGGAAAGAAATTTTGGGTTCTGGTTTAGCTGCCAGACAAGAGGGAAATGTGGGAAATACTGAGCAGTGGCTCTGCCCTATGACCATGATGGGGCTGTGGGGAGTGATCCTGTTTGGATTCCAGGTGTTCCCAAAGCTGCTCCTTCCCTGCCCTCCTCATCTGCACAAGGCATAGGGAATAGACAGGGCTCTGCCCCACACCTGCTGCACCCCTTTCCAGGGTACCCCTCCACCTCCCGGAGCTGTGGGAGCCTTACTCTGGCAACGCTCAGTCCCGACACATCGCGACAGTGGCTTCGGGCACGCTGTCACAGTCAGTTTGGACACCCCGTGACCGTCCCGGCACTCGCAGCGCGATGGCGAATGGGCCCCTTCCCGGTGCTCCGGGACCACCATTGCGGTCCCTCCTTTCTGCAGACTCCACCACAGGGTCTCTACTCCCCCGTGTCCTGGGGTCTCCCCTCTGCTGTTTCGCTCCCTCCACGCTCGGGGCTCCCGTGTGGGGTCCTAGTCCCTCCATCCCAGCCCCTCCAGCCGCTCACCCCCCGGCCCCTCCGGCCGCGCCCCCCTGACAGCCCCAGGGCCGGCACCGGCAGAGGCTGCCGAGCCCCTACAGGGTGAGACGTTCTTGGGGAAGTGCCGGCTGTGCGGGGCCTGGGTCCTTCACACCATCCTTGCCCGCAGCACTCGGGCTCCAGCAGGCCCGGGCTGCTCTTTTGGGATGTGCCAATCGCTCCTGGAGCCCTGCCCTTTGTTGAGAATGAGCCTGGGAGCATCCGAATCATCCCCGGGTCCTCCTGTGAGGCTGTGCCTGAGCACTGAGAGATTTGGGAGCCAATGGGTGTCACTGTTCTGTCTCAAAATCTGGGGGCAGCTGGAATGGCAAGTGGTGCCCCACTGTGGCCCAGCCCCTGGGGGCCTCATCTGACCACCCTGCAAAATTTTCGTCACTCTTGCTCCACCTGCATGGCCAGATGCTTTTCCCATGGGAAACCTCCTCCTCCAGCTGCTCCCGCCTCGGCCGCTGCTCCAGCTCGGCCCTCCTGGAAGGCCAGCAGGAAGCACCAGCCACATGGCACAGGCACTGAATCATCCCCAGCACCAGCAAAAATCTTCCAGGCAGTAAAGAAAGGTCCTTGTGGGCAGAGCTGGCAGCATCTGACGCCCAAATGGTATCAAATATTGCCTTGTGTAGCCCAAAATCCCTAGAAGATGCAGCAAAGCCATCTGTTTGTGCACCAGGATGATTTAGGAGCACAGCTGAACTTCAGTAACTCCAGCTATAATTACAACACCTCCTTAAGAGTCTGAGCTCCCAGAGCAGAACAGGGGCATTGGCCCAACCAGCTCCAGTTTTGCCCCATTTTGGCCTCCCAAGGCACTGCTTCCAGCCTAGGCTCTCCCTGTGCTCTAGCTGCAGCTCCAGAGCCCTCAGGGCTGTGGCTTTGCTTTCCTCCTCTTCCTCCTCCCCCTGTGTCTTCTGTGTCAGGACCAGCAGCAGTGGCCCAGGAAGAGCAGGAACTCCAAAAGTGCTCTGGAGCCCCCTGAGGAGCCCAGGCAGAGTCAGCACCAAGTACCAGCTTTCCTCAACGTCCCAGGGCAATTCAACATTTCCAGAGCGACTGTGACAGGACTGAAAGAGGAAAAGGGAGACAAAGGCTGAGGACTTGCAGGAATTGTGGTTTAAAACCACCAGAGCTGCTGCTGTGGACCCGAGACCTGCCTGGGGTCAGGCACTGCCTTCCTTCCATTCAGGATCATGGAGAGCAGTGGCGAGTGTTCTGCAGGGCGTGTGCCTGGCCCTGGGACACTGCTACGCTGCCAGTGGGCACTGGGATCCAACCTGCTGCCTTGGCGGCTTCTGCTCGCTGCCGGTGGTGGTGCCAGGACCGATTGGTGCCCTTGAGTTTGCAAAAGAAACAATTTCCCCTCCTCCCTCCCGTCCGAGGCCGCCATGGCCCCTGAGGGGATGGAGCTGGACCAGGGCGCCCCCTGCTGGCTGGGAGTGCTCCCTGCTGCGCCCACTGCTGGTCGGGAGTGTCCCTGCAATGTCCCCTGCTGGCCGCAGTTATAACTGCCACAAAAACCAACAGCACTGAGTGGAAGGGAAAGTTCTGGGTTTGTGTTGTTTGTTTTGTTCTGGTTCATCAATTTCCCAGGAAACTGCTGTTATTCCTTTTCCAACATTTTGGCCTGATAGTCCCACAATCTTTGAAATTAAAGCAAGCTTTAGATATGGGTCTTCTTTCCATTTCAGGAATATCCCACTTTCCTTGGCAGATATTTCTCATTTAAATGGGTTGCCAGCTCCTGGGTTCCAGTATGGATGGGTCAGACACCCCAAGAGAAGACCCAATCAGGGACTTGGCCACCTCATGCTCTGCCTTTTAAGCCAGTTGGAACACCAAGGGCCCTCTCCCCAGGTGGCATTTCTGGTCACCCAGCCACTCAGGAGCTGGCTTTGCCAGAGCATCACCCTGTCCCCAGTGTGCCATGGCTGACAGACTGATGGACAGATGGAGCCCTGTCTCACCAAAAGCAAGGCCTGACCCACCATACACACGAGTTCCAAAATGTCTCCAGACATCAAAATTTCCAGTCGCTGACACCCTGCCCTGTACCATGGCCTGATTCCGTCTGCCCTGGAAAAGGGGGAGGCTCTGGAATCCCCACAGGACCTTTGTGAGTTCCTCATTTGGGGAACACAGCAGAGGAGGGGTTTGGGACAGGGGACAAGAGAATACAGAGCTCCTGAAGGCCGCTTTGGCCATCAGAGCAAGGAAGGTCCCGGAACCTGCCAGGTTCCTCTGGTGGAGGAAAACTAGAGGAAATATTTGAAGTTTATTAGTTTTTGGTGACTTTCCCCGGAAATCGTTCCTTTTGTGACAATTCAGACTCTGAACTTTGTTTCCGTTGCTGTTGTTTTTGTTCTATCTCATTGCTGTTTCTGGAAATTGTTCATTTCTCAGCCCTTTGGGATCTTTGTGCCTCCACAGAGAGGGGAGGGGCAGTTTTTGGTGGTAGCACACACAGGAGTGGATGCCGATGGGTGGGGACCCCCAGTGCCCCCCAGTTTCCCCCAGTGTCACAGCACATTCCTGTGGATGTCACTGGGTTCCTGGGGTCGCCCCTGGGGTCCCTGCAGCTCCGTGTAGGTCACCTGGGAATCCTGGAGGGTGGTGGCACGGGAGGACACTGCGAGAGACACGGGCTGTGGGATCTGGATGACACTCGTGGGTGACGTGTCCCTCTGTGTGTGTCCCCCCCGTACTCAACCCCTGCCCTCTTGGTGACCACGACGTGCATGTACAGCACCTCCCCCTCCTCTGGGGGGGGCTGGGAGATCCGGGGGGGGCCCTGAGGGAATAACGGGAATGTGGGGGAGGGAATGGGAGGTCTTGGGTGTTGGGGTAAAAGGGGAGACTGTAGTTTGAGCCCCCCACTCACCTTTCCTTCTCCGTCCTGGACTCTGCTGAGGCAAAAGTGGTAGGGTGACTGAGGGGACCCTGGGCCCTGACCACTCTCAGGATTTCTGAGCTCCCAAAGGACCCTAAATTTTCCACAGGACCTCCAAGCATCCCTGATGCCCCAGATGAACATCCCCACCGCCCCTGACCAACTCAACCTCAAGAACCCAAAGCCCAGGAGGGACAAAGACCCCCCAAACGCCCCCAGGGCCCTTGAAAGAACCCCCAATATCCCTGCAGGACCCTCCAGCACGTCCCCGATCCCTACAGGACCCCCACCAATGTCACAATTTTGGGCCTGTGGGTGCCAACCTATTGCACCCTCTTCTTTGTAGGCCTCTACAGCTGAATGGGACCCCCGTCCCCCCATTGCCACCCACCCACACGGTGCCATTGGTTCCAGGCCACAATGACACCCACGAGCAGAAGCAGGAAGGAAAGGGCCCCACCGACCCCTGCGGCCACTGCAAGAAACAGAGGGGGACACATCAGGATCACCCATTACCCCAGGGGTCCTGAACACCGCGGTGACCCCATGTGACCCCACTTGTGACCCAGAGTGAGCCAGGTGTCACCTCCAGGGCCAGCTCAGGGCTGAGTGCCCGGAACGCTCGGTGCCCGTCCTGTCCCAGCTGGTTGGTGGCCACGCACTGGTAGGTGCCAAATGTCTGCCATTGATGTTCCCAAGATCCAGGAGGGGACCCCGGGCCACCTCCAGTCCGTTGTGCCGCCAGGTGAAGGTGACAGGTGCTGAGCCCACCTGCACTGAGCAATGCAGGGTCACGTCACCTGTGCCCATCTGGTGTGATCGGGGGTGATGGAGGCATTGGCCACGGGCACTGCGGGGACAGAGATGCGACTGGCACTGGGCAAGGTGGGATGGGGATGCAGGTACTGTGGGTGGGGTCATCCTTAGCCCAAGGGCTCTGGTCTCCCAGGACAGCGACATTCAGGGTGACACTCTCTTCCACGCTGTCCCCGCACTAGTGCTGGCCGCTGTCATTTTCGCCATGTACCTCATCTCCAGGTGGGGGCCAGTTCCCAGTGGTGCCCCCGAGCCCCCCAGTTCCAGGAGAAGGACAAGGGACCTGTCCCCATGGCCATTGTGTAGCTCAGCACCAGGCAGTCCTCGAGTGCCACCTGTCCCCTTGGGGGCTGTGCCCACAGTGACATCCCTGAGAGCAGGACTCCTGCAGGAGGGGAGGCACCAGAAGAAAATGAGGGACCCATGGAGGGTGGGTGGGAACGGGGAAGGGGGATCCCACTGAGGGAGAGGGGGTCAGAGATTGAAGGGGGCTTGGAAAGGCACCCCCAGGAAGGATGGAGGGTTCAGGGACCTGTCATCTGGAGAGGAAGATGGGGAGACACCAAGAAGGGTATGGGGACCTAGGAAGGGGATGGTGGAACCTGAAGACCATGGGAGAAATCAGAGAGGGCTGTGGTTGAACCAGGGACAGATGAAGGGACCCCAGTGAGGAATGGGGGGACACAGAGGGTGACCCCAGCAGTAACGGGGGGACATGGAAAAGCATTAAAGGGAAAATGGGGGCACCCACGTAGGAGTGGGGGATCTGGTGATGTACTCAGGAAAGGATGGGGTACCCGGGCATTTATGGGGGAACCAGACCGTGATGGGGGACCCAAGGAGGCTGTGGGGGCTCCCCGTGCCCATCTCCACACTCACAGTGCACCGTGATGTGGAGCCAGGTGCTGCTCTTCCGCACAGCCCCCCCTCAGGGCGCACCTGGCAGCTGTAATTCCCCGAGTGGGAGACCCCCATGGGGGGGAACCAGCAGCTGCAGGGACTCCTGCGGGCCCCACACCACCTGCCCGTCCCGGTAGAACACGTGCAGGAGGGGGACTCGGGGCCGCAGGGGGCTGGGGGTGCTGAGGCAGCTGAGAGTCAGGGGGAACCCTGGATGGGCTCGGTGGAACACTCCAGCATCAGCACCGAGAAGAGCTCTGGGAAGGAGAGGAGAGGGAGATTTATGAGCCCAAGTCCCTGGGGAGGGGCTGTGGGGGTGTCGGGGTGGGGGCTGTGGAGTGCTCACCGTGCAGTCACTGGCACTGGCACTGACTCTGGGGTTATTGGGGACCTCAGGGGACCCCACAGCCCCCCTCTGCCCCCTCCCCATCTCCAGGTTTCAGGCCCGTGCCCAGGGCACTCACCCCACAGGAGCAGTGCCACCTTCCCGGCCATCCTGGTGTCCCCAGCCATGTGCACTGGCTGTCACTCGCTGCTGTGGCCACCGCTCCCCTGACTGGCGGCTCTTCAGATGACTGGGAAGGAAGCGAGGTCACGTCTGTCCCCACATGTAGGTGGCCCTTGGTGGGGGTAGGGTGGGGACAAGATGGGGCAGAGAGGGACCTTGTGTGACATGGTGGGGACATGATGTTGCCAGAATTTGGCGTCTGAGGTGGTGTAGGGAGCCAGGGATGGGTGTCCAGTGGAATTGGGTGCCCCGGAATGGGGTCTCATGGGAATGATGGTCCCAAGGGTTGGATGGACTCAGAGTCAGGAACGAGGGTCCCAGAAAAACTTGGCCTCCAGGGATGTGTGGTCATGTGATGGTGGCCAAGGGATGGGTGTGCAAGGGGAAAGGGGAATCCTGTGAGAATGGGAGGTCCTGGCGAATCAAGGTCCCCAAGGGAAGGGGGATCCCAGGGACTGGAATTACCAGGATGGGGTTCCTTGGTCTTAGATATCCTGGGGAATTGCAGTCCAGGGATGGGGGCCCCAGGGAAGAGGGACTGAAGGAAATGGGATCTCATGGTTGAGTTCCCAGGGGAATGGGGGTGCCTGGGATGGGCAATGGCTGGGTGGGCACAGATGTCACAGCTCCTTCTCTGGGTGCCTCAGATTTGGGCATGACACAGAGGTCAGCAAAGCCCCCTTGGGATGCCCGTTTTCTGTGCAGGCATCACAGGGGGTTCCTGGGTAGTAATTCTGTGCCTTCCCCTATCCTTGACTTTTCTCTCTATTTCTCTTTTTTCCTTGTTTTTTGCACTTTTTGCCATATTTCCTCAACCCCAGTTCCTGGCTCAGCAATCCTGGGGAGCACCTGAGCAGGGAAGGGGTTGGGGGACACAAGGGAAGGGGGAAATGGGGAGAGGGGAGTGCAGGAAAGGGTGTGGAGACTTTGGGGGATTGGGGTGTGGGGCTGTGACCCCTGAAAACTTTGACATTGTTATTCCCGGACAAGAGGGAAGAGGCCGTTTGTGCTGAGAGTCAGATGGGAAATGGGGGCAGTCTCTGTTCCTGGGGTAGCACATGAAGAGGTGTCCTGTCCTGGGGGGTCCTGTCCCAGGGGGTGGCGGTTCCAGAAATGTCCCTGCACATTCCTGGCCAGGTGCCTGTCCCAGGGGTGGCACATCCTGGGGACCCCTGTCAATGCAAGGGTGGGGCCCAGCCATGGCCCAGCCCCACTGCACAGGGATGGCCATTGCCCAGCCCTGCTCTGCCCAGCCCCAGGTGGCAGCCAGCACCTGAGGGTCCCCCCTGCCCCCTTGGCTTTGATTCTGGCAGCTTTAGAGCTGCTGCAGAGGTGAGAATTCTGTGGGTGGAAAAAGGCCTGCCTATGATTTGCTCAGCCTTGCAAGAAACACAAAACTCAAACGGAGCCCAAGCAGTGGCTCTGAGAGGGCCTTTGATGGTTTTCAAAGCAGGGCTGGCTGGAAACACCCCCTGCAGGGCCAGCTGAGGGGAAAGGAGTCTGGAAATGCATCAATTGATCATTTTGTCCCTTTGCCCAAGGGACTGAGAGAGCCCCAGCACTACTGCAAATCCCACAACAATCTGCTCAACAACCTGACATGCACTCTCCTTCTTGAACAAAACCTGCAGCCCTTTGGAACCTCATGGAAAGAATGTTTGTGATCCGGATGTGCACACCAGAAGAGAGGGGAAAGTGTGAAAATATTGAGCAGGGGCTGCACACAAGGGGCTGGGGAACAGGGGTGTCACAGCAGGAGCAGGGAGTGTCCATGCAGGGGAATTCAGGGCAGGCTGGAGGAGTGGATTTACCAGGGAATCAGACTCTGAGGCACACACAGGCATTTCCACAGATTCCTGTGCACTGTCCCAAGGATGGACAGAGCTTCTCCTCTTTCTTTGGTACCCCCACGTCTGCCCTGTGTCTCGTCAACCATTCCTGGTGTGACCCCATCCCCGACATCCCCTATCACATCCATGCCCCATCCCAATACCCCCTACACCAGCTGCCAGCCCCTCCCTTTGCCCTCAGCCCTGTGTCCCCGCAGTGCCCGTGGCCAATGCCACCATCACCCCTGGTCCCCTGGCACACCAGGTGCGCACAGGTGACCCCGTGACCCTGCCCTGCTCAGTGCAGGTGGGCTCAGCCCCTATCACCTTCACCTGGCTGCACAATGGCAAGGAGGTGGCCCAGGATCCCCTTCTGGAGCTTGGCAACATCGATGTGAGACATTTGGGCACCAAGCAGTGCATGGCCACAAACCAACTGGGACAGGACGGGCACCACGTGTTCCGGGCACTCAGCCCAGAGCTGGCCCTGGAAGTGACACCTGGCTCACCCTGGGTCACAGGTGGGGTCACACAGGGTTGCTGGGCTTTCAGGACACCTGCATTTGAGGGTGACCCCGATGTGTCCTCTCTGTCCCCAGCAGTGGCTGTGAATGTCGGCAGAACCCTCCTGTTCCTGCTCCTGCTCCTGGCTGTCATCGGGGGCTGTCACTGGTGGCACCACCATGGTGGGTGACAATGGGTTGGATAAGAGGATCCTGAAATGAGGGTAAGCCTCCAGAGTGGGAGCAGAGATCGGCAGCACCCAGGGCCCCTCAGCTGGGGGACACTGAGCCTGCAGTGACCTCAGCTGGGTGTCTTGGGGGATTTGGTGGGAATTTTGAGATTCTTGGTTGGGCCACAGGGCCTTCTCTGGGTGGGCTTTGAGGAATATTGGGGTGACACTGGGAGCTCCTGGAGGATTTGGGGAGCTCCTGCAAGGATGTGCAGGTATGTTTGGGATCTTTCTGGGGTCCTGGAGGAGTTTACGCGTACCCCTCCCTGCTTGGGGTCCTGGGGACACCCAGAGGAGGGGGCTGTGCTCAACACCCACATCATGGGCACCGAGTGGGCAGGCGGTGAGTACAGGGGAGAACAGGGACACATCACCCACAGGTGTCACCCCCCAACCAGGTCCCCACAAGCGGTGTCTCTCTCAGGGCCCCCACAGGTGTCCCGCGGCCCTGCTCCTCCTCAGGATCCACAAGTGACCAACGCAGAGCTGTCAGGACCCCAGGAGGGACAGCAGGACCCCTGTGACTACGATGATGTGCTGTGACACTGGGGGCACTGGGGGGCACTGGGGGGCACTGGGGGCATCGATTCCCTTCAGGGGTCTCTTCTTGCCCTTATCAGCTCCCCATGGGGCTCCTCCTTTCTCCTCCCTGGGGGAGCTGGGGGAGCACACGACGTTTTCCCTCTTATTATACCCAAAATGCAGTTTTTGGTCAAACTGCATGAGAAACAAGGCTCACTCTTTAAATTTTGTAAATGTAAAATAAGGAATAAAAGGGACAGTAAACAGTGTGTTGGGTGCTTGGAAACCGCCAGAGGCACATGCATAACTACAGAAATTCTCCTTACATAGCTTTTCATTGTAATGGTTAAAATACATACTCAGGAGGGTTATAGATATTGAAACATTCTTTCCAGTACACATGTTCTGGGAATTCTTTTGCTTGGTTTGACCTTTGATTCATTTTCATACAGTACACACCATACTGCAGTGTAAATTTATATATTTTATGTCCTCACAAGGCCCCCCTGTTCTGTGGTTTGACAGTTCTTGATAAAAGAAGGGTCAGTGGTAAATTCCTCTTTGCATTCTTCTTTTGGATGTTTATGTACTAGCTACTTTTCAATGTGTTCTTCTCATACAGATGAGATACTCCACCAGTACATTAAATCAAGAATATCTATTTCACAAAATTATCTGAGTTATTCTCACCATTGTCACTTAGTTACACAAATGAAGGCATTAGCTACTTCTGCAAAAGGTGATGTTATAACACACATCAAATTGTCTCTATCTTGATATTTTGTGAGAGCCTAAACTATAATGTATTTATCACACCAAAATATATGTTCTTCACAGGGATTAGGGTGAGAAGACTGACAAATTGTAGTGTATCAAAAGTAGTTAAAAAGTGATTACAACCTGTATTATATAAAAATAATTTGGAAAAACCAATATAATAGTGAAAACCAATGACAACATAGTTATTCTTAACATGTGTGAGGTGTATTGAAGGGTTTATTTGACTTCTCCTTATCTTGCCCTGTGCCCACCCAGCCACTGCCCATCCCTGGCACCCCCATTCCCCTGGGAACCCAACCATGGGACCACCATTGCCTTGGTTTCTCTCCTCCCTGGGGACCCCCATCCCCAGATTGCCATTGCCCAGCACCACCATGGCCTTGATCCCATCCCATGGGCTGCTTCTTCCCACAGAACCCCTATTCCCAAGGCCCCCCTTTTTCACCCTGCACCCCCAACCCTGCCACCCACATGCCATGACCCCAAATCTCTGGGGACCATGTTCAGGGAATCCCTGAATGTCCCCAGGCATGGTGACCCCAATTCCCCTGGACCCCCAATCTCCTGCAAAAGCCATCCTTGGTTCCTCACATCCCCTGAGCCCCCCACTCCTGGCAACAACAGCCCCAACTATGTCCCCAGACTGTCTCCACACCCTCCCTACAGCCTGTGCCCAGCTTGCGGCCACCCTGCCCCCACCAAGGGCCATCTCTATGTAGAGAAGGACCTGACCTCGCTTCCTTCCCCTTCATCCGAAGAGCCGCCAGTCAGGGGAGCGGTGGCCACAGCAGTGAGTGACAGCCAGTGCACATGGCTGGGGACACCGGGATGGCCGGGAAGGTGGCACTGCTCCTGTGGGGTGAGTGGCACGGGCATGACACCCCTGGGATGGGTAGGGGAGGGGGCACAGTGGGGCTGTGGGGTCCTCTGACGTCCCCAATGCCAGCAGTGCCAGTCCATGTTACCCACAGTGGACCTTGGTGGGACTGGGGGGTGTAGGGTGGCTTTGGGGACAAAAATAGGGAGGCAGGAATTTGGGGATGGGGATGTGGGGACAGGGATGGGGGGACTGACATCTTTGGGCTCAGGTAGCTCAGGGCATAGGGACAAGGGAACTGGGATGCAGGGACAGAAGGAGACAACAACGGTGAGGATGTAGCCATGGGGATGGGATCATGGGGATGGAATCGTGAGCTGGTGGGGGTGACCTGGGCACCAGCATGGGCTGTGTCTGTGGTGTCCTCATGCCCAGGGTGTCCACAGTGTCCCCATGTTCTGCCTCAGCCCAGAGTGGCCTCGGTGTCCCTGTTCCCAAGGTGTCTGTGCCACATGGATGTGGTGCACAGGTGGCTGTGACACAGACATGTCCCTCTGCCTTACCAAATCTTTTGGGGAACACTCCCAAGCACTTTCCCACAAGAACTGCTGTCCCCATGGGGACAGTATGGGACATCCCCTACACCCTGTGCCCCAGGTGCCTCTGTCCCCACAGTGCCACCCCCACTGAGCCCTGTCCTTTCTCCCTTCCAGCCCAGACCCTTGGCCTTGCTGGTGAGTCCTCGGGAGATGCCATGGCTCCACCCTTCTGTCCCCAGCCCCACACTGGCCCTGGCAGCCTGGTGTCCGCTTTCACCCACAGGTGCCCAGACCACCCAGCTCCTGGTGGAGCCCCCCTGGAGGCCAGCGGTGCTGTGGGACCGGGTGACACTGACCTGCCAGGGCTCGAGGAACACCGGTGCCACCACCTGGTACAAAGACAGCACTGGGGGCAGGAGGGACCTGACAACTTCTCTGTCAACATGGAAGGCACCTACTGGTATGACAGACCCGGCACCGGGTGCAGCCCCCCCATGACAGTCTCAGATGGTTAGGGGGGTTTGGGTTGAGCCCCAGGCTGGCCCCCACAGGGACCCCGAGGGCTCTGGGTGGGCTGAGCTCCATGAGTCGTCTCCTGTGTGACCAGAGCCTGTCCCCTGCTCTGGGGACATCCCAGAGCATCTCAGAGCGGGGAAAACTCATGTTGGAATTGGGTGGGATCCAATGGGGAAATCCCCATGAAAATGGGACCTACAGTTTGACAAGTCCCCCTCTGTCCCTCAGGCTGGCTGGTGCTGCAGGAGGTGGCGCAGGCTCTGTTGGAGGGGGCCACACTGACACTGCTCTGCTGGGTCAGGCAGAACAAACCGCTCAGTGACATTTACTTCTACCATGAAGAGAAGCATCTTAAGGGGCCCCATGATGGGACTGAGCTGTCCCTGTCCCCACTGCAGCTGAACCACAGTGGCTGCTACCGCTGCAAGGGCTATGTGAGCCATTTAGTGTTCCAGTGGAAGGAGTCAGAACTGGTGACAGTGACAGTGCACAGTGAGTGCAAGGATGGGGACAGGGAAGCCCATCATCCTTCAAGGGTTTCCCCACCACTGCCTGAATCCTTCATCCCTCCCTTTACTCCTCCCTGTGTCACACAAAATTTCCCAAGTCCCTCTTGGTTTCCCCCATGACTGCACAGTTCCCACTTGAGATCCCTCATCCCTCTCTTTGTCTTCCCCATCCCACCCTGGATTCCCCACACCTTCCAAGGTCCCTGCTTCACCCTCTTGCCTCCCTTCCTTCCCTGGGTCCACCCGCCCATCTCTAAACCTCAAATCATTCCCTGTGTCTCTTCAGTCTCACTTGTGGTTCCCCATTCCTGCCTGGGTCTCTCCACCTTTCCATGGGATCTCGCCATTGTCCCCAGGTCCCAGCATGCCTCCCAGGGTCCCCTTCTGCTCACTGGGATCCTGTCTGCTCCCATCCAATCCCCTCTTTCCCCTCCTGTGTCCCCCTGCCCATCCTGGGTCCCCAATCCCTCCTGTGTCCCCCTCCCACAGGAGTCCCGCCCTCGGGGGTGTCCTTGTCAGCACAGCCTCTGGGGGACAGGTGGCACTCAGGGACCCCCTGGTGCTGAGCTGCGCAGTGGCCATGGGTACAGGTCCCATGTCCTGCTCCTGGCACCAGGGGGGCTGGGGGCACTGCTGGGCACCAGTCCCAGCTTGGAGCTGCACCATGTTGGGGACAATGACAGTGGCCAGTACCGGTGCCAGGTCAGCAACGGGGACAGTGTGGCTGAGAGTGACCCCCTGAATGTCACCGTCCTGGGTGAGCAGGATCCTCAGGCTGTGAGTGACCTCACCCACATTACCCCCATCCCACCTTGCCCAGTGCCAAGTCTGTGTCCCCACAGTGCCCGTGGACAACGCCATCATCCCCGGTCCCCTGGCACACCTGGTGTGTGCAGGTGACAATGTGACCCTGCGCTGCTTGGTGCAGGTGGGTTCAGCCCCTGTCACATTCACCTGGCTGCACAATGGGCAGGAGGTGGCCCAGGGTCCCCTCCTGGAGCTCAGGGACATCGACGTGGGACATTTGGGCACCTACCAGTGTGTGGCCACCAACCAGCTGGGACAGGACGGGCACCGCGTGTTCCAGGCACTCAGCCCAGAGCTGGCACTGCAGGTGACACCTGGCTCACCCTGGGTCACAGGTGGAGTAACACATGGTCACCAGGATGTTCATGACCCCCATGGTTCAGGGTGACCCCAATGTGTCTCCCTCTGTCCCCAGCAGTGGCTGTGAATGTTGGCAGGACCCTCCTGTTCCTGCTCCTGCTCCTGGCTGTCATTGGGGGCTGTTACTGGTGGCACCGCCGGGGTGGGCGACAATGGAGGGGATGGGTATCCTGGAGTGAGGGGAAGCCCCCAGAGTGGGGGCTGAAATGAGTAGCACCCAGGGCCCCTGAGTTGGGGGACACTGAGCCTGCAGTGACCTTGTCTGGGGGTCCTGGGGGATCTGAGTGGAATTTGGAGGGTCTTGGTTTGACTTCAGGGCCATCCCAGCTGGGCATTGTGGAACACTGAGGTGGCACTAGGATGTGCAAGGATTTTGGGGGATGTTTTTGGGATCCTGGGGGGGTTTGGGGGGTGTCCCTCCCTGCCAGGCTTGCGGTTCTGGGGACTCAGAGGGTGAGGGGTACCATGGGGGTTGGGGACCCTTCAGTGGTGTAAAAGTTCTGGGGGGCTTCAGGGGTGCTCAGATTTTCTTGGGAGAGTCCAGAGTCCTCTAGGAATTGGGGCTGCAGTGGGGATTTGGGGGTCCCATGGGTGGTTGGAGCTGCCAAGGTCCCTGGAAGGTTCAGGGGTCCCGGGGTCCCCACCGTCACCCCCTCCCCTTTTCCTTGCAGAAACTAAGAAGCTCCAGGACAGGTGAGTTGGAGGCTCTGGCTGGGACTCCCCTTTCCCCCTTCCCACAAACTACCCAGATCCCCCCCTACCCCCACAGGGCCCCCCATGAGGAGGGGGCTGGTCTCAACACCCACGTGGTGGGCACTGAGTGGGCAGGGGGTGTGTAGAGTAGGTTACCCTGGGATACGTCACCCACAGATGTCACCCCCGCCCAGGTTCCCAGAATTGGTGTCAGCCTCACGGTCCCCACGGGTGTCCCCCGGCACTGCCCCACCTCATGATCCACAAGGTACCAAAGCGGAGCTGTTGGGACCCCACAAGGGACAGGGGGACCCCCATGACGATGAGAGCGTGCTGTGGCACTGGGGGCACTGGGGGCACTGGGGTCCCTGCCCCAGGGCACCCCCCATGCATCCTCCCACCAGGATCCTGTGCTCCCGCGCTTTGGGGTTGCCCACGAGTGGGGGGTGTCCCATGTAGGGCTGCCCAGAGCTCCCCATTCCAGTGTTCCCAGTGCTCCTAGTACAGCCAGGAGCTCCCCCTTCCTGCCCCTGGTGTCAGAGGGCATAGGAACCTTGTCCCTCTTATAGGACCCAAAACGCAGGGTCCTGGTCAGGTTGTTGAGCAGATCCTTGTCGGATTTGGAGGATTTTTGGGAGTCACCGCACAGCACTGCCACAAACAGTGCCCCCGGCCAGTTCCCAGGGAAACCGCACCCTCTGTTTCCATGGCAACGCACACCCCATTCTCATAGCAACAGCATCCTATCTCCATGGCAACCGTCACCCGTTTTCATGTCAGCAGCCCCCTGTCCTCATGCATTCAGACCCCCACAGTCCCATGGCAACAACACCCTTCTGTTCCCATGGCAACACCCTCCTCCCGGTTCCCACCCCCACAGCCCAATCATTACCATGGAAACAGCATCTCATTCCCATGCCTACATCTGCCCATTCCCACAGTAACAGCCCCCCAGGCCCATGGCACCTGTAGCCCCCATTCCCATGCCCACCTCTCCCTGTTCCCATGGCAACACCCCTGTTCCCACCCCCCACAGCGCATGCGCTGCCCTGTCTCCACCTCTCCATCTCTCTGACTACATTTTCCATCACCCCCACGGCCCGCGGCGCGGTATGGCGCTCGACCGCTCCCCGGAGTTAATTTCCCATCTCTCCCCACAGCGCTGACGGGAGGGGCGGGTCTCTACGGTGGCCGTTCCGGGCCCGCTCTCGTGACACGCGCCGTGCGCGGATGCCAAGATGGCAGACGAGGAGGGGGAAGCGCGGCCAGGGGTGCGGAACAGGGCTGGGGAAGGATCCCCGGGCAGGCCCCACGTCGTCCACATTGTCAAGTCCAAGTTGGGTTATGGCTTTAACGTCCATGGGCAAGTGAGCGAAGGCAAGCAGCTGCGCGGTGTTACGAGTAAAAAAAGGCTACCCATTTTTTTTGTAAAAAGGTTGCAAAGTGAACAGGTTGGACCAGTTGCTGCCAAGGTGGAGTTCTACCTGTTTGTTATTGTAATCACCGGTTGTTTTCATTAACTACTTCTTTTGTATCGGTAAGGCCCTGCCTGTGGCTAAGTTGATAGCCCTTCTCCCCAGACAGTGAGAGGAAGGGACATGGTAGGGGGCATCAGAGGGCATGCAAAATAACTTCAGAACCAGCATGCCATGGGAAGCCACTTGACCACACTTACCAAAAAGACCCCCAAAACAATGAGCCAACACAGAATTAAGAGATCAGAATTATGTCTGGACGTGAGGAACAAAGTACCAGGCCTGCAGAGATGCTGAGAACTTTTGTTTCCTCTCGCTCTGAGCAAAGACTTCAGCTGGAGCCAAGACCCCAGGACAGCAAAACCTGAAAGTTGAGAGAAACGGGGTATAACCCCGCTGCTCTTGTGAGGACGGTGCCCCCAACTCTGCTCTCTTAGGGCACAAAGCTGCACGTTTCTTCTCTTCTGACTGCCCTTGGGAGCAATGACGGAGAAGCCGCAGACCGGTTGAGCCTCCCAACCTTGAGCTGATCACTTTTCACAAAGGCATTAAAAGGAGAAAAAGTCCCCTGCCCTGTTCATTTCATGCAGCATCAATAGCAAGCTGTACGTGCCGCTGCAGAGCGTCAGCTCCCTGCTGGGCGGAGGGGCTGTCGACCGCACCGGGGTGTGCAAGGGGGACCCAGCATGCAGGAGCAGTGAGCACGGGAGGGCAGCCCAGCCACAGCCCCCTGGCAGCCAGGCCCGGGAACGCACCCCACACACAGGGGCAGTCCCGGGGGAGCGGGAATGGGGGTCCTGAGGGGGCTCTGGGTGCAATGAGGGGGCTCTGGGGGCCATGAGGGGGCTCTGGGGGCCCGGGCTGAGAGGACACCGAGCCCTTGGTGCGGTGTTGGGGTTCTGAGGGGCTCTGCAGGGCTTTAGGTGAGGGGGTCATGAGGGGGATTGGGCCCCCGGATATTGGGAGGTTTTAGGGGGTCGTGAGGGGGCTGAGGATCATGTGATGAGGAGGGACTGGGACCCCTGGCCCTTGCTGGGGGTCTGGGGGGAATCCTGAGGGGGCTGAGGGTCCTTTGATGAGATTTGGGGGTGTTGGGGGCTCTGAGGGTCTCCTGGTGAGGGTGTGACTGGGGAGGAGGGGGAGCCCCTGACCCTTGGTGGGGATTTAGGGGGTCATGAGGGGGCTGAAGGTTCCTTGGTGAGGACGTCATGAGAAGGGGTTGAGACCCCTAGCCCTTGGTGGGAATTTGGCAGGTCCTGAGGGGGATGAGGGTTCCTTGGTGGGAATGTTGTGAGAAGGGGTTTAGACCCCCAGCCCTTTGTGGGAATTTGGGGGGATCCTGAGGAGGCACCAAGGGGGCAGAGGATCCCTTGGTGAGGTTTAGGGGGTCCAAAAGGGGGGGTCTTGAGGGGGCTGAAGGTGCCTTGCTGAGGGTATCATGAGCCCCCAGCCCTTGAGGGGAATTTGGGGGGTCCTGAGGGGGGTGCTGAGACCAGACTGAGCCCCACAACCCTTTCTGGGGGTTTTGGGGGGGTCTTACAGGAGCCTCTCAAGAGGGAACCCTTGAATTTCAATGTGGGGGCCCTCCTGAGAAGGTTGGAAGGGAATTTTTAGGGGTAAACCCCTTGGATTTCAGTGTGAGGACCATCCTGGGGAGGGCAAAGGAGCATTTTTAGGGATAAACCCCTTGGATTCCAACCTGCAGACACTTCCTTCCCATTCCTGGCTCTTGTGTTTTCCAGCTGCTGCTTTTTAACACCCAAAATTGTAACTTTGCCCCAGAAAACACCTTCCCATGGGAATATTCCTGCTGTGTGGAAACTCATCTTCCTTTCCCCAAAAAATGTCCTTAAACTTTGTGGCTGAAATCCCTCAAACCCCAGCGTAGGGTTTGGTTTTCAGGGATCCCTCCAGATCCTCCCACTGTCGCACTTCGCTCTGGGTCGGTTAAGTCCAATTACTGATTAATTCCAGGGATTTCCAAGCTGCGGGAATGTTTTGCTGCCAGCTCTGGAAGTCCAAGGGGTGTGAGGAGCTGTCAGGACCTGCCCGTGGCCGGCGAATCCCGCAGAAATCCCAGCTGGGATTTGGCTCTGTCCCAGCTGATCCAAATTCCCGATTCTTTGATTTTTCCATGCAGGAGAAGTACTGGGAGCAGGAGAAATTCTGTACTGGGATGTGCCAATTGGGGGAGCAGCGTTCCCAGGCTGAGGGGGGAGGGTTTTGTGGGCACTGGGATGAAATTTTCCCTCAATTTTGAGTGTTTTGGGGAACATTAAAAAAGCTGTGTTTGGCATGAGAGAGAGGTTTCGAGCTTGGTGCTGGAATTTTGGGGTTCAGTGGCTGGTCCCAGGTGAGAGCTGGGGGATGGTGTATGAAATAATTAAGCCCTGGGGTTAATGATGGTTAATGAAGGGGGTTTGCTTATGGTCTCCCAATCCTGGTATCCCTATGGGAGTTGGAAGGATTGGGAATTTCCTCTTGGTTTATCCGTTTATTTCCTGGGAGTGGTGGCTTTAATTAGTCCCTCTGTCCTGTAGGGCTGACAGGTTGGCTCTTGCCCTATTCCAGTATTTAGGTATCCCAATATTCAATATTCCAATATTTATGTATTCTAATATTCAATATTCCACCAGTATTCCTATATCCCAATATTTCCATAATCCAGTGTTCCTGCATTCCAGTATTTCAATTTCCCAACAGCCTTGCATCCCAGTATTTCAATATTCCTATATTTCAGTATTCCTGTGCACCAATATTTCAAGATTCCTATATTTCAATATTTCAGTATTCCTGTGTTCCAATATATCAATATTCCAATATTTTAATATTCCTATATTTCAGTTTCAGTAATCCTGCCTTCCAATATTTCAATATTCCAGTATTTCAATATTCCAGTATTTTGCTATTTCAATATCCCAGTATTCCAACACTGCCGTATTCCTATTTCCCTATATTCCAATATACCAATATTCCCATAATTCAATGTCCCCATATTCCAATATCCCTATTTTTCAATATTTCAAGATTACCCAATTCCCATAGCCCGGCATTCCCATATTTTTCTGCAGAAACCACCCCAAAATTCCCAAGTCTCATCCCTGTTCTGGCAGCATGAAAGCCCCCTCATTTTCCTCAGCTCTGTGAAAGTCCCAACTCCTGAAATTTCTGGAGGAGGAAAAATAAGCCAGGAGTCCCAAAATAGCTCTGATTTCCCTTCTTTTCATGGGAGCAGCGGGATCGGGGAGGGAAATCCACTCTCCCGGCCATCCCGGTTCCTCCAGAGGGAACTCCCCAAAATCCAGGCCCTGGAGCTCCGGGAGGAGCTGCCTGGGTGGATTTGGGATGTTCATGGTGTTGATTCCATGCAGGATTTCCTTCCCACCGCCTGGAATTCCCAGCAGACCGGCCCCGAGGAGGGGAATTTTTGGGGAGGAAGAGCCTGAGCAAGGAGGTTGTTCTGCTCCTGAGGGATTTCTGCTGGGAGTTATGGGAGATATTTGGGATGTGGACACTCACCTGTGGCTCTGGCACTCCACAGCTCATCCCTATCCTGTAAAACCCTGGAGATCACTCATCCATGTGTGTTTTCCATGAAAAGCCCACTCTTCCCCATCCTTATCTGACACCAACGGATGCTCCAGGTCCTTTTTCCATCCTTTCCTCCCTGATCCAGCATCCAGCTCCTCCCTGTGTCTTCCCAGGCTCTGGAATGCTCTGGAATCTGCATGGACAGACAATGGGAGCTAATTGACCTCTTGAGTAAGGCCCAAAATGTTGATCATCACAAATCCACCAGGAAGAGAAGCTCTGGAGCTGTTTGAGGAAGGACAGAATGAAGGGAAAAGGGATTTATCCCTAACACTGAGTGGGAAAAGGGCCGGATTTAGGTGGGGTGGGCAGGGCTGGGGCATCCTGGATCCCACCAGACTCATTCCTGCTGGAGAGAAACCTCTGGAACAGGTGCAGCACTGGGAAGGTGTCAGATTTTGATGGAATAACCTCTGGAA
The DNA here is from genome assembly GCF_028018845.1 of Melospiza georgiana. NCBI lineage: Eukaryota > Metazoa > Chordata > Aves > Passeriformes > Passerellidae > Melospiza > Melospiza georgiana. The sequence goes on along the minus strand of NC_080461.1, from coordinate 4,390,454 downwards.
TTGGTGTCTTCCCAGCATTCATGGGTGAGGCCAAAGGCTTTTCCCTTAGGAGGTTGGACTGTCCCTCTCTCTGTGGGCTCAATTTCCATTTTGTGGGATGGGAGAAGCCAGCTCTGCCTTGGAAAGGTCTGGAATGGTCTCTGCACTGCAGTGGGAGCTGCTGGCTTGGCACATTCCCAGTGTTCTGCTCACCAAAGGCACTGCTGGGAATTCACCCCAGGAACAGGCAGTGGGAATTTCCTTGTCCAGAAGCTCTGAGGGGTCTTTAACCTTGGAAAATTTAGGAAATGGATTGGAAGTGGAAGCTAAAATCTCTTTGATCACCAGCTGATTTCTCTTCCCATTTTTTCTTTCCCCTTTTCCCCTTTTTCCCCCCTTTTCCCTCCCCTCTCCTTTTCATACCCTCTGGAATTTCTTAGATCCTTCATGCACCCCATCCATTCCCAGGGGTCTCCATCTCCAGGATGCTCCTTGCCCAGTTCCTCACAGTGAATTCCCATGACAGACCCAAAGTCAGGGAATTTTCCCAAATCCTGGTGGAAAATGACTCAATCCCTGTCAGAACAGGAACCCCGGAATGTTTTCTATGTCATGGGGCCCTTGCTCATCCATATTGGCATGATGGGAATTCTGCTTCTTCACGCTTTGTCAGCATCTGGAATATTCCGAGATTCCAGGATGTCCCAGGCTTTGCCAGCAGCTCTGTTGTTCCCAATAGAAGAATTCAGATCCCAGCCCAGCTGGTGGATGAGATGTTTTCCACACTGCCTCCATTATATCCAGGGAATGCTGCACAGGACTGGGGAGCTTCTTCCCAGCTCCCTGGGAAAGGGGTGGGAGAGGAATTCCATGAGAAATCCAACCTCCACCTTCCACCCATTGAATCCAAAGCTTTTCCCACCAGAACCTTCCCATGGAATGAGGGAACAAGAGACTCTTCTATCCTGTAGTGGGAAATGCCAGAACCTCCTGCTCTGGGTAGAGCCCCTTCCACATTCCCAAAAAAAGGGATTTATCAGAGGAAGCTGCTCCTGGAATGCTGCTGGGAATGGCTCTCCTCAATTTCCCATCCAGCTCTAAAGCAGCCGGAATCAAAGCCAAGGGTGCAGGGGGGACCCTCAGGTGCTGGCTGCCACCTGGGGCTGGGCAGAGCAGGGCTGGGCAATGGCCATCCCTGTGCAGTGGGGCTGGGCCATGGCTGGGCCTCACCCTTGGATGGACACAACAACATCAGCCGCTCCACAATACACATCACTTTCCCAACAACATCACAATATTTAATCAACAATATAATCAATAATGCAATATCAATTCGTATAATGTCCAGTGAAAGTCAACTTACATTAACTTGTTTCTCACAGCACATACCAGTAAAGAACTGTTATTCCTGTTCCCACATCTTTACCTAAAAGCCCCATAATTTCAAAGTTACAATAGTTCAGAGAGAAGGGGGTCGTATTTTCCATTGCAAGGGAGGTTCCCACCTTGTTCAGCTTCCTTGACAGAGCTGAACAAAGAAACACCATTTCTGCCAGTTTAACCAAAGAGCTGCGTTTTTGTCCCAGGAGCAGGGAACCAGGTCCTGTGCCCCCTTGGAACTGGGACGGGCACCAGTAAGCCACTTTAATGGGTGCACCAGAAGGGGGATTGCAGAGCCACTAAGCACATGGGGGTTAAGAGGAACAAATCTGATTTGCATTTATGTCTCAACATATGTTACACATGAGGTGAAAAATGACTCTGTGGGTTGTACATGTGCTGGGAACCCTGTCCCTGGCGAGGCTTCAAACGACAGAGAATAGGGAGAGAAAGCTGCAGTGATCTGGCTGTGAGTGACCCCTACTGGCTGGTGGGACAGATGCCTGGGAAAAAGTGCCCGGGAAAATCGGGCTCTGGAAGGACTCTTTGCAAATAAAAGCATCAAACTGTGACACAACAGGAGCGTTTTGCTTTGGGTTTCTTGGAGAGATCAGGGGCTTGCTCGGAGGGTCAGATTCGCCCTCCTCCCCATGGGATTCACATTCTCTGAACCTGGGAGAAGCAAAGAATGATCCAAACAATTCTCATTTACTGCTCCTGTGTTGTTCACAAATGGAATGCATTCTGGAAGATTGTTTATCTGAAGGGAATTTGTCATTGGATTCTGGTGTTTTGATTCACTGTGTTTTGATTCACTGACCAGTTGAATCCAGGTGTGTGTGTGTTTGTGGGGACTGTCGACTGAAAGTTATCAGATTGTGTGCAGTGGAGTGAAGTTAAGTGCTTGGCAGATTCAGTTTAGATGTAATGTAATATAATATAGATTAATATAGTACAATAAAGTAATTTATTAGCCTTCTGATAGGATGGAGTCAGATGCATCATCTCTCCCGGACACTGGAAAAAAATATCACCGATACTTCCCCGCTGCCTTTTCCTCCCTGGTCCTTCTTCCCTCTCCGTATCCGTTCTTCCCTGCTTCCCTGCTTCCCCGAGGCAGCTCAGTCCTGCTCATCCTGGACATTCCTTCATTGCTTTCCCTGATGGAGCAGATGCTGCCTGCACCCACCTGCCTCCTCTGCCATGTTTCCCATGCTGCCCACAGCCCCGAGCCTGCTGCACCTGCCCACCTCAGCCCCAGCCCGTGGCAGCCAGCCCAGAGCCACCAGTGCCGCAGCACCAGCCCGCAGCCAGCCCGTAGCAGCCAGCCTGCAGCCATCGTTTGCCCATGCCAGAGACACGCAGGTGCCATCCTTGGAAATCACGCCCAGCCACTCACAAATGCCATGTGGGCTCGCCCTGGCTTGCAGCACACACACTCCATCTGCCGAGCTGGTGCCCACAGAGCGCCTGGGCTTCTTGTGGTAACGCTGTCCCTGTCTTCTGTTTCTCTCTCCATCCTTTTCCCTTTCTACTCCCTTCTCTCCCCCTTCGGTACGAATGCTTATCCTCCTTTATCAAAAGACAGTTCTCAGATATAATATTGCCACTTTTGTGCTTCATTTTCATCTGAGAAACCTTTCAGCAAGAATCCTCCCCAACTCCCCCTTTTGCAGCGGGATGGGACAGGGGTAGTGGGAGGGGGAATGGGGAAGCCCTGGGTGTACTGCAAGCACTGTGGGGAGAGAATGGGGCCGTCCCTGAGGGTACTTGGGCACTGGGATGGGGCTGGGGAACCCCTGCAGGAACCAGCAAAGGGATGGGGGAGCCCTTGTGGGTACAGGGAGAGGAAATGGGGAGCACAGGGTGCCCTGTGTAGCCTCCCCCTGACTCATGACCACCTCCTTGGAAGGATGGGTAACCACAGGAGCCATGGAGGGAGCACCCCCAGTGTCACCCAGTGCCTCCTGCTTCCCAGAGCATCACAACTTTTGGTGTAGATTGTCATAGATGTCATTGGGTTCCCACGGTTGCCTTTGCAGCTCCATGTACATCGCCTGAGGATCCTCCACTGGGGGTGCCAGGGGGTCTCAGGGGGCCCTGTTGGAATAAAGGGGTGTGTGGAAGGGGATGGGAGGTGCTGGGGGTTTGGGTAAAAGGTGTGTCATGGCTGGAGGCTGCACTCACCTTTCCTGGTGCTTCCTGTCATCTGCAAAGGAAAACTGGAGGGGTGACCTTGGAGACCCAGGGTCCCCCATCCACCCTTGGCAATGCTGAACCACCCCCAGACACACAATTCTCCCCAGGCCCCCCCAGTATCCCTGACCCACCCCAATTGCACCAACACCCTGAGGCCCCAGAACCCCGAGCCCGGCAGGGAGGGAGACCCCTGATAGAACCCCCAACATCCCTGCAGGACCCTCCAACAGCTCCCCAGGGCTCTGAGCCATGGCCACTGGGGGCTGAGCCCTGCCCAAGTCAGGGGCTGTGGGTGCCACCCCAGGGCCTCCCTTCTCTGGGGGCCTTCCCACCCCTCTCCACGACCCCTGTCCTCTCATTGTCACCCACCCACACGGTGCCACCAGTGCCAGGCCACAATGACAGCCACAAGCAGGAGCAAGAACAAAAGGGCCCCACTGACGCCTGCGGCCACTGCAACAAACAGAGGGGGACACATCATGGTCACCCATCACCCCAAGGGTCCTGCACTCCCTGGTGACCCTGTGTGACCCCACCTGTGTCGCTGTGTGTCCCTGTCTCCAGCGGTGTCACCTCCAGGACACTGGGGGTGATGGTGGCATTGTCCACAGGCACTGCGGGGACACAGACAGGGCTGAGGGCACAGGGAGGGCAGCATGTGGGGGGGGGATAGGGACAGGGTGATGGGTGTTGTGGGGGATGTTGGGGATGGGGTCACATCACGGAGGAGTGAGAGGACCCAGGGCAGAGGTGGAGGGACCCAAGAAAGGTTTCTGGGGGACATGGAGGTGCCCAACCAGGGGATCAGGGGGGGTCTCTGGGGGCTCCCCGTGCCCATCCCTCTACTCACTGGGCACCGTGATGCAGAGCCGGGCGCTGCTGTTCCTCATGGTCCCGCCCTCGGAGTGCACCTCACAGCTATATTTCCTCGAGGACAAGCCCCCCATAGCGGGCACCAGCAGCTGCAGGGACCCCTGCGGGCCCCCCACCACCTGCCTGTCCCGGTTGAACACGTGCAGGAGGGGGGCTCGGGGTCTGGGGGTGCTGAGGCAGCTGAGAGTCGGGGGGATCCTACGGTGGGCTCTGGGGGACCCTCCAGCACCGGCACCGAGAAGAGCTCTGGGAAGGAGAGGGGAGGGGGATTTGTGAGCCCGAGTCTTTGGGGAGGGCCTGTGGGGGTGTTGGGGGAGGGGGGCTGTGGGGTGCTCACCGTGCACTGGCACTGGCACTGACTCCTGCCACGCCCAGGATCCCACCCAGCCCCTGCACCTGTAGTGGCCACTGTGGTGCAGCTGCAGAGGGGACAGGGACAGCTCGGTCTACCACGGAGCCCCCCCAGTTCTGTCTCCTCTTGGTAGAAGGACACCAAGGTGACCATGCTGTCCCGCCAGCCCTGGTAGCGCAGTGTCACTGTGTCCCCCTCCAGTAGTACCTGTCCTAGCACCTGCAGCACCAGCCAGTCTGGGGGAGAGCACTGGCACACTGCCATCTGGTCACACCCTGTGCACAGGGCTCCCCGATTCCAACACAAGTTCCACCCACACTGGGTACTTTGCAATGTCCCCAGAGCAGGGGACAGGCTCTGGTCACACAGGAGGTGACCCATGGAGCAAAGCCCACCCAGAGCCCTCGAGGTCCCCGCAGCTGCCAGGCTGGGGACACCCAAATCCTCCTCACCGTCTAGGAGTCTCACGGGGGGGCTGAGCCCACTGCTGGGTCTGTCAAACGTGTAGATGCCACTCTTGGTGACACAGACAGTGTTGTGTCCCTGCCAACAGTGCTGCCTGTCCTTGTACCTCGTGGTGGCACCGGCAGTCCCCGAGCCCTGGCAGGTCAGTGTCACCCGGTCCCACGGCACCGCCGGCCTCCAGGGGGCTCCACCAGGAGCTGGGTGGTCTGGGCACCTGTGGGTGACAGGGGACACCAGCCTGCCAGGGCCAGTGTGGGGCTGGGGACAGCAGGGTGGGGCCATGGCATCCCCCGAGGACTCACCAGTGAGGCCGAGGGTCTGGGCTGGAAGGGAGAAGGGACAGGTTGGCAGTGTGGGAACGGAGACACAGGGGTACAGGGTGTGAGGATTGTCCCCAAACTGTCCCCGTGGGAAGAGCAGTTCTTGTGAGTAAGTGCATGAGTGTGGCCCCCAAAAGATTTGGAGAGGCAGGGGGAGATGTCTGTGTCACAGGCACCCATGCATCACATCCCTGTGGCACAGATGCCTTGGGAACAGGGACACCGAGGCCACCCTGGGCTGAGGCAGAACATGGGGACAGTTTGGACACCCTTGGCATGAGGACACCACAGAGACAGCCCATGCTGGCCCAGGTCGCCCCCACCAGTTCATGATCCCATCCCCATGGCGACATCATCACTGTTCTTGTCCCCTCCAGTCCCTGCATCCCAGTTCCCTTGTCCCTATGCCCAGAGCTACCTCAGCCCAAAGGTGCCAGTGCCCACATTCCTCTCCCCACCTCCCCATCCCCAAATTCCTGCCCCCTGTTCCTGTCCCCAAAGCCACCCTCCATACCCGTTCCCACTCAGGTCCACTGTGGGTAACATGGACTGGCACTGCTGGCATTGGGGACCTCAGGGGACCTGGCAGGCTTCCTGTGCCCCCTCCCTCCCCATCCCATGGTGCTTCAGGCCCATGCCCGGGGCACTCACCTCAGAGGAGCAGCACCACCTTCCCGGCCATCCCGGTGTCCCCAGCCATGTGGACTGGCTGTCACAACTGCCAGTGATGGCTGTCTCCTGGGTGGTGGCTCTTTGGGCAAAGGGGAAGGAAGCAAGGTCACGTTATGTGTAGGTGGCCCTTGGTGGGGCAGGGTGGCCACAAGCTGAGCACAGGCTGTGGGCAGGGTGGGGACAGGATGAGGACAATGCTGGGTGTGACACAGTGGGACATGGGGTTCCCAGGAGTGTGGGGCTCAGAGGGTCTGGGGTCCCAGGAATGAGTGTCCAGAGGAATGGAACGTCCCTGGGGAAATGGGGTCCCTGGGAATGGGGGTGCTGAGGAGGAGGAGTCACTGGGGATGGTGTTGCCATGGGAATGGGGGTCCCATGCCTCAGGGTCTCAGGGATGGGAGTCCCAGAGGAACGTGGGCTCCAGGGATGTGGGGTCATGGGATGGGGATGCTGGGGGATTGGGAGTTCCCGTGGGAATGGGAGGTCCTGGGAAAATCAAGGTCCTGAGGAAAGGAGGATTTCAGGGGATGGAATGAGTAGGAGAGGGTTCATGGGAAGGAGGGGTCCTGAGACATGGATATCTTGGGGAATGTCAGTACTGGGATATGGATCCCTGGGAGGGTGGGGAGATAAGAAATGGGGTACCCATGATTTGATTTCCAGCAGAAAGGGAGTGCCAGGGACAGGCAGTGGCTGGGTGGACCCATAGGTCCCAGCTCCTTCCATGAGTGCCTCAGATTTTGGGGTGACCCAGAGCCTAACACAGCCCCCACCAGGTGCTGGTGGCCCGGGGGTCACCGCAGACAGATTCTGAGAGGGTCTGGGTGTGGAGCTGCTGCAGAGGTGAGAATTCTATGGGGGAAAAAGAACTGCCTGTGGTTTGCTCAGCCCTGCAAGAAGAACAAAACCCAAAGGGAGCCCAAGCAGTGGCTCTGTGAGGGCCTTTGGTAGTTTTCAGAGCGGGGCTGGCTGGAAACCAGCCCTGCAGGGGCATCTGTGAGGGAACCAGTCCGGAAATGCAGCAATCGTTCATTTGTTCCTCTTGGTAAGGGACTGAGAGAACCACAAAACTACTGCAAATCCCACAACAATCTGCTCAACAGCCTGACCTGGACCCTCCTCCTCCTCCCTGCCTTGCCGTGGATGGACGGTGGCTGGATGCCCTGCACCCACCACAGCCGCTCCCTTACTGCCCTCCACACCTGGATGGGGAGAGAAAATTGAGCAAAAGGTTCCTGGGTTGAGACAAGGACGGGGAGAGATCACTCATCAAATCCTGTCACAGGTAAAACTGCCTTGGAATTAGAGATATGAATTGAATTTATTGCTGTCAAAATCAGAGCAGGAAAAGGATAAGTCAAATAAACCCTCCAATATACCTTCCCCCTGTTATGAATAACTTTGTAGTCATTGGCTTTCACTATTATATTGGTTTTTCCAAATTATTTTGATATAATACTGTTTGTAATCACATTTAACTGCTTTTGATACACTACAATTTTTCAGCCTTTTTACTCTAATCCCTGTGTAGAATATATATTTTGGTTTGAGAAATATATTATAATTTATGCTCTCTCAAAAGATCAAGATAGAGACAATGTGCTGTGTATTACAACATTAACTGTTGCAGAAGTAGCTAATGCCTTTATTTGTGTAACTAAGTGACAAAGGTGAAAATAACTCAGATAATTTGTGAAATTGCTAATGCTGATTTAATATTCTGGTGGTGTATCTCATCTGTATGAGAAGAACACATTGAAAAGTAGCAAATAAATAAACATCAAAAGACAGAATGCAAAGAGGAATTTACCACTGACCCTTCTGTTATCAAGAACTGTCAAACCACAGAACAGGGAGACCTTGTGAGGACAAAAAATATGTAAATTTAATCTGCAGTATGGTATGTACTTGATGAAAATGAATGAAGGGTCAAACCAAGCAAAAGAATTCCCAGAATACATAAACTGGAAAGATTGTTTGAATATGTATAGCCCTCCTGAGTATATATTTCACCATTACAATGAAAAGGTATGTAAGGAGAATTGCTGTAGTTAACCATGTGCCTCTGGCAGTTGCCAAGCACCCAGCATGCTGTTTACTGTCCCTTTTATTCCTTATTAAACTTTTACAAAATTTAAAGAGTGAACCTTGTTTCTCACGCAGTTTGACCAAAAACTGCATTTTGGGTACAATAAGAGGGAAAAACGTCATGTGCTTCCCCAGCACTGGGGGGGGTGGGAATGAGGAGCCCTGTAGGGTGCTGTGAAGAGGAAAAAGAGACTCCTGAGGTGAATCGATGCCCCCCAGTGCCCCCAGTGCCCCAAGTGCCACAGCACATCATCGTAGTCACAGGGGTCCTGCTGTCCCTCCTGGGGTCCTGACAGCTCTGCGTTGGTCACTTGTGGATCCTGAGGTGGGGCAGGGCTGAGGGACACCCATGGGGGCACGGACAATGACACTGGACACCTGGAGGGGGTGACACTCATGGGTGACGTGTCCCTGTTCTCCCCCTGTACTCACCCCCTGCCCACTCAGTGCCCCTAATGTGGGTGTTGAGCACAGCCCCCTCCTCCGGGGGGGGGGGGGGCCTCTGGGGAAAAGGGGGGTCTGGGAGTGTCTGGGGAGGTGGGAAAGGGGAGTCCTGATCCGAGCCCCTCACTCACCTGTTCTGGAGGTTCCTGGCAGCTGCAAGGGAAAGGGGAGGGGGTGACCGTGAGGACACCGGGACCCCTGAACCTTCCTGGGACCTTGGCAGCTCCAACCACCCACGGGACCCCCAAATCCCCACTGGACCCCAATTCCCACTGGACCCCTGACTCCCCCCGGACACTCTGAGCACCACTGAACCCCCCAGAACTTCTGCACCAACGCAGGGTCCCCAACTCCCCCTGGTGCCCCCAACCCTCTGTGTCCCCAGAACCCCAAGCCTGGAAGGGAGGGGCACCCCCAAACTCCCCCAGGCCCCCAGAAAGATCCCCCAACATCCCTGCACTGCCCTCCAGGACCTCACAAAACCCTCCAGGAGCTCCCTGTGCCACTCCAATATTCCTCAAAGCCCACCCAGTGAAGGCCTTGGAGCCCAATGAAGATTCTCCAAATTCCCCCCAAATTCCCCAGGACCCCCAGCTGTGGTCACTGCGGGCTCTGTCCCACAGCACAGGGGCCTCAGGGGCTACTGATCTGTGCCCCCACTCTGGCGGCTCCCCCTCATTCCAGGACCCCCATCCCCCTCATTGTCACCCACCCTGGTGGTGCCACCAGTGACAGCCCCCAATGACAGCCAGGAGCAGGAGCAGGAACAGGAGGGTCCTGTCAACATTCACAGCCACTGCTGGGGACAGAGGGGACACACAGGGACGAACTGCAGGCATCCTGAACCTCCCCACAATGCTGTGTGACCCTACCTCTGACCCAGGGTGAGCCAGGTGTCACCTCCAGGGCCAGCTCTGGGCTGAGTGCCCAGAACACGCGGTGCTCGTCCTGTCCCAGCTGGTTGGTGGCCAAGCACTGGTAGGTGCCTGAATGTCTCATATCGATGTGCCTGAGCTCCAGGAGGGGACCCTGGGCCACCTCCTGCCCATTGTAAAGCCAGGTGAAGGTGACAGGGGCTGAGCCCACCTGCACCGAGCAGCGCAGGGTCACGTTTCCACTTGCATGCACCTGGTGTGGCAGGAGACCAGGGGTGACGGTGGCATTGGCCACGGGCACTGCGGGGACACAGACAGGACTGGCACTGGGTGAGGAGAGTTAGGGTTCTGTGGGTGGGGTGAAAAATCTGGGTGGGACAAGGTGGGACATGGGGTTTGCAGGAGTGGTGGGCTTAGGGGTTTGGGAATGCGGGCATGGGTGTCCAGAGCAATGCGGGGGGGTCCATTGGGAATTGGGGTTTCTGGGAATAGGGCTCTTGCTGAGGGGATGTCACTGGGGATGCGGGTGCCATGGGAATGGTGCTCCCCAGGGCTAGGGGGACTCAGTGATGGGAGTCCCAGGGCAACGTGGACTCCAGGGATTTGGGGTCATGGGATGGGGATGCTGGGGGAATGGGGGATCCAGTGGAATGGGGGGTCCTGGGATAATCAAGGTGCTGGGGGAAGGATCTTTTCAGGGGATGGAATGAATGGCAGAGGGTTTCTTGGAAATGGGGTGCTGGGCCATGGAGATCCAGGGGAATATCAGTATTGGGGTAGGGGTTGGAGAGAGTAGGGAGACATCAGGAATGGGGGGCCCATGTTTCAATTCCCAGGGGAATGAGGGCGCCAGGGTTGAGCAGTGGCTGGGTGGGCCCTTGGGTCAAAGCTCCTTCCCTGGGTGGCTCAGACTTTTGGGTGACCCAGAGCCCAGCACAGTCCCCACAATGTGCCAGCAGCTTGGCGATCACCCCAGGTGGATTCCAATGTGCTCTGGATAAGTGTCCCCCCAGTCCCTAATGACTTTTCTCTCTCTTTTTTTCCATTTCCATAATTTCAATCCTCAATTTCACAAGTTTGTTCCTTGACGATCTTGGGGGGCATCTGAGCAGGGAAGGAGCGGGGGAAGCCCAGGGTGGGGGAAGCAGGGGTGAGAGGTTGGCAGGGAGGGCTGTGGAGGCTGTGGGGGATGTGGGTGTTCAGCTTTCCCCCCTCAAGACTTTCACTTCCTCTCTCTTGCACAGAAGGAAGAGGCCATTTGGCACGTTTGTCACGCAGTGCAGGGAAGCAGGTTCTCTACTGGGGGCCACATCCAGAGGGCTCCTCTCCTGGGAGGATCCTGTCCCAGGGGGGAAACGTGATGGCCAAGAGGGTCCTGTCCTGTGGCATGGAAGCTCCAGAGAGGTCCAGATTTCTCCATTCTTGCTCATCCCCTGCAGGATCTGAGCCTGCAAGAGCAGCTGGGGAATGGAGCCCTGGGCAGGAAGGAGCTCTCAAACTCCTGCTCTTTGAAGCCAGTGGCCATCCAAGGGTGGGGCCCAGCCATGGCCCAGCCCCACTGCACAGGGATGGCCATTGCCCAGCCCTGCTCTGGCCAGCCCCAGGGGGCAGCCAACACCTGAGGGTCCCTCCTGCCCCCTTGGCTTTGATTCTGGCACCTTTAGAGCTGCTGCAGAGGTGAGAATTCTGTGGGGGGAAAAAGGCCTCCCTGTGGTTTGCTCAGCCCTGCAAGAAGCACAAACCACAAAGGGAGCCCAAGCAGTGGCTCTGTGAGGGCCTTTGGTGGTTTTCAGAGCAGGGAATGCCCCTGCAGGGGCAGCTGTGAGAGAACCAGTCCGGAAATGCAACAATTGTTCGTTTGTTCCTCTTGGTAAGGGACTGAGAGAACCACAAAACTACTGCAAATCCCACAGCAATCTGCTCAACAACCTGACCCGGACCCTCCTCCTCCTCCCTGCCTTGCCGTGCATGGACAGTAGCCGGATGTCTGGCACCCACCACAGCCGCTCTCTCACTGCCCTCCATACCTGGATGGGGAGAGAAAATTGAGCAAAGGGTTCCTCGGTTGAGACAAGGACGGAGAGAGATCACTCATCAAATCCTGTCACAGGTAAAACTGCCTCGGAATTATAAATATGAATTGAATTAATTGCCGACAAAATAAGGAGAGGTCAATTAAACTCTTCAGTACACCTTCCCCCTGTTATGAATAACTTTGTAGTCATTGGCTTTCACTATTATATTGGTTTTTCCAAATTATTTTGATATAATACAGTTTGTAATCACATTTAACTGCTTTTGATACACTACAATTTTTCAGCCTTTTTACTCTAATCCCTGTGTAGAATATATATTTTGGTTTGAGAAATATATTATAATTTATGCTCTCTCAAAAGATCAAGATAGAGACAATGTGCTGTGTATTACAACATTAACTGTTGCAGAAGTAGCTAATGCCTTTATTTGTGTAACTAAGTGACAAAGGTGAAAATAACTCAGATAATTTGTGAAATTGCTAATGCTGATTTAATATTCTGGTGGTGTATCTCATCTGTATGAGAAGAACACATTGAAAAGTAGCAAATAAATAAACATCAAAAGACAGAATGCAAAGAGGAATTTACCACTGACCCTTCTGTTATCAAGAACTGTCAAACCACAGAACAGGGAGACCTTGTGAGGACATAAAATATATAAATTTAATCTGCAGTATGGCATGTACTTGATGAAAATGAATGAAGGGTCAAACCAAGCAAAAGAATTCCCAGAATACATAAACTGGAAAGATTGTTTGAATATGTATAACCCACTTGAGTATGTGTTTCACCATTACAATGAAAAGGTATGTAAGGAGAATTGCTGTAGTTAACCATGTGCCTCTGGCAGTTTCCAGGCACCCAGCATGCTGTTTACTGTCCCTTTTATTCCTTAATAAACATTTTTAAATTTTAATGAGCGAGCCTTTTTTCTCACGCAGTTTGACTGGAAAACAGAATTTTGGGTACAATAAGAGGGAAAAACATTGTGTGCTTCCCCAGAACTGGGAGGGGGAATGAGGAGCCCCATGCTGTGCTGTGAAGAAGAGATCCCTGAGGGGAATCAATGCCCCCAGTGCCCCCAGTGTCACAGCAGGTCACCGTCATCGTAATCACAGGGGTCCTGCTGTCCCTCCTGGGATCCCGACAGCTCTGCGTTAGTCACTTGTGGATCCCGAGGTGGGGCATGGGTGTGGGACACCCATGACAGCCCTGAGAGAGACACTGGTGGTGCAGACCTGGGTGGAGGTGACACCAGTGGGTGATGTGTCCCTGCCTCCCTTATACTCAGTCCTTGAGCACTCAGTGCCCCTGATGTGGGCACTGAGTGCAGCCCCCTCGTCTGGGGGGGTCCTGTGGGAATAAGGGGGGTGCTGATGGTGTCTGGGGAGGTGGCAAAGGGGAGTCCCAGCCAGAGCCCCCCACTCACCTCTCCTGGAGCTTCTTGGCAGCTGCAAGGGAAAGGGGAGGGGGTGACCATGGGGACACCAGGACCCCTGAACCTACCTGGGACCTCAGCAGCTCCCATCACACAAGGGACCCCCAAATCCCCACTGCAGCCCCAATTCCCAATGGACCCCTGACTCTCCCTGGACACTCTGACCACCCCTGAACCCCCCAGAACTTCTGCACCAATGCAGGGTCCCCAACCCCCCGGTACCCTGAACCCTCTGGGTCCCCAGAAGCCCAGGCCTGGCAGGGATGGGAGCAGGACCAGGAGGGTCCTGCCGACATTCACAGCCACTGCTGGGGACAGAGGGGAACAAATTTGGGTCACCCTAAACCATGGGGGTCCTGAACACCCCAGAAAACCTGTGTGACCCCACCTGTGACCCAGGCTGAGTCAGGTGACACCTCCAGGGCCAGCTCTGGGCTGAGTGCCTGGAACACGCGGTGCCCATCCAGCTGGTTGGTGGCCACGCACTGGCAGGTGCCTGAATGTCTCACATCGATGTCCCTAAGCTCCAGGAGGGGGCCCCGGGCCACCTCCTGCCCGTTGTGCAGCCAGGTGAAGGTGACAGCAGCTGAGCCCACCTGCACCGAGCAGTGCCAGGTCACGCTGTCACCCGCAGGCACCTGGTGTGCCTGGGGACCAGGGGTGACAGTGGCAATGGCCACGGACACTGCAGGGACACAGACAGGGCTGAGGCCACAGGGAGGGCCTGGCAGCCAGTGTGGGGGGATAGGGGTGGGGGGGATGGGTGTGATGGGGGATGTTTGGGGTGGGGTCATATCAGGTAGGGGTGAGGAGACACAGGGCAGAGGTGGGGGAAAACAGGAAAGGTGTCTGGGGGATATGGGGATCCCCAGGCAGGGGACCCAAGGCATCTGTGGGGGCTCCCTGTGCCCATCCCCGCACTCACTGCACACCGTGACCCGGAGCCGGGTGCTGCTCTTCCGCACGCCCACGCCCTCAGATTGCACCTGGCAGCTGTAATTCCCCGAGTGGGAGACCCCCACGGCGGGCACCAGCAGCTGCAGGGACCCCTGCAGGCCCCCCACCACCTGCGCCTCCCGGTGGAACACGTGCAGGAGGGGGCTCGGGGCCGCATGGGTCTGGGGGTGCTGAGGCAGCTGAGAGTCAGGGGGGACCCCTTGGTGGGCTCTGGGGGACCCTCCAGCACCGGCACAGAGAAGAGCTCTGGGAAGGAGAGGGGAGGTGAGGACTGTGACTTTTAGTGCATTCGGAAGTGGCTTTGGGGGTGTCAGGAGATTGGAGTTCTAGCCATGGGGGTGCTCACCGTGCACTGTCACTGTCACTGGTTCCAACTGTGCACATGGTGACATTTCAGAATCCACCAAGCCCCTGCAGCTGTAGTGGCTGCTGTAGTTCAGCTGCAGAGGGGACAGCAACACCTCAGTCCCATTGAGGGACCTCTCCACCTCTTTGTTCCCACAGTAGAATCGCACTCCATTGACCGACATGTCCTGCCAGCACTGGCAGCGCAGTGTCACCGTGTCCCCCTCCAGCAGCGCCCCCAACGGCACCTGCAGCACCAGCAAGTCTGGGGGACAGAGGGGTCCTGTCACAACTGATGGCACCAGGACCCCCATTGGGTCACACCCAGAGCACCCAGATCCAACATGGGGATCCCCCCACACTGGGATGCTCTGGGATGTCCCCAGAGCAGGGGACAGGCTCTGGTCACACGGGAGGTGACCCCTTGAGCGGAGCACACTCAGAGCCCTCGGGGTCCCTGTGTGTGCCAGGCTGGGGACACCCAAACCCCCCTCACCATCTAAGACTCTCACAGCAGGGCTCCTCGTCCTCAGGACCCCAAATCCCCATGGACCCATTACCTGGACCCCCATTCCCTGGACCCCCCATTCCCCTGGACACCCATCCCTGGCTCCCCAAACCCCCTGAGCCCCCCTGCTCCTGGGAAGCCCATGTCCCACTGACCTAGCGACCTCCTTGTCCCTAGCATGTCCCCACACTGCCCACAGCCTGTCCCCAGCTTGTGGCCACCCTGCCCCCACCAGGTGCCACCAGCACATGGGGATGGACGTGACCTCGCTTCCTTCCCCTTCATCTGAAGAGCCATCAGCCAGGGGACCGGTGGCCACAGCAGCAAATGACAGGCAGTGCACATGGCTGGGGACACCAGGATGGCCGGGAAGGTGGCGCTACTCCTGTGGGGTGAGTGCCCCGGGCACGGGCCGGGCTGGTAGTACCCTGGGGATGGGCGCTGGTGAGGCAGAGAGTGGTGGGGAGGGGGCACAGGGGGGCTGTAGGGCTCCCTGAGGTTCCCAATGCCAGAAGAGCCAGAGCTTGAAGTGACCGGGGTCATGGGGTGGCCGTGGGGACAGGAGAGGGTGAACAGGGCTAGACGGATAGGAATGTGGGGAGAGGCATCCTGGGGCTGGGGCAGCTGTGGGGACAGGGACACAGGGATGCAGGGATGCAGGGATGCAGGGATGCAGGGACAGGGAGAAGAAGACAAGCACAATGTGGATGGGCCATGGAGACAGAGGCCATGGGGCTGGCAGGGGAGACCTGTGCTAGCACAGTGTCCCCATCCAGACATCTGTGCCACACCATGTCACCATGGGGATAGTTCAGGGGCAGCCTCTATGACCCATTCCCCATGTACACAACTGTCCCCATTGTGCTACCCCAACCCAGCCCTGTCCCTTCTCCCTTCCAGCCAAGGCCCATGGCCTCACTGGTGAGTCCTCAGGGGATGCCATGGCCCCACCCTGCTGTCCCTAGCCCCACGCTGGCCCTGGCAGGCTGGTGTCCCCTGTCACCCACAGGTGCCCAGACCACCCAGCTCCTGGTGGAGCCCCTCTGGAGGCCGGCGGTGCTGCGGGACCGGGTGACACTGACCTGCCAGGGCTCGGGGAACACTGGTGTCACCACCTGGTACAAGAATGGGCAGCGCTAGAGGCGGGGGGGACACAACCACCTCACTGTCACTGAGAGAGGCAACTACACGTGTGAGACACTCAGCACTGGGCTCAGCCCTACCGTGACAGTCTTAGATGGTGAGGGGGGTTTGGGTGTCCCCATCCTGGCACCCGCAGTGACCCTGGGGCTCTGGGTGGGCTCAGCTCCATGGGTCACCTCCTGTGTGACCAGAGCCTGTCCCCTGCTCTGGGGACATCCCAGAGCATCCCAGTGCTGGCAGACCCTATTTATGGAATTGGAGATCCCTGGTGTGCTGTGTGTGAGCCAATACGGGGTTCGTGGTGGCATTGGGACCCGCCAGGTGTAACAGGACCCCCGTGTCCCACAGCCCCATTGGTGCTGCAGGTGCCAGCGCGGGCACTGCTGGAGGGGGACACGGTGACACTGCGCTGCCGGTGCTGGCAGGACAACCCGGTCAGCTGAGTGTCCTTCTACCATGAGGAGAAGAAACTTCAGGAGCTCTGCAATGGGACCGAGCTGTCCCTGCCCGCTCTGCATCTGCAACACAGCGGCCACTACAGCTGTGGGAGCATGGTAAAATCCAGGGTATCATGGGGATAGGAGAAGTCAGAATCAGTGACAGTGACAGAGCACGGTGAGCACCCCACAGCTGCCACTCCAAACCCCCTCACAGCTGCCACTGCAACCCCCCCCACAGCCCCTCCCTAGTGATTCGGGCTCACAAATCTCCCTCCCCTCTCCTTTCCAGAGCTCTTCTCAGAGCCGGTGCTGGACGGTCCCTCTGAGCCCACCGAGGGGTCCCCCCTGACTCTCAGCTGCCTCAGCACCCCCAGCCCCCTGCAGTCCCGAGCCCCCCTCCTGCATGTGTTCTACCGGGACGGGCGGGTGCTGGAGGGCCCGCAGGGGTCCCTGCAGCTGCTGGTGCCCACTGTGGGGGTCTCCCACTCGGGGAATTACAGCTGCCAGGTGCGCTCCGAGGGGGGGGCTGTGCAGAAGAGCAGTGCCCTGCTCCGTGTCACGGTGCCCAGTGAATGCAGAGATGGGCACAGGGAGCCCCCACGGCCTCCTTGGGCCCCCTGCCTGGGTACCTCCATTACTGCCCCATTCCCCCCATCCCTCACTGGGTCCATTCATCCATCTCCAAGTCAACCCCACCCCTCTCTGCTGTTTCCCTGCAGTCTCCAAGTCCCACAATACCCTCTCTGGGTCTCCATATCTGCACTGGGGTCCTCCCATCTCCTGCTTCATGTGTCCCCTCATTAAACCCCCCATCCTTCCTTGGGGTACCTATCCAAGCCTCCCCCGCCCCAGCTCTGCACCTCCTCTCCTCTCCCTCACTGGTCTCTCCCTGCCCCTCCCTGACCACCCCCCAAGTCCCTCAATGTCCCCTGGTGTCACCCCCTCCCGCAGGGGTTCTGCCCTTGAGGGTGTCCCTGTCAGTGCAGCCTTGTGCTGAGCTGCACGGTGGCCACAGGGACAGGTCACCTGTCCATTTCCTGGTACCCGGGAGGGCTCAGGGGCACCACTTGGCACTGGCCCTGCCTGGAGCTGCACCACACTGGGGACAAGGGCAGTGGCCACTTCCAGTGTGGGGACAGCATGGCTGAGAGTGTCCCCCTGAATGTCACTGTCCTTTGTGAGCAGGACCCTCAGACTGGGGGTGACCCCACCATGGCACTGCCATCCACCTCACCAGGTGCCAGCCCTGTTTGTGTCCCCACCAATGCCACCATCACCCTCAGTCCCCTGTCACACCGGGTGTGTGCAGGTGACCCTGTGACCCTGCACTGCTCGGTGTAGGTGGGCTCAGCCCCTGTCACCTTCACCTGGCAGCACAATGGGCAGGAGGTGGCCCAAGGTCCCCTCCTGGAGCTCAGGGCTGTCGATGTGGGACATTCAGGCACCTACCAGTGCACGGCCACCAACCAGCTGGGACAGGACGGGCACCAGGCAGTCAGCCCTGAGCTGGCCCTGGAGGTGAGAACACAGGAACAGGACACAGGTAGGGTCACACAGGGTCACATGGGGGGTGCAGGACCCCCGGGGTTCTGGGTGACCCTGATGTGTCTGTCTCTGTCCCCAGCAGTGGCCGCAGGGATTCGGTGGGTCCCTCCTGTTCCTACTTCTGCTCCTGGCTGTCATCAGGGGCTGGCACTGGTGGCACCACCTGGGTGGGTGACATTGAGGGGGAATGGGGGTCCCAGGGATTGGGGTGAAACCTCCACAGAGTTTGAGGTCCAGAGGGCAGCACCAACAGCTCCTGACTTGGGTGAAGCGGAATCCCTAGTGATCTCACCTGGGGGTCCTGGGGAATTTGGGGAGGTCCTGCAGGGTCGTGCAGGGACATTGGGGGTTCTGTCAGGGGTTTGGAGGAGTTTGGAGTCTCAGTGGATTCAGTGGGTGATTCAAGGCTCATTAGGGGCTTCAGGGATGCACGAGGCTCCCAGGGGCAGTCAGAGGTCTCAGGGGTGTCAGGGGCCCTGAGGACTCCACAGTCACCCCTCCTCACTTTCCTTTGCAGCCCTCAGGAAACAGCAGGAAAGGTGAGTGGGCTGGGTCCACGCCTGAACCCCTATTTTATGTTCATTATGACCCCCTACACCCCCACAGAGACCCCGTTATCCTTGCAGGGCACCCCCAGTGCCCTCGGTCCCTCCAAAGGCAGGGGAGCTGCTGTACAGCCAGGTCGTGTGAAAGAAGAAGGCAGGGTGTGAGTACAGGTGGGGGGACAGGGACATGTCACCCTAGGGCTGCCACCTCCCATCCAAGTTCCCCTGACCGGTGTCTCTTGCAGTGCCTCCCTGTGCCACATCCTCCCAGGTGACCAATGCAGAGCTGCCAGGACCCCATGGGCAACAGCAGGACTCCAGTGATATCTACGAGAACATGCTGTGACACTGGGGGCACTGGGGGCACTAGGGATCCCTGCCTGAGGGCACCTCCCACTGTGTGTCCGCCCCCCAGCTCCCGCCCCCCAGCCCACCGTGCCATGGGGGGGTGGCCACGAGTGTGGGGGTCCCATATGGGACTGCCCAGAGCTCCCCGTTCCAGTGCTCCCAGTAGCCCCAGGAGCTCCCCATTCCTTCCCCCAGTACCAGGGGGCACAGGACCCTTGTTCCTCTTATGTGACCCAAAATGCAGCTTTTTCATTAAACCAGGAGAAATGGTTTTTGTTTGTTCAGGTCTATTACCGCGCCTGAGTGGGTCGCAGCTGGTGAGAGAGAGACGGTGAGTCTTGTATCTTGATCAGAAGGCTGGATTTACTAAGATATTATATATAATACATTATTACTATACTAATAGAATAAAGGGAGAGGTTTGCAGAGCAGCTAGCCTAGGCTAGGAATAGATAGAAAGAATCTACAACAAAGCTGTGGCCAAGGACTCAATCCCCTGGCTTGCACTTTGTGATTGGCCCTTAATTATACACATAGAAAATGAGCCAATCAGGAAACTCCTGTTACATTCCACAGCATCTGATAATAATTGTTTACCTTGTCTTCTGAGGCCTCTGGCCTCCAGAAGACACAGAAATCCGAAAGAAAGGATTTCTGTGGAGAAATGTCTGTGACACACGTCTGTCCTGTTTGGCTCAGGAAGGAGGAACCCGGTCAGGTTTTTGTGCAAATCTGTGTGGGATTTGCAGGATTTTTGGGGCTCTATCTTGGTTTGAAAGACAGGTGTCTGTTAAGGAAGGAAGGAGCTTCTCTGGAAATGTAAAATATAAACCCCTTCCCTCTGAATTATTAAAATTTTGGAATTAAGGGGCTCTCAGGTAAAGATATGGGAGTAGGAATAGGAAAATGTAAAAATAAAAATAAAAATTGTTATAGATGAATAATGAGATGATTTGCTCTAACAATTAAGGAATTAATATTGTGTGAATATTAAGAGAAGTTTTATTGATGTATAGGTATGTTATTGCAGTTTATTGTTTAGATGTCCTCTGTTCTCCTCACAGTCCCCTTTCCCTATCCTCTGTATTGTCGCCACCAGACAGCCTGGGTTGTTTAGGAGAGGTAAAAGGAAGGCATGTACCTGTGCACCTCCTACAGGGCAGTTGAGAATGAAAAAGCTCGTTGCTACTGGAGGGCACAGCATGACAACACCTGACCCACCAATCAAGTTGCAGGAAAGCAATCTCCACCAATAAACAGCAAAGAAGAGTTGACTGACAGACTTTGGGAGGGGCCAGGGTTTGCTGATGCAACCCCCAGAGGTATAAAAGGTAAAGCACCCGTCTCAAAGATGAGCTGTGTGGTAAGCAGTTGTGAGGGAGGCTCCCAGGCCTGTTTTTCCATATTGTTATATTTGCCCAATTATCCCATCATCAAAAAACCAAACAATATTAGAGGTAGCAGCAATTTTAATTGAATAGTTTATAAAATATATAAAATTGGATACACTTGAAATATTAACAATCAAATTGGACTAAAAAAAGAGATAATTTCATTCCAATAATAGCCCGTAAGAAAAAGATAACCACGGGGTTCGGAGTGCAGGGCTCTTGGACCCTTGCCACCTTACATAGGAGCTTGCCAAGTGAAGATTACCCCTTATATGCCATGTATCGATGTCAACTCCTCCCATTTTCGTTTCATCACACCTCTACCTCCGCCCTCATCGCCACCTTTACCGTGCATGCTCCACCACTTGTTTTGATGGTCTCACAAGTCCTTGGAGGTCGTCACTGATGAAGGCCTCTTCTGTTCCTCTATGCACTTTAATTCACCTTTGGGTTACACAAGAGCCCCAAGCCAGTACAAGGTAAGCCAAAACTAACATATTACTGCATTTAAGCATCAAAGCAATAAATCTCTTATAGCTGGCATTTTCCTGGGACCCAATCAGATTTTCCCTTCTTTTTGTTAATTTTTAGTAACTGTTATCTCTTGCTTTTATCTCTTCTCCTTGAACATCTCCAAGGAGTGGGGGTGGAACCCCTCCTATCTCTTTCTTTTTTGGCATTACAACTTTTAAATGTTTTATTACTTCCAAATATAAATTGCTGTATCAATATTGATTACTTTTAAAATTTTATCAGCATGAATCATACCTATTTACCACACATGGAATGCTTTTGTTTTAATTGATTTTTAAGACTATAAAGAAAACATTGGTGCTGGATGACTCAGAGACAGCCCGTGTGTGTTAAGTGTAGTCTACAGGGGATAAAGGGAAGGAAAAGAGAAGTACTAATAGATCCTGACAAGTTTGGAAATTTAGACAGCATGAAGAATGAATAACACAAGAAGTAAAGATGGTATTAAAAAGAGTCCACTAGAATGTAATTTAGCAGATGAGAAAGATTTGGGAGGAATCCCAGAGGGTAATTTTTGAAGGAAAGGTAATTGGATGAAATACTCTTCCCAGTGGTAGGCTTGGTATCCATTAGAAAGTGGTGAGAAGTCACCCCCTAATGGAACTTTACAATACACTGTTACAGTTGATGTTATTTTTAAGACAAGAAGAAAAATGAGATCCTGTGATATATGCAGACATGTTTTTTTACCCTGAAGAATGTCGCAGACATTTTTTCATAGAAATCCTTTCTTTGGGATTTGTTCATCTTCTGGGAAGCTGAGGCCCCAGAAGAAGAATGTAAACAATTGTTATCGGCTGGTGTGGAATGTAACAGATGCAGCGGTGATTGGTCTTCTGTGAGTGTTTGGATTTGCTAACCACTCACAAGGAGAGTTTGTCCTTGCTTTGTGCTGGACACAGAACTTTGTTATTCATTCTTTCCTATTCTATTCTTAGTTCAGCAGCCTCTGCAACTTCTCTCCTTAATTTTTAGTAAAGTTATAATGTATTATATATCATATATCAATAAATCCAGCCTTCTGATCATCAACCAAGATTCTCGTCCACTTCTCTCACCCCTGAAGACCTCATCAGGTCACTGTAATACTGAAGAATAAACCTGAGTGTCAGAAAGAATGTGGCTTTGATCTGGCCCCACAGGACCTTTAGTCCTTACTTTGCAAACAGATAAGAGGCAGAAAAGAAAGAGATGTCATTCAGCATTCAGCATAGGGCAGAGATGTTTGAAATTGGCTCCAATGCACCAGAAAGATTGTGTTCTATGCGTCCAAGACTTAGAGCCGAGTTAGTCCAGGCCAGCTCAGGTACACTCCCCCTCAGGCAATCACTCCGCCCCCTGAATGAAAGCCAAATGGCAGTGAGGATGAGATGAATAATTGTCCCCAGGTGAGGGGACAATTTCAGAGACCCCCAGTGACAAGCAAGCCAAGGAATAAAACCAAGAAAGCTTTGCCTTTAGTCACCCCCTTAAGGGAAGTGTTGAGTTTCCCAGGAGAAGTCATGAGGGTGAACATCTGCTTTTCTACTAGTGACCTGAACAGCTGGTGGGGAAAAGTTAAAATGGATAGAGAAAACCCTAGCAAAGCAGCAAATAGATTTGAGTTCATAGTAAAGAATCAAGAGCCAGAGTGAGGTGATACTGATTTCATGTTGACAGAGCTAACAAAACCAGCAGAAGAGTTGGTGATCAAGGTAGCCAGAGCACGTGTGCAGGCACAAATTGCTAGTGGAGCCTTACAAGGTACAGTGGACCAGCTGTGTCCTATTGTAAGCCCTTTGTGGGACGCGAACGATGCAGGCAGCTGTGCAATGTTAACCAGATACCAGGACATAGTCACATTGGAATTAAAAAATTCCATTCCAAAAGCAGTAACTTGGTCAGTAAGAGATAACGTTACACAGGGACAGCACGAGTCACCCACTGACTTTGTGGACAGGCTCTGAGCAGCTGCATGTAAATGCGCAGCCCTGCATCCCTGGTCGGATATGGGAAAGCAGCAGGGGGTTTCCCTGATGTCAGGGCAATCTAGCCCAGACGTCAGGCAGAAACTTGAGAAGCTGAAAGAGCCTGTAAAGAGAGACTTAAAGGCATGAATGAGAAAAGCATAGAAAGTGGATGATAATCAAGAGAGAGAAAAAGGAAAAGAGCTCCCTGCAGCCATGGTGGCAGCTCTGGATCGGCACCAGGGAGAGGACGTGGCATGCCTCTGGATGAAGCAGAAACTGGGGCAACAATATCAGAGGCAGAGGAGGTCCAAAGCAGCCACAGACCAAGCTGGGGCCAAATCAATGTGCATCTTGTAAGAAATCAGGACACTGGAAATAACTCCAGTGCCCAGAGTTAGCAGACAAAGTACACAAAACTCTTGCATCCACTCTAGATGATAAGAAATGACTGAGACTGGCAATTCTTACCCTAGCAGGCCACCGGTTAAAATACAGCTAAAGAATGATAAAGAAGTTGAATTTTTCAGAAATTGTGGAGACACATTTTCACTCTTGAATCAAGCGCTGATACCCAAAAGTGAAAACTGTCTCAAGCAATAGGAGCCACTATAGGCCAGCCAGAAAAAGTTTTCTTCCTGAAACCACTTCAATGTAAAATCAAGAAGAAACTGGGAATACATCAGTTTCTTTATTTACCCAACTCGCCCAAATCTGTCCTATGCAGGGATTTGCTTGAAAATTTGGCAGCAACACTTCTTTTTAGAAAAAGAAAACCTAAATGGAAGGTACCTGAAGACAAATGAGCAGTTTTAGCAGTAGGACTGACAATTGACAGAAGACCAACAAACAAGAAGAACTATTTACAGCAAGTATTGAATCAGGCGTATCCAAGAGTATGGGATACTGATAGCCCAGGAAAATCAAAATGAGCAGACCCTATGAAAATTGAGCTACAGACAAGAGTTAGGCCAGTATTTAGAAAGCAATACCCTTGAAGATTAGAAGCTAGGAAAGGAATAGAGCCAACAATCAATAAATTCCTGACATCAGGACTATTGGAAGAATGGGAGTCAAAATTTAATACTGCTAGATTAGCAATAAAGAAACCTAATGGAACTTAGAGACTAGTGCCAAATTTCCAGACAATTAATGAATTATACTTACTAGCCTACTAGCTAAGCTTGGAGATGATTTTATTTGGTGCAGGGAAGGTCCATGGGCAGGTGCTGTGGAGAGCCGTTCCCTCTTGGTCTGAGAGAGCAGCTCCCCCAGCCCACCTTGCTCTCATGCCCGGAGGTTGTAATGTGCGCTCGACCGGCAGCCGAGGGAGGGCTCTTGACACCGTGTCTGATGCAACAGGATTTATTGAAGGTAAGTCAGAGGGTGCAGGTTGGGTGAGGGTGAGAAGAGGGACAGGAGGAGGCAGGAGCACAAGCACTGTAACATGACACCTAAGGCACCTGCAAGCTGCTGGGGAAGCCTCAAGTCTGCTCAGTGAGCCACATGTGCCCTCAGCATTGGGACAGCCACCTTTCCCTCAGTGAGCCTCACATCCCAGGGTCAGCAAATCAAGAGGCACCAGGCATGCTGTAGGTGACTCAGAGCGAGTGCAGTGGGTCATGGTGGCCAGGGGCCAGAAGCAGGCAGAAAGCCATCGGGGCTGGGGAAAAGGCTCTGCTCTGCTTACAGCGTGGGCTGAGGGCCGGGAGAGCTCCATTTCCCCCTTGAGATGTTGGAGACGGGGCCTTTCAGCCTCCTGATAGGGCTGCCCCTGGCTGCAGGCAGCCAAAGGAGTACGACGACACAAGGCCGAGAGCGGCAAAGCAAAGAGCCAGCCGTGCACAGCACAGGGAGGTGGCCCAGTGCAAAGCCAGCGTGGCACTCTGAAGGTGCCCACTGCACTCTCATGTGTGCCTGGCCTGGGAAGGACAGGAATGCCCGTGGTCCAAGAGGGCCTTTCTGTGGCCCCTGTGGGCTCAAAGCTGCTGCTCTTCTGGCTCAATGGGGCCTAAAGCCACAGAGCTCGGCCTCCCCCACAGCAACAGGAACAAGACTTGGCAATCAGGCAGTGGAGCTCAATGCCTAAGGCTGAGGGGTGGGAGGCTGCAGTCTGGAGCACAGGGAGGGCACACGCCCAGCCCCACAACAGCTGGCCTCAGAGCCCTGAAAGGCCAGGACCAAGGTTCCACACCTGATTCCAGGGGGTCCCTCCAACGGGCCACCGACCTGGAAGCACAAGAGCAGCAGGCTGTCAGGATCAAGGCAGCTGCCAGGGGGCTGCTTGTGGCCTCTGACAGCTAATTGCTCAAGGCTTAGCAGTGCCTCAGCCCCTCAGGGTCTCCCCCAGCCTGGCCAAGCTTGCAGGCAGCAGCGCCGCAGCCCCACAGCAGCTCCAGGGGAGCCCCATCCAGAGGCACCTGGGAGCCCTCAGCAAGGCAGCCAGCAGCACCCGGGCAGGAAGACACGATGGCCCTTCCCGCCTGGCACAGGGCTTGTGGCCACCTCCAGGCACCGCTCTGGCAGGGATCCCCGCGGCTCTGGCCCCTGCCCAGCCGCTCGGTGGGCAGCACAAAGGCTTCAGCAGAACCACCAAAGGCCAAGGGGCTTCTGGCCATTTTCGCTGCAACACTGCATGCCTGGGCAGCTGGCTGTGCACAAGCACCCTTTCCCCCCTCTTCCCCTATGCCTTCTAGACATGGTGCAGGAAAAGAAAGATCCTGGGACTCTGTGTATTGAAAGATATTCTATATTTACATACTCAAAACCAACGAAAATAAAACTACAAAAATCTTGAAGAAGAAAGAGAAAATTTCTGCTGGCTCAAATGACCCCAGCAGACAGTCCTTCAGATCACCTCTCTGGGGAGCTCCAGCAGAACAGCAAGGAAGTGCCGCACAGACGAGGCCGTTTCCTCCATGCGCTGCAGAATCAATCTCGCAGCCTGTGCCATGGGGAGTAGGGAGCCCTCTGTACAGCCCGGAGAATTAAACAAGATTCAATGGCAGCATCTCTGGTTGCAGGACTGCTGTCATATGGCATTTCTTCAAGGGCTGCAAGAGAGAGGAACAGAGGCAAGGTCAGATCCCGCATGTGCAGGAAGCCGAGGAGAGCCCCCTGCCAGGGCCATCCCGGCTGTCTCTTGCCATGGCCCGCAGGGAGCAGGGAGCAAGGGGATCAGCCTGAAGGTGCTGGCCACAAATGGCACACGTGGCCCTGAAATCTCACCGGAGCAGAGCCCTCCGCAGCCGGGGCAGGGCTTGCAGCTGCCCCCTCCAGCCCCTGGGTCAGCCCGCTGCCCTCACTCACTCACCACTGCAGATCAGCTGGAGCTCTTGCTGCTGCCCCCTCAGGTGCTGCCCGGCCATGCCTGTGAACACAGAGCCTGTCATGGCCCCAGCGGCACAGCTCCCTGCCAGCGGTGCTGCCGGCGCTGTGGCCACACGGGCTGCTGGCCTGGCAGGGCTCAGCCCAGCCCTTGCCGCACGCTGCCGGCCCAGGGCACGGCTGCCAGAGGGCGGCAGCAGCAATGCCCAGGCCAGGCAGGGCTGCACGGCGCTGGGCCTGGCTGGCACTGCTGGCTCTGCTGCGGCAGGCTGGTGAAGGAGCCCAGGCTCGTGGCTCACCCATGAACCTGACGGCCGCCTCTCACAGGGACTCCTGTGGGCTCTGCAGGTAGCGCAGGGCCCGGCACAGTTGCTCGGCCGCTCGGCTCCTGTCCTCTGCCAGCTGCAGAGAACGGCAGGAGGGAAGGGTTGGCGCAGGCTCAGCCCCTTGGTCGGGCGCTGTCTGCGCCCAGCCCCAGCCTCCCCTGTCCGCACAGCCCTGAGGCGCGGCCAGCAGCCGCTGGCCAAGGATTCCCAGGGGCAGGGGGCCAGAGGGCCGGCTGCTGCCCGGGGAGCCGCAGTGCCGCCCCGCAGCCAGGCCTAGCCGGGGTTCCATGGGCAACTGGCTCTGGCCCACAGGAGCCTGGATGGCCTCTGGCTGCAGCAGCGGGCACAGCTGCCAGCCCCGCACGCTGAGCACTGCCCCCAGGGACCTTGGCCATGCTGAGGCTGAGGGTTCTCAGCTTCTCTTACCAGGCATTCGCCAAAGCTCTGATCCACATGTAGCATTTGTTTGATATCCCTAGTCTTCAGGAATCTGGCTGAGGAATGCAGTGTTTCCCGGGAGGCCTGGAGAGCAGCAGAGATGCACAGATGGCCCCACAGTCCAGGGCACAGGAAACCATCCCTATGGCACAGGCTGGAGGCGGCTGCAGCCCACAAGGTGCCAGGGCAGGAGGCAGCCCAAGCCCCTGCCAGGGGGACAGCAGCTGGCCACAAGTGCTCACCTCAGCAACAATCTGATTCTCATCATGGCAGTGGAAGTAGAGAGGGAGCAGGCTCTGGCGCACGTGGGACTTGAGGGCCTTTCTTGCCTCTTCTGTTAACAGGTCCAGCATCTCTTGAAAGACAGCCATGCAGCTCAGCTGCACCTGGATATCATCCTGGATGAAAGGAAAGGGCAAAAGACCTGAGCATCAGCTGCTTCAGGTCCCCCAGGGCACAGGCCTGCATCTGCACAGGGCACCAATGGCCTGGGCAGCAGCCAGTGGCTGTGGCTGTGGGCACAGAGACTTACCCTGTCAAAGAGTGGCAGGAGCGTCTCAGCCAGCTGCAGGGCGATGGGGGTGGGTATTGGGGCGCCATTATCCAGGAGCAAATATCTGAGTAGAAGAATGCTCATCCTGATCATGTTGTTGTCATTTTCCTCCAGGAGCTCCACAAGACTTTCAGTCAGGCTCTGCATTTTTTCAGCCTGTGCGGAACACCACTTTGTGAAAGGCCGCCCTGCTGCCGCAGGGCCGAGAGGCCAAAGGCCTGTCTCAAAGCTCTGGGGCAGCTGAAGCGGGAGACAGGAGAGCTGGGAGCAGCTGCCCCAGCGGCCGAAGCCCAGGCAAGGCCAAGCAACTGCTTTGCCCAGCCCCACGCTAACTGCACAGCTTCAACCACTGCCCCCTTCTCACCATGGAGGGATTCTTGCCCAGCACTACGAGGCCTCGGAGTGCCAAGTAACGCCTGGCCATGTGCTCGCTCTGCAGGTTCTGTGCCAGGATCTCCAGAACGCTGTCACTGCATTCGCTCAAGTCCAGGCACTCGAGGACCTGAAGGGCACAGGGCAGTGACAGGGGAGCCGGCTGGCAGGAGCCCAGCAGCGCACAGGGCCGGGCCCAGGCAGGCAGCACAGGGCACGGGCACTGTCCTGGCAGCTGTGGCTGCGAGAGGCCAGAGAGCTGGGAGGCAGCTCAGCCAGGCAGCGCTGGCCTTGAGGCTCACCTCCACAAGGAATGCCAGGGCAGGGAAATCCCAGTATGGCATCTCTTTGCCGAGCAGGGCGAGCAGGTAGAATGCAACCGTGGAACAAAAGTGGATGGCTAAACAGTGAATTTCTCTGAAGAGGGGAAAAAGAAAACAAGAGCCTGAGCTAGTGAGGAAAACCTCTCCCAGGCATGACTCATCCAGTTCTCATCTTTCCCCAGCACCCTTCCAGCAAGGGGACGTGGGCTGTGGAGAGCTTTGTCGCAGAGTGGCTTGAGGAAAGGGGACACAGCTAATTCAATTTGATAAAGAAGTCTTAGCTAGAGCAGAGGCCTCTTCAAGGCTAGAGTGTCCTTGTGGATAAGAAGAATACAGAAGCTGCTGTGCTTGCTAACCACAGGAATGTAACTAAAAGGCTAGATTAGACGAGGCTGACATGTAGCTGAATAGCCAATCCTGAGCTCAGCTTTTGCAATATGTATGAGACTCATTAGACACTGTATTTAAGTTGCTGAACTAATCAATAAATTGAACCTGTGATGAACCATCTGGTGTCCTGGTCTCCTTCCTTCAATAAATGGTGACCCCAAACGTTGACCCCCTCGTCTCACACTTAAAGAAAAAGGGGGAGGACGCACCACGGTCGAGGAAGTTGGAGTTGGGTCCTGTTTGCAGCCAGGACGGTGCCGGAATTTTGAAGCACCCTTGGGGTTCACATCAGTGACTCAAGCCATACGTTCTGCCGGAGCCTGGACAGCTGCAAAGAGCATGCTCACTAATAGGTATGGATAGGCAAGCAGCATATGATCTTTTCGCCGCTTTATTTAGAAAGGCAAGGAGTAAAGGGGATAGATTTAAAAAAGGAGCTACCAGGGTTGTTAGCCTATGGCTATGCTAAGGGGGCTTTCCTTAATCCACATACGGTTCATGAACTTGCGGAATGGAGAAAATCTGGGGATATACTATGGGAAGCGGTGTTAGAAGATGATAAGACAGCAAAGAAATTGGGCAAGCTATGGCGAGTAGTACACAATACACTGCTTCAACATGTTTCTGAGCGTAAGGCGGCAGAAAGGGTGACAGAAGCTCATAAGAGGAACGTAGGGTATGGTCGTGAGGACGATCCTCTCGCACCTTCGGTAAACAAGGTGTTAATACTGACCGGTTCACAACAGTGTGGTATGGAGGATCTTGTTACAGGCACGGGGGGGCTGTCTGCACCTCCTCTGTCGGAGGAGGAGGACGAGTTGGTGGATCGCGGGGAACGCTAGCAGAGCCCGCCACCCCCCCGTAGGGAATGCGAGCTCAGCCTGCCACCCCCCCGTAGGGAACGCGAGCTAAGCCCGCCACCCCCCACAGAGAGAGCGAGCCAAGCCTGCTGCCTCCCCCACCCAAACGGCCTGCGCAGAAGCGCCAACAGTGCAAAACTCTCAGAGAGTCAGATCCTATCCCAGGGGCACTCAGTGACCTATGGGGGGAGATGGTTTAACAGAGGAGAGAGGCTTGGGCTACTCTGGCAAAAGAGGCAATGCAAGTGGGGGATGATGAGGCAATGGAGGCTGCTTCTGCTCTTGCTGTCCGGTTACATACACGCCACAGTATGATGCTCAGGGGAACCACACACAGAATCTGGCAGAGTATACTCCTTTAGACTGGAAGTTGTTATCGCAGTTGTGATCCACAGTTAGTCAGTTCGGTGTGAAAAGCGAACCTGTTAGGCAGATGCTGGATTATCTCTTTAATATGCACATTTTGTGCCCGAATGATTTGAGGGGAATAGTGCGGCTAATATTTACTCAGCATCAGAAGTTGTTGTTAATGAGCATTGGCATGCCTTGGCTAATGAGTCGGTTGCGACACAGCGAGCTCAGGGGGACCCACTGCATGGAGTGACAGTGGATGAGCTCATGGGCTTAGGGGCATATTTGCGCACGGAGGCACAGTTGATATCAGGAGCGGATAAGCTTGTAGAAGCCATGCGGTTAGTACGTGCTGCAATAGACAGGGTTAAAGAGCCAGGAGGGCTGCCGGCGTACATGGGCATAAAACAAGGTAGAGAGGAATCGTTTGGGAGTTTTATTGACAAAGGAGCTGCGGCTATAGACTGGGCGGGAGTTGCAGAATACATGAAGGGGGCGCTATTGAAGCAGTGTGCCTTACAGAATAGCCATCCAGCCACGCAAAGGGTGCTAGCCACTCAGGGAGCAAATTGGACCATTGAGGAAGTGCTAGAGCGAATGGCATTACAGTCAACAGCCTCACAAGCATTCTTAGTGGATGCCTTAAAGGAATTAGGATTAGGGCTGCAAAAGCAAGCAGAATCCACTCAAAATCAAGTGTTAGCTGCTCTTGCTCCTCTCCGAAATGGCTCAATGGAAGTCACGCAGGGAGGCTTGAGAACATGCCCCAAATGTTACCAATGCAGCAATGGGGGACACACGCACCGAGAATGTAGAGTGGCCGGCGTGTGGTGCCAAAGCTGCCAATCCAGCTCCCACAACACTACGGCTTGCCGGCGCTGATCGGGAAACGGTCGGCAGAGCGTGTTCAGTGGCGGCGCCCAGACACAAGTTGCCGCCGTGACATCAGCGCCACCTCCTGTCTGCAGCCAGCAACAGCAGGGAGCCTTGGCTTGGACATAGCAGCCTCAGTAGACGTCACTTTAATGACGAACCAGCCTGAAAGGATACCAACTGGAGTATGTCCTCTCATGCTACAAGGACAAAAATGTGGAGCATTATTATTAGGACGTTCCTCGACATCCATGCTGGGACTATTTGTATTGCCTGGAGTCATAGATGCGGACTATACCGGAGAAATACAAATCATTACACCCCTTATCCCCCGGTTAAAATAACAAAAGGTCAACGCGTTGCACAATTGGTACCGCTACCGCAGATGACATCGGGTATTCCATCCCTTATTGGACAGAAGCGTGATGGAAAGGGTTTTGGCTCTACCGGTGCTACACTCCTGACTGTAGATCTACAAGAGAGGCAAAAACAAAGAGTTGAGATTACCCATGAACATCAGAGCATAACCCTTTATGGATTATTGGATACGGGAGCAGACACCAGCATTATATCGCCAGAACATGGCCACAGCATTGGCCCCTGCTCCCATCAATTAATATGCTCACAGGAGTAGGAGGACTTACTTTGGCAAGCAAAACACCGCCTCTGTCGGTGCGCATTGATGGGCAACAAGTGTCCATTGTGTTCTCAGTCATTCAGTTGCCCCCTACAGTCTCTTGCCTGATAGGCAGGGATGTTTTAACACAGCTGGGGGTGGTGTTGACCAATCACCACCCTTTGGGGTAATTGCCATTGCTTGGACTTTCCCCATTCCACTCACCTGGAAAACAGATACACCGGTGATGGTTAAGCAATGGCCCTTGAAAGGGGAGAGTCTTATGCATGCCCATGAATTGGTGAAGGAACAATACGAGGAAGGACATGTATGACTCTCAACAAGTCCGTGGAACATGCCTATTTTTGTGATCAAGAAGTCAGGGAAATACCTCCTGGTACATGATCTACGAGCTGTGAATGACCAGATGGAACCGATGGGGGCCTTGCAGCCTGGTCTTCCAAATCCAGCCATGATCCCACAAGATTGGCCACTTCTAATCATTGATTTAAAGGATTGTTTTTTCGCTATTGGGCTGCATCCCGATGATACGAAGAGTTTTGCCTTTACCCTACCAGCAATAAATCGTGGGGAACCAGACAAAAGGCTTGAATGGACGACATTGCCGCAGGGGATGCGGAACTCCCCCACATTGTGCCAGCTTTATGTTGACGCTGCATTACAGCCATTACGTCAGCAGTGGCCAGCTACCATAATAAATCATTACATGGATGACATCTTTTTTGTGCAGCAACAGACATTTTCCCCTTTACAGGTTGACAGCATCAGAGACACTCTTGCAGCATCTTCACTTGTTATTGCCACAGAGAAAATTCAGACCACAAAACCATGGAAGTATTTGGGATGGACTCTAATGGACCAAACAGTGGTACCCCAAAAATTAGAACTGCGCTTGGACATTAAGACTTTACATGATGCTCAAAAGTTGCTAGGAGACTTACAGTGGCTTAAACCCATTGTGGGAATACCAAATCGCTTGTTGGAAACCCTGCGACCCTTGTTAAAGGGCACTGACCCCACTACCCCTGTGTGCCTCATGAAGGAACACCATCTTGCCTTGCAGCAAATCAGTAATTGTGTACAACAAGGATATGTGTCTCGTCGACAACTAGATTGCCCTATTGACCTCACCGTTTGGAATAGCCCTTGTCACCTGCTTGGCTCTGTCTCCCAATACGAGAACAAAACGGGGGAGATACGGGTATTTGAATGGCTGTCACCACCATTACAACATAAAAGAACAATATTTTCAAAAATTGAACAATTAGCTGCGTTGATTAAAAAAGGCCGTCTCAGAAT
Organism: Melospiza georgiana; assembly: GCF_028018845.1. NCBI lineage: Eukaryota > Metazoa > Chordata > Aves > Passeriformes > Passerellidae > Melospiza > Melospiza georgiana. The sequence goes on along the minus strand of NC_080461.1, from coordinate 4,357,882 downwards.
TAGAAGTGGACGGTCGAGAACCTGCCACTTTTAGGTTACCCATGGAAAAAGAGACGCTGGACTGGTACCTGGTTAATTCAATGGACTTACAGGAAGCATTATTGACATCATCTGCAAAGGTAGAGACAAGCAAGTTAGTGCCCAGGGTCCTGCAATGGATGGCAGAATGGGACTGGATCGCTCAGCCGCTAAGAAGAGAGTGCCCCATAGAAGGAGCCACCACAGACTTCACAGACGCAGGGAAGAAATCGAGACGTGCTGCTGTCACTTGGCAAGAAAAAGGACAATGGAAGCATCAACTTCTTACAGCAGACCCTGCAGACAGCCTACAAACCTTAGAATTGTTAGCAGTCGTATGGGCAATGTCTAACCTGCATGAGCCCTTGAATGTGGTCACAGACTCCATGTATGTTGCTGGGGTAGCCAGACATATAGAAGGAGCAGCAATTAAGGAAGTGAATAACAAACAGCTGTATGAGTTACTGGTTCAATTAAGGAAAGCTCTCCGGGATAGAAGTGCAGTGTATTCTGTAATCCATATGAGGAGTCATAAGTGGTCTGAAGGTCTGGGGGAAGGGAATGAGCGTGCAGAGAAGTTGGTTACCTTACCCATTGATAACTCTTGTCCTGTTGATAAGCATACATTGGCAAGAGAAGCCCATAGTAGATATCATCAAAATGCAAAAGGGTTGGCGAGGAATTTTGATTTGGACTTATCAGAAGCTAAGGCCATTGTCATGTCCAATATGCAGTTATCATAATGGGGGAATAGGTCTGGGCTGCGGAGTTAATCCGCGAGGTTTAGAAATGAATGAGAAATGGTAAATGGATGTCACGCATGTAGCTAGATTTGGCAGGCTTAAGTATGTGCATGTTACGATAGATACATATAGCCATTATATATGGGCTACAGCTCAGGGAGGAGAGAAAGCGATACATGTGATCAGGCATTTATTGAGTTGCTTTGCTGTTATGGGAGTCCCACAAGGTATCAAAACGGATAATGGTCTGGCTTACACAAGTGCTAGAGTCCGAAAGTTTTTGGACCAATGGTCTGTCAAGCATGTGACGGGTATTCCGCATTCCCCCACAGGACAGGCGATAGTAGAAAGAGCAAATGGTACCCTCAAACAATATATTGACAAACACCAGGATTTAAAGGACCCACAAGCATGCCTGGCTAAGGTTTTGTATGTGATCAATCATTTATGTATTTTTGGGGAGTACGAGGCCCCCCCCTGCAGTTAAACATCACCCGAGATCAGGTCAGGAAACTATTAAGGAAACAGAGGTCTGGGTGAAGAACCCAAGCACAGGGATATGGGAAAAACTCACAAAAGTGCTGTATTGTGGTCAGGGATATCTTTGTGTTTCCTCATCAACAGGGCCTTTGTGGGTGTCTGCCAAGTGGACTAAACCTGTCTTTAATGCAGCATCTGGTGAACAACCTAAAGGAGGGGGACAAGGAGCGCCTGAAGAAGAAGCTGCTGCTGATTTTACAACCCTTATTGCTGCAGCTGAAGGGACACTCGAAAGCAGTGGACAGAGCAGTGACATGCCGCTACCGGACGGCCAGGGAGCTGATTGACACTGTTGAAGCACTATCGACCTTCCACATATAAGGACCAGCGAGGGAGCGCTGCCTTGAGTGTCGCAGCCCCTGTTGTGCTGCGTGGGTAGCTCTGTATTGTGGGGGTTGTGGTAAAACCTTTTGTTAGAACAGTCCAGGATCTGGGGTTTATGGTGTAACACCTGCAAGCATGACTATGCATGGGGAGAAGACTGACAAAGGGAACTAAGGAGACAGACGGGACTAGGTACGGCTCTAGCTTTAAATCTTTATGAATCTCCTGAGCAGAAAATCTTGGCCTATTACCAGTGGGAGGTACAGTGTATTGTGAAAAGAGTTAAAGCTCAAAGTAAGTCATACATAGCTTCTGCTAGGTGTAGAAAATTGGTGCCTTTAACACAGCATTCGGTTGTAGGACCCATCAGAGGAGATCCCGATCAGGCATTGGACTCCTGCATCGAGGCCCTACAGAGATGGAGATTGCAAGAGTTAGGATTGATGAGGTTAAAGACAGATAAGAAAAGGAAAGCAAGAAAGAAAACAGAAAAATGAGGCTTATTTTTGTTATACTGCTCAGTGCTGTGACAGATGGGGCAGTAGGAGTAACGCGCTTTAATCAGCCAAGAGATAACATATGGATAAGGCTTGCTAATCAAACTAACCAATCATCGCTTTGTCTTAGCCTTGGAGAGGTTACTAACCCATTTTGAACATGCTTGGTGGGGCTTCCAGTGTGATCTCCTCGGGAATTTTGCAGTCTGATTGATAACCAAACTCTATGCATGCACAATATGACAAACATTAGGTTACCCACACAAGGGTACACTACAAGTCAAAGTGACAGTTACCGCCAATGCTTAATAATCTTATCACTTAATACTACTTTGTACTCTCCTCCAGAGGAGTTGGATATCTTCGGAAGTGCAAACGCCAGTATGACTAACACCTCAAATGGTGGATGGTTCAGTTTCGATCCCTTAGATCCCCAGAATTTAAATCAGCATAGAGGAACATGGGCTACCCTAGATTCATCCCTGAATTTGGGTACAGTGTCTCAGCAGCTTTATAGCCAATGTAACGGCACTAACATCACGGCACTGATGAAATTACCCACAGGGATATTTTGAATTTGTGGAAACAGAGCTTGGAATGGTATACCAGCCAGGCCATAGGGTGGACCTTGCTATTTGGGAAAATTGTCATTGTTTCACCCCAATGTGTCTTTATTAATGCAGTTGAGTCAAAATTCAAGCAGGAAGAGACACAGCCTGCATGACTTAGACTGCAGCCAGATAGGAGACCCACAGTTTTGGAGTGAGTTAAAGCAAGTGATAGTTTCAACTATCTTGCCAGGAGGAGCTGCAAATAAAGCTAATGAACTTAGCAAAGCAATTGGGATGCTGGGCCAAGGATGAGCTAAACAAGACATCACAGATATGCTAACCGCAGATGTGCAAAGTGTTAATCATGCTGTTTTGCAAAATAGAGCCGCTATAGATTTTTTGCTTTTAGCACAAGGGCATGGATGTGAAGAGTTTGAGGGAATGTGTTGCATGAATTTGTCCAATCACTCTGTATCTATTCATGCGAAGATAAAAGAATTATAGCAGGGACTTCACAATCTTAAAGAAGAAGAGGGTTTAGGAATCGACAAATGGCTTAAAAGCTTAGGACTTGGACTGTGGCTGAGAAACTTTGTGACATATGCTATAGGGATACTGGGTGTGATTTTGATGCTTTTGCTTATTTTGCCTTGTATCTTTAATTGTATTCAAAACGTGGTCAGCCAAATGACAGAAAGAACCTGGCAGACTAGCCTCCTTGTCCAAGAACAAAACGGGGGAAGTGTGGAGAGTTTTGTCAAAGAGTGGTTTGAGGAGAGGGGACACAGATGAATCAATTTGGTAAAGATGTCCTAACTAGGGCAGAGGCCCTTTGTGCAGGCAGGGTGTCTGTTGGGAATTTAGCCAACTAGAGAATGGAAAAGTACAAGGCCGTGGCTAATTCCAAGTCCTGCACCTGCAAGATAGCGTGTCCTTGGGCCTAGCTGAGTATGATAACAAGTGGACAGAGAGAAGTAAGAAATAGAGAACGTAGGCCCAAAGGAATGAGGAAGAGTTGATGGTATAGTTTACCCAATAGATCGCTTGGCTTACAGAATATTCATAAGCTTATTACTTGCTGTATAAGTGTCTTAAGCTTTCTTCAATAAAGGGGACCTGTTGATGATGTTATACCATCTGGTGTCCTGGTCTCCCTCCTTTGACATCTTGCCAAGTGTTTTGGGAACAGATGAGAGGTGACCCTCATGAAACCACTGCCTTCCAGACTTGTCCTGGCAATATTCCTATGGGAACCACTCCGTGAGATAAGGAAATTTGGAGGTGAAACTCCAATTCTGGCCATACGTGCCTGGAGCAGAATGTCAGATCTTTTCCATAGGAAGGAAAGCACGGAGCACCACTGTTTCAATAGTGGATGAGACCCTCAACATGCCAAGGTCAGCCTGACTAGTCAGGTGGCTCTTGGGAGGTCAAACCAGCCAGACCTGTACTGTATTCCTTTGTTTTTATGGGGCCCTGAAGTGTCACAATGGTGCCTTGGTTCTGTGGGGCTCTACACTGCCACAACGGCTCCTTGATTACAAGAAGACCTGAAAAGTCACAATGGACCCCTTGTTCGATGGGATCCCACAGTGTCACAGTGGCTCCCGGGTTTCACAATGGTCCCACTGATTCCATGAGGCCTTGCAGTGTCACAATGGTCTCCATGGTTCCCCAGGCCCCACAATGTCACAGGACTCCTCTGTTCCATGAGTCCTGCAATGTCACAATGGACCTTTAGACCCTGGAGGTTTTCAGTGTCACAATGGTCTCATTTTGGCTCCACAGTCTCACAATGGTCCTTTGATAACAGGAGGACCTGCAATGTCACAATGGACCTTTGCCTCCATGCAGCCCTGCAGTGTCACAAAGGCCTCTTGGTTTCACCAGACCCCACAGTATGAAAATAGTCCTCTTGGTTCTGTGGTGACCCCCAGGGTCAGAATGGTCTCACTGGTTCCAGGAGGCCTCACAGTGTCACAATGCATTGCTTATTCCATGGATCCTCATAGTGTCACAATGATCTCCATGATTCCATGAGTCCCCTCAGTGTAACAATGATCTTCTTGGCTCCATGGTGCCCCACAGTGTCACAATGGCCCTTTGTTCCATGAGGCTGGGAAGTGTCACAATGGCCTCTCCATGATTACATAAGGACTTGCAATGTCACAATGGACCTTTGCCTCCATGGGGTCTTGCTATATCACAATGATCCCTACATTCCATGGAGCCACACAGAGTCAGCACGATCCCCTTGGTTCCATGAGGCCCAGCAATGTCACAGTGCTTTCCATGATTCCATGAGGCCCCACAGTGTCACAATGGTCCCTTGGTGTCACAGGGCCCCACAGTGTCACAACGATCCCTTGGTCTCACAGAGCCCCACAGTGTCACAATGGTCCCTTGGTTCCATGGGCCCTGTGCTGCGGCATTCCACCCTCCCCTTCTCAGGCCACCCTGCCAGCTGAGAAATGCTCCTTGGGCCTCAGCCTTGGCCAACAGCCCCTGGGCTCAGCTCCTCTGCAGCTCATCACAAACATTGTCTGCTCCAGGCACTGCTGCTGCCCAACCAGCTCCTGGTTTCTGTAGGAACAGCCCTGGGAACTGTTTTTGTTCCCTCAGTGGTACAACATCCCTGTTCTCACACTGCCAAAGAAAGCTGTTGATGCCAATTGCGGCCAGGATGAACCATTGCTGGGACTGAAGCCCCTCTCTTGGGGCCCTACAAACAGCGCTCCAAAAGGAGCCCTTGGAGCTCTCCTGGGCCAGCAACTCCCTCTGAGTGGGGCCTCTCCCAGCCGGGAACTCTCCTGTTACTGCACTCGGGGATCCTGAACAATGATGGAGCCTGGGCTGATTCCCCCACTCCTCCAGGCTCAACCCTTTGTCCTTTGCTGGGGAGATGCCAAAGGATCCACAGGGAGCATTGCCTGCCCTCAGGGGAATTTCTTACAGGTGTCTTGTACTGACTCTTTGTGTCTGTGTGTACATGGGAGTGTCAGTACTAGGGAAATGTGGCAGAAATGCTGCTCTCTGAGGGCTTGTAGTGCCTTGGATAGCTGAGTCAGTCAGGCCTGTAAGTAAGGTTACATCATGACAAATAAGTTATGAGGTTTTTTTTTTTTTGCAAAGTTTACTATGTTATAAGCTAAGTTGAATATTGTTTAATGTTATTCCACTAATAAATCCTTAAGTCATTGGTTGTAAATGAGGTTAAATTCTGTTAAGTGCTGTTCTTTTCCTAAATTGTGAAGTTGAAGGTATCAGTTAAGGTTAAGGTATCAGTGAAGTCCTGTTAAGTTTGACCTTTGTCAAGCTTTTATTTCTTTATTCATTTTATCCTTGCCCTCACTGTCCTTGTGTCTCACACACTGGTACAGTTCTCAGCTCATTTCTGGTTTGATTGCCTGGATTCTGTTTGGTTTTGTTGCTGCTTTGTTTCTTTCGTGTGCCTGAAGTGTCCACTCAGGAGCAGAGTGACTCTTGCCAAGGAACTTTTTGCTGCTGCACCTTAATAATAAATCTGGTTTTTGCTGCTCCCTTGCTGGGGATTTTTCAGCGCTCTCAAGGCCTCGTTGGTAATAGGGTGAAGGAGCCCTGGCCAAGGCTCTGGCCCTGGGGGACATGGGGACGCTGCCGGGGGGTCCCTGTCCCCCTGTGCCACCCCCAGGGCCCCAGCCCCCCGTCCCGGTGTCAGGCTCTGGGGTCGATCTCGTGGAACATCCTCTGGGGGAGGCTGTGGGGCCGGGGGCGGGGGGACCCAGGGGGACAGGGGACCCTGCTGTGCATGAGCAGCGTTGGACTGCTCTGAGGGGAGCTGTGAGGGGACCGGGGCAGAGTGACCTCCCCAGGGACCTCACACAGCCGCTGTGATGTCACACTGCCCCTGTGATGTCACAGCCCCTATGATGCCACACAGCTCTTTTGCAATGTCACACAGCCACCAGTGATGTCACAGCCCACTCTGGGTTGTCACACAGCCCCTGTGATCTCACACAGCTAACTATGAGATGTCACCCTATGATGTGCTATATCTGCTTTGTGATGTCACAGAAGTCTCTGTGATGTCACAACCTGCTCTATGATGTTACACAGCCACCCAGTGATGTCAAAACCCACTCTCTGATGTCACAGATCCCCCTTCGATGATGGCAGACACTGCTCTATTGCCTCACACTATGATGTCACAGACAGCTTTGTGATGTCACAAACCCCTCAGGGATGCCACGAGACCTTTTCTGTACTGTCATACTGGCATTCTTTAATGTCACAGCACATACTTTGAACCTCACAGTCAGCTCTATGATGTCATCCAGCCATGCCATGGTGCCACAGCCTGTTCTGTGATGTCACAGAATCCCCTCTATGATGCTGTAGCTGCTCAGTGACTTCCACAACAAACTCTCTAATGTCATAGACCAATCTGTTGACTTCAAAATTGCTTCCTAGAGCACTATATTCTAATAATTGATAAAGCTCCTGAACTGTGGAGTAAATTACTCAGGTTAAAATCATTCTGTCCGATCATGATCAGAATCAATCAGAGATGTATTTATATAAACATATCTGGTATTCCATCATTAATCCTGTGGGACAAATTGGGGTAAAGTTCAATTCCACCTCTCCAATCCTTTACACATTAACCTTTGACAAATTCTTGGGCTGGGATTGGATCCAGCTGTTCCCAGGCTCCTCTCTTAGAAGGAATTGAACTAGTCTAGGAGCCCTGCAGGGGTTTGAGGATCCATGGTGGCTGTTGGGTGTACTTTCTGCACCTCATGTATCAGGAGGAGTTTCTCCAATAAAGAAACAAAGCTTTTGCCTGAATCTCCCACTGTGCCCATGACAGGAACCCCTGTGAGTGTCTGGAACATCCCGGCTCTTTGGCAGCCTGGGCACTCCTGGGATGTCACCATGGACTGCCGTGAGTGCCTGTGACAGATCTGTGCCTTTGCAGCCCAAGGTCCCCTGGGATGTCACCATGGAATGGCTGTGACTGCCTCTGACCACAGGGCTCTTTACCATCCTCAGAAAGCCCTGGGAGGTCTCCATGGAGTCCCTGTCTGTGCCTGTGACATTCCAGCTCTTGATCAGCCTGGAGACTCTTGGAAAGTCCCCACGGAACCCCTCTGAGGGCCTGTGACAAATCTGATCCTTAGCAGGTAACCATCACCAGGCCCCTATTGCTATGGTCGGTTTCCATGGCAACCATCACCAGCCTCCTGTTGCTATGGTCAATCCCATGGCAGCTCCATGGAGACCCCATGCCGGAGTGGTTGCCATGGACACCAGCTCAGGCCTGCAGACAGAGTCGTTGCCATGGCAACCATTTGCAGCCCCCATCCCCAGGCTCATGGGATCCCAGAACCACAGAATTGGCTGAGCTGGGAGGGACCCATCAGGATCCTCCAGTCCAACTGCTGGCCCTGCCAAGGACACCCCAACAATGCCAGCCTGGGCCTGGCAGCGCTGGCCAAACGCTGCTGGAGCTCAGAGAGCCCTGGAGCTGGGACCCTTCCCTGGGGAGCCTGGGCAGGGCCCCAGCAGCCTCTGGGCAAAAACATTTTCCTGACATCCAACCGGATCCTGCCCCGACTCAGCTGCAGCCGTTCCCTCCACTCCTGTCCCTGGGCACCAGAGGGAAGAGGTTCCCACAGCCCCAGCCAGGGACCCGCTCCCAAGGCTGTTGCCATGGCCACCAGGGCTGGGACCAGCTGGGATGCTCGGTTTCCATGGGCCGGGGTTCAGGAATGGGATTCCCCAATTTCCTGCCCCCGCTAAAACTGCGCTGCCCTCTCTGCCCTCCCGCCTCTCATGGAAAGAACAGAAGGCAAAGATCCTGGGCTAGGATAAGAACAATTTATTGGGAACAGCAACCAGATAAGGAACAAACAAAAACAGAAATGATATTGATAACAGAAGGGATAAATAAAACTGTTTACAGGGAAAACTAATACATCAATAACAGGCTCTTCCTGGTGATGTATTTTCCCTGCCTTGAAGGGAAAACCTTCTCCTCAGGGAGAGAGAGAGTCCATTACCTGCCCCTGGCAATGACCTGAGGTGGGAGTGAATGTAATTACAGGGCCATGGCCAGACCTTCATGTTTTTCCATCCCACATCATGTCATTTTCAGGGACAGGAAAAGGTACAGGTGTCTTCCCAGTATGGATCATGGGGAATATGGATCATCAGGGCTCTTCTCAATGTGGATACTCCAATTATTGGAGTTTGGGCAGTGCACAAAATCCTCCTGCACTTGGGGCATTGGAGGCCTTCCCTTAGTGGTGCCTCCGTTGGTGACTGGTCATGTGAGAGCTCTGGGTGAAGCTCTTCCCACACTGGGTACACTCATAGGCCCTTTCCCCAGTGTGGATGCGCTGGTGGGTGATGAGGGTGGACTTTTGCTTGAAGCCCTTCCCGCAGTTGGTGCAGCGGAAGGACGTCTCCTCTGTGTGAATCCACTCATGCAGGAGGAGATTAGAGCTGCTCTGAAACCTCTTCCCACAGGAGGGGCACTCGTAGGGCCTCTCCCCAGTGTGGATGGGCCGGTGCCTGATGAGGTGGGAGTTGTGCTTGAAGCACTTTCCACACTCGGGGCAGCGGAAGGGCCTCTGTGAATCTGCTGGTGCTGGATGAGACTGGAGCTGGTCCGAAACCTCTTCTGACACTGGGGACACTCATAGGGCCTCTCCCCAGTGTGGATGCGTGGGTGCCTGATGAGTTCTGACCTGTAGCTGAAGCCCTTCCCATACTCCCCACACTCATAGGCCCATTCCCCGGTGTGGATGCTTTGGAGGCTGATCAGGGTGCTGCTCTGCCTGAAGCTCTTCCACACTCCAAGCACTTGTGGGGATTCTCCCCATCATTAACCTGCTCATGGACCACCATCTCTGAGCTCTGGCTGAAGCTCTGTCCACCTTCCTGGCTCAGGCTGGGTCTTTCCTACTCAGAGCACACTGGGCTGGGTTTGCAGCCCCTCCTCCTGTGGGATCTCTGGGGATTTTCCTCCCTGTTGAATTCCCATGCCCTGGAGTCCCTCATAACGGCCTCTTCCTCCAGGTTCTTCCACGGGGATTTTTCCTCCCTGGTCTCCATCCTCAGCTTCTTGTCTGGTGGAGGAAAGACAAGGAGAGGATGGGATTTGCCTCCGTGCCAGAGGGAAGGGGAAGGAGATCCCCCCAGTGCATCCCCAGTAGGATGGTGTTGGCAGCAGGTTTCTCCTGCAGCCAGGGGCTGTGCTGGGCTGGGAGATGGAGCAGGAGAGAGGGGGGAAAGGGGCATTGAATTCCTCCTCACCTTCCTGGGTGTCCTGGGGCATCCTCATCTTCCTCACAGCCTCCTCTTTCACATGGCAATGGTTTGGGAATGGGAAATTTCAGCAGAAAATAGCAGATGTGCACATTGTTTTTTTTACTGGTTTAAGGCAAACCTGGGGAAGGGTCTAAGCCAGAATTACAATTTGATAAGAAAATTAAGATCAAGGCAAAGATACGGAAAAACTGCCTTAAACTGACAGTCAGGATATAACCTGACACCCTGTAGATAAGGGTGGTGGCTTCAGTCCTATTAAATGGTGGCTGCAGTCCAGTGGGAGAGGTGAACATGGTTCTGTCAGAGCAGTGATCCTGTAGAAGTATCTGGCCTTTCTCTGAAGGTCCAGTGCTGGTTGTGGAGCTCTTGTCCTCTGGGAATCCAGTAGGCAAGCTGCTCATGGTGTGGAGTCTCAACTTATATCCAGGTAGGAATGCTTGGAATCCTCCCCCTGGGCGGAGCATCTCACAATGGGATAATGGAATTTTATCAGTCCTGCAGTGACACTCAATGGCCCATTCACAGAAGATATGTCCCCTGGAGGGCATTATCAGGGCTGAGTCATGGAAGAGATAAAGAACATTGCCCCACCTGTTTATAACAGTTTATGGAGATGGTGATTGAAAACATGCATTTGGTTACAGCTTGCATTGCAACCTGAAACAGTGGGGTAATCCCTGCTCAGGGGGTGAACACCACCCCCCCTTACCCAAACAGGCTCAGGTGTAAAACCCCCACCCTGGGAAGGGCACATACACAGGGGACAATGTCACATTTGCCCTGCTCCAGGGGAGGTCTCTGTCCCCGTCACTCCCTTGCCATGCCCTGCTTTCCTCTTTCTTTTAACTCTCTCTAACTCACATTTACTGTTCAATAAAATCCACCTTGGATTTGGTCTCATTAGCGCCTTAATTGGGGCAGAGGCATCTCTCTAGTAATTTTCTTAACCAGATTGAGACATTATTTTTGTGCAGTGAGTTCAGGGCACTGTTGTCTGACCCCAGGTGCCTTTGAGAACAGCATAGTTCCCTCTGAGGAGGTTGTGGTTCTCTCTGGAAGAAGTCTTGGAACTTGGACTCAGCTTCCTCTGAGACACTTATGGAAGAACTGATGAGGAAAATGGCTGTTGTGGGTCTGGATTGTAAAGAAAATATTTTGTTGTCCTTCCTTGAAAAGTTTGTTTAAATCACTGGAGGAAAGGGAGCAAATGATACCAGCGAGACTGACAAGGTTCCTTCACTCCAACGTGAAGAACACATGGCTGCTCAAAGTCCCAGAAGAAGCCCAGCTCGAGTAGCTAAATTCCCAAATAACTCCAGCCAGGGGTCTCCGGGAGGATTCTTTTGAGGAGTGTTTGGAGCCAGCAGATCCCGAACTCGAGCCCCAGATATCTCCGGGCTCCCTAAGAGGAGCTTTTTCGGGGGGAGAGGAGCCACGATCGCCCCTCAGGAGGGTCCCGGGGGGGGTCCACGTGGGGATGGCCCGGTACCGACGGGGCGGGACATTGGTTTTGGGGATCCCCGTGAGAGCCGAGGCTGTGGAACGGGGGACCCCTGGGACGGGGAGAGGGGAAGGGGCGATACCGGAGCTGGGGAACCCCCGGCAGCCAGGAGATGAGGTGGGGACGGGACCCCCTGACCCTGACAGGGGCGTGTCCTTGGGTGACTTCATGGTGCTCGTACCCCCATCAGTCTGCTTAGCCCAGAAATGAGTTCTGCACCTTTAAGGCTGGTTCTGAGAGCGAAAGGGAGGAGGAAGAAGCTGCAGTTTGTTTTCAGATACTGCACTCACTCCTCCACATTCCGGCTTCTGGATGGACAGACAGCAGGACAGAGCTCTCCTTTGCTTTTAATCAGTTTTTAGGTCTCTGAGGCAGAGAAGTTCCCTGGACTTTGATTTTTCTTTTTCTTTGGAGCTGTTTAAACCTGCTCTGGACTGAACAACCAGAATACCACCAGCGGCTCTTCCCTGAGGCCCACCAGGATAAGCCTGGGCCTAGGCATTTCCAGCGCTGGACAGACTGATAAGAGACTGATAAGCCACTGATAAGGCACTGATAAGATGCTGGGTGTGCTGAGCTACAACCGAAGGAGGGACTTTCTGAGTTTGTCATCTATTTTGGAGCAGCAGGAAGTTTTATTGCTTAATATTGGTCAATTTTTGTGCTGGTGAATGCTTTGCCTGTAAAATAAAGTTTTTTTCCACTTTTCTCAAAGGAAATATTTTCCTGGACTGGCTGAGGGTGGGGCTGCTGATTCGGCATTCTAGAGGAAACTCCTTTTGGAGGGTTTCAACCAAATTTGCCCCAAACCAGGACAGGGTGGTGGAAAGAAGAGGGAACCCCAAGTGGCTGGATTGAGGGGAGTCTGGAGAGCGGGACCTTGGGACCCCAGAACCTACCAGAATCCAAAAGCAGGAGCCTGGAGAGGAGGGATCCCAAGCACCGATGGAATCCCCACCAGCCCTGAGATGGAGGACCAACCATAACCCAAGAGGGATGACTGGAAATGGGAAACTCCTGGTGGATTTTTTTATTCACTCTTGATTTTTGGACATCAGGTGACTTCCAAAAATGGACATAGGTTGGAGGAGTCCGCAGCCCAAGGCATTCACACCTTGTTTTTCCCCAAACCAGGATTTTCCCCAAACCTTCCCACTGTGACATCCCCCCTGTCCCTCTCTGGGTGAGCTCAATCCCAAACCTGACCCCAATCCTGGTCTCAGTCTCACTCCATGTTTAGACACACTCACAGTTCTGTATTTATTCTCATCCCAGTCCCAAACTCATCTATCCCAACCCCAGTCCTAAAGTTAATCCCATGTCTAGCCTTAACCCCAATCCCAGCTCTAATCCAAATCTCAGCCCCAACTCCAACCCAGCCCCAATTCCAGCCCCTTCCAAAATCCTCAGCCCCCAACCAAATCCCAGGTTCAGCCCTTCTGAGGGTTTGGGGGTGTCTCTGTCCCTCTGACCCCGATGATGTTTGGGTGGGGTCACAGCAGGGCTGAGAGGGTCAGAGACCCCGCTGGCCTCCCCAGGTGTGAGAAGGTCAGAGAGCCCCCCCAGCCCCAAGCACCCTCAGCAGTGAGAGGGACACAGAGCCCCTGGTCCCCAGTCCTGCACAGACATTCCCTGAGGCAAGAGGGATGGAGATCCCCAGGGATCCCCCCCCAAGTATCCCCCAGGGTGAGGGGACAGAGAGCCCCAAGCATTCCCTGGGCTGAGAGGGACAGAGACTGCCCCGAGCACTCCCTGGCAAAGGGGTGAGAGGGAGGGAGACCCCCCCAGGCATTTCCTGGGTGGAAATGATGGAGACTCCCCTGGGGAATGGCCTGGCGTGACAGGGACAGGAAAACCCCCTCCCAAGCATCCCCCAGTGCAAGACGCACAGAGCCCCCTTGAGAATCCTCTGGGCACTGGACAAAATAAATTTAGCAGAAATAAAACTTGATTCTGCATAAATCACTTCGATGAATATTTGATTTTCCCACAAGTCACATGTGATTAAAATGCAAAAAAATATTAATGAACTGACAGTACAAGAAATTTTGTGGGAATTCCAAGTTCCACTGGTTCCTGCACAGCTCCAGCTCAGCTGCTAGCACATTCTGATAAAAGTGTTAATTCGGCCCAATACAGATATCATTAAAAGGAAAGGAAACTCTTTGTAGCTGTCACAAAAGCGAGAGGGATGAAGACAATAATAATTCTTACATTTTGCAAAGAACTCAAGTCTGGGAATTCGGGAGTTATTTAGGAATTTGGCTACTTCAGCTGGGCTTCTTGTAGGACTTTTACCAGCCTTGTGTTCCTCACTGTGGGGTGAATGAACCTTGTCAGTCTCGCTGGTAACCATTACTTTCTTTCCTCCTGTGATTTTAAAAAACTTTTCAAGGAAGGACAACAAAATATTTTCTTTACACTCCGGACCCACAACAACGATTTTCCTTATCAGTTCTCCCATAAGTCACTCAGAGGAAGCTGTAGCCCAGTTTCCAAGAGTTCCTCCAGAGACAACCACAACCTCCTCAGAGGAGGGAACCATGCTGTTGTCAAAGGCACTTAGGGTCAGAGAACAGTGCCTAAACTCACTGTGCCAAAATAATTTCACAGTCTGGTTAGTCGGGTTAGGAAAATTGTTAGAGAGATTCCTCTGCCCCAATTAAGGTTATAATGAAACCAAATTCAAAATGGATTTTGTTGAACCGTAAATGGGATAGAAAAAGCAGGGACAGGAAGGGAATGACAGGAAAAAGAGCCCTCACCTGGAGCAGAGTAAGTTTGACATTGTCCCCTGTGTGTTGCCCGATTGATAAATGACACAAAACTTGGATAAGTTTTGTGGGTGCTTTATTAAGGGCCCGGGGAGCTGGTTGACTCACGTCCCAAGCCTGAGCCCCCAATTTCACGTATGGGTCCTTCCCTCTTATACATGCGATTCATAACTAAGTCTCCACGAAACAGTTCCCCTTGCCTAGTCACAGACCCCTTGTGATACATTCCTTGGTTCACAAACAAGATCATTAATCTTCTGCTTATCTTATTCTAAGAGCATTGTATGCTGCCTCCAGACAGGTTAGCATTCTTACTTTCCTGCACTAGTTTAAATATTTATTAAATCCCTAAGACTACCATCTAGGTTACACACAAAACCCAACACTCTTTCAACGGCTAGAAAACTGCTTTTAACAAACCAATTCACACACAACTCACTATAATTAAACATTTTGCTAAATTTCATTTCTTTTCCAACATGTGTGTGCCCTTCCCAAAGTGAGGGTTTTACACCTGAGCCAGTTTGGGTAAGGGGGATGGTGTTCACCCCCTGAGCAGGGTTTGCCCAACTGTTTCAGGCTGCAATGTAACATGTAACCAAATGCATGTTTTCAATCACCATCTTCATCAATTGTTATAAACAGGTGGGGCAGTATTCTTTATGTCTTCCATGACTCAACCCTGATAATGCCCTCCAGGGGAGATATCTTCTGCTAATGGGCCATTGAGTGTCACAGCAGGACTGATAAAATTCCATCATCCCATTGTGAGATGCTCCGCCCAGGGGGAGGATTCCAAGCATTCCTACCTGGATATAAGCTGAGGCTTTCAACACCAGGAGCAGCTTGCCTACTGGATTCCCAGAGGACCAGAGCTCCATTACCACCACTGGACATCCAGAGGAAGACCAGACCCTTCTACAGGATCACTGCTTTGACAGAATCACGTTCATGACTCCAACAGGACTGCGGACACCACCTTGCCCAACAGGGTGTCAGGTTATATCCTGACTCTGTCAGTTTAAGGCAGTTTTTCTGTGTCATTGCCTTGATCTTCATTTTCCTCCTAAATTGTCATTCTGGCTTAGACCCTTTCCCAGGTTTGCCTTAAAACCAGTACAAAAGACAATGTGTGCACCCTTTGTTTTCTTCCCTAAACAGAATTTCCCATTCCCAAACCTTGACTCAATGGAAGAGGAGGCTGTGAGGAAGAGGAAGATGCCCCGGGACACCCACGCAGGTGAGGAGGAAGTCAGTTCCTATTTCTCCCTCTCTCCTGCTCCATCTCCCAGCCCAACTGCAGGACAACCCCGGTGCAAATGCCGTCCTGCTGGGGATGCACTGGAGGGATCTCCTTCCCCTTCCCTCTGGCATGGAGGCAAATCCCATTCTCTCCTTGTCCTTCCTCCCCCAGGGAAGGAACTGAGGATGCAGACCAGGGAGGAAAAATCTCCATGGTAGAACCTTGTGAAAGAGGCTGTTTTTAGCGACTCTAGCACACAGGAATCCAACAGGGAAGAAAAACCTCAGACATCCCACATGAGGAGGGGCTCCAAACCCAGCCCAGGGTGCTCTGAGAAGGAAAGACCCACCCTGAACCAGGAAGGTGGACAGAGCTTCAGCCAGAGCTCAGAGATGGTGGTCCATGAGCAGCTTCATGATGGGAAGAAGGCCCACAAGGGCTTGGAGTGTGGGAAGAGCTTCAGGCAGAGGAACCACCTGATGAGCCACCAGATTATCCACATCGGGGAATGGGCCTATGAGTGTGGGGAATGTGGGAAGGGCTTCAGCTACAGATCCAACCTTGTGACCCACCAACGCATCCACACAGGGGAGAGGACCTAGGACATATGAGTGTCCCCAGTGTGGGAAGAGCTTTGCCCGGAGCTCTCGCTCGACCAGACACCAGCGGAGCCACCAGTAAGGGAAGCCCTGCAAATGCCACAAATACAGGAAAAGCTTCATGCACCACTCCAGCTTCATCCCCCATTAGAGGGCCCACATTGGGAAGAGCCCTGGTGATCCATTTTCCCTGTGATCCATTCTGGGAAGACACATGTCCATTTTCCTGCCCCTGAAAATGTCATGATGTGGGATGGAAGAACATGAGGGTCTGGCCATGGCCATGCCCTTACATTCACTCCCACCTCAGAACATTGCCAGGGGCTGGAAAGGGACTGTCTCTCTCTCTCTCTCCCTGAGGAGAAGGTTTTCCCTTCAAGGCAGGGAAAATACATCACCAGGAAGAGCCTGTTATTGATGTATTAGTTTTCCCTGTAAACAGTTTTATTTATCCCTTCTGTTATCAATATCATTTCTGTTTTTGTTTGTTCCTTATCTGGTTGCTGTTCCCAATAAATTGTTCTTATCCCAGCCCAGGATCTTTGCCTTCTGTTCTTTCCATGGGAGGCGGGAGGGCAGAGAGGGCAGCGCAGTTTTAGCGGGGGCAGGAAATTGGGGAATCCCATTCCTGAACCCCAGCCCATGGAAACCGAGCATCCCAGCTGGTGCCAGCCCTGGTGGCCATGGCAACAGCCTTGGGAGTGTGTCCCTGGCTGGGGCTGTGGGAACCTCTTCCCTCTGGTGCCCAGGGACAGGAGTGGAGGGAATGGCTGCAGCTGAGTCGGGGCAGGCTCAGGTTGGATGTCAGGAAAATGTTTTTGCCCAGAGGCTGCTGGGGCCCTGCCCAGGCTCCCCAGGGAAGGGTCCCAGCTCCAGGGCTCTCTGAGCTCCAGCAGCGTTTGGCCAGCGCTGCCAGGCCCAGGCTGGCATTGTTGGGGTGTCCTGGGCAGGGTCAGCAGTTGGACTGGAGGATCCTGATGGGTCCCTCCCAGCTCAGCCAATTCTGTGGTTCTGGGATCCCGTGAGCCTGGGGATGGGGCTGCCAATGGTTGCCATGGCAACGACTCTGTCTGCAGGCCTGAGCTGGTGTCCATGGCAACCACTCCGGCATGGGGTCTCCATGGAGCTGCCATGGGATTGACCATAGCAACAGGAGGCTGGTGATGGTTGCCATGGAAACCGACCATAGCAATAGGGGCCTGGTGATGGTTGCCTGCTAAGGATCAGATTTGTCACAGGCCCTCAGAGGGGTTCCGTGGGGACTTTCCAAGAGTCTCCAGGCTGATCAAGAGCTGGAATGTCACAGGCACAGACAGGGACTCCATGGAGACCTCCCAGGGCTTTCTGAGGATGGTAAAGAGCCCTGTGGTCAGAGGCAGTCACAGCCATTCCATGGTGACATCCCAGGGGACCTTGGGCTGCAAAGGCATAGATCTGTCACAGGCACTCATAGGGGCTCTGAGGCGACATCCCAGGAGTGCCCAGGCTGCCAAAGAGCCAGGGTGTCCCAGACACTCACAGGAGTTCCTCTCATGGGCACAGTGGGAGCTTCAGGAAAAAGCTTTATTTCTTTATTGGAAAAACTCTTGCTAAATCATGAGTTGGAAAAATGACACTGAACAGCCACCATGGATCCTCAAACCCTTGCAGGGCCCCTAGACTTCTAAAATTCCTTCAAAGAGAGGAGACTGGGAGTGGCTGGATCCAAACCCAGCCCCAGACTTTGTTAAAGGTGTAAAGGATTGGAGAGGTGTAATTGAACCTTTTACCCAATTTGTCCCACAGAATTAATTATGGGATACCCGATAGATTTATGTAAATATGTCTCTGGCTTATTCTGATCATGATCAGATGGAAAGATCACCAGCACAGTTATTTACTCCACAGTTCAGGAGCTATAACAATTATTAGAATATAGTGCTTTAGGCAGCAGTTTTGAAGTCAACAGGGCCTGTCTGGAGTTGTTGGAGCCCACTGCAGGCAGAGTCTCCTGCTCCAGCAGGAACTGCCTTTCCTGTGCCATCAGCAGGGCAGGTCCCACTGCAGGAAAAGCCCCAGGCCAGCCCCAGCACAGGGAAGGGCTCGGCACAGGGGCAGAGTGCCATGCTGGGAGTTGTGCCAGGGAGAGCCTGAGGCACCAAAGGCACCTTGGCAGCAGCATCTGCTTGCAGGCCATGGCCAGAAGCCTCCCTTGGCAGCCCGGCCTGGTGGCCACCACTGCAGAGCTGCTGCCTCAGGGCTCATTCCTGGCTGGGCTCTGAAAAGCCACTTCTGCTCCAGGAGCCTGACTGGGAAGCCATTGGCCCCAGCACCTTGGGGACAAGATATTAATGACAAAACTCTTCATGTCAGCAGAGCCAAGGCAGGGGCAGAGGAAAGGGCAGCCAGGCTGCTGCAGGGGCAGTGACCTCACAGCCATCACCATGGCAGCCCTGTCCCCTGGGCCTGGCTCTGCCAGGACATCAGAGAACCCACACTACATGAATTCTGTCACTGGGGAGGAGAGGTTTTCAGTGGGGCCCAGTAAAAGTGTAAGAATCTTTGGACTTTGAATCTGATTTTGAGTTTTTTAGAAGTTGTTTGAGCACACTGTCTGGGACTGAGCCTGATGCAAAGAGCACCAAAGCCCCAGAGGGTCATTAAAGTCCCTGTGCTGTGTCTGTGCTGCTGAGCTGGGCCGGACTCCTGGCCCAGAGGCAGGTCCTGGCAAGGGCAGCACTGCAGAGAGACAGCTCTGGCCAGGAGCAGCTCCTGTGCACAGCCCAGCAGGGCTGGGGCACTGCCAGGGCCCCTCAGGGACACCAGCAGGGCACAGAAAGAGCTCACAGGGGCTCAGCACTGGCAGGGGCTGTGGGATGTCCCCGAGGGGGCTGTGTCACAGCAGCACCTCTGGGGCTGTGTCATAGAGGCACAGAGCAGCTGGGATGTCAGTAAGGGACTGTGTGACAGCACAGAGTGGGTTGTGTGAGGTCATCGAGCAGCTACAGAATCATAGAGGGGTTTGTGTGACATCACAGAGCAGACTGCGACATGATGGCATGGCTGTAAGACATCATAGAGCAGGTTGTGAGTTGCAAATGTGTGCCATGACATTACAGAGTCATCACAGAGAAGGTTTTGTGACATCACTGAGGGGGGTGTGAAATAACAGATGTGGCGGTGACATCACTGAGTAGGGTGTGAGGCCATAGAGCAGATTCTACCATCATGGAGGGTGGCTCTGTAACATGAGAGAGTGAGTTGTGGCATCACTGGGTGTCTGAGTAACATCACAGAACGGGGTGTGTCATCACAGGACAGTGACATCATGGAATTCCCTTGTGACATCACAGAGATTTCTGTGACATCACAACACGGCTGTATGAACATCACAGAGAGATATGCCAGCGTTGGCTCTGTGACACAGGATGGCTTTGTGACATCCCAGAGTGGGCTTTGAACATCACAGGGTGCTGTGTGACATCGCAGGTGGTTGTGTGACATCACAGGGGCTGTGTGACATCACAGGGGCTGTGTGAGGTCACTCTGCCCCGTACCCCTTCACAGTTCCCCACAGAGCAGTCCAACCCTGCTCATGCACAGCGGGGTCCCCTGTCCCCCCGGGGCCCCCTGCCCCCGGCCCCGCAGCCTCCCCCAGAGGATGTTCCACGAGATCGACCCCAGAGCCTGACACAGGGACCGGGGGCCGGGGCCCTGTGGGGGGACAGTGGGACAGGGACCCCCCAGGCAGCGTCCCCGTGTCCCCCAGGGCCAGAGCCTGGGCCAGGGCTCCCTCATCCTGTTACAAATGAGGGCTTGAGAGTGCTGAAAAAATCCCCAGCAAGGGATCAGCAAAAAACAGATTTAATATTAAGGGACAGCAGCACAAAGTTCTTTGGCAAGAGTCACTCTGCTCCTGAGTGGACACTTCAGGCACACCAAGGAAACAAAGCAACAACAAAACCAAACAGAATCCAGGCAATCAAACCAGAAATGAACTGAGAACAGTCCCTGTCTCTGTGTGTGACACAAGGACAGTAAGGGCAAGGATAAAAGTAATACGGCCTAAAAGCTTAACAGAGCTCAAACTTAACAGGACTGAACTTAGACCCTAATTTTAACTGATACAGTCAACTTCACAGTTTAGCAAAAGACCAGAACTTAACAGTATTTAACGTAACTTAAAACCTGATTTTGTAATTTAACAGAGGAATAACACTTAACAATTTTTTACTTAGCTAATAAATTAAACTTAACATCTTAGCAAAAGAAAAACTCTTAGCAGCATTTAACATAGCTTAGATCTCCTGACTTACCCTTCTTTACTGATATCTGGATATCTGCCTAACTAAGCTATCCAAGGCACTCAAGCCCCTCAGAGAGCAGCATTTCTGCCACATTTCCCCAGCACAGGCACTCCTGTGTGCACACAGACACAAAGAGTCAGTGCAAGACACCTGTAAGAAATTCCCCTGAGGGCAGGCAATGCTCCCTGTGGATCCTTTGGCATCTCCCCAGCAAAGGGCAAAGGGCTGAGCCTGAAGGAGTGGGGGGATCGGCCCAGGCTCCATCGTTGTTGGGGATCCCCGAGTGCAGCAAACGGTTGAGTTCCTGGCTGGGAGAGGCCCCACTCAGAGGGAGTTGCTGGCCCAGGAGAGCTCCAAGGGCTCCTTTTGGAGCGCTGTTTGTAGGGCCCCAAGAGAGGGGCTTCAGTCCCAGCAATGGTTCATCCTGGCTGCACTTGGCATCAACAGCTTTCTTTGGCAATGTGAGAACAGGGATATTGTGCCATAGAAGGAACAAAAACAGTTCCCAGGGCTGCTCCTACAGAAACCAGGAGCTGGTTGGGCAGCAGCAGTGCCTGGAGCAGACAGTGTTTGTGATGAGATGCAGAGGAGCTGAGCCCAGGGGCTGTTGGCCAAGGCTGAGGCCCAAGGAGCATTTCTCAGCTGGCAGGGTGGCCTGAGAAGGGGAGGGGGGAATGCAGCAGCACAGGGCCCATGGAACCAAGGGACCATTGTGACACTGTGGGGCTCTGTGAGACCAAGGGATCGTTGTGACACTGTGAGGCCCTGTGAGACCAAGGGGCCATTGTGACACTGTGGGGCCCGGTGACAACCAGCGGCCACTGTGACACTGTGGGGCCCTGTGAGACCAAGGGACCATTGTGACATTGTGGGGCCTCATGGAACCAAGGAGACTATTGTGACACTGGGGGGCCTCATGAAACCAAGAGGTCTTTGTGACACTGCAGGGCTGCATGTGTGAAATTGTGAGGCCTTCTGTCAGCAGTGGTCCATTGTGACACTAAGAAAGCAAGGGAGACCATTGTGACACTGCCGAGCTGCATGGAACCAAACTCCAGGGTGACATAGAGTGGCCTCCTGTCATTAATGGTCCATTGTGACACTGTGGAGCCAAAGGAGACCATTGTGACACCACAAATGCCCAGGGCCCAAAGGTCCTTGGTGACATTGAAGGGCTCATGGAACACAGGAGTGATGTGACGTTGTGGGGCCTGGGGAACCAGAGAGACCATTGTGACACTGCAAGGCCCCATGGAATCATTGGGACCATTGTGATACTGCGTGACCTTCAGGAACCTGGAAGCTATTGTGACACTGTGGGACCCCATGGAACCAAGACACCCTTGTGACACCTCAGGGCCTCATAAAACCAAGGGAACACAGAGAAGGTCTGGCTGGTTTGGCCTCCCAGGGGCCACCTGACTGGTCCAGCTGACCTTGGCATGTTGAGGGTCTCTTCTCATCTGCTGCTGAAACACTGGGGCTCTGTGCTTTCCTTCCTATGGAAAAGAACTGTCCTTTCCCTCCAGGCGCCCATGGCCAGAACTGGGATTTCACCACCAAATTTCCTTATATCCAAGCATTATTCCCATAGCAATATTGCCAGGACAAATCTGTCTGGCAGTGGTTTCACAATAGTCACTTCTTATCTGTCCCCAAAACACTGGGGAAGGCTCTGTGCTTTCCTTCCTATGGAAAGGAACTGTCCTGCTTCTCCAGGTGTCCATGGCCAAATTTGGGTTCCACCTCCAACATTGCCTATTGTGACATACTGGAGGAGGTTGTTGGCTCAAAGTATTTTGTGTGGGGGAGGAAGGGGCAGGTCCAGACCTGCCCTGCCCTAAAACCCCAATCCCCCCAGAGCCTCTATCCCAGCCCAGCAGTGTCTGCCAGTCCCTGGCACAGCACAGGCAATGCTCCACAGCCACCTCTGCAGCCCCAGACCAGCTCCTGAGGGACCAAATGAGACCAAGTCTCACCTGGGGGAAGGGCCCAGGAAGACCAAGGGGTATTGAAGGCTGACCACAAGGCAAGCACACATCTTGGCCCTACCTCCTCTTGGAATTTCCATCTGAACACTGCTGGAATCCAGGAGTTGGCGGCTGTGTGTGTGCTTCTCTAAATATTGTATGTTTTTCTCACTTTCTGTGTCTTCTTCTTCTGTTTCTGTGCTCCTGCAAATTTGGATTAACATTAAATTGAACAGAGTCAGAGTTTGTGAAGTTGAATGGGACAAGTCAATATTTTGAGAAGTGTCTTTTGTTGATTGTATGTCTGTTGTAGTTTGACATGAGAAGAATTTTAAAAAGTAATACAAAACTTTCTGTGTAACTGACAATCTGTTAAACAACTAAGATACTGAACACGTCTCTGTGAAACCCAAATGTTAAAGATGAAAAGACCCAGGAACCTCCTCTTTCTTTTCCAGTCATAAAAGAAGCAGTGGACTCTGGCCCTGGCCCCCATCTCAACCAAACCAAACCAAACCAAACCAAACCAAACCAAACCAAACCAAACCAAACCAAACCAAACCAAGCAATCCTGCTGTGGGCTGAGCCTCCTCCCCTCTCCCCAGGCTGCCCCTCCCCCATCAGCCCCATTCTAACCAAACCAAACCAAACCCCAACATCTACCAAACAAGAAAACAAAAGAGGCTACAAAACCCCAAACAGAACAAAGCCAGCCACAGCTATTAAAATCTTACCATCAAGTCCACTCCCCCCAACACAATTCAAACCAAAAACCCCTACAACCTACAATCCATCCAAAATAACCCTACAACTAAAAAACACCAAAAAAGCCAAAACCAAACCATTAAACCAATCTTAACACAATCCAACCACAACTTACACCACAAGTTACTGGCAGGTCAGGTGTTAACTCTTTCAACACTTCAATCCCCCCTTGAGTATAAGAAAAAAACAAAATGCAAACCTATAAAAAAATAACATAAAACCATCAAAGTCAGTAAAGAAGAAATGAAATATTAATTTAAAAAAAAGAAAAAAATACCCTTATCTTAAAACTAAAATCCTTCTATAAATTATAAAGAAAAATCTCTTTTTCTTTTTAAAACTTTTTTAAAAATTCAAATTTGTATCAAACAAAAACCTCCATGCTTAAATAAAAAAATGTTAAAAAACCTGCCATTTCATAAGAAGTTTAAACAGGAAAAAAAAAAAGTAATCCAGTATCCCAAAGAGAAGATCTCTATTCCCAGTGATAAAAATAATTTAAAAAGTAAATAATAAAAACTTTTACCTTTGAATAACTCATCTTTAAAGCAATACTCCATAAGTCAACATGGCCCATCAACAAGCTGTAAAAACGCTTGTAGCAATAAAAACAATTTCACAATAATGAAGTTCACCAGACAACTGTTATCCATGACAAAATTAAGTACCACAAAAAAAAAAAAAAATTCCTCCTGTAAAAAACCTCCATAATCCTAACTAGAAAAACTTATCACCCAAAAACTAAAAAAAAGACAATTCCAGAAATAGTAAACCACTAGAAATTTTGAGTTTAGTTTCTTTATATTGTCAGGTTAAAAAAAAATTGTAAAGAAAAAAAGTATTCTAAAGAATTTATTTTAATCCTTACTACCTTTTTTCTTTTATTTACTTTTAATAAATTTTTTTTAATACTCTTTTAAAATTTTAAGTCTACTTTACCTTTCTCGTAATCCTATCTCCCAACAAAATAAATACATAAATAATTAACCGACACTAAAACCGACCACACTCATCAATCCATTAATTAAGAAATCTCAAGATTGGAAAAATCTTAAATTAAGAAACCAAAACCACTACAGTGTTATCATTGACCCTTTGCCAAAGTTTCTCTGATTTTCTAAAGTTGCCAGTAAAGGCTGTTTTGTTGGTTTGGGCTCCTGAGAATCTCTTATTGGTATTTCTTCAGGGAGTCCAACTCAGACTACACAAACAATTGTAATTCCTTTTAAATGTCTCCTTGAGAGAGTTTTTTATTGAATGAGGGTCAGGGCTTGTCTGTCCTGCTTGGCACAGCCCAGGCAGGGCTTTCCCAGCAACATTCCACACTCCATTTCCCAGCTGCAGCCGCTGCTGTCTCTGAGTTGTGCTGCCCCAGCCCCAGGGACGCTCTCCTTGTCTGCCCATTCCCCCACGGTCTCTGGGCAGGGATGGCCTCAGTGGGGGCTGCTGACATCCTCGGCACCTTGGAGGCTGCTGCTGAATTGTACTGCTCCAGAGGCTTGTTCAGCCTTCAGCTCTTCAGTGCAGGAATTCAGTGTCCCAGGGCTCATTAACTTTCAGAACACCTTAACAAGCCAAGCCTCTGAGGGTAATTTGATTTTAATTTTCAAATCTTTTGTGGTTAATTAGACGAATTCCACTAGTGTATTCAAGTTGAATAGATTCTATTTAAAGAGACAGTGAGAAAAGATTTCTGAGGTCCAATTTAGGTTTCTTTACCCTGTTAATTTATCGATACGTACAATCTCCAGCTGAGAGTGAATCCAAGTACCTCCTCATGCAGTCTGAATAGATATGAAAATCAAGACCCTTCATGGCTGACAATCAATCAGACTTTGTCCCTACCCTCACCCCACCATTTCCCCCATCCAAGCTCTGGCACTCAGAGCAGCCTTGTGCAAATCCGAGCTTCCTCCAGCCCAGGCTGCACCTGCAGCTTTCAGCTCCTTGGCTCCAACTCCCACCTGCTTTCCTTGGAGAAGGAGCTGCCTGAGACACAGAGGGATGTTCATTTCTTGTCAGCAAACAAAGCCAAGGCAAGTCACAGCTCCATCAAATGCAAAAGTCATTTCTCTGCTGGAAAATAAATCCACTTTCCACAGCAGACAGTCTCAGAGCAATGGAAAACACCTTCTGTGCCCAGCACAGATGCCAAGGTCCCTCCAAACCCTCCCCGCCCTGATTCTGCCCAGATTTGCTCTTTGCACACACGAGACACAGGCTGAAGTCAGGAGCTCCCTCCACGACCAGAGGGAGGAAAAGAGAGAAAGGGGATGAAGAGCTCTCCTGTGCAGAGCCAAGGTCCAAGTCCCCCTGTAGTGGGAACCACAACTCATCAGGTTTGTGTCCTTTGGGGTAAGGGATTGGTGACACTCAGAGGCACAGAAAGGTTTCTTGCCAACAAACAGAAGTTGAACATTTGAACAGTTTAATAACCATTGCAGCTCTTCCCACGGCTCTCTGGGATGTACCAGTGCCACCTGACTTGTCCACCATTCCCCAGGGATTGTTGTATAGCAAGAGTTTTAGACAAAGACATCAGAAATGGTAATTTTGTGATAGATATAAACACAATTAGGATGCTGTCAAATGTGATATTTATTTAAAATTCAGAAACATTTGATGACTCCCTGATGTTCAAAGCATGAAACCAGTCATTTGAGAGGCACTTCAATGACCAGAGAGCATCTGGATGAGAGAATCTGGGAGCAATGTAAAAGACATAGATGCAGCTGCTCTAAATGAAGAGATGTTCTTAGACAGGGCCATTTCAACAGGAGAGCTGGAAACACATGAAGGGAAGGGGTCATTCAATATTAGTGTGAATGCTGGTGGAAAAGGCAGAAGGGAAGATGAGTATTTCTTCTCCTGCCATCAGAAGAAGAATCCAGCACATCCAAGAAAATTCCTGTTCCAGGAGAGAAAACCTTGCCATTTCTTAAAAGTTTTTAAATGACCCAGACAATAAAGATTTGCTTGTATATTATGAAACTAACAGGTATTAAAACCTGTGCCCCTTTCCAGGCAGACATCAGTTGTGTGCCCATGAACAGGCAGTGCCACTTGTGCCCTGAGGGGCCCAGCTGGGACTGGATCTCTCAGAAAACACCTGGGGCAGAGCAGAGCACCTTGCAAGCTGCAGGACACTGACAGCCCTGCAGGGCTCCTGTCCCATCAACATCTGCTCTGCTCCAGTCTGAAACAGGGCCCAGCATGGTGCCAGGATCATCAGAGAGCTGAGGTGTGTGCTGGAATTCAATGCCCTCCCCATCCCACAGCAGCCCTGCATTTCCCTCCTGCAGCCTTGGTCTCCAGCACAGCCATGGAGGCTCTTTGGCCTCTGGACTGTTGCTGCAGCCCCCAAGGGCAGCTGAGCTCTGCCTTTGGCACAGTCAGGCCTGGCCAGCGCAGGCCATGCTCAGCAATTGCTTGTGTGTGCCTGGCCTTGCTGTCAGCCCTGGCAGCAGCTGCGTGGCCTTTTTGTGGCCTTGTGCTGGCCCAGCCATGGTGGTCCAGCCCCTGTGCAGGCCCAGCCCTGGCCAGGCCTGACTGTGCCGTGGTGCCCACAGCAGCCTTGGGGCTCTGTGCCCCATGGCCTCCCTGCTGGGCAGCCTCTGTCAGCTCCTGCAGTGCCCCTGGCACCTGTGGGGCTGCACAGACAGCCCTGCCCCGGGCTCTGCCACCCTCTGGGCCAGCAGAGAGGCAGCCAGGGCTGGCCATGGCCGGGAACAGGCCCTGAGCCCTGCAGGAGGATGGAGCTGGGCCACAGCCAAACTCAGCCCAGGCCAAAGCTGGGCTCAGCAGCCAGGGCTGCCAAGTCAAGGGCACAGAGGCTGGCGCTGACAGATGTCCTGGGCCCCCTCCCTGCTATGTCCATGCCATCAAGGGCACAGAGCAGCCTCCTCTCTGGGCCACTTGCAGGTTTGCAATGCCTTGCACAGGCGCTGGCCCTGCCCCACAAGGCCTGGCCTGAGTCCTGCCCCTGCCTGCTCAGCCAGGCTGAGATGGACACTGATGGTTTCTGGGCCAGGCTCTCTGAGCCCAGCCCAGCTCCCTGCAAGCTCTGCCAGCTGCCCTGAACTCTGGGCAGCACCAAGGGCCTCTCCCCAGCCCAGCCCAGCCCAGCCGGCTCTGGCCCCACATCTCTGCTCTGGCCAGTGGCCAGTGGCTGCTCTGGCCACTGGCCCCACGGCCTCAGCCCCTGGCAAGGGCACAGCAGCAGCTGCAGCTGCCACAGGACTCAGCCCCAGCCATGGGGGAAGGTGCTTGGCCAAGGCCAAAGGAGGCTCCCTGGCTGCCCTGCTCCCCTCAGACTGAGGTGCTGAGAGCTCTGCAGCCCCTGCTGCCATCCCGTCTGCCCAGGGCAGCACAAGAGCCTCGGCCTTGGGGCCCTCAAGAGCTCCTCCTGCTCCAGGCCCAGGGCCCATGCCAAAGCTGGGGTAGCCACAAAGTTGTGCCCATTTCTGTTCATTGCTGCTCTGATGGAGATGGATCCTCAGTCACTTGGAGGGTGATGATGAATTTTACTACTCCAGAGGCCTCTTCTTTCTGGAGCTCCTCAGTTTAGGAATTCAGTGAGCAAAGCTCATAAATATTTGTTTAAATACCCAAACAGGAAAAAACACTGGGAATAATCTATGTTTTCAATTCTTCTGTGGTTAATTAGACAGATTTCAGAAGAGTATTCAAAGTGAATCTGCTATATTGAAAACAATGCAAGTTTGGTTTTCTTTTCCTGTTAATAGATTGATATCAGAAATGTCCAATTGATATTGACTCCCAGACTCTTCTAAAGGAGTCTGAATACACATGAAAATCAAGACTCTTCATGGCTGACAATCAATAACAGTGTCCCCATCCCCTCCCCACCATTTCCCTCATCCAACTCCTGGCACTCCTATGGATCAGGAATGGTGTGGCCAGTAGGAGCAGGGCAGGGATTCTTCCCCTGTTCTCGGCACTGGTTGGGCGGGACCTTGAGTGCTGTGTCCAGTTATGGGCCCCCCAATTTAGGAAGGACATGGAGGGGCTGGAGCATGTCCAGAGAAGGGCAACAAGGCTGGGGAGGGGTCTGGAACACAAGTCCTGTGAGGAGCGGCTGAGGGAGCTGAGGTTGTTTATACTGGAGGAGAGGAGGCTCAGGGGAGACCTCATCACTCTCTACAACGCCCTGACAGGAGGGTGCAGCCAGGTGGGGCTCGGGCTCTTTTCCCAGAGCACAGTGACCAGACAAAAGGACATAGCATTCAGCTGCACCAGGAAACATTTAGGCTGGACATTAGGAAATATTCTCCACACAATTGGGCATTGGAATGGGCTGCCCAGGGCCATGGGTGAGTCACCATCCCTGGAAGTGTTTAAGGAAAGACTGGATGTGACACTCAATGCCATGGGCTGGGTGACAAGGTGGTGTTGGGTCCCAGGTTGGCCTTGATGCTCTCCAAGGTCTTAGCCAGCCTGGTTGATTCTCTGATGATTGTGACAGTGCAGTGCTCTGGGGAAGCAAGGGGCCATTGTGATACTGCGGGGCCTGGTGGCACTAAGAGGACCATAGTGACACTGTGTACGACATGGCAGCAGAGAGCCAAGGGGCCACTGTGACACTGTGGGGCTGAATGGAAGCAAGGAATCAGTCCATGGTGACAGTCTGGGTCCTGGTGGAACCACAGAGGCCAGTGTGAAACTGCAGGGCCTTGTGGGAAGCAAGGGGCCATTGTGACACTGCGGAACCAAGGAGACCTTGGGAGAGCCTGCGGACAATGGAATCAAGGGGGCATTGCTGCATTGCAAGGACTCTGGGAACTGAGAGAACAATTGTGATGCTGTGGTGCCCCATGGAACCAAGGGTCCCTGGTGACACTGAAGGATCTTGTGTCACCAGGGCTCCATTGTGACACTGCAGCACCAAGGAATTCAATGTGGCACTCTGACGCCTCCTGGAGCCACAGAGGCCACTGTGACCCTGCAGGGCATGCAGATCATTGTGAAAGAGCAGGACCTGGTGTCACGATGGGGCCATAGTGACACTGCAGGGCCCCATGGAACCAAGAGGCCAGTGGCGTTCTTCAGGGACTCCTGGAATGAATGAAACATTTTTGACACCATGGAGGCCCTTGGGACCAAGAGGACATTGTGACACTGTGGAACACAGAAGAGCATTGTTTCACTGCCTGACCTCATGGAACCAAGGAACCATTGAGACACAGCAGGGCCTTGGGGGACCAAGGATCCATTGTGACATTGCAGGACCCAAGGTCCAAAGAGACTTTGTGACACCAAGGGGTCCCATGGAACCAAAGGAACATTGTGGCACTGAGAGGACTCATGGAATCATGCAGACCATTGGGACACCGTGAGGCCTCATGGAACCGTGGTGACACCGAGTTTGCTGGGAGTGTTGATCTCCTGGACAGTAGGAGGGCTCTGCACAGGGCCCTGGACAGGCTGGATCCAAGGCCGAGATCCAACAAGGTGAAGTTAAACAAGTCCAAGTTCTGGGTCCTGCACTTTGGCCACAACAACCCCTGCAGCACTACAGGCTGGGCACAGAATGGCTGGACAGCAGCCAGGCAGAAAGGGACCTGCAGGGACTGAGGGACAGCAGACTGGACATGAGCCAGCAGTGTGCCCAAGTGGCAAGAAAGGCCAATGGCTCCTGGCCTGGATCAGGAATGGTGTGGCCAGCAGGAGAGGGCAGGGATTCTTCCCCTGTGCTCATCAATGCTTGGGCAGCACCTGGAGTGCTGTTTGCAGTTCTGGGACCCCAAATTTAGGAAGGACATGGAGGGGCTGGAGCGTGTCCAGAGAAGGGCAACAAGGCTGGGGAGAGGTCTGAAACACAAGAGCTTTGAGGAGTGGCTGAGGGAGCTGGGGTTGTTAATCCTGGAGGAGGCTCAGGGTAGACAAGGCAGTGTCAGGGAACAGGTTGGACATGATGATCTCCATGGCCTGTTCCAGCCTTTCTGATTCTGGGATTCTCTGAAACCACCCTTGGAGCAGTTGCAGGATGAGCCCTGGGCCTCCTCTTCAGAAGCTTCAGCAGCCCAGGTCCGTCAGCTTCTCCTGGCAGCCCCAAAGCCCATCCTGTCAGTCCTGCAGAGCCTCTGCAGCTCCTCCTCACTGCCCAGAACAGGGAGCCCCAGAGCCAAACACAGCAGCTCAGATGTGCCCCCCTGGCCTGGGGTGCCTCTGGCAAACGGCGCAGCACGAGGCACTGCAGGAGCCTGCAGACAATTCCTGCAGCACTTGTAGGATGATCCTGCTGCCCAAGGAATGTTCCCATGGGGGCAAGTCAGGAACTTCAATGGGGAGTGGGGCCAGAGAGGAAAGGGCAAACAGGGATGGGCTGTTTGCAGGGGAGGGAAGAGGGATGGGAAACAGGAAGAAATTTGTAAAAGGGAAGAGTAAAGAAAGCAAAGGTGAAGCAGTAGAAATGTTCAGGGCAATTTGGGAGTGGCTGCCAGGCAGCCCTGGCTGTGACCAACAGCATCTGCAGTGGGACAAGAAACTCCCAGCTGATGGGAACAAATTTTCTGGCTGACTGCAGAGGCCAGGACAAAGCTGAGTGGTTTCCCTGGTGTCCCCCAGCCCTTGCTGGCCCCAGGGGCTGATGGCATTTGTGCTCCCTCAGGTTCATGTCCCCACAGCAACAGCATGGGGGTGCTCCCCCTGCTCTGTGCAATGCAAACAGGGGCTGCTGAGCCAATGCTGCTCTATCTGTGCCTGCAAGGATGGGGCACCTGTGTGAGCTGGGGGAGAGGCCAGGGCTGCAGAAGGGGGATGTTGTTGGCAGTTCCATGAGGATGCTCTGGGACGCTGCCCTGGGCTGTGCCGCGCACTGGGGATGGATCAGCCCCTGCTCTGCTGCCCCTTCCCATCTGCCCCAGGGCTCTTGAAGAGCCCCAGCCACGCTGTTTGCCCCCAGCCTGCCCACGGCCAGCCTGGGGCTGTTCACGGGGCTTTTCTGTGCTGAGCCTTTGCCTGGGTGTGTTCTTGAGAGAGCCTGGGCAAGGAGCCTGGAGCCCCCAGGGCCTGGCCTGAGGCGTCAGCGCTGCCCCAGCAGTGCCCATGGCCTGTCCCTGCTGCAGCCCCGGCACTGCCACCCCCAGGACTGTGCCCGGCCCCGAGAGCACTCAGGCCCTGCAGCAACACCAGGGCCACCAGGGCAGCAGGGCAGGGCCACGGCAGCAGCCCTGGCAACACCAAGTGCTGCTGCTGCTGGGCACAGCTGCTGGGCCAGCCCTGATCTGCCCCCAGCTCTGCACACAGACATTGCTGCTTCAGCTCCAGAGAAGGCAGCACAAGGGCATCTCTGCAGACAACTTTGCTGGGAGATCTTTAGCTCCTTTAAAGCTGCTGAGAGCAAAGCTCTTCATTGACACAATCTGTGGCCACAGGGAAGGTGGAGAGAAACAAAATGAGGAATGATGTCAATAATCACATTTCTCTGTGGATAATACAGAGGGACTTGAATGCTAGCTTACAAGGAAAGCTGAGTTAATAGATGAAATAACAATTGATTATTTTAGTGTCTATCCATAGCAAAGAAGAAGACAATGGATCAGCATGGGAACGGATTGGAAAAGAAATATGTAAATTTTTGTAAGCTGGACTAGAGGCATATGTAAATGTGTATATGTACCTTATTAAATTTCTGTATAACTTTTGCCGCTTATATTGATACTAATAGCTTTGCTTCAATGAATATAAGAAGTTATTGTGATGTAAATAATGACTTAAGAGGATGCTTAGTTAAAAGTATGTAAACAAGAGAAAAGGCAAAATAAAACCCTTTTTTTCTTTGTACCCTAATCACGTGTGTGTAGGTCACATCCAATCTAACAGTATAAGACAAAATTTAAAAAGTAAAACAAAGAAAAAGAACCTCCAAAATGAAACCAACAGGAAGTATCATAAATTATTTTTATTACAAGTTATTTGCAGAAATTGGCCAGCAGTTAATGTTTCCGAAACCATCCAGACGTCAGTCTCCACACTGCAGCCTTGAGCTCCTGGTTCCTCAGGCTGTAGATGACGGGGGTTCAGGGCAGGAGGCACCACTGAGTACAGAACTGACAGGGCCAGATCCAGGGATGGGGAGGAGATGGAGGGGGGCTTCAGGTGAGCAAATATGCCAGTGACAATAAACAAGGACACCACGGCCAGGTGAGGGAGGCAGGCGGAAAAGGCTTTGTGCCGTCCCTGCTCAGAGGGAATCAGCACAGCCCTGAAGATCTGCACATAGGAGAAAACAATGAACACAAAACAGCCAAGTGCTAAACAGGCACTAACAGCAAGAAAGCCAACTTCCCTGAGGTAGAATTTGGAGCAGGAGAGCTTGAGGATCTGTGGGATTTCACAGAAGAACTGGCCCAGGACATTGCCATGGCACAGGGGCAGGGAAAATGTATTGGCTGTGTGCAGCAGTGAATAGAGAAAGCCACAGGCCCAGGCAGCTGCTGCCATGTGGGCACAAGCTCTGCTGCCCAGGAGGGTCCCATAGTGCAGAGGTTTGCAGATGGACATGTAGCGGTCGTAGCACATGATGGTCAAGAGGAAAAATTCTGTGGTCGCACAGAAAACTAAAAAAAAGAGCTGAGCAGCACATCCAGTGTAGGAGATGTCCCTGGTGTCCCAGAGGGAATTGTGCATGGCTTTGGGGACAGTGGTGCAGATGGAGCCCAGGTCACTGAGGGCCAGGTTGAGCAGGAAGAAGAACATGGGCGTGTGCAGGTGGTGGCTGCAGGCTATGGCGCTGATGATGAGGCCGTTGCCCAGGAGGGCAGCCAGGGAGATGCCCAGCAAGAAGCAGAAGTGCAGGAGCTGCAGCTGCCGCGTGTCTGCCAATGCCAGCAGGAGGAAGTGGCTGATGGAGCTGCTGTTGGACATTTTTGGTATCTTGGCATGGAGATCTGTAAATAAGTAATCATGGAAAAGTTGGGTTTAGAGAGGACTTTAAATATCCCAGCACAGCTTGGGGGCACTTTCCCCCCACTCCCTGCCCAGGGGTCTGCTGCCTGGAGCTGTCCCTGCCAGCAGCTGCTTCCCTGTGCCCAAGGCTGGGCCCTGCCAGTGCTGCCAGAGCCCAGCCAAGCCCTGAGGGTTCAGCTCTGCGCTGCAGACCCCTCCCAGCTCTGGCACTGCCCAGGGGCAGCTCTGGCTCTGCAGGCTCTGACGGCAACGTCAGAGCAAGCCTGAGGAGGCTGTAAAAGCAACAGTGATGCTGCCTGTGAGGGGCCCAGTGCTGATTTCTGTCGATGCCTTGTTTATAAACATCTGAGAAGATTTTTTTATCTAAACCTATACTGAGAGATTAATATCTATGTGCAATTTCCCACTCAGACAACCCAGAGCAGTACATTAATAAAGCAGGACTTCCCCTTGCATGCAGGTCCTGCTTCACTGTGCTCCCTGTATAATCTGCTTGGAAACATTCTGGAGTTAAATGCCATGCTGGGAGCAGTCCTGAACAATGCAACATCCTCCCCACACAAAGAGAACACTTCCAAGCCTTACCAACTGTCTCCTCCCACCCAGATCTCATCCCCCAGTGCTGGGAGCAGCTGCCAGGGCTGGCTGAGAGCTGTCCCTGGCAGGCAGCAGAGTCCCTGCCCCAACACAGCGCCCTGGGCTGCAGGACAGCCCTGGGCACCCCTGGCTGCCCTGAACAAGAGACAATCAGAGAATGTACTCACAGAGTCTGTAGGCATTGGGATGTTCCAGCTTGAGGAGATGGCTCCAGGAGCTGCAGTTGCATTGTCCTGCAGCCAGAGGTTCCTGTGCCAAGGGCTGGCAGTGATTCTGTCCCAGGCACATCTCAGCACCTTCTCAGCCCTGACTGATTGAAGCTCTCTATGCCTCTGTGCTGTGCCCAGGGTGGCTGTAGGCAGTGCCCCAGCCGTGCTGGGCTGGCAGAAGAGCTGCTCATCAAGAGAAATGTGCTTTTGAAGCTCTTCTTGGTTACCAGGAGCTGCCTCTGTGCCAGAAACCCAGCGCAGCTCAGCAGCACAGACACAGCACAAGGACTTTAATGAGCCTCTGGGGTTTTGTGCTGAGGGCATTAACCTCAGTCCCTGAGAGGGAGCTGAAGAAACGTCTCCAGAACTCCAAGGCAGAATCCAACTCCAAAGTTTCTTGGACTTTTAATGGGTCCCACTGAGGGACACAACTGAGAAAATATCCCCAGGCCCCAGGCAGAGCAGAGAACTGGAGGCAGTGATGACAGCTGGGGACAAAGAGAACCCAAGTCTTAGTGCCCTGGGGCACAGCAGCTGGGTCTGTGCCACCAAGGGCTGTGAGGAGACACCTTGTCCTGAGGCCCTGGGGCTTCCTGGCACAGCTCCAGCCTGGCTGGGCACTGTCAGTCCCTTGTCCTGCCCTCAGCATCCCCCCCAGCCCACATCCCAGTGGCCTCAAGGATCTGCTGGAAGGAGTCCCTGGGGAGCCTTGCTCAGGAATGGCCCTGGGGGCTCCTTAATGCTTCCAGAGACTGCAGGTTTTTCAAAGGACTTTGGGTTTGGCTTTTGCCTTGGAGTCTCTGAGAGGTTTGTGCAATCCTTGCCTCCAATTATCTGCTGTAATGATCCCTGCAGAGGCTTTGTCAGTAACAATATTCAGTGGGACTCATTAATATTTCAGGGTACTTCAGTTATTTTAAGGTACTTTGTGTTTCCCTTTTGATCCAGACTCTGTGAGAGGTTTGTGCAATCATGGCCCCAATTATCTGCTTTAATGAGTCCCTTGAGAGCTTTGTAGTGACACTCAGTGGTGCCTATTAATACTTTGAAGTACTCAGGGTCTTTTAAGTACTTTGGATTTTCCTTTCCACTCTGAATCTCTGAGAGCTTTTTGTGCCATTCTGGCCTCCACTTCTCCAAGGAGTTCATGAGGAGCTTGTGTTGGAATGGATCTCAGTGGGACCCATTCATGCCTCGAGACACTTTGGGTGTTTCTTCTGACTTTTACTCCTGCAAAGCTTTGTGGAATCTACTCTCAGGCCCTGAGGTTCCAGGGCTCAGCTCTAAATGCACCACGGGGCTCATTAGGATCAAGCAAGTCCTGACAAACCATGACTCTGCCTTGATTTCCCTGTTCTAGTGCAGTTCATCAGGTAGATTTCCTTTTACAGTTATGGAGAAATTTTTCAAAGACCTTCTAAGCATTAGTTATTCCTATCTTATAAGGTATATTTTTTTGCTGTTCCTATTATACGAGATGTGATTGCAGCATTCAGTGCTTGATATTGATGCAGGCTATCTACTAAGGAGGTCTGGCCAGGTCAGAGAAGTTGTACCTTGAGAGGTGATCCATTGCGGACAATCTTGCCACACATTCCCCAACCCCATGTGAGAAACGATTTTCACTTCCAAAAATTTATGGTTTGTTAAGGCCTTATCAAAATACAACAGAAGACTGAATAAAGAGAAGGATACAATGCCAGGAGCAAAGGATTCAGTCACTGTGTGCTCATCTACAAAATGAATATTCTGTCTTTTATACCTCTAGCCTCCCTCAAAGTTTTTTCAATCAACTCCTTCTTCACTGTCCAGTGGTGGGGATCAATGTCTTACACCTTGACTGGAGGTCAGGTGCTGCCACAATAATGAGCCGACCCTCCCAAATGCCCCGACTACTGAGGCCATCCTGTGATAACAGTGCAAGGGAGAGGGGAAGGATAACTATACATCCACCAAACTTCTCTTAACATATATTTAATATATACCCCTTAATTGTGCTAGTCAACCAAAAGATTACTCATCTAAAACAAATCCCCTTTTCTTTTTCTAGAAGTCATTTTTCTTGAAAGATTAAGTAAAATATTTTCTCACTCTCTTGAATGAGTTGTACCAGCATCTGTTCATGTGGCTAAGGACAGTTGGAACAGGAGAAAAAAATCTCAGGTTTTCCTTAGACACATTTATTTGGAATAAACAAAAGGGCATCCCAGAGGTCCAGTATGGCTTTGACTCCCATCTACCATGCCTATGTGGCTGCTACCCATAGTCAGTGTATCTTAGGGGTGAGTACAGAGGCCAACTCAGTCCTGCCCTCCAGTCCCTGTTGAATTAAAAGAGGAATTACAGAGGTCAGATATGGCCTTTTGTCCCTACCTTACCATGCCTATGGGGTTGCTACCCACAACAGGGCTATGGAGCCTTCTTGGTAGCAAACAAAGGGCCAACCTGATCTTGCCCTCCTTCCTTTGTCTTTTTTTCTTAAAGAAGCTGTCCTATTACCTTTTACATTCCCTTGTGTACTTCCTCTCAACAGATGCTTGTAATTCTCAGGCAAGAAAACAGGAAGACAATTCTTGAGCTGGTTGATGGAAGTTTGACTCTACTTTTTGGGCATCGTGGTTTTTTTCTGGTTGTCTTTCAGTCTCTGCTTGAGAGTCAATCTTCTTTCACCCAGCCTGGATGTTACAGTCCACTCTTTGGGTTCTTCTACCAGGCCTTTGACTCTGTTGCCATGAGTCCATCCCCACTCTGCAGTTTGCACGGCCGATTTGGTGGTGAGCACTACCTGAAAGGGACCTTCCGACTGGGGAGTTAGAGGCTGATCTCTCCATGACATAATCATCACCCAATCCCTGGAATTAATATTATGGATTCTGAAATCCAGGGTAGTAGTTTGAGGAATTGCCCTTTTATGTCTTAGTCCTTCTAAGGTTTGTGCTATGGACATAACTTATTTCTTGGCACTGGTGTCCCCTTCCTCATAGGTGGCAACTTTCTGGGGTGAGGTCAGGAAGGGTAACCCAAACATTATTTCATAGGGTGACACCCCCAGATCTGACTGGGGTTGGGTTCTAATTCTTAATAAGGCCAAAGGGAGACGTTTTATCATGACATTTGGGGTTCAATCATTAGCTTAACTAGAGCTCTTTTAAGAGTTTGATTCATCCTCTCTACACAACCAGAACTCTGTGGATGCCATGGAGTGTGTAATTCCCATTTCACTCCCAGGGCCTGAACAACTTTCTGCAATATCTTTGATGTGAAATGAGTTCCCCAATCTGAATCAATCCTGTTTGCCATCCCATATTGGGGAATGACTGATTCTAGAAGTGTTTTCCTCACAACATTGGCATTGGCTTTCACAGCGGGTACCACCTCTACCCAAAGAGTCATGTGATCTACTATCACTGGCAAAAATTTCCACCATTGTACTTGAGGAAGCTTGGTAAAGTCTACTTGGATGTTTTGGAAGGGCTGTAAGGCTAGTTCTCACCCTCCCCTGGGTGTTCTCCTTATAATTTTCTTATTTACTTGTTGACATATCACACACTCTTCAGTTACTTGCTTTGCTATTCTGAAAATTCCTATGCATCTCCAATCCCTTAGAAATTGATCACTTAGCACTTTTGTATCCCCATGTTTTTTTCCATGTATGCCTTCTAGTATTTTCTTGGCAAGGGGTTTATTCAACATTTGCCTCCCATCTGCTAATCTCCACTTCCCTTCGTTATTTTTCTTGGCTCCTATTTTAATGAGTTCTTCCTCTTCTGTCAAACTGAATAAGGGGACTTTTTGCTCTCATGGGTGTTAATACTATTATTAGTTTTTCTGTCTCTGATTCAGTTGCATTTTTAACTTCTAAATTGGGTAAATTGTTCACTCACACCTCCTGCTTCACCTCTCTTTTATGCCCTTTAACATACACCACTGCTACTTCCTCTAGTAACTGTAAATGAGACAGAGTAAAGATCCATTCTGAATTAGGTGAAGTGTTTCTAACTCTTTAAAAAACATGTTTTTCATGAATCAGTCCCTTTCCCTTTGAATTGAATAAACCCCTCTCTTCCCAAAGTTTTCCAAATGCATGCACTACTCCAAAAGCATATTTTCAGTCTGTATTTATTGTTCCCCTTTTCTGTGCTAATATTTCCAGATCTCATTTTAGGGCATACAACTCACATGTTTGGGCTGACCAGCTGGAAGGTAACTTTCTCTTTTCTATGGCCACTAACCTTCATGCACTATAGTATACCCCAGATACCCTGTGCCCCTTTATTACCTGTGAAGATCCATTGATGTACAATTGTTTCCCACCTTGGAGTGGTTTATCTGTTAGGTCCTTTCTTACTTTAGTTTGATAGTTTATAACTTCCAGGCAATCATGTATTAGTGCCTCATCTGGTTCTCCGTATAAGAACTGGGCAGGGCTGAGTTGGTTACTCACAATTAGCTCTAAATCATTATCTATTAGGATCACTTCATCATTTAACATACAGAGATCTTTGAGCTATTTCTCATCCTTTTTGCTTAGGATGCTTCTAACTGAGTGTGGGGTATATATTTTCAATTTTCCTCTAAGTGTTAATGTCTAGGTTTTAAAAGACAGGTGTCTGCTAAGGAAGGCAGGAGCCTTCCTTGAAATGGAAAATGTAAACCCCCTCCCTCTGAGTTACTAGAATTTTGAAATTAAGAGGCTCTCAGGAAAGCAATATGGGAATAGGAATAACAGTTATTTACTAGGAAAACTAAAAATACAAATGTAATAGTACAAAGAAAAAGAACCAACCTATTGACAGAGTCAGAATACCTGTTGGTCAGGGTGTTGGGAGCAGTCCCACTGAATGGTGGCTGCAATGCTCCTCCATGACAGATGTGGTCCTGTTGGAGCAGGGATTCTCTAGAAGGGTGGAGTTTTCTTCTGAAGACCTAGTGGTGGTGTAGAGGCCTGGTCTTCCTCTGGGAATCCAGTGGGGAAAAGGCTGCTCCTCTGGGAGTCCAGTGGAAAGGCTGTACTGGTGTCCCAAATTCTAAGATTATACCCAGGACGAAATGCTTGGCTCCTCCCTCTGGGTGGAGCATCTCACAATGGGATGATGTAATTTTGATCAGTCATGCAGTGCTATTCAATAGCCCATTAACAGCAGATGTCTCCCCAGAGGGAGGATTGGTTTGTGGAAGAGATTAGGAAAACTGCCCAATTAACAGATGATAACTGCCACACCTCTAACAGAGGGCAAATAGAATACACATATTGCCTTGCAAACCAGGACATTATTCACCCCTTATTCTATTTCCATCTACATCACAATGAAACCTTACACACTGTCCTCACTTAAGACTGGGTTTCCCTGTGGTACACAACGGCTTTTTCCATCTTTCTGCATTACCCACCAAGTGTAACCAGGTCCTTGAACACAAAAAATCCCATGGATGGGTTTGTCTTTGCCTGAGGTGGGAGTAATCCAACCAGTCTTTCCTAAAATACCTTTCATGTGTACAACAGGGACTTTATCTCCATCCACTGTGTGGAGGGGTTCAGACTGGGCAGGACCAGCTCGACTGATGGACCTTCGGGAGTTGACCATTTAGACGGCTTTTGCTAAGTTCATTTCCCAATTTCTAAAAGTTCCCCCTCCAAGTGCCTTAAGGGTAGTCTTAAGCAGTCCATTGCACCGTTCAACTTTCCTGGCAGCTGGTGCATGATAAGGGACATGATAGATCCATTCAATACCATGTTCCCTGGCCCAGGTGCTGATAAGGCTGTTCTTGAAATGGGTCCCATTGTCTGACTCAGTTCTCTCAGGGGTGCCACGTCTCCACAGGACTTGCTTTTCCAGGCCCAGGATGGTGGTCTAGGAAGTAGTGTGAGGCACAGGGTTGGTCTCCAACTATCTAGTAGTGGCTTCCACCATGGTCAGCACGTAGCGCTTGCCCTGGCGTGTCTGGGGCAGTGTGATGCAGTCAATCTGCCAGGCCTCCCCATACCTGTACTTGGACCACCACCCACCGTACCACCGGGGTTTCACTCGCTCGGCCTTCTTGATGGCAGCACACGTCTCACAGTCATGGATAGCCTGAGAAATACTGTCCATAGTTAGATCCACCCCTCGGTCTCGTGCCCACTTGTAGGTGGCATCTCTGCCCTGATGGCCTGAGGCATCATGGGCCCATCAAGCTAGGAACAACTCCCCCTTATGTTGCCAATCTAGGTTTATCTTGGACACCTCTATCTTTGCAGCCTGGTCTACCTGCTTGTTGTTTTGGTGCTCCTCATTAGCTCTACTCTTGGGGACATGGACATCTACATGGCAGACCTTCACAGGTAGCCTCCCTACCCTGGTAGCGATGTCTTTCCACTCATCAGCAGCCCAAATTGGTTTTCCTCTACACTGCCAGTTGGCCTCTTTCCACCTCTCCAGCCATCCCCACACAGCATTGGCTACCATCCATGAATCAGTGTAGAAGTAGAGCTTTGGCCACTTCTCTCTTTCTGCAATGTCCAGGGCCAGTTGAATGGCTTTGAGTTCAGCAAGATTACTTGATCCACCTTCTCCTTCAGTGACCTCTGTGACCTGTCATGTGGGGCTCCATACAGCTGCTTTCCACTTCTAGTTCATCCCTACGATGCAACAGGAACCATCAGTGAAAAGAGCGTAGCGTGTTTCCTCTGGGGGCAGTTGGTTATATGGAGGAGCCTCTTCAGCCCGTGTCATTGGTTCTTATTCTTCATCTATGACACCAAAATTTTCACCTTCGGGCCAATTTGTAATTACCTCCAAAATCCCAGGACGATTCAGTTTACCTATACAGGTGCGCTGAGTGATAACAGCAATCCACTTTCTCCATGTTGCACTGGTGCCATAGTGAGTGGAAGGAACCTTGCCTTTGAACATCTACCCCAGCATGGGTAGTCGGGGTGCCAGGAGGAGTTGCGCTTCTGTACCAATCACCTCTGAGACAGCTTGGACTCCTTCATAGGCAGCCAAGATTTCCTTCTCTGTGGGAGTGTAGTTGGCTTCAGAGCCGATGTGGCTTCGACTCCAAAATCCCAGTTGTCGGCCCCAAGTCTCCTCAGGCACCTTCTGCCAAAGGCTCCTGGACAAGCCATGGTTCCCGGCTGCAGAGTAGAGCACGTTCTTCTGATCCTGTCCTGACCAGGCCAAGGGCTACTGCATGAACAATCTCCTGCTTAATCTGGACAAGTCTTGTTGCTGCTCAGGGCCCCACTGGAAAGTGTTCTTCCTGCGGGTGACCAGGTAAAGAGGGCTCACGATCTGACTGTACTCAGGAATATGCATCCCCCAAAAACCTATGGCACCCAGGAAAGCCTGCATCTCTTTCTTATTGGTGGGTGGAGACATTGCTGTGATCTTGTTGATGATGTCTGTAGGAATCCGTCGCAGTCCATCTTGCCACTTCATTCCCAGGAACTGAATCTCACGAGCTGGTCCCTTTGCTCTTTATAATGGCGAAACAGCTCCCAGGAGGATCTGGATGATTTCCTTTCCTTTCTCAAACACTTCTGCAGCTGTGTTGCCCCACAAAATGATGTTATAAATATATTGCAGATGTTCTCACCCCTTTCTAGTGCAGTCTGGATCAGTCCATGGCAGATGGTAGGACTGTGCTTCCACCCCTGGGGCAGTCGGTTCCAGGTGTACTGCACGCCCCTCCATGTGATAGCAAACAGAGGCCTGCATTCTGCTGCCAGAGGAATGGAAAAAAATGCTTTGGCAATGTCTATAGT
Organism: Melospiza georgiana; assembly: GCF_028018845.1. NCBI lineage: Eukaryota > Metazoa > Chordata > Aves > Passeriformes > Passerellidae > Melospiza > Melospiza georgiana. The sequence goes on along the minus strand of NC_080461.1, from coordinate 4,316,274 downwards.
GTTCAAAAACACATAATCACAGGGGATTATATGTGGTGCTATTTATTAAGAGCTCTGGGAATCGGGGTATATTCAACCCAAATCTGTCTCGGACCATACATCCAAAATGATCATGTTTTATACTCTATCGTTACATAACTTTCATGTTAATTATTAAACTTATATTGTTCTATTGTATACATAAATTTAGCCCCCTCTGAATTTCCAACATAGTTTCTCACTATTTTTCTTATGGTTATATAATAATTACATTTAATTACTAAACAATCATCACATCTAACAATTATATAATTTATCATACTGCTTACGCAGGTGCAGTTGATCAGGGACAGCACAAAGCCTTACATTTTAGATTCTATCTTTAACTTTTTCCAAGGTTCCACTATCATTATCCCCTCTTTGAAAGCATTTTTACTTCACTATAGATCTAAATATTTTCACTTGATACAGTCCTTTATTCCTCAGTTCATACTTGGTTCTTCAAATCCAGGGTTGATGTAAACGTTGTCGTGGATGCTGTTACGAACTGAAGAACCAGAAGATGGTGGGCGTGGATCTCGTGTTAGTGCCTTTATTATCCTCTGGTTCCAGGATGTTTTCTTCTGTATCTCTCCTTTTAAGATGCTGTAAACTAACCAAGTTGCTAAGAATACAATTAGTAAGATTATCACACTCTCAATTATAGATTTAATCCATGAACTCACATTCCACCCTAATCCTTTAAAGATTTTTCTTAACCAGCTTGTAGCCAAATCCTTTTGCTCTTCTTGTGCTTCATGATCTATTTGTTTTAACTGATTGATGTCATATTCTACATCTGCAGTTACATTTGGGATATGAACGCAGCAATGATCCCTTTAAAAATCCACATACTCCATGCTCTTTCAGGAGTAACATATCTAGGGCAAATCGACTTTGTAAAGTCATTTTTGTGGTGGCTTGTAATTGTATATTCAATTCTTTAAATCTTTCCTGGGTGACTCTTGCCTACCTACCTGACCTGCAAGTTTGTACAGCATCTCTCTGCTCTTATAGTTTGCTATAGGACCAAGCAATGACTCTAGGGCCCATCCAAATTTCACTCCACTAAAGGGTTCTTGCCAAGTGTCATCTGGATTTTCATTGTCTAGAACTTCTCGTCTTGCTCTTATCTGCAGAAGTTCATGTTTTCCATTAAATGGGGACTTTTTCCAAATTGGACATAAGGTTGGCAGGCCTAAAGTAATCTCCTTTACTTTCCCTTCTACAGGCAGATGTGTTGTCCAGGTACCATCACTTGCTGCCCATACAAGTTGTCCTGGACCTCAGATTGTAATCCTTGTACACCCTATAATTACTTTATAATTCACTCTGCCTTGTTTATGTTTGATCCCTTTGCAAGCACAACCAATTTGTAGGGCTATTGCCAGGGGTGGCATCTGTTTTATCTCTTCATCATCTGAAGTGCAGTCGTAAGTTTTATTACATGCCCACCAACTTACTTTGTCTGCCCTCGTTCTGCTACTAGTGTCAGTGTTCGTTATTGCTGGATCTGTTTCATTCTCGGGGCCTTCCCACCTAATACACCAAGGGGTGATTGCCATATATTGGAATCTTTGAAGAATACTCACAGACCACGCACTGTCCCAAGGTTCTATCTGATCTTTCTTATCCTTGGCCTCACATTCCCATCCCAGAGTTGTTTCTGTAACTTGCCTTGATTCGGGTACCAGTTTACATGTAATTGTTTTGTTTTTTTGTGTTTCAGGTAGTTTTGATGTTATGATTCCCCAATTTACTGGGTCTCCTGCTGCCTTTGGTATTGGCAGACAGGCAGTTATTCGGCTGGTGTTTTGCATTTTGGCAAAATCTTTGACTAATCCAATCATTACATTCTCAGCCCAAACTGCATTAGAAACCTTTATCACCTGTGTTTCTGTTTGTACCTCTCTCTTCATTCTAGAATTTGTACATTCTAGAATTCTAGAATGAAGAGTGGTTAGTTGATCATTTTGCATTCCATATCCCAAAGATATTAATAACCATAACGTTAGCACAATTACTGATAGCATTCTGAAAGCAATTAAACACGTCTTATCTGCAGCCTTTGCTCATTCCAGAGTTTATACAATCTGTGATCCAGGATGGACTTTCTTCACTCGGGTATAGTGGATCCAGGGTTCCACGCCAGCTACTTTGACTGCTGTAAAGGTTGTCAGTAGTACCTGATGGGGTCCACTCCACTTTTCTTTCAGTGGTTCCTCATTCCAGTTCTTGATGTACACCTCATATCCTGGATGTATGTTATGAACTGGCTTCTCAAGAGTCACTGGTCTATTCCACACGAGGATACTCCGGAGCCGAGCTAAAGTTTTCCCGAGAGACAGAACATAATTATACACTTCCTGCTTTCCTGTGACATGTACATTAGGGTTAGACTCAGGAGATTCATATGGTTTCCCATATAATATCTCATGAGGACTGACTGACATCCCACTCCTAAGCTTTATCCGAATCCTCAACAGTGCTATTGGCAAAGCCTGGGGCCACTGCAATTTGGCTTCTTGGCATATTTTAGTGATTTGCCTTTTTAGTGTCTGATTCATCCTCTCTACCTGTCCACTTGACTGGGGAGATTCCTTCTTTTCCTGTCGAACCTCATATAGTTTGGACCAATTTATAGTTTTGGGCACAGCATTCTGAACTCCTATTTGGATCCACTCTTGGTATTTCCGTAATCTCCTCATATCGCACAATAAATCAGGGTCCTAATTTGGATCCTCAATTGGGAAATTCACATTTAAATTCCCTGTTACCAGCCCATTTCTAATATCTTCTCTTGCCCTCTATTTGGCTGCCTTAAGTACCATTTCTTTTTCAGTAGAATCCATCAGAGTATCTAATATTACTTGTATGTCATCCCAGTCAGGATTTTGCATTTTCATAACCATTTTTACTACACGTGCCACTTTATCAGAATTTTCTCTATAAGTTCCGGATGACTGTTTCCAAATAACTAAGTCTGCTGGGGAAAAAGGCACTTTTACAAATACTGGCCCTTCCACTCCGACACCTTGTCGCAAGGGGGCAATCACAGTCTTTTTTTGTTTCCTTATGCCATCTCTATGCACAACTGGAGCAAGCTTTGCCCGAGCCCGGGTTCTATGGGCTATTGGGGTCACTGATTCATTACCATTGCTATCTTTTTCACTCGCATACCTCTTTCCCCATTCTATCACAGTTAGGTTTTTCTCATCTTCCGAGGAAGAGGGATCAGGTGATGACGGGAGAGGAGGATAAAGAGGGAAAGGTGTATTAGATGAGACAGGTTCAGGGGTAGGTGGGTGAGGAGCAGGTAGTGGGATAGGGACACATGAAACAGGTGGGATAGGGTTAGGTTCTCTTGTTCCTATTGGAGCTACTTGTAAATCAATATCTGTATAATTTTCCCTGCTCAAGCTTTCTCTTAACGCCAAGTGTTCTAAACAACGTTCCTCACAAACCCCACACTTTGCAGATGTTTTAACCATTAATAATCCACATTCATTCTGCCATTCTGGCTTTCCCTCTAAGTAGAAAAACAGATCAACATATGGGACCTCATCCCATTTTCCTTCTTGTTTACAAAACGACATTAACTGCGAAATAGTGTTATATTGCAGAGTACCGTATTTTGGCCATTTTTCACCGTTCTCCAAGGCATATTCTGGCCACCATGAATTACAATAATCAATCAACTTAGTTTTACGTAATCCTTCCCCAAAGTTACCTTGTTTCCAATGTGCTAATAAACACCCCAAAGGAGAATTTTGCGGGATAGGGGTGTTACTGCCCAAAATCCCTTTTAAGTTTCTCCATTTCAAAAATACCACAAATGCCAAACACACAACGCTTTCGCGATTGTCTTATGGAAGGGTGCCTAGGCTTGCACCAACAGGAATTCCTTTAGCCCAACCAAGCGTAGCTTTCGCTGCATCTTTTTGGCAGGCATCCAAAACAAAGTAAAACCCACCTTACCTTTCTCCCTGGGATGTTTGTGAGCGGCGGAAGCGGTCGCAGCTGATGGGCTCCCCGAGAATCCCTCGGTGCCGGCTGGAGCATGATCGAGTCGCGAACTCACTCAGCAGCACTCACAAGGGTCCCTTCTGGGTTCGCCAAAATGTTAGCATTCAAAAACACATAATCACGTGGGATTATATGCGGTGCTATTTATTAAGAGCTCTGGGAATCGGGGTATATTCAACCCAAATCTGACTCTGACCATACATCCGAAATGATCATGTTTTATACTCTATTGTTACATAACTTTCATGTTAATTATTAAACTTATATTGTTCTATTGTATACATAAATTTAGCCCCTCTCTGAATTTCCAACATAGTTTCTCACTATTCTTCTTATGGTTATATAATAATTACATTTAATTACTAAACAATCATCACATCTAACAATTATATAATTTATCATACTGCTTATGCAGGTGCAGTTGATCAGGGAAAGCACAAAGCCTAACATTTTAGATTCTATCTTTAACTTTTTCCAGGGTTCCACTATCAGTTTTATTGTTGCTTTGTTTCCTTGCTGTGCCTGAAGTGTCCACTCAGGAGCAAAGTGACTCTTGCCAATGAACTTTGTGGTGCTATCCCTTAATATTAAATCTGGTTTTTGCTGCTCCCTTGCTGGGGATTTTTTCAGTGCTCTCAAGGCCTCGTTGGTAGCAAGGTGAAGGAGCCCTGGCCCTGGCTCTGGCCCTGGGGAATACGGGGATACTGCCGGAGTGTCCCTGTCCCCCTGTGCCACCCTCAGGGCCGTGGCCCCCGTCCCCGTGTCAGGCTCTGGGGTCAATCTCATGGAACACCCTCTGGGGGAGGCTGAGGGGCCAGGGACAGGGGGACCCAGGAGGACCGGGGACCCCACTGTGCACGAGCACGGTTGGACTGCTCTGGGGGGAACTGTGAGGGGGGCTGGGGCAGAGTGACCTCCCCAGTGACCTCACACAGCCCCTGTGATGTCACACTGCCCCTGTGATGTCACACAGCCAGCTGTGATGTCACACAGCCATCTCTGGGATGTCACCCAGCCCCTGTGACATCACACAGCCATCTGTGATGTCACACAGCTCCTGTGATATAACACGGGCATCTGTGATGTCACACAGCCCCTGTGACGTCACAGCACATGCTGGGATGTCACGAATCCCCCTTGTGATGTCACAGAGCCAATGCTGGCATATCACTCTGTGATGTCATACAGCTGCTTCCTGGGATGTCTCAGAAGACACTGTGATGTCACAAACTCACCCAGTGATGTCACTGCACATTCTCTGATGTCACAGACTGTTCTGTGATGTTACTCAGACACCCAGTGATACCACAACCCACTCTCTGATGCCACAACGCCACCCTCCATGCTGGCAGAGTCTGCTCTATGGCATCACATCCTACCCTATCATGTCCACGCCACCTCTGTGATGTCACAATCCCCTCAGTGATGTCACACAATCCTCTCTGTGATGTCATTCTGCCACTCTGTAATGCCACCGCACACATTTTGACCGCACAGCCTGCTATATGATGTCATACAGCCATGCCATGATGTCAGAGCCTGCTCTGTGATGTCACACAGTCCCCTCTATGATGGTGTAGCTGCTCAATGACCTCACACAACAAGCTCTGTGATGTCATAGCCCAATCTGTGACCTCACACAGCCCCCTCTGTGCTGTCACACAGCCCCTTGCTGACATCCCAGCTGCTCTGTGCCTCTATGACACAGCCACAGAGGTGCTGCTGTGACACAGCCCCCTCTGGGCCATCCCACAGCCCCTGTCAGTGCTGAGCCCCGGTGAGCTCTGTCTCTGCCCTGCTGGTGTCTCTGCTGGGCTGTGCACAGGAGCTGCTCCTGGCCAGAGCTGTCTCTGCAGCGCTGCCCTTGCCAGGAGCTGCCTCTGGGCACGGAGTCCGGCCCAGCTCAGCAGCACAGATACAGCACAAGGACCTTAATGAGCCTCTGAGGCTTTGGTGCTCTTTGCATCAGACCCAGTCCCTCAGAGTGTACTCAAAGAACTTCTCAAGAGCTCAAAGTGAGATTGAAACACTGAAGTTTCTTGTACTTTAAAGAGATCCCTGTGAGGGACAGGACTGAGAAAGTGTCCCTGGGTTCCAGGGAGAGCAGAACACTGGAGGCAGTGATGGCAGCTGGGGACAAACAAGGCAAAGGTGTTTCTAGTGCTTAGCACACCTGGATATGTTTGAGGAATGCAAAGGGCCAAGGCCTGAGCCCCAGCCCCTGGCCAGGCAGATCCTGTCCCTCCCTCTTTGCTCAGGGCTCTTCCCGGGATGGGCACTGGCATGTGGGGATGTGCAATGCCAAGGGCAGGAGCATGGGGCGGCCCCTGCCAGGCTGCTGAGCAGGAACAAGGAGGCAATGAGGCCCCAGGCCTGCAAGGGTCACTTGTCCCCTCGTGGCCTCAGGCCCAGGCCCAGCAGCCATGGCCAAAATGCTGCCCAAGTTGGCTCTGGCAGGGCTGTCTTGCAGCTGCTGCCCATCCCTGTGCCCTGTGCAGCCCAGGCTGTCCCACGGTGTCCCTGCCCTGTGCCTCTGTCCCTGCAGGCTGTCGGCATCCCCCGGCTGCCCCACCTGGCTGAGCCCTTCCTTTGCTGACAGCTCTGCCTCCTGCCTGCCTCTGCCTGCCAACACAAAGCCTTAGGCTGCTCCAGGTTCCTGCTGGGGACTTGCTGCACCACAGCCCTGCCCTGCCAGGGAAATTCCTTTCTCCTGGTGCCAGTCTGAGCCTCCCAAGCTGAACTTGGCATTAATTTTTTCTCTCTCTGGCTGTTTTCCACTATGTCAAAAGAATCCACCATCACTGAAATCGCTCTTTAAACACTCTCCTGGCTCTGCTCCACTGTCCTCAGCCTCCACCCCACTGAGCACAGAGCTCCTTTGTCCCTATACAGTGCTCATGTGCCCAAGGCCTCCAAACCCCTCCTTGGGACACCTCTGGGCCCTCTCCAAGGTGTTTCCAAATGAAAACATTCAGCTCATAGTCTAAGAAAAGCACCAGAGGACAGGGCCAGCCTGACCTGTCTGTCCTGGCTCCTTTTGTCTGGGAGCAATCCTTGGATATACAGAATTTGGGAGGCCAAATTCAAATTTTGGCCATGGTCCGTGGACAAGAAGGCTGGTTCTTTTCTACAGGATAGAAGGAGCAGAGCCCCAGTGTTTACAGGACAGATAAGAGGTGACCATCAGAGGCCAGGGCCAGCCAGAGCTGTCAGGTTTTATTTTGTGAGATACCCTTGCAAATAGGAATTTTTTAGGGAGAGTACCAATTTTGGCAATAGGCATCTGCAAAGGGGGACAGTTCTTTTCCATAGCAAGGAAAGCATGGAGCCCCAGTGCTCCAGGAGCTGATGAGAGGCAGCCCTTGACATCCCAAGATCAGCCACAGCTGTCAGGTGGCCCCTGGGAGGCCAAGCAAGCCAGAGCTGTTCCATGTTCCCTGGGTTCAATGGGGACCCACAGTGTCCCAATGGTCCCTTGCTTACAGGTGGCCCTGAGGTGCCATACTGCCCCCTTGGTGACACGAGGCCCTGAAGAGTCACAATGGTCTCCAAGGTTCCATCAGGCCCCACAGAGCCATAATGGCCTCTGGGTCCATGAAGCCCCACTGTGTCACCAAGGCCCCTTGGTTCCAAGGGCTCCAGTGGTGCCACAATGATCCCCTTGGTTCCAAGGGCTCCAGTGGTGCCACAATGATCCCCTTGGTTCCAAGGGCTCCAGTGGTGCCACAATGATCCCCTTGGTTCCATGGGCTCCAGTGGTGCCACAATGATCCCCTTGGTTCCATGGGCTCCAGTGATGCCACAATGATCCCCTTGGTTCCAAGGGCTCCAGTGGTGCCACAATGATCCCCTTGGTTCCAAGGGCTCCAGTGGTGCCACAATGATCCCCTTGGTTCCATGGGCTCCAGTGGTGCCACAATGATCCCCTTGGTTCCATGGGCTCCAGTGGTGCCACAATGATCCCCTTGGTTCCATGAAGTCCCCACAGTGTCCCAGGGATCTCCATGTGAAGGAAAGAACCCAGCCCCAGTGTTGCAGGGGCAGCCACCAGAGGCCAAGGCCAGCCAGACTTGACGGTACAGGCAGATTTTGCCTGGGAGCAACCCTTGGATATTAAGAACTTTAGAGGTGGAATCTCAATTTCAGCCATTTCTGCATGGATAAGAAGGACGGTTCTTTTCCATAGGAAGGAAAGCACTGAGCCCCAGTGTTTGGACAGCAGGGGAGAGGCACCCTCAGGAGCCCAAGGGCAGCCAGACCTCTCTGTCCTGGCAGCTTTCACTTGGGAGCAATCCTTGGATGTACTGAGCTTTGGAGGTGGAATCCCAATTTTGGCCATGGTCAAGACTGGTGGTTTTTTTCCCCATAGGAAAGTAAAGCATAAAGTCCAAGTGTTTTGGAAGCAGATGAGAGGTGGCCACCCTCAGGCCAAGCCAGCCACACCTGTCTTTCCTGGCACCTTTAGTTTAGGGGCTTTCCTTGGATATTGGGCATTTTGGAGGTGGAATCTCAGTTTTGGCTGTGGATGCCTGGACAGGAAGAAGAGTTCTTTTTATTAGGAAGGAAAGCACAGAGCCCCAGTGTTTCAGAGGCAGATGAGGGCCAGCCCTCAGGAAGTCAAGGCCAGCCAGACTTGTCAGTCCTGGCAGCTTTTGTCTGGGAGCTATCCTTGGATATAAGGAATTCCAGAGGCAGTTGCCCAATTTTGGCCATGAGTGCCTGGTCGAGATGGATGGTTTTTTCCTATAGGAAAGAAAAGCATATGGTCCCAGGGTTTCAAAGGCAGATGAGAGGTGGCCCCAGGTAGCCAAGGCAGCCAGATCTGTCTCTCCTGGCAGATTTCATCTGGGAACAATCTGTGCATGTAAGGGAATTTGGAGAAGGAATCCCAGTTTTGGCCACAGGGCCCTGGAGAAGGACCAGGAAAGTTCTCTCCCATAGGAAGGAGAGCCCAGAGCCCCAGTGCTTCAGGGGCCGGTGAGTAGCAGCCCTCGACACGCCAAGGTCAGCCAGACCTGTCCAGCAGCCCCCGGGAGGCCAAACTAGCCACATCTGCTCCCTGTCTCGTTGGTTCCATGGGGCCCCACAGTGTCCCAAGGGTCTCCTTGATTCCAGGAGTCCCTGCAGTGTCACAGTGTTCTCCTTTCTTCTGCAGTGTCACAATGGCCTCTTGGCTTCCCTGAGCCCTTCAATGTCCCCATGGCCCCTTGGCTCCCTGTGGCCCCGCTGTGTCACAACGGCTCTTTGGTTCCATGGGCCCCACAGCTTCATCCTTGGCCCTTGGTTCCATAGGGGGCCTGAGTTTCACAATGGTCCCCCTGATTCCGTGAGGCACCAGAGTGTCACAATTGTCTCTTTGCTCCCATGAGGTTCCATAGTGCCGCCATGGTGTCCTTGGATCTGCATGGTCACAATGGCCCCTTGGTTCCATGAGTTTCTGTTCTGTCAGCAATGGTTTCTTTGCTCCAGAGGGGCCTTGATGTGTCACAAGGGTTCCATGGTTGCGGTTTGTGTCTCACCCACACTGAAACCCCAGCAGTTGGTAGCCATGTGCATTTCTTTCTATAGAGCTTCTGTCCTCCTGTCTTTCTCCTTATAATGCTCTTGATATGGAACATTTTTTGGTACCTCAACAACTGAAGTGGTTAAACATTTCCAGGTGCAACGGGCTGAGTTAAGGAAGTTACTGCTATGGTGTTTTATGTTGAATTAGATGTTTTATTAAATCTTTTTCCAAAGTTTCTTGATTTTCTGTACTTTGGCAGTAAAATTTTGTGTCATTTTGACCTCTTGAGAATATATGGTTGGTGTTTCTCCTGTGCACCAAACTCCAGTAAAGGAACCTTTGGTTATTGTGAGAAACGACTGCTGACTTTGAAAATTTTAAAAGGTTTATTCAACCTTAATATAAATGACAAGAAAAGGACTAAATAAGGAAGAACAGGCCTGGGAGCTTCCATCGTGCCTGCCTACCACGTGCCTGGCTCATCCTCAAGATGGACGCTCCTCCTTTTATACCCCAAGGATTGCATCAGCCAACCCTGGCCCCTCCCACAGTCTGTCAGTCAACTCTTCTTTGTTGTTTATTGGTGGAGTCTGCTTTCTTGCAGCTTGATTGGAGGGTCAGGTCGTGTCATGCCACGCCCCCTCCCCGAGGAACAAGCTTTTGTATTCGCCGTCTTTCCACTTGTCCTGGATGGCTCAGGCTGTCTGATGGTAACAATAGGGGGAAAGGGGACTGTGGGGAGAACAGAGGACATCTAAACAACAGCCTGCAATAACGTAATCACACATCAATAAAGCTTCTCTTAATATTGACACAGTATTCATCCCTTAATTGTGAGAGCCAATCATCTCATTAGCCATCTGTAAGACAAAGGGACTAAAATCACCGTTAAAAGGCTTGGTTCAACCTAAAATTACCCAAAGAGGCCTAAAATCCAACCATACAGGCCTAAAATCATCCAAAGTGATCTAAAATCCACCTTAAAACTGCCCAGTTTATCCTAAGACCACTCAAACAGACCCAAATCCCACCCAAATTGGTTTATATCATCCAAAGGGATCTAAAATCCACCCTCAACCCTCCAGATTTGGCATAAAATCAGCCAAAGGGGCATAAGATCAACCCCAAAAGGCATGAAATCACTGTAAGGGATCTGAAACCCACCATAACCTGCCCAGTTTGGCCTAAAATCACCCAATTGGACCTAAATTCTCCGGGACCAAGACCAAACACAGCAGCAGAACTGGCACCAGCAGCAAGACTGAGACCAACACGGGAACTGGGATTGGCAGCGCTACAGGACCGGCACCGGGACTAGGACCGAGACCCAGACCAGAACCAGCACCAGAACTGCCACTGGGACAAAGCCTGACACTGGGACCGGCAACAGGAGTGCTTTGGAACTGGGACTGGCACTGGCAGCGCTCCAGGCCTGGGATCAGGAACAAGACTGGAACCCGGCACCTGCACCGAGTCTGCTCTGGGACCAGGACCAGGACCGAGACCGGGAGGCCACCAGGACTGAGACCGAGACTGTCACCGGAACCAGCACCGAGACCGGCAGCACTCTGGGACCAGGACTGAGACTGAGATTGGCAGTGGGAGCACTCCAGGACCAAAACTGGCACCAGCAGCAGCACTGGGTCCAGAACTGCTCTGAGACCGAGACAGAGACCAGGACCGGCACCACTGTGCGATTGAGATTGACACGAGAACCAGAATCAGCACTGGGAGTGTTTCGGGACTGAGACAGAGACCGAGGCTGGCACCGGGACCAGGATCAGCGCCAGGATGACTCTGAGATTGGCAAAAGGATTGGAAATGGGATTAGAAATGGGATTGGAATTGGGATCCCTCCTGAAACTCTCCATTTGTTCCAGAGAGCTTTGGCTGCACCCCCAGGCAGGGCGGGACCTCCTTGGTTTACATCGATCTGGTGCAGCATCCTGGTCCGTATGATCGAATTTGTATGATCCCAGTCTCTGCTCCTAATCCCTATGGTCCCAGCCTGTGAAATCCTGGTCCACGTGATCCCAGTCTGTATGGTCCTGCACAGCACACACTCCAAGGAACTGGAATTCCATTTCCCAGCCAGGAAAAGATATTCCTGCCCGTGAAGGCAAAGCTCTTATGAAGGGGCCAAAAGCCACGTGGAGCAAGATCCTACAGTGACATTTCACTGCCAGCCTTCAGAACTTCACCCATGGCTGTTGTGGCTCCTGCACTGGGAACTGAATCAGGGCAGGGTCTTTGGTGGCAGCTGCCCTGGCTCAAGGGAGGCACTGAGAGAGAAAAAGAGCAGGCAAAGGGAGGCAGAAGAGAAAGGAGAACACAAACACAATCAGCTTAGAAGGTGGCACTCTGCCAATAGAACTGCAACTGACAAAAATTGAAAGGGACAGTAATCAGTAACTCTGAAAGTTTTATTTGCTATCAAATACATCCCAACCAGCCAGCCCCACACAATCCCCATCCCACCGCTCCAAATTGGGATCCCACTTCTCCCAATCTCCTTCCCACCCCATCTCACCATGCCATCGGTGGAATCAAGTGAGTTTGGCATAGGATTGAGTTTATTTTAAGGTGGGAACAAGCTATTTTGATGTGGGATTGAGCCCATATGAATTAAAATTCAGTTGTTTAACACTACTATAAAAGTGTGTAAGCTGGATCAATAAATCGGAGTTCGATTTATTGATCCAGCTTACACACTTTTATAGTAGTGTTAATTAAGTTCATACATATTGCAAAACCCGAGCTCATTATTGGCTACAGATTACACACCAACCCCTCCTTTTGTTGTCAAGATCTGTGGTTTCTTGTTGAGACTAACATTTGTTTTTCTCATCCTGTTGTTGACTTGTTATTGACTGTTCTCAAGGCCTCCATGTTTTCCATCATGTTTTTTCTCATCACTTTACTCAAGGACGTGGTGTTTATTGTTTAAGGAAAAAGCCTGAGAACTTGCTGCTTACAGCTGCCTTTTACTTTTAAACCAGCTGTATATTTTCATGGTCCCTCTATAAGCCATGTCTGAACAAAATTATGCAACAGTTGTTTTCAGAGGGATTCAGTTGTTTTGAGGTAATCCTCTTGGCTTTTGGAGCGCAAAGAGATGGAAAACACTGCCCAAAATCCCCCCAGAGAACCCACAAATCCTCCAAAATATTGTCCCTAAACCATCAATTCTCCCTTAAAAACCTCTGAAATTGTGGAACTTTAGACATCTTTGATCAATTTATTTCATTTAATAGCAGCCTGTTTTGGCTGTTTTTAAGGGATGAAGATGAAGGAAAAGAAAATTGAGGCCAAACCAAAAGGAGAGAAGCAGCCAGGTGTGTTCCCAGCATGGATCACAAGGAACGTAAGTGACATGGGCGGTGCCCAAAGTGCCTCCTCCAGTGCGGGGTGGAGCAGAAGCAGCGCACGAAGCTCTCGCACTCGGGGCACTCGCAGGGCTTCCCTTAGTAGTGCCTCCGTTGGTGTTGGGGCAAGTGAGAGCTGCTGGAGAAGCTCTTCCCACACTGGGGACACCCGTAGGGCCTCTCCCCTGTGTGACTCTGATGGTGTCGGAGGAGATGGGAGCTGGTCTGAAACCCCTTCCCACACTCGGAACACTTGTAGGGCCTCTCCCCAGTGTGGATCCTCTGGTGCTGGATCAGCTCAGAGCTCCACCTGAAGCTCTTCCCGCACTTCATGCACGTGTGGGGCTTCTCCCCATCATGGAGCACCAGCTCCGAGCTCTGGCTCCATCTCCGGTCGCCTTCCTGGCCCAGGCTGGCTCTTTCCCCCTCAGATCCCCGCCAGCTGCATTTGCAGCCCCTCCTCGTGCAGCATCTCCAGGGCTTTTCCTCCCCGTTGGCTTCCTGCACCATGGAGCCACTCAAAACAGCCTCTGCCACCAGGTTCTGCCGCGGGCATTTGTCCTCCCTGCTCTCCATGCTCAGCTCCTGCTCTGGGCGGGGAAGGATAAGGACAGGATGGGATTTGCCTCCGTGCCACAGGGAAGGGCAAGGAGATTCCCCCAGGGCTGAGCTGCAGCCGGGGCTGCGCTGGGCTGGGAGATGGAGCAGCACAGAAGGGAAAGGGGCACTGACTTCCTCCTCACCTGCCTCAGTGTCTGTGGGCATCTTCCTCTTCCTCTCACCCTGCCAAGGGTTGGCAATGGGAAATCCTGGTTTGGGGAAAACAAGGGATGAGCAAAGTGAGTTTGAAGGTCCCTCTGCACCAGTCCATCTCTGCAAGTAACATCTGGTCATCTGGGCTCCAGAAAACCTCCCAAACACCAAGATTCAGCCCTGAAAAAGTCTCCCAGGTCCCTCACCTCTGGTGTTACAGTGTTCCCCGCTGTCCCAGCTGCTGGGATCACGCTTGGATTGGGGGTCCCCCGTCTCCTCGGTGCGCGCCCTGCCCAGGCTGCTGGCAGTCCCGCAATGCTAAAAGCTCCCCCCCCTTGGCTCTCCCCATTTCGGGATGCCGGGGCTGTTTGGGCTCCCGGGCTCCCGTCTCCCCTCATTCTCTGCTCTGGGCTGCAGCGGCTCCAAGGAGTCCCCCCTGCCCCTCTCCAGGCTCTTGAGGCTCCCGCCAATGGCGGTGCTCCCCCCTCTCTGGGCTCCCCACTTTGGGCTCCTGGGGGACACAGGGCTCTGCTCCTCCAGGCTGCCTCTGCCGGCACCGCCACCGGCACCCCCCGATGTTCCCCCCAGGGGCCTTTTCCGCTCAGCCTTGGACTGCTTCATTCTCCAAACATCCCCCCAAAAACCCAACCCAGGGACCCCCTGGGATGTCTGGGCCGGGTCCCCCTCCCCGCTAACTGGCGCGACGGGGGGGGGGGGGGGCACGATGATCCCAGGGGTGGGGGCTGCGAATTCAGGCAGGGCTGCAGCGGGGTTCCATCTGTTCAGCCTTGATCAGCCTTTGTCCCGCCTCTTCCTCCCGCTCCTCCTCTGTCTTATCCCCACCTCCTTCTCCTCCTCCATCCCTCCTCCCTCTCCTCCTCCCCTGTAACCCCGCCTCCTTCCCTCCTCTTTCTCCTCCCGCTTCTCCTCTTCCATCCCTCCTCGAGCTCCTCTGTGTTATACCCACCTCCTTCTCCTCTTCCATCCTGCCCCTTCCATTCCTTCTCCTCCTCCTCCTCCCTTATCCCTCCTCCTCCTCCCCCTTCATCCCTGCCCTTCCCTCCCTCCTCCTCCTCCCCCAGCAGCAGCCACACCCTCGATGCCCATTCCCGCAGCCCTCGCAGCCCGCGGCAGGAGCGGGGATGGAGCCGGACAGGTCGGGATGGGCAGCGCGGGGCTCTCGGCTGCTCCCAGCCGCTGTGGGCGGGGGGAGCCCGGCCCGGGCCAAAGGAGAGGCAAACTGGGCAAACTGGGGGCTGCACATCCCAACTGGGCCTTGCTGGGGACCCTGCCTGGCCACTGCCAGCCCTTGGGGCTCCTCTCGGCACATCCTCCAGGGGAGAACGCACACAGGGCTGGGGGATCCCAGCAGTGGCAGCACTGCCAGGGACTGGGCTGGACTGGGATCCTACTGGGAGTGACTGGGACTGTACTGGCTTTGTACTGGGATCATACTGGGATCGTACTGGGAGTGACTGGGACTGTACTGGGTTTGTACTGACATCATGCTGGGATCATAGTGCCATGTCAGGCCAGACTGTGATCGCACTGATGGAGACTGGGATCATACTGGGATCATACTGGGAGTGAGTAGGAGCCTGCAGGGAGCAATTGAGACCACGTTAGGGAGAAATGGGATAAACTGGGAGTGACAGGGATGGTGCTGAGTGTGACTGGGAATAGCTGTGAGTAACTGGGAACATGCTAGGAGCAACTGGGAGGAACTGGGAGTGACTGGGTGCATGCTGGTGGTGATTGGAAACTGCTGGACTTCAACTGGGATGAACTGGGATCATGCTGGATGTGACTGGGATAATACTGGCAGTGAGTGCCACTACACTGAGGCTGACTGGGAGTGCTGGTGAGCAAATGGGATCATACTGGAAGGAACTGGAAAGAGGGTGGAGGAAACTGGGGTACACTGGGAGATACTGGGAGTGACTGGAACAAAAGTGAGGGTGAAAGAGAGCAACTGGAACCATGTGGAGCACAACTGGTTCATACTGGCAGTGACTGGGAGCACACTGGGCTCATCTTTGGATCATACTGGGAAAGACTGGAGTAATACTGGGAGTGTCTGAGAGCGACTGGGAACATACCCTGCACATCATCCCCCATACTGGGCCTGACTGGGAGCAACTGGGAGCATGCTGGGAGCAAATGGCATCATACTGGGAGAGACTGGAAGCAACTGGGATTATACTGGGACCACACTGGGAGAGCTGGCATGTGACTGGATGAAACTGGAGCTTACTGGGATGATACAGGGATTGAAAGGGAGCAACTGGGATCACACTTTGGGCTACTGGGAGCAAGTAAGAGAGACTGGGATGATGCTACAAGCAAACTGGAGAAACTGGGAAGGACTGGATGCATGCTGGAGGCAACTGGGATATACTGGGCATGACTGGGGGATCATACTGGGAGAACTGACACCTTACTGGGATCACTGGCAGTGTCTGGAAATGACTACAGACATGCTGGGGGCAACTGGGATATACGGGGAGTGTCTGTCACCATACTGGGGGGACTGGAACCACACTGGGAAGAAGAGGGACCATGCTGGGGAGAACGGGGCCCACACTGGGGGCAACTGGGAGTGAGTGGGTATAGCAGGAGTCCTAGTAAAATCTATGTATTGTATAAGTGGCCGTGCCCCGATCCTAATTGTAAATGGGCTGCAGCTGTGATGTCCTTAATTGGGTGGCTGCTGTGGCTAATGAAGATAACTGGGATAAAAGGGAGTGGGTTGGCCGTGCAGGGAGAGTTTTGGAGGAGCCCTGACCAAGAAGCAGGAGTGACACTGCTGTGAAGAGCTGTGTGTGAGAAGAGCACCCTGAAGGTACGGGACTCTAGAAATATAACAACAGCAATACAAGATAGGACAGCCAAGAGCTGTGGCAGCCTGAGAGCTGGGATTCCAGAAATATAACAACAACAACTGGGACCATGCTAGGAGGGACTGGGATCATCTCGGGAGGGACTGGGACTGGAGCAGAGACAACTGGGTTCAACTGGGACCATACTGGGAGTGTCTGTAACCACAGTGGAGTGATGGAAGCACACTGGGAACAGCTGGGCCCATGCTGAGAGCAACTGGGATCACAGTGGGGGCACTGGCATCAGACTGGCAGTGACTGGGAGCAACTGGGATTAGACTGCAAGTGACTGGGATCATACTGGGAGTAGACTGCAATCATACTGGGATTAGACTGGGAGTGAATGGAACCTGACTGGGGGTTACTGGGAGCTACTGGGCCCATGTTGGGAGGAAAATGTGACACACTGGGAGCAACTGGGATCAGCTGGAAGGTTCTGGAACCATGCTGAGAGCACTGAGACTATAACTGGGGCAACTGGGATCATACTGGGAGCAACTGGGGCCACCCTTTGAGCAACAGATGGAAACTGGGATTGTGCTAGAGGAAACTGGGAGCAACTGGGAAAGACTGGGATCATTCTGAGGTATCTAAAACCCACTGGGAGTGTCTCTAACCATACTGGGGGGACTGGAACCACACTGGGAACAGCTGGGATCATGCTGGGAGCAACTGGGACGATGCTGGGGGAAACTGAATCTACCCTGGAGGCAACTGGGCACCACTGGGACCCTGCTGGGAGGGACTGTTATTGGGGCAACTGGGATCATAATGGGAGGAACTGGGAACAACTGGAATTATGCTGGGAGCAACTGGGATCACACTGGGATCACAGTGAGAGCAGCTGAGTCCATACTGGGTTACACTGGGACCGCATTGAGAGCGACTGGAATCATACTGGGAGTGACTGGGAGTGGCTGGTGTTGTGGATTTTGGGGGGGTTTGGATTTTGGGGGATTTTATTGGCATGTTGAGGGGGAGTTTTTCTGGGGGTGTTTGGGGGTTTATTGAATTTTTTGTGGCTTCTTTTGAATTTTGTTTGTTTTACTGAGATTTTGTTGGGATTTTTTGGGATTCTCAATGATTCTGGGGGTTTTATTGGGATTTTTAGGAGATTTTGGGGCATTTTATTGGCATTGTGGAGCCATTTAGTGGGGTTCATTGGGGTTTTGGGATTTTTGGTGGGATTTGAGGGGTTTTGTGGGGTTTTTTTGTGTGTTGCCAGAATTTCTTTGGATCTTGGGGGAGATTTTGTGGGACTTTTTATGGTTTTGTGGACATTTTTGGGGGACTTGAGGAGTTTAGTCAGGATTATTGGGATTTCAAAGGATTTTGTGGGCTTTTATTGGGATTCTAGGGTGTTCTAATGAGATTCTGAGAGATTTAATTGGGATTTAGTGGGTTTTATTTGGACTTTGGGAGTTTTAAGGAGATTTTGGTGCCTCTCAGCTCTTCCCCACACCAAGGAATGCCCCAAAAGCCCCCCGAAATTCCATGAAAATCCCATAAAATCCCCCCTAATTACAAGAAAACCCTCGAAAACCCCAGAGAATCTCTGAAAATCCCAGTGGAACTCACCAAGATTAAAAAATACTCCAAATAATTTCAATAAGTCCTTTCTCAAGAAACCCCTCACAACCCCAATCAAATCCCCCAAAATACAAAAGCCTGAAAATCACGCAATTCTCGCCCAGTAATTACATCCCAAAACCTCAAATAATTCCTTAGAAACTGACAATAAAATCCCCCAAAGCCCAAAAAAGTCACCCCAAAATCCCCAAAACCCTCGCAAAATCCCCACAAACCCCCCCAGAATCCCCCAGCCTCAGTGGGCCCGTCCTGGATCAGGGGGGTGAGATGCAAAGCTGTGTTTCGTGTCAGGTACAAACAGGTGACGTGTGTACTTGTGAATGTGAAATGTGTGGACATCGACAATGGGATGGTTGTGAATTCTAATAATAACTGAGGAAAATAAAGCATGGAAAAAGGCCTTTGAACCTCTTTTGTTTGCAATTAACCCTAGTTGATTTAGGAGCATTGGAATTAAGGTGTTAAGGATGTTCTTTTTTGCTTGCATTTCATCCATAAAAAAGCTCTGCAATAATAACCTTCTGAAGTATAATTTTAGAATTTTACTTGTATCCTTGAAACTATAGCTTTGGAATATATATAAAGGAAATATGCTTATCTCATGCCTTTTTGAAGCAGAGGAAAACACCTTGAGAAAGGAAGATGAACATCACCTCAAGGGTTTATGGTTTCAACCAAAGAGAAGCTGGACATCACTGTAATGAGATTTATGGTCTCTGCAATTAAAAGGTGGACCCACATCTGGGGAGCTGGACCCCACCAGATGGGATTCGTCTTTCTTCTTTCAGAAGCTGGACCGTCACCATCTGAGAATACTCATTTGAGATACATCCTGAGAAATTAAAATCACAATAGTGTATAGAATTGTGATGTAATAATTTGGAATAAAAATTGCTGATGAGTAAAAGATTAGAAATAGAAACTACTGAAAAAAGCTGATGACTACCCCTACAAATACCTGTAACCATCAATTATCGGTGTGCAGTTGAAGGGAAAACTTCCCCCACTGTACCCAGCCCTGTATTGCTCATACTTTACCATAATAAATAATAAATTGATTGCTGCTTGAATATTGGCCTAGTCAAGCTTCTTATTAATAACGGGGGGCACCGGCCGGTGGAACAGGAGCCACTTCAGAGGGCCCTCGGAGCTTTTTGGGGAGGGGGCACCCTGGGAGACCCTAAAAACCGGGGGGGGGGGGGGAGAACCCCGCTGTGCCCCCTCCCCCCGAAACCCTCAGACCCCGGTTCAGGGTGGGCCTGGGACCACCGGGACCCCTCCAAGAACCCCAAACCGCCCAGAGCCCCCCCAGGGTTGGCCCAGAACCACCCTGGACACCAAAACCTCCCCAGGACCCTCAGACCCCCCCCATTTCCCCCCGAAATTCACCCCAGACCCACCTGAGACCCCCCCGCAAATCCATCAGACTGCCCCAAATCCCCCTCAGACTCGTCAATTCCCCCCAAAACCCTATGAAATCCGCTCAGAGTCCCCCAAATTTCTCCCCGGACCAACCTCGCAACCCCCCAGCTCCTCACACAATCCCCCAAAATCCCCTCAGACCCTCCCACTTCCCCTCAGATCCCCCTAAACCCACCTCAGAACGATCCAGACTCGCTCAAGCCGCGTCCGCCGACACCCCTAGCCAAGAGCGGCGCGTCCCGCCGAGCCGACCAATCACCGCGCTGCGCGGCCCCGAACTAACGAATCACGACACAGCTCCCCTCAGCAAGGCCCGCCTCCCTGGCGCCGGCCCAGCCAATCAGAGGCGAGCCAGAAGCGGCGCCCTGTTCCCCGCCGCCGCCGGGACCCGCCGGGCTCGGGACAGGAGCGGGAGGGGCCTGAGAGGGGATCGGGGGCGCGGGGAGGGGTCCGGGGGGGCTTTGGGGAGGGGCCCTGGGGCATTGTGGGGGGACCTGGGGGGCGCGGATGGGTCCTAAGAGGGATCACGAAGCGGGGTGGTCATGGGAGGGTCTGGGAGGGTTTTGGGGTGGGGTCGTAGGAAGGTCTTGGGAGGGTCTGGGGGTGTTTGGATGGTCCTGCGGGAGTTTGGGGCGGGCTCTGGGGGGTCCTGAGGGTGTCCTGGGAGGGTTTTGGAGGTTTTGGGGAGGGGCTCTGGCAGTGTGATAAACAGGGCCAGGAGAGCAGCTCCTTTCAAAAGGCCTTTATTAAAGACAGCTCTGGGTGCGGAACCCGAGGGGTCGCGCACGGCGCCGCTGCTCCCACAGGACCGCGCTGAGCAGGAGGAGGAGGAGCAGCAGCAGCGCAGCTTTGTCTCTCGGCACAGCCGGGGCTTCCGTCCTCACCAGAGTCCTTAGGAAGGCAACGTTGGCTCGGAGCATAGGGGGATCCTCCAAGCTGAGCACTATTAAAATTATGGGGGCAGGACAGAATCCGGCTCTGCTCAAGGGTGGGTGATTTAGTGCGGTTCTGCTGGGGTAAAGTCATCGTTTATGTGCTGGTTTGTTGTTCGGAGAGGGTTCATGGAGTTCCCACGGCCTCTCATTTAAATTCAGTCTGGGACGGGAAGGGATACAAATCTGGGCTGAGGCGGAAAGGGGCACAAATACAGAGTATGCCGGGGAGAGATACAAATACAGGGTAAAATGGTAACACTGGATAGCGGCAACTAAAGGCAAGTCCTAGAACTGTAACGTTCAATGTTTAACAACAGACCAACACTTCAAATTCAGACTCTATCAATTTCATTAACATCAACTGCTCTGAAAAAGAGCTCTCATCCCCAGGGTTTCATTTCTCAAATCTATTGGAGCAAAAATGAGCAATGTGCCCTGCTGGTGTTTAGATGTTCTGAATCCCTCAGCTGAGTGTTGGGTTCCTGTGCTGTCCTGCCTGGTGCTTGCTGGATGTGCTGGAACAAAGAGCTTGGGCCCTTGATGAAAACGACCACAAATGAGTTCATTGGGATTTACTGGGCTCAGAGTAAAAGGGACGAAGCTCAGGTTTGATCTAGAAAATGCTTCTTCCCTGTCAGGATGGTGAAGTCCTGGCTTCACAGATTGCTCAGAGAAGCCAAGTAAATAAAGTTTCAGAATTCTTCATTTCTGTCCCATTCTTATTCCATAAGCCCAGGTTTGGTTTTCAGAGTGCCACCTTGTCAGCTGGTTGCCATTTGTGTCCTGCCTTCTTTCCTGCCTTCCTTGGTCTGCTCCTTTTCCCTTCCAGGGTCTCTCTTTACCTGTGGCAGCTTCCAGCCAAAGACCCTCCCCTGATTTTTTTTTCCTTCCCCATCCAGGTGCTCAAACAGCCCTGGATGAAGTTATAGAGGCTGGCAGTGAAATGTCTGTGTAAGATCTTGCTGCACTTGTGTCTTGGGCCCTTCAGAATTTGGCCTTGAAGGGCAGGAGCATCTTTTCCTTGCTGGCAGCTGGAATTGCAGCCCATGGCAGTGCATGCCAGAGATGTCAGAAGGCAATTGCTGAGGCTGCCAGGGCGCTGCTCCTGCCGTGCCTGCCAGGGGAGCTGTGCAGGGCAGGGTCAGGCTGCAGCAGCTGGCTGGGCTCCCTGAGCAGACAGCAAAGGCGGCTTTGCTGCACATTCTGCAGCTGGAAGCAGAGGGAAGAAGGGCAGGGAGTCCCTGACAGAATGCTGGAATGCCCGTGCCTGGAAGGAACCTGCCTCCAGACCCCAATCGGGCCCAGCCCTGGATGTCCCCTGAGACCCCCCCAGATCCTCTCCCCAAACCCTTCCACAGCCCCCAAAGCCCCTCCCCAAAACCTCCAGAACCCTCCCAGGATGTTCCAATGCATTGTAAACTCCCTTGCCCAGGTGTGCCAATACCTCTCTTCCCCTTCCCCCTCGCCCCCTGCTGGGCTGTCAGTCAGGTTTAACATTCCAGCAAGGCGTCGTGTGGTTGGTCAAGTTCAAAGGATGCCCCTCAGGCCCGGAGGCCATTGGCCTGTCTGGGTGTCATCCCCCCCTGAGACCCTGCCCCTCTCACCTGGTTGGTGGCTCACCTGTTCCCTCCCCTTCCACTGTCCCAGAGCTTAAAAAGGTGATCAGACGTTTGGGCCGGTATTCTGTTGGAGCAGTTGCCTATGTTCTGAAATCTGTAACCTTGGAATATACCTCTGGATATAAACTCTCCAGCAGAATCCATCTCTTTTTCTCTTCACCATCGCCTGAAGCTCTCCTCCTGAGGTAAACTGAGTTCCTAACAAGCCTGGACTTGTTCAGTGCCCAGCTGCAACCACCAGCAGGCCAGGGTATCTCTGGGGTGACACACCACAGTTGCTGCCTTTGGCCCAGCAGCAAGGGTCAGACTGGCCCAGGCCAAATCTAACTGGTAATATTGGGATTCTTATTCCAATACCAGGACACCCTCAGGAGCCCCCAGAACCCTCCCCAAACTCCCCCCAGGACCATCCCAACACCCCCAGACCCTCCCAAGACCTTCCTACGACCCCACCCCAAAACCCCCCCAGGCCCTCCAAGAACCGCCCCCCCCCCCCCCCGATCCCCTCTCAGGCCCCTCCCGCTCCTGTCCCGAGCCCGGCGGGGCCCAGGAGCGGCGGGAAGGGGGGGGGGGCCGCTTCCGGCTCGCCTCGGATTGGCTGGGGCGGCGCCGGGGAGGCGGGCCTTGCTGAGGGGACCGGCACCGTGATTGGTTGTTTCACTGATGTACCGCGCGGTGATTGTTTGGTTCGGCGGGGTGCGCCGCCATTGTTGGGAGCCCGTGCGCGCTGTGGTGGCGGGAGATTGTGAGGGGAGAGCGGAGCTGAGGTGGGGACGGGGGGAGGAAACTGGGGGGGGGTTTGGGGCGGGTCTGAGGGGAAGTCGGGGATTTTTGGGGGCATCAACGGAAAATAGGGGGGTGTACATGGGTTTGGGGAGAATGAGGGGTTCTGAGGGGGTTTTGGGGAGCTTGGGGGAAACTTGAGAGGGTCTGGAGCGTTCTCAGGTGGGTTAAGAGGGATCTGAGGGGAATTTGGAGGGTCTGAGGGGATTTTGGGGGATTTCGAGAGAAACTGGGGCGTTGTGAGTGGATCTGGGGGGTTTGAGGTGGCTCTGGAGAAATGTGGGGGATTCTGAGGGGATTTCATAGGGTTTGGTGGGGATTGAGGGGTCTGAGGGGGATTTGGGGCAGTCTGATGGATTTGCGGGGGGGTCTCAGGTAGGTCTGGGGTAAATTTTCGGAGGAAATGGGGGGGGGTGTCTGAGTCCTGGGGAGGTTTTGGTGTCCAGGGTGGTCCTGGGCCAACCCTGGGGGAGCTCTGGGCGGTTTGGGGTTCCTGGAGGGGTCCCGGGGGAGATTTGGGGGTCTCGGGGGTCCCAGGCCCACCCTGAACCGGGGTCTGGGGGTTTCGGGGGGAGGGGGCACAGCGGGGTTCCCCCCCCCCACCCGGTTTTTGGGGGTCTCCCATGGTGCCCCCTCCCCAAAAAGCTCCGAGGGCCCCTGAAGTGGCTCCTGTTCCACCGGCCGGTGCCCCCTGATCCAGGGCGGCCCCACTGAGTCTGGGGGGTTTGTGGGGATTTGTGGGGATTTTGGGGTTTTGGGAATTTCGGGATGGCTTTTTTGGGCTTTGTGGGAATTTTTGGGGAGAATTATTGGGTTTTGGGAGGGTTACATGATTTTGGGGTGTTTTGTTGATTGGAGGGTTCTGGATTTTAGGTGTTTTGTTTGGGTTGCAGGGGGGTTTTTGAGGGGGGGGGATTTATTGAAATTTTTAGCATTTATTTTGAATTTTGGTGAGTTCCACTGGGATTTCTGGAGATTCTCTGGGGGTTTTGAGGACTTTCATGTAATTTTTGGGGTTTTTTTGGGGTTTTTGTGAAATTTTAGGGGGGTTTTGGAGCATTCCTTGGGTGTGGGGAAGAGCTGACAGGCACCAAAATCTCCTTAAAACCCCCAAAAGTCCAAATAAAACCCACAAAATCCCAATTAAATCACTCAAAATCCCATTAGAACTCCCTGGAATCCCAATAACAGTCGCACAAAATCCTTTGAAATCCCAATAGCACCAAAAATCCTGATTAAAATCTGCAAATCCCCAAAAAATGTCCCCAAAACCATAAAAGGTCCCACAAAATCCCCCAAGATCCAAAGAAATCCTGGCAACACACAAAAAACTCCACAAAACCCCCCAAATCCCAAAAAACCCCAAATCCCTTATGAATCCTACTGAATGTTACCACAATTCCAATAAAATGCCCCAACATCTCCTAAAAATCCCAATAAAACCCCCAGAATTTCTGAGAGTCCCAAAAAATCGCAACAAAATCCCAGTAAAACAAACTAAATTAAAAAAAAAGACACAGAAAAATTTCAATAAACACCAAACTTCCCCAGAAAAACCCCCTCAAAATGCCAATAAAATCCCCCAAAATTCAAACCCCCCAAAATTCACAAAACCAGCCACTCCCAGTCAATCCCAGTATGATTCCAGTCGCTCTCAATGAGATCCCAGTGTAACCCAGTATGGACTCAGCTGCTCTCACTGTGATCCCAGTTGCTCCCAGCATAATTCCAGTTGTTCCCAGTTCCTCCCATTATGATCCCAGTTGCCCCAATAACAGTCCCAGTCCCTCCCAGCAGGGTCCCAGTGGTGCCCAGTTGCCTCCAGGGTAGATTCAGTTTCCCCCAGCATCGTCCCAGTTGCTCCCAGCATGATCCCAGCTGTTCCCAGTGTGGTTCCAGTCCCCCCAGTATTGTTAGAGACACTCCCAGTAGGTTTTAGGTACCTCAGAATGATCCCAGTCTTTCCTAGTTGCTCCCAGTTTTCTCTAGCACAATCCCAGTTTCCATCTGTTGCTCAAAGGGTGGTCCCAGTTGCTCCCAGTATGATGCCAGTTGCCCCAGTTATAGTCTCAGTCCTCTCAGCATCGTTCCAGAACCTTCCAGCTGATCCCAGTAGCTCCCGGTAACCCCCAGTCAGGTTCCATTCACACCCAGTGTGATCCCAGTATGAGTGTAGCAACTCCCAGTATGATCCCAGTCACCTGCAGTCTAATCCCAGTTGCTCCCACTCACTCCCAGTCTGATGCCAGTGCCCCCGGTGTGGGCCCAGTTCTCCCCAGCATGGTCCCAGTTGTTCCCGGTGTGGTTCCAGTCCCCCCAGTATGGTGACAGACACTCCCAGTATATCCCAGTTGCCCCCAGCATGTCTGTAGTCATTTCCAGGCACTGCCAGTGGCCCCAGTAAGGTGTCAGTTCTCCCAGTATGATCCCCCAGTCATGCCCAGTATATCCCAGTTGCCTCCAGCATGCATCCAGTCCTTCCCAGTTTCTCCAGTTTACTTGCAGCATGATCCCAGTTTCTCTCAACTGCTCCCAGTGGCCCAAAGTGTGATCCCAGTTGCTCCCTTTCAACCCCTGTATCATCCCAGTAAGCTCCAGTTTGATCCCAGTCACATGCCAGCTCTCCCAGTGTGGTCCCAGTATAATCCCAGATGCTTCCAATCTCTCCCAGTATGGCCCCAGCTGCCTCCAGCATGGTTCCCAGTTGCTTCCTAGATCAGCCCAGTCAGTCCCAGTATGATGCCATTTGCTCCCAGTGTGCTCCCAATTGCTCCCAGTCAGGCCCAGCATGGGGGATGATGTGCAGGGTGTGTTCCCAGTCGCTCTCAGACACTCCCAGTATTAGTCCAGTCCCTGCCAGTATGATCCAAAGATGAGCCCAGTGTGCTCCCAGTCCCTGCCAGTATGAACCAGTTGTGCTCCACATGGTTCCAGTTGCTCTCTTTCACCCTCACTTTCCTTCCAGTTTCTCCCAGTATCCCTCAGCGTAGCCGAGTTCCCTGCAGCATGTTCCCAGTCACTCCCAGTCACTCCCAGTTGGGTTTTTGGGGGGATGTTTGGAGAATGAAGCAGTCCAATGCTGAGCGGAAAAGGCCCCTCGGGGGGACATCGGGGGGTGCCGGTGGCAGTGCCGGCAGAGTCAGCCTGGAGGAGCAGAGCCCTGTGTGCCCCAGGAGCCCAAAGTGGGGAGCCCAGAGAGGGGGGAGTGCCACCATTGGCGGGAGCCTCAAGAGCCTGGAGAGGGGCAGGGGGGACTCCTTGGAGCCGCTGCAGCCCCGAGCAGAGAATGAGGGGAGAAGGGAGCTCGGGAGCCCAAACAGCCCCGGCATCCCGAAATGGGGAGAGCCAAGAGGGGGGAGCTTTTGGCATTGCTGGAACTGCCAGCAGCCTGGGCAGGGCGGGCACTGAGGAGAAGGGGGACCCCCAATCCAAGCGTGACCCCAGCAGCTGGGACAGGGGGGAACCCCCGAACACCAAAGGGGAGGGACCAGGGATGGGGAACTCCTGGGAGGCTTTTCCATGGCTGAATCTTGGTGTTTGGGAGGTTTTTCTGGAGCTCAGATGGCCAGTGACTTGTAGAGATGGACTTGGGCAGAGGGAACTTCAAACTCAATGTGCCTATACCTTGTTGTCCTCAAACCAGGATTTCCCATTCGCAGTGCTTGGGAGGCTGCGAGGAAGAGGAAGATGCCCCGGGACACTGAGGCAGGTGAGCAGGAAGTCAGTGCCCCTTTCCCCTCTGTGCTGCTCCCTCTCCCAGCCCAGCACGGCCCTGGCTGCAGCTCAGCCCTGGGGGGATCTCCTTGCCCTTGCCTGTGGCACAGAGGCAAATCCCATCCTGTCCTTGTCCTTCCTCCCCCAGAGCAGGAGCTGAGCATGGAGAGCAGGGAGGACAAATGCCCGCGGCAGAACCTGGTGGCAGAGGCCGTTTTGAGCGGCTCCACGGCGCAGGAAGCCAATGGGGAGGAAAAGCCCCGGAGATGCCGCACGAGGAGGGGCTGCAAATGCAGCTGGCGGGGATCTGAGGGGGAAAGAGCCAGCCTGGGCCGGGAAGGCGGCTGGAGATGGAGCCAGAGCTCGGAGCTGGTGCTCCATGAGCAGCTCCATGATGGGGAGAAGCCCCACACCTGCTTGGAGTGTGGGAAGAGCTTCAGGAGGAACTGCAACCTGATCAGGCACCAGAGGACCCACACTGGGGAACGGCCCTATGAGTGTGATCAATGTAGGAAGAGGTTTCAGACCAGCTCCAATCTCCTCGATCACCAGCGCACGCACACAAAGGAGAGGCCCTTCCTCTGCCCCGACTGTGGGCAGGGCTTCAGGTACAGCTCCTGTCTTGTTGTGCACCGACAAACCCACACTGGGGAGAGGCCCCACGAGTGTGAGGAATGTGGGAAGGGCTTCAGCCATAGCTCCCAACTGATCCGCCACCAAAAGATCCACATGGGGGAGAGGCCCTACGAGTGTTCCAAGTGTGGGAAGGGTTTCGGATCAAGTCAGATCTCCTCCAGCACAATTGGATTCACACAGAGGAGAGGCCTTTCCAATGCCCCGGTTGTGGGAAGGGATTCAAGCACAACTACACAACTACACCCTCATCAAGCACCGGCGCATCCACACTGGAGAGAGGCCCTACGAGTGTCCCCAGTGTGGGAAGAGCTTCTCCAGCAGCTCTCACTTGACCCAACACCAACGGAGGCACTGGTAAGGGAAGCCCTGCGAGTGCCCCGAGTGCGGGCAGAGCTTCGTGCGCTGCTCCAGCTCCATCCCCCACTGGAGGAGGCACTTTGGGCACAGTTCTGGTCACTCACATTCCCTGTGATCTGTTTCGGGAACACACCTGGCTGCTTCTCCTTTTGGTTTGGCTTAAATTTTTTTCTCTTCTCCATGTCTTTGCACTCCAAAAGCCAAGAGGGATCAATCTGTCACCTCCAAACCACTCAAATCCCAATGAAAATAACTGCATTTTAACCCAACAGGGCTCAATCTCACCTCAAATTGCTGGTTCCCGCCTCACAAAAACTCAGTCCTGTGCCAGACTCACTCCATTTCACAGCCACCAGGGTGAGTTGGGGTTGGGAGGTGATTGGTAGAAGTGGGATCCCAATGTGGAGCAGTGGGATGGGGATTGTGTGGGGTGGCTGGGTGGGATGTATTTGACAGCAAATAAAACTTTCAGAGTTACTGATTTCTGTCCCATTCATTTTCAGTCACTGCTGTGTGCAGAGTGCTGCCTTCTCAGCTGTTTCAATTCCTATAAAAATCTCATTTTTTAAATCATCTAACCCAAACAATTCAAAAACCAATATCCAAATAAAACCACGCACCCGAAATTAGAATTTTGAAAAAAGAATTAATTTTTTAGAGTACTTAAGGATGTTGATAAAGTTTAATTGTTTGGTTCAAATGTGTGAGAAATTATAGTGGTGTTTGGTTTTGTGTTTAGTATATTTGCAATAGGAATTTTTTTTACTAAGGTGTGTTAGATTCTATGATAGTTTTTTAGATATTTTTTATCTAAAGTATATTGGTTACTGAGTTAAAACTTACAAAAGGTATTTCTTTGTATATAATTTGTTTATTTATATTTTTTGATAATGTTATATTAATAGTTTACTGTTGTTTTGGCTTGAGTCATTATTGGAGTATTGTAAGGAAGAGTTGAAATTATATTTCATTTTTATATTTCATTTTTATTCTGATGTATTTAATTTTAATTATAATTTCTTGATTTCTAATTTATTATAATTTGCTGAGAGAATAAGAAGGAAGTTCAAGGGCAGGAACATTTTTTCCTGGCTGGGAACTGGAATTCCAGACGCTGGGAGTGTGTGCTGGACCACACACACTGCAATCAAATATGGACTGAGATCAAATATGGACTGGGATCAAATATGGACTGGGATCAAATATGGACTGGGATCCTATGGGTCAGGAAGGCACAGAATGGGACCATAGGGATCAGGACCACACAACTTGGGATAAACTGGACTGGGATCAAATATGGGCTGGGACCATATGGAATGGGACCATAGAGATCAGGATGAGACAGACTGGGATACACTGGATTGAGATTATACGGACTGGGCCATATGGACTGGGATTGCACAGACTGGGATTGCACAGACTGGGATTGCACAGACTGGAATCACACGGACTGGGAAAAAGCTTTGGCTGCCTTTGGCTGCCATGCACATCTGAAGGCAGCCACATCAAGTTGGCCATATCCTGTTTGGGGGTCCCATCCCCCTCTTCCCTCCGCTCTCCCGCCCCTTCCCCATCGTTCCCCCAGTCCCCAATCCCCTCCCCCGTGCTTGGTTTTGCGGGTTCCAGGCGCCTCCTGCTCCTTTTGGGGGTCCCGACCCCCCTTTGGGTTAATTTGGGGCCCTGCCCCCTTCTCACCGCGCCCTCCCCTCCCCCCGCGGCCGGGGGGCTCCGAGCACCCCCAGTGCCACCAGTGCGGCCCCGGCTGCCCCCGCACGCCCCATCCCCATCGCCGGGGTCACCTCCCCCCGCCCCAAATCCCGCTCCTGGCAACTGATGAGTCAGCAGCAGCAAACGCTCTGATTGGCTGGAAATGGCCCTGGAGCAGCGGGACAGGCACCTTTGCAGCCTGAGCTGCCCTTGTTCCTCTCTGTCCGTGCCCGGAGCACAGCAGGCAGGAGAAGGGCAGCAGGGCCCTGCGTGTCCCCCGGTTCAGGTTTTGCGCCGCTTCAGCTCCACGGAGACGCGGGTCAAGTGAAAAACACAGTTTATTAAGGGAAAGCGATGGTAAGGGGTGAGCTGGGAGGCAGCAAAGGGGATGGGCAGGGCCTGAGGGCTGCAGGGAGGGAGGTGCCAACAGGGAGAGAGATGGCAGGAGCTGCAGGAGCTTCACACAGGCTCAGCTGTGAGCAGCCAGAGCCGTGCGTGGAGCTCCAGCTGGTCACTTCTGCTCTGCAGGTGCTCCCATCTTCAATGGGCACTGGAAATCGCCGATGGACGCTGGTACATCTCATCCAGCAGATGAACAAAGTCGTGCACATCTTCTTTCAAAGGTCATCTGAAGCAGATTGCTCATGCATGATGGATTCTCATCTTCCTTCAGGGCTTGAGGAGCTGGAAGAGTGGAGCAGAGCCAAGATCAGAGGCCAGATTGAGGGAATCCAAGGAAAGCCTCCTGCCAGGGCCATCCCAGCCGGCTCTTGCCATGGCCAGGAGGGAGCAGGAGACAAGGGCTTCGGCCAGAAGGTGCTGGCCACGGATCCCCCATGTGTTCCTGAAAGCTCTCCGGGCTGTGCCCCTGCCACCCCTGGTCCGCACAGGCAGCAGAGCCCTGCGCAGCCCGGGCACGGATTGTAGCTGCCGGGCCGGCATTTGCAGTGGGCGTGGGCGGCCTCCCAGGCGGCTGCAGGTACCAGAGGCCCGAGAGCTGGGAGGCAGCTCAGCCAGGCAGCGCTGGCCATCAGGCTCACCTCCACAAGGAACGCCAGGGCAGGCAGATGCCAGCGGGGCTGCTTCCCGACGAGCAGGCTGAGCAGGTGCGAGGCCATGAAGGGACACAAGGGGGTCAAGCCACAGCACATCTCCCTGCCAGGGGAAGAAGGCACCAAGGCCCTGAGCCAGGCGGGCAGACCTCTCCCAGGTGTGGTCTCACAGAGGTCTGATCTTTCCCCAGCACTCTGCAAGGGTACATGGGCCCCTTGGGAGGTGGCTTCTTCTGGACATCCTCCTCTCCCAGCCTGTTGCAGTCTGCTCGGCCCTCCCTCGCTGACAAGGCCCTCTCGCTTACAGCCCCAGGGACTGTGTGGGCCACTCCAGGCAGGGGGCACAAATGCTGGTGGTGGCAGCGGAGACTAGGAGATCTCACCTGGCCAGCAGACCCGCTGCATAGTGCTGGGTGTCAGCACAGAGCAGGCTGTCCCAGAGCTGCTTGTGCTCCAGAGCCACCAGCTTCTTGTCAAAGCCCAGGCGGGAGAGCAGAGCCTTCACGGTCTGTGCTGCAAACCTGTGTGCTGAGCCAAGGCCAGGTCACTCTGGGAGCACTGGCCCTGACCGCAAGGTGACTGGCACCTGTTGGGCTTGCTGGGAAGGTCGTGTTCCTCCCGGCATGCTCTCCAGAAGCGCTGGGTCTCCACGTCCTCTGGTCTCTGCTCTGTGGTGGTAAAAATTTGCAAGAACAGAGCCACAAGCAGGTGGGGAGAATGAAGGAGGATTGCGTAGTGCCACTCGGGCATGCTTGCAATCTTCCACAGCACCAGAGTTGCCTGCAAGAGACAAAGCAGCCTGAGGCAGGACTCAGTGCCGAGGTGTCCATGAGGCAGGGACTGAGGAGAGAGGCAAGGGGAGCACCCGGCCTGCTGCCCCTAGCCCAGCTTTCAGCCCAGGCAGGGAGCTGCAGGCTGGGGAGAGCATGGAGAGCTTCTGAGAAGGTGACCTGGAGGGCAAGAATAGGCCAGCTCCAGAAACTCACAGCTAGGGCAAGGATGGCCTTCTTGTCCCCGCCTCAGAGGAAGCCGCTGTACGGTGGCTGCTCCTCTATCGCAGAAAGCAGCACTAGAAGCACCTCCTCCATGGCTGCTTCTGAGATCCCCACGGCTCTCCAGATCAGCGCAGCAGCTCTGTGGGACCAGAGCTGTGCGTCAGTACCAAGCCCTGTGCAGCTGCATGGGGCCGCGAGGGAGCATGGCAGCAGGCTCAGGAAACAGAGGGGCCCGAGGGTGCCGGTGCTCTCCTCCTGTCTGGCAGAGCCCGCTGGACAGGCTGTACAGGGCGAGGGGCCCTACGGGCCGGTGAACACTGAGCTCTCGAGGCAGTTGTGCCCCGTACCTGTTACGCGTTGGGGCACAGTGCAGGAGGCTCATCACCATGGGGGCAGGGTGTTCTTCAGTCAGGCTGACAATGGCCATTTGCAGCCCGGCATCCACAGACTCACGGGACGTGAGTCTCTGCAGCATGGCACTCACCACAGCTTGCACCTGGAGGAAGCAGCATGGGGAAGACTTGGAGTGCTGCCCAAGGCAGCAACTTGCCCAGCTTCCCCCAAGAAGTGCTTGCCTTCCCAGCACACTGGGATGGGGCTGAGGGGGCCCAGCAGACATGGCTTGAGGGGCCACGTTATCCTGGGAGGCCTTCAGCCCTGGCCCCAGGCTGCTGCAGAGAATAAAATCCCTTCTGGAATAACTCCAGAATGGGTCCAGCACTCACAGTGAGCGTGGGCATGGCCTCAGTCTCTGGGATGCCCTGTGGGATGGTGTTGGTGGTGGCCATGCCCTCCGTCAGGGCCATGTCAGCCTCCTCCCAGCCCTCACTGGTTTCCCAGTCAGAGCTGGTAGCCAGGTCAGAGGAGGCTGTGCTGGCAGCAGCCTCTGCCCGCAGCTCGCTGGGCCTGGGGTCGGGCTCGGTCTTGCCCTTGGGTGCGGAGCCGCTGGCCTTTGTGTGCCGAAGGCGCAGGAGCCTCCGCAGTGTCTGCAGCAGAAGGAAGGGTGGGAAGAAAGAGACGTTCCATGGCCTGCTCCAAGCGCGGGGCCCGGCCGAGCAGTGCCAGCAGGCCCGGCCCAGGGGGGATGGCTGCAGGTACCTGTGCTGCTCTGTGGAAGAGGCCACGGCTGGGCTCCTGCTCTTGAGTTGGGTCCCTGGCTGCATCTGTTAAAGAGCAGGCGCATCCAGAGCTAAGGGGCTGCGGGAGAGGATGGAGAACACAGCCCAGCCCTGCGCTGCCCAGGCAGGGAGAGCTCCATGGGAGCCCAGGGGATGGAGCACGGCCATTCGGAGGAGCAGCCCCAGCTACTGTCCCATCCCGTCCATGGGCATGTCCACAGGGATGGGATGGGATGGGATGGGATGGGATGGGATGGGATGGGATGGGATGGGATGGGATGGGATGGGATGGGATGGGATGGGATGGGGCAGGGCCAGGCCAGCTGCAGGCACCAGCCCAGCAGCCCAGCTCCACCACTCACTGTCCTGCAGCATCTGCAACTGCTCTGGCTCTGCAGGCTTCTGCGCTGGGGCAGCTGCAGGGCTTTTGCTTTTCTTGCCCCCAAGCCCCTTGAACAGACTGAGCAGTCTGCCTGCTATCCTGCTGTCTAACCTTTCAAATGTCTTGGCGAGGGGCTGCAGTCTTGCCTTGAAGGCATCTGCAACAGAGGAGCCTCAGAAAAGCTACAGGACAGCAAGTCCTGCACTCGAGGGCTCCTGCCACAATGATAGGAGACTTCTGGTAAACGATGGAGGTCACCAAGTCCCACGGCCTGGCCACGAGGGCACCAGCCGCAGGGATGGGAGATGCCTCGGAAAAGCTGCGAGTCACCAAATGCCGAGGTCTGGCCGTGAGGCCAGCCGCAAGAGGAATGCCTTGGAAAAGCTCCAGGTCAGCAGCCAACGAGCCGGCTGTGCGGGGACACCTCACAGCACCGCTCTGTCACCTCCTGTCACGTCGCGTGCACTGAGCACTGTGGCGTGGCCGTGTGGCTGCCAGCCCCTATGTCAGCGTGTGCCACAAAGGGCTGCTCAGACACGCTGTCCCTTTTGGTTCCACAGGGAACCTGCTGCACTGTGTCACAAAGGGACATGCTGCCACATGCCCCTCTGTGGGCTCTGCAGGTGCGGCAGGGCCCAGCGCAGGTGCTCGGCCGCTCGGCTCTCGTCCTGCAGCACTGCGGGGAGCGCCGGCAGGGAAGGCTCCGTGCGGGCTCTGCCCCTGGGCAGAGTACTATACAGTAAACAGTACTATAATGTTAGAAATGAGAAGCATGACTAGGTCATTATTCAAGCAGCAATCAATTTATTAATTATTTTGGTAATGTATGAGCAATACAGCGCTGAGTACAGTGGGGGAAGTTTTCCCTCCAACTGCACACGGATAGTTGAGGCTTACCAGTATTTATAGGGGCACTCCTAAGCTTTCTCAGCACTTTCTAGTCCAAATTTTTACTCATCAGTAGTTTCTCTGCCCAATTTTTACATCACAATTCTATACAGTATTGTGATTATTTTTTCTCAGGATGTATCCCAGAAAAGGAATATCCCAGGTGGTGGGGGGTCACACTTCTGAATGAAGAAAGAAGTCTCCCAGCTGGTGGGGTCCAGATTCCAGACATGGCTTTACCTTTTGATTGCAAGGACTATAAATCTCACAACAGTGATGTCCAGCTTCCCTTGGTCAAAATTGCTAGTCCTTGCGTTGATATTCATATTCATTTCTCAAGCTGCTTTTCACTGTTTTGTCAAGGCGTAAGATAGGCATATTTCCTTTTTATATATTCTAAAGCTATAGTTTCAAAGATCCTTACTACAAGCAATATTCTGAAATTATACTTCAAAAGGTTATTTTTGCAAAAGTCTTTAAGGCTTAGCTACAAGCAGAAAGTTCCTGTCAAAAAGCAACATTCTCAAAGCTTTAATTCAAATGCTTCTAAATCAACTTAAGACTTATAAAAGCTAATTAGGAACAAAGGATAGGTTCAAAGGCCTTCTTGCATGCTTTACTTTCCTCAGTTATATTAGAATTCATCTTTATAAGTGTCCCATGGTTGGTTTCCACACATATCAAAATCACAAATACGCACGTTGCCGCCATGTACCTGACACAAAATACAGCTTTGTATTTGACAAAAGGAGAGAAAGGAGAGCGATTTAGAAAGATGCTTCACCAATTGCCTAAATTGTTTATCATCTTGCAGATCTGCACTTGCTGGGGAGCCTGATTTTACACCAAGGACCTGGGGAACCATTCCCAGCAATTGGGAAAATCCGAGGTCGTCCACCCGCTCATAGATGAGGTCTCCAAATTTGCCCCGAAAGTGGGTCCAGCTTTTATAGGCCAAAAAGAGGAAGTACAAATGACTCAATTATATTTTCAGCCCAGAAAGCCCTGCAGCTGATGGCACACTTCCCAGTCAGCAGGGGACACAGCTAGGCCAAAGCCCAGACCTCTGCTGGGAGCCTTTCTCCTCAAACACCCTTCAGACAAACCTCCATGCAAGTCAATTGGGAAAGTTTCTTCAAATGATACATTTCTGGCACATGACTACACAGGGTTATGGGAAAGATGCTAAAGCAGCTGCTCTGGAGTCAAAGAGCCAGCACTAAGAGTCCTTGTCATCTCTTTGTAGCTAAATCACAATTTCGGGAGTTGAAGGAGTTTCGAACAAGCTAGAGAGCACACCTCTGAGTGTTTCAGATTATGCCGTTTATGTTTCTTCTCTTCTACACAGACAGGAAGGGTGAGTTTGGCTCACATCTCCATTGCATGGCTCAGAAGGTAACAAGACTTCAAGTTACAAGATCTTAAAATGATTTATTAGCCAATAAAACATTGCAACAAAGATATGTATGTTTCTGACCCAATCCTTCAGTATTTCAACCCATGGACTCATGCTACAGTGTAAGCTTTTTCAGCCAATCATGTTCTGACACACAAACCTACAGCACTGCAGTCTAAACTAGGTGTTTACGGTTGCAACTACTTTTATTTTCTCTATACCTTAAACTCTAAAATGCTAAACTTTCCTCCACTTAGCTTAAGGTGTCTCTGTTTTATACTATGAATCTGCATTCTCGCTTCTAGCGCCCAAGTTTGGAAGCCCTTTCCAAGGTCTCCGATCAAATCCTGTGTTTAATTCTAAGCTTTGCTGACAAGACCAAAGGTCTGAGATTTCCCTGCATTTGGGTTTCCAACACCACTGATGCTGTTAGTTCCAGAGTGCCCAGGATCCCTCTTGCAAGTCAGCTCTGGCAGGAACAAGGCGGCTGCCGGGGGACTGCTTGTGGCCTCTGACAGCCCATTGCTCAGGGCTTGCCAGCGCCCCAGCCCCTCAGGGGCTGCCCCAGCCCGGCCAAGCTGCCCGGCAGCAGCGCCGCAGCCCCACAGCAGCTCCAGAGCAGCCCCATCCAGAGGCGCCTGGGAGCCCTCAGCAAGGCAGCCAGCAGCACACGGGCAGGAGGATACAGAGGGTGGTTCCTTCCTGACACAGGGCTTGTGGCCATCTCCACGCACCGCTCTGGCAGGGATCCCCACAGTCCCGGGCCCTGCCCACCCGCTCTGTCACCAGCACAAAGGCTTCAGCAGAACCACCACAGGACAAGGGGCTTCTGGCCATTTTTCCTTGACCACTGCATGCCTGGGCACCTGGCTGAGCCAAGGTACCTTTCTCCCCCTCTTCCCCTATGCCCTGCAGATCCTGGGTAGCAAAAGAAAGCTCCTGGGAGTCTGTGTATTATAACACACTCTATATTTATATACTAAAGAAAAAAAAAAAAAAAAAGAAGAAAAGAACAATCTTAAAGAAATGGAAAATTCCCGCTGGCTCAGGTGGCCCCAGCAGACAGAGTCTCTGAGATCAGCTCTCTGCAGAGCTGCAGCAGCGCAGCCAGCCGAGCCCCGACAGACGAGGCCGTGTCCTCCATGTCCTGTGGAGCTGATCTTGCAGCCTCTGGAAGAGGGAATATCGCTCACTCTGCAGTGCCTGGAGGCCATACAGTGTTTCTAGTGCCATGTCCGACACGGCACTGCTGATGTCCTTGGTCAGAAGTTCAAGGGCTGCAAGAGAGGGGGACAGAGCCACGGTCAGATCCCGGATCTGCGGGGAGCCGAGGAGAGCCCCCTGCCAGGGCCATCCCAGCCGGCTCTAGCCATGGCCAGGAGGGAGCAGGGACCAAGGGCACCGGCCCGAAGCTGCTGGTCACGGATTCCCAAGGTGGCCCTGAAATCTCTGTGTGCTTTGCCCACGCCGCCCCATGTCCGCACAAGGAGCAGAGCCCTCTGCAGCCGGGGCAGGGCTTGCAGCTTCCCCGGCAGCCCCCGCGGTCAGCCCGCTGCCCTCACTCACTCACCAGTGCAGATCAGCTGCAGCTCTTGCTGCTGCCCCCTCAGGCGCCGCCCAGCCATGCCTGTGAACACAGAGCCTGTCACGGCGCCAGCGGCACAGCTCCCTGCCACCGGCACTGCTGGCGCTGTGGCCGCACGCTTCTGGCCCAGGGCACGGCTGCCAGAGGGCGGCAGCAGCAATGCCCAGGCCAGGCGGGGCTCCACAGACATTACAGAGTGGCAGTATGACATCACAGAGAGGGTTCTCTGATATTACTGAGGGGTTATGACATCACAGAGGTTGCTGTGACATCACAGAGTAGGGTATTAGGCCATACTGCAGACTCTACTATCATGGAGGGTGGCTCTGCAACATCAGAGAGTGGGTTGTGACATCACTGGGTGTCTGAGTGACATCACAGAACAGGCTGTGACACCCCAGGACAGTGACATCATTGTGTTCCTTTGTGATATCACAGAGCTTTCTGTGACATCACAGCACAGCTGTATGACATCAAAGAGGGATATGCCAGTGTTGGCTCTGTGACACAGGATGGCTTTGTGACATTCCACACTGGGCTGTGGACATCACAGGAGGCTGTGTGACATCACAGGTGGCTGTGTGACATCACAGATGGCTGTGTGACATCACATGGGCAGTGTGACATCACAGGGGAGCTCTGCAACATCACAGGGGCAGTGTGACATCACAGGGGCTGTGTGAGGTCCCTGGGGAGGTCACTCTGCCCCGGCCCCCCTCACAGCTCCCCCCAGAGCAGTCCAACCCTGCTCATGCACAGCGGGGTCCCCTGTCCCCCCGGGTCCCCCCGCCCCCATCCCCGCAGCCTCCCCCAGAGGATGTTCCACGAGATCGACCGCGGAGCCTGACACCGGGACGGGGGGCCGGGGCCCTGGGGGTGGCACAGGGGGACAGGGACCCCCCGGCAGCATCCCCATGTCCCCCAGGGCCAGAGCCTGGGCCAGGGCTCCTTCACCCTGCTACCAACGAGGCCTTGAGAGCGCTGAAAAAATCCCCAGCAAGGGAGCAGCAAAAACCAGACTGAATATTCAGGGACAGCAGCACAGATTTCCGTGGCAAGAGTCACTCTGCTCCTGACTGGACACTTCAGGCACACCAAGGAAACAAAGCAACAACAAAACCAATCAAAATCCAGGCAATCAAACCAGAAATTCGAACTAAGAACTGTCGAAATTTGTGCACCTGAATGTGTGCCTAAAGGACAGTGAGGGCAAGGATAAAATGAATGCAGCCTAAAAGCTAAACAGAACTCAAATTTAACAGGCCTTGATTGATACGTTAGACTTCAGTATTTAGCAAAATAACGGCACTTGACAGTACTTAACCTTACTTATAACCTAGGACTGAATGATTTTACAGTGGAAAAACACTTAACAATATTCAGCTTAGCTTATAACTTATGTTAAACTTCACTACTTAGCAAAAGAAAAACTCTTAGTAGCATTTAACTTAGCTTACAGTTTGTGACTCACCCTTACCTACAGGCCTGACTGGCTCAGCCATCCAAGGCACTCCGACCCCTCAGAGAGCAGCATTTCTGCCACATT
Organism: Melospiza georgiana; assembly: GCF_028018845.1. Lineage (NCBI taxonomy): Eukaryota > Metazoa > Chordata > Aves > Passeriformes > Passerellidae > Melospiza > Melospiza georgiana. The sequence continues at coordinate 4,278,002 of NC_080461.1, read as the reverse complement.
TCCCCAGCACAGGCACTCCTGTGTGCACACAGACACAAACAGTCAGTGCAAGGCACCTGTGAGCAATTCCCCTGAGGGCAGGCAATGCTCCCTGTGGATCCTTTGGCATCTCCCCAGCAAAGGGCAAAGGGTTGAGCCTGGACGAGTGGGGGGATCGGCCCAGGCTCCGAAAGTTCCCGGCTGGGAGAGGCCCCACTCAGAGGGAGTCGCTGGCCCAGGAGAGCTCCAAGGGCTCCTTTTGGAGCGCTGTTTGTGGGGCCCCAAGAGAGGGGCTTCAGTCCCAGCAATGGTTCATCCTGGCCGCACTTGGCACCAACAGCTTTCTTTGGCAGTGTGAGAACAGCGATGTTGTGGCACTGAGGGAACAGAAACAGGTCCCAGGGCTGCTGCTAAAGGACCCAGGAGCTGGTTGGGCAGCAGCAGTGCCTGGAGCAGACAGTGTTTGTGATGAGCTGCAGAGGAGCTGAGCCCAGGGGCTGCTGGCCAAGGCTGAGGCCCAAGGAGCATTTCTCAGCTGGCAGGGCAGCCTGAGAAGGGGAGGGGGGAATGCAGCAGTACAGGGCCATGGAACCAAGGGACCATTGTGACACTCTGGGGCCCTGTGAGAGCAAGGGACCATTGTCACACTGTGGGGCCCTGTGAGAGCAAGGGACCATTGTGAACACTGTGGGGCCTCATGGAACCATGGAGACCACGGTAACATTGCTGGGCCCCATGGAACCAAGGAGACAGTACGGACACTGTGTGACTCCATGGAATGTAGGGATCATTGTGACACTGAGGGGCCCCATCAAACCAAGGGTCCATTGTGACACCAAGGGGCCTCATGGCACTGTGGAGACCATTATGGCACTTTGGGGTGTCATGGAAACAAGGGGCCATTGTGACACTGTGAGACCCCATGGAACCAAATGTCCACTGTGACATTGCAAGTTCTCATGCAACCATGGAACCATGGAAAGATCATTAAGTCACTTCACAGCCTCATGGAACCAGGGAGCCATTGTGACACTGAGGGACTCTTGGAATCCTGGAGACCATTGTGACACTACGAGGCCTCATGGAATAAGCAAAGCATTGTGACACTGTGGGGCACCACAGAACCAAGGACACTATTGTGACACTGTGGGGTACCATGAAACAAGAGGCCTTTTTGACACTGCAGGGCTGCATGGAACCAAGGGGCCATTGTGACATTGTCAGGCCTTCTGTCATCAGTGTTCCTGGGTCCCTGTGGTTCCATGAGGCCCCATGATGTCTCAAGGATCACTGGATACCACAAGGCCCTGAGGTATCCCAAAGGATCCTTGTTTCCAACTGGTCTCACTGAGTCAAAAGGGACTCTGGATTCCATGAGAACCCACAGTGTCATAGTGTCCCTTTGGTTCCCTTTCATCCTGTAGTGTCACGAGGATTCCTGGGAACCATGAGGCCCTGAGGTATCACAATGGATGGTTCCATGAAGCCCCAGAGTTTCACAGTCTCCTCTTGGTTCCATGGAGGCCCATGGCCCCAAAGGAGTCTCTGGATTCTACAAGACCCTGGAGTGTCACACGGTCGCTATAGTCCCATGAGGGTTTGCAGTGTGACAATGTCCCCAGGAGACACTGCAGTGTGACAATGTCCCCAGGAGGCCCTTCAGTGTCACAGAGGAGCAGCACTGGAGTGGGCAAAGCACCAGGGTAGGTTTGGCAGTGTTCCCGTGTCTGTGACACAACAGTGGTGGCAACATCAACGTTCCCCTCTCTATGATACCACAGCGGTTCAAGACTGAGCATTGCCCTGTCTGTGACACCACAGGGGTGGCAGCCACAGTGTTCCCCACTCTGTGAAACCACGGCTCTGGCAGGACCATGTCCCCCTCTATGTGACACCACAGCAGTGACAATTCCAACGGTCCCCTCTCTGTCCCATAGGTGGCAATTCCTATGTTCTCCTCTCTGTGACACCATAGCTGTGGTAGCTCTAAAATTCCACTCTCTGTGACACCACAGCAGTGGCTGCCCTAAACTCCTTCTCTGTGACACCACAATAGTGAGAGCCACAATATTCTCCTCTCTATGACACCACAGTGGTTGCAGCCCCTGTGTTCCTGTCTCTGTGACAACACAGCTGTGCTACCCCTCTTCCCCCTCTCTGTGACACCACAGAGGTGGCACCCCGAGCGTTCCCCTCTGTATGACACCAACACAGTGACAGATCAAATATTCCCCTCTCTATGAGAAAACAGTGCTGGCAGTACCAATGTTCCAATCTCTCTGACACCACATCGGTGGCACACTCAACATTGCCCTGTCTATGAAAACACAGTAGTAGCAGCCCCAACGTTCCCCTCTCTGTGACACCACAGCAGTTGAAGCCACAACTTTCTCCTCTTTGTGACACTGCAGCTGTGGAAGCCCCACATCCCTCTCTCTCTGACACCACAGCAGTGGCTGCCCCAACCTTCCCAAGTGGTGGCAGCCCCAAAGTTCTCCCAGTGACACCACCGCTGTGGCAGTCCCAATGTCCCCTCCTCTGTGGCACTGCAGCAGTGGAAGCCTCAAAGTTCCCCTCTCTATGACACTGCAGGGATGGCCGTCCAAAGTTCTACTCTCTATGGCAGCGCCTCAGTGGCAGTTCCAACATTCCCCTCTCTGTGACTCCTCAACATTTGCAGCCCCAGTGTTTCCCTGTCAGTGACACCCCAGTGGTGGCAACCTCAAAGTTCCCCTGTTTGTGACATGACAGCAGTGGCAATACCAATGTCCCCCTGTCTATGCCAGCAAAGCAATTGCAACTCCAGTGTTTCCCTGACAGTGACACCACAGAGGTGGCACCCACAGCGTTCTCCTCTCTATGACAGCACCACAGTGGCAGCCCCAACATTCCCCTCTCTATGACACTGCAGGGGTGGCAGCCCCAAATGCTCCCCTGTCTGTGACACCACAGCGGTGACTCCCCCAACATTCCCCTCTCTGTGATACCACTGAGTTGGCAGTCCCAACATTGACTTCTGTATGACACCACAGTGGTGGCAGCCCCAAGATTACCCTCTCTATGTAAAACAGGGATATGACAAAACAGGGGTAGCAGCCCCAAGGTTCCCCTGTCTTTGAGCCCACAAGGATGGCAGCCCAAACACTCCCCTCTCTATGATACCACAGCAGTGGGAGCCCCAGCATCCCCTGCCTGTGACACCACAGCTTTGACAGCCGCAACATTGCCCTGTCTGTGATATCACAGTGGTGGGAGCTCCAGCATCCCCTGTCTGTGACACCTCAGCTTTGGCAGCCCCAACATTCTCCTCTCTATGACTCCACAGCAGAGACAGCACCAATATTCTCCTCTCAATGACAAGACAGCACTGGAAGCCCCAGCGTTCCCATGTGTATGATACCACTGTGGTGTCAGCCATAAAGATCCCCTCACTATGGCACCACAGCAGTGGCAGCCCCAGTGTTCCCCTCTCTAAGAAACCACAGCGGTGCCAGTCCCATTTTCCCGGTCTCTGTGACACCACAGTGGTGCTGCCCAAATGTTCCCCACTCTGTGACTCTGCAGCTGTGGCAGCAGCACTGGAACAGAAGCAGCATCTGTGGAACACCAGGGGTGCAGGGGAGGAGCAGAGAAGGAGCAGTGGAACAGTGGGAGATGAGCAGTGTTGGAGCAGCAGTGGAGCAGCCGTGAAAGAGCAGAGGAACCGTGCTGAAACAGCACAGCACAGCTTCTGAGCAGCAGTGGAGTGAGCATAGAAAAGGAAGAACAGTGGTGGCACAGGAACTGCAGCCATGGAACAGTGGTGGCACAGGAACTGCAGCTATGGAACAGTGGTGGCACAGGAACTGTAGCCATGGAACAGTGGTGGCACAGGAACTCCAGCCATGGAACAGTGGTGGCACAGGAACTGCAGCCATGGAACAGTGGTGGCACAGGAACTACAGCCATGGAACAGTGGTGGCACAGCCCCACAGCTGTGGAGCGGTGCCTGAGATGCCGAAGCTGCGGGACACAGAGTGGCTCCCAGTGCTGTGTCCTGCAGGAGCCGGCCCCGCACACACCAGAGCGATGCCCCTCAGGCTGAGCCAGATCTGTGGCACAGGCAGGAATTGCTGCTGGGCTGTGGAAGGTGTGGATCGAGTGCATTTAATGGTGACCTGGGGATTTGATCCTGCTCATTGTGGCTGCTTTTTTGCTGTTGGGACCATTCCAGTTCATCTAAAGTCGTGAACTCAGGAGAAACTTGGGACAAAAGGAATCAAAGTGCCTTCTGTCCTGCTGTCTTGGTTTGGAAAGACAGGAGCCTGCTAAGGAAGGCAGGAGCCTCCCCTGAAATGGAGAATGTAAAATCCCCACCACCACCGAATTGCTAGAAATTTTAAATTGAGGGGAGCTCTCAGGCAAAAAATATGGGAGCAGGAAATAACAGTTCTTTCATAGAGAAGAAAATAAAAGGATAAAATAAACAATGCAGTAAACTAAAACAGCACTTAGAGAGTCAGAACACAACCTGACACCCTGTTGGTCAGGGTGTTGGTAGCAATCCAATTGGAAATGTGGCTGCAGTCCTCCTGGAGTGTCAGGTTCTGTTGGAGCAGGGGGTCCTGTAGAAAAGGGTGTAGTCTTTCTCTGAGGATCCAGTGGAAGAAGAGGCAGCTGCTGTTCCTCTGGGAAATCCACTGGAGAAGTTGTGCTGCTATTCCAGAATCTCCAGATTCTAGCTGGCTAGAATGCTTGGCTCTTCCGTTTTGGCGGAGCATCTCCCAATGGGATGCTGTAGTTCTTATCAGTCATGCAGTGACATTCAATAGCCTGTTATCAGCAGATGTCCTCCCAGGAGGGAGGAGTGGTTGTGGAAGAGATAAGGAAAACTGCCATACAGATGGCAAATAGAATGCATCTTGCCTTGCAATCTGGGACACTTGCAGAGAAAGACATCTTGGTAGAATTTGAATGATTTCTGATTTGGGAAATCATTAAAAAAAAAGTGGGTCAGTTATTGGCCTGTGGTTTGTTCTCATCCAGAAAGATGTTCCAAAGTACTGCAATTTGGCATTAAAAACAAGGAACGTGCCTCTTCATCCATATTGCACATGGACTACAGAGCTATTTGTCGTCATTATGATAGGAAAACAATTGGAGATCTTTTCCCAATTTAACTCTTTCTTCCTGTCTCTGGGATTAAGCCTCCAACACCCGCTGTTGGAGTCTTCTTTCCATAATCTGCTCCTTTGGAGTTGGGATGTGACAAATCAGTGGGAGGAGGGAGAGACCATTGAAACTGCAAACTCTGTTTTTATAGTCTCTAGATTTCCAGTGCTTAGAAATTGTCATGTTTTCAACTGTCTGAACCAATCCCACATTGCTTACTTTTTCTGTGGCAGGAAACCTTCCTTTGGCCCCATTTAGGAACTGACCCTGGGAAACACCTCATTGCAGATGCGCTTTTGTTGGTTTTGCTAAGAGATGACAAGAAAATCAGCACATGGGGCAGGGATGAGAGAAAGGGAAGAAACAATTCCGTTCTTTATCTTCCTTGTGGGAACTCTCCTCTAGAGATTGTGCTCCAGCCAGAGACTTCCCGGGCCAAGGGCTGAGGGAAGCAATTCAGCTGAGAGAGTTGAGGCATCTCCTCCCTGGTCTGTAGCCCTGGGGCTGGCAGGGGACACGGGTGCCCCCTTGCACCCCCTGGAATGGGGGATTCCTCCTGCCTCTGCCAGGTGCTCCTGATCCTGGCATTAGCCCTGGCCTGGGTGCTCCTGCTCTGAGCTCCCTGCCATGGTCATTGCTGGTGCTGGAGGGCAGGAGGGAGGGATTCCGTGCAAACCTGGAAGGCACCAGTGGGCACAGAAATGTGTGGAGGTGACAGTGACAGAGTGACATAGGGAGGTGCAGATGGACACAGGGAGAAGACAACACCCCTGGGAAAACTTCTTGGAAATTTGGGGGACTTTGAGTGTAAAATACACACGAACACAGAGACACAGACACAGAATGCTGCAAAGCATTTCCCAGCTATCTTAAGTTGAACATGGGGCGTGTATTCCATTCCTATCTGATGGGGCAGTTACCTTCTGTTAACTGGGCAGTTTTCTTTATCTCTTCCAAAACCCATCCTCCCTCCCAGGAGATATCTTCTGTTAATGGGCCATTGAGTGCCACTGCATGACTGATAAAATTCCATCATCCCATTGTGAGAAGCTCTGCCCAGAGGGAGGAGCCAAGCATTCCTATCTGGATAAAATCAGAGGGCTGGAAGACCAGAGTCAGCCTTTTCCACAGGATTCCCATAGGAAGACCGGGCCAAACACCACCACCACTGGATCTTCAGAGGAAAACGCCACCTTCCTACAGGATCCCTGCTTCAACAGAGCCACACCTGTCACTGCAGGCAGACTGTAGCCACCGTTTATTGGGACTGCCACCACCACTGTGACCCACAGGGTGTCAGGTCGTATTCTGAATCTGTTGGTGTTTTTTCTCTGTAGTATTGCATTTATATTTTAATTTTCCGGCTACATAACTGTTATTCCTAGTCCCATATCTGTTGCCTTAGAGCCTCATAATTTCAAAATTATAACAGTTCAGAAAGAGGTTGTTTACTTTTTTCCATTTCAAGGGAGGCTCTTGCCTTCCTTAGCAGACACCTGTCTATTTAAACTGAGACAATGCCCCAGGACACCCAGGCAGGTGAGGAAGAAGTCAGTGCCCCTTTCCCCCTCTCTCCTGCTCCATCTCCCGGCCCAGCACGGCCCCCGGCTGCAGGACAACCCTGCTGCCAATGCCATCCTGCCGGGGAAGCACTGGGGACATCTCCTTGTCCTTCCCTGTGGCACAGAGGCAAATCCCATCCTGTCCTTGTCCTTCCTCCTGCAGGCAAGAAGCAGAGGGTGGAGACCAGGGAGGACAAATCCCCACAGCAGAACCTCATGGAAGAGGCCACTTTGAGCGGCTCTATTGCGCAGGAATCCAATGGAGAGGAAAAGTCCCAGAGGTCCCACAAGACGAGGGGCACCCAACCCAGCCTGGGTTGCTCTGAGGAGGAAAGATCCACCCTCGCCAGGAAGGTGGACAGAGCTTCAGCCAGGGCTCGGAGCTGGTGGCCCAGGAGCAGCTTCATGATGGGGAGAAGCCCTACAAGTGCTTGGAGTGTGGGAAGGGCTTCAGGTGCAGCTCTGAGCTCGTCACCTACCAACACATCCACACCGGGGAACGGCCCTACGAGTACCTCGAGTGTCCAAAAATGTTTCACACCACTTCCACTCTTGTCAGGCACCAGCGGATTCACACAGAGGAGAGGCCCTTCCGTTGCCCTGAGTGCGGGAAGGGCTTTAGAGAAAACATCAGCCTTGTTACCCACTGGTGCATCCAAACCAGGGAGAGGCCCTACGAGTGTCCCAAGTCTGGGAAGAGCTTCACCCAGAGCTCTCATTTGACCAAACACCAACAGAGGCACCGGTAAGGGAAGCCCTGCAAATGCCCCCACTGCAGGAAAAGCTTCTTGCACTGCTCCAGCTTCATCCCCCATTGGAAGATCCCCTTTGGGAAGAGCCCTGGTGATCCATGTTCCCTGTCATCAATGCTGGGAAGACAGCTGTCCCTTTTCCTGTCGCTGCCAATGACATGATACGGGTCCAAGAACATGAGGGTCTGGCCATGGTTGTGTCATTATATTCACTCCCACATCAGGTTATTGCTAGGGGCAGGAAAGGGACTGTCTCTCTCCCTCCCCTGAGGAGAAGGGCATCCTTTCCAGGCAGGAGTGAATATGTGGCTGGAAAGAGACAGTCAGTTGTGTTTTAGTTTTCCCTGTAAATAGTTTTTCTGATCCTTTCTGTTACCAGTGTTGTTGCTGTTCCAGTTTGTTCCTTATATGGTTACTGTTCCCAATAAATTGTTCTTATTCCATGCTGGGATCTTTGCCTTTTGTGCTTTCCATGGGAGGCGGGAGGGCAGCGAGGGCAGCGTGGTTTTAGCAGGAGCAGAAAATTGGGGAATCCCATTCCTGCACCCAGGCCCTGGAAACCGAGCATCCCAGCTGGTGCCAGCTCTGGTGGCCATGGCAATAGCCCTGGGAGCGGGTCCCTGGCTGGGCCTGTGGGAACCTCTTCCCTCTGGTGCCCAGGGACAGGAGTGGAGGGAACGGCTGCAGCTGAGTCAGGGCAGGCTCCGGTTGGATGTCAGGAAAATGTTTTTGCCCAGAGGCTGCTGGGGCCCTGCCCAGGCTCCCCAGGAAAGGGTCCCAGCTCCAGGGCTCTCTGAGCTCCAGCAGCGTTTGGACAGCACTGCCAGGCCCAGGCTGGCATTGTTGGGGTGTCCTGTGCAGGGCCAGCAGTTGGACTGGAGGATCCTGATGGGTCCCTCCCAGCTCAGCCAATTCTGTGGTTCTGGGATCCCATGAGCCTGGGGATGGGGCTGCCAATGGTTGCCATGGTAACGGGCTCTGGCTGCAGGCCTGAGCTGGTGTCCATGGCAACCATGCCTGGCATGGGGTCTCCATGGAGCTGCCGAGGGACTGACCATAGCAACAGGGGGCTGGGGATGGTTGCCATAGAAACTGTCCAGAGCAACAGGGGGCTGGGGAGGGTTGCCGTGGAAACTGTCCCGAGCAATGGGTTCTGGTGATGGGTGCCTGCTAAGAACTGAGTTGCCACAGGCACTCAGAGCACTTCCATGGGAGGTGCCCTGATTTTTTAAGATTTTCTAAGATATTGACATTCTTGTAGTGAACTTTCTCACACTCTTGCTGTAAATAACTCATTGTTTTGCATTCCTTTATGGAGGAGGAGAAAGTTGATGGATTCCTAGTTTGTCCAGTGTCATTGGAGAGGTGGCACTGTCACCCTCCAATCCACTGTCACTCTTGGGAAACTATAAATGTTGGAGTCAGAAAATAAACTTCATTTTTTTTTCACCATGAGAACAGCGGTGTGCACTTGTGTTCTTTTGTGTCCGATAGCAACACATGGGGACATTCCAAGAGTCTCCAGCCTGTTTCAGAGCTGGAATGTCACACACAGAGACAGGGGCTCCATGGAGACCTCCCAGGGCTTTCTGGGGATGGTAAAGAGCCCTGTGCTCAGAGGCAGTCACAGCCATTCCATGGTGACATCCCAGGGAACCTTGTGCTGCAAAGGCACCGATCTGTCACAGGCACTCACGGGGGCTCCACGGTGACATCCCAGGAGTCCCCAGGCTGGCAAAGACCCAGGATGTCCCAAACACTCACAGGGGTTCCTGTCATGGGCCGAGTGGGAGATTCATGCAAAAGCTTTGTTTCTTCATTGGAGAAACTCCTGCTGAGTCATGGGGTGGAGAAATGGCACACAGCAGCCACCATAGAACTCATAAAACCCTCCAGAACCCCACGACTTCTAAAATTCCATCTCAGAGAGGAGACTGGGAGTGGCTGGATCCAATCCAAGCCCCAGACATTGACAAAGGTGCAAAAGATTGGACAGGGGGAATTGAACTTGTCCCACAGGATTAATGATGGTATACCAGACAGATTTCTAGAAATTCTGATCATGCTTAGACAGAAAGATCTTGATCAGAGTTATTTCCTCCACAGCACTGCAGCTCTAACAATTAGAATATTCTTCCCTGGAAAAAATTTTGAAGTCAACAGGGCCTTGCTGGAGTTGTTGGAGCCCATTGCAGGCAGAGCCTCCTGCTCCAGCAGGAACTGCCTTTCCTGTGCCATCAGCAGGGCAGGTCCCGCTGCAGGAAAAGCCCCAGACCAGCCCCAGCACAGGGAAGGGCTCGGGCACAAGGGCAGAGTGCCGTGCTGGGAGCTGTGCCAGGCAGAGCCGGGGGCACCAAAGGCACCTTGGCAGCAGCAGCTGCTTGAAGGCCATGGCCAGAAGCCTCCCTTGGCAGCCCGGCCGGGCGGCCACCACTGCAGAGCTGCTGCCTCAGGGCTCATTCCTGGCTGGGCTCTGAAAAGCCACTTCTGCTCCAGGAGGCTGACTGGGAAGCCACTGGCCCCAGCACTTTGGGGACAAGATATTAATGACAAAACTCTTCATGGCAGCAGAGCCAAGGCAGGGGCAGAGGAAAGGGCAGAGCCAGGCCCAGGGGACAGGGCTGCCATGGTGATGGCTGTGAGGTCACTGCCCCTGCAGCAGCCTGGCTCCCCTCAGCAGACATTCTGGCCAGAAGCCTTGTGAGGGCACCCAGCACATCAGAGAACCCACAATGCAGGAATTCTGTCACTGGAGATGAGAGGGTTTCAATGGGCAATGCTGCACAAAGCTCCTGGTATTGGACATTTCCTGGGATGGGGAATCCACTTCTCTGAAAAAACGGTTGCCATTTTGTGCCACTCTCATAATTATAAAATATTTCCTCCTTCTAACAAATGAAAATCTACCCTCATTCAATTTAGAGATATTGAGCCTGTCACTGCAAGATTTGGGAGAAAATGCCTTTGACCACATTTTTCCATTTTCACAGCCCTTGGAAAGGAACCAAAAATCTCCCAAGATGGGATTTGGAGGCCTCATCACATAACCAGCAGAGATGGGCTGATGGCTCTGGGGTTGTTCCAGATTACAAGGCAAGATGTACTCTATTGCCATCTCTATGGCAGTTGTCTTGTCAAGTGGGCAGTTTTCCTTCTCTCTCTGACTGGACATCTGCTTATAATGGGCTATTGAATGTCACTGCATGACTGATAAGAACTACAGCATCCCATTGTGAGATGTGAGCCCAGAGGGAGGAGCCAAGCATTGCTACCCAGATATAATCTGGAGATTCTGGAATACCAGAACAGCTTTCTCCACTGGATTCCCCAGAGGAACAGCAGCTGTCTCTTCTTCCACTGAATTTTCAGAGGAAGAATACATCCTTTTCTACAGGACCGCCTGCTCCAACAGAACCACACCTGACACTGCAGGAGGGTTGCAGCCACATTTCCAATTGGACTGCCGCCAACACCCTGACCCACAGGGTGTCAGGTTGAGTTGTGACTCTGTCAATGTTGTTCCAATGTACTGCATTGTTTATTTGTTTAATTTTCTTCCCTAATAAAGAACTGTTATTTCCTGCTCCCATATCTGTGCCTGAGAGCCCCCTTTATTTCAAAATTATAACAATGTGGAGGGAAGAGGGCTTACATTTTCCATTTCAGGGGAGGCTCCTTCCTTCATTAGCTGACACCTGTCTTTTCAAACATTAACAAGGGGAAAGCTTCAAAGCCTCAGTTATAAAGCAAACAAAGTTTGGAGGAACAAATAAAATAGGAATTGGGGATGTTCTATTAGTTCCAGAAGCAGGATGAAATTTATTAGGACAGGATTTACAGGTGCATTTTGACATTCTCTGGAGTGCTCCCAGAGAAAGGGAAAATGGTAGTTAAGCTTCTCCAAGTAAGGGAAGAAAACAAGGTGAAAATTCAAGAGATGATTTGGGCAAAACCAAAAAACTGAGGTAAGTTGAACATGAAACTTATAGTAATAAAAATAGTTAATGTGAACCATCCACTTCAGCTATATCACAATATCCACTCTCCCTGGAGGGGAGATGGGCACTGCAGCCACTGATCCAGGACCTACTTGAGGACAGGATCTTAGAACCATGTATGTCCCTCCATAATACACCCATATTACCAGTAAAGAAGTCAGGTGGGACTTACAGGCTTGTCTAAGATTGGTGAGCAGTGAAGAAAAGAACAGTGAATCGGTACCCAGTAGTGCCTAATCCCTATATACTCCTAAGTAACATCCCAGTGGTTTAGCGTGATAGACCTAAAAGATGCTTTTTGGGCATACTCACTGGCAGAGGAAAATGGGTTATATTTGCTTTTGAATGGGAGGACCCTGATTCTGGGCAAAAGCAACAGCTTCAGTGGACTGGCTTACTCCAAGGGTTTTCTGAATACCCAAACAGTTGTTATCTTGTTGTATTTCGTATTTCTAAAGTCCCATATTGTCAAAAACATATTAAAGTCTTATACCTTCTCGGTGATATTTCTTGGGGGCAGTTCTTCACAGCACAGACTTCACCTCCTTCTTGTTGCTGCTTCTTAGTCAGGGCTCCTTCCAGGCTCTCCCTGACTAGCCAAGCCCAGCCCCTTTTATCCCAGTTTTCTTCACTAGCTACAGCTGCAGCCCAATTAAGGACATCGCAGCTGCAGCCCATCAAGAACAACTGGGGCTTATCGGGGCAAGGCCTATATACAGATATTCAAATACAATACAGATATTTTCAAGGCCTCCTACTATACCAAACCTCTTTGGTCAAGCCTTAGGAGAAGTAACACAACTCTTCTCCATTAAACCTGAGATAAAGCTCATCCAATATGTAAATTATTTGCTTCTCTCAGGATGGGAAGAAAAAGAAGTTTGGGAATCCACCATAGTGTTGTTAAATTTTCTGGGGCGCCAAGGACTTCAGGTATCAAAAGGGAAACTCGAATTTGTAGAAAGGGAAGTGAAATATCCAGGACATATGATTTGTCAAGGGAGCTGGGGGCTGAACCCTGAGAGAATTACAGGAATAGTCTCACTCCCACGGCCAAAAACTAAGAAAGAAGTCAGAAGGTTTTTAGGCCTGTTGGGATATTGTAGGCTATGAATTGGAGGATACACGCAGGCCATCCGGTTCTTGTGTGAAAAGTTAATTGGAGAGATTAGGTGGGAAAAAGACAATGAACAAACGTTTGAAGCTGTGAAGCAAAAATTAGTCAGTGCACCAGCCCTGAGTCTTCCTGCCTTAGACAAACCCTTCTATCTGTTGTGGATATAGAAAAAGAGGTAACACATGAAGTGTTAGCTTAGGACTGAGGAGGATCCAGGAAACCAGTGGCCTATTTATCAAAATTACTAGAGCCTGTCAGCCAAGGGTGGCCAACCTGCATTCAGGTGCAGCAGTGACTTCCCTACTCATAGCAGAAAGCAAAAAATTAACCATTTAATTGAAAATTGAAGATATATGTCCCAGACTCAGTAACGAGTATCCTGAGAAATGGCTCACTGATTCCCAAATGCTAAAGTATGAAGCCATCTTAATAGATAATGTTTTAGAGCTAATCGTCAGTAACCAACTCAACCCTGCCCCGTTTTTGTATGGAGAACCAGATGAGGAACTAATACATAATTGCCTAGAGGTTATAAACTGTCAAACTAGAGTAAGAGAGGATGTAACAAATCAACCACTCCAAAGTGAAAAACAATTGTACATCGATGGATCTTCACAAGTAATAAAGGGGCACAGGGTATTGGGGTACGCTATAGTGCATGAAGGGTTGGTAGCCATAGAAAAGATAAAGTTACTTTCCAACTGGTCAGCCCAGGCATTGAGTTGTATGCCCTAAAACAAGCTCTGGATATATTAGCACAGAAAAGGGGAACAATATATACAGACTGAAAATACACTTTTGGAATAGTGCATATATTTGGAAAAATTTGGGAAGAGAGGGGGCTATTAAATTCAGAGGGAAAGGGATTGATTCACAAAAAATTTATTTTAGAAGAGTTAGAAACCTTACAATTACCAGAGGAAGTAGCAGTGGTGTATGTTAAAGGACATAAAAAAGGGGCAACTCAGGAGGAGCGAGGGAACAATTAGGCTGATCTAGAGGCTAAAAATGCAATTGAATCAGAGACAAAACCACTAATAATAGTATTAACACCCATGAGAGAAATGCAAAAAGTCCCTGTATTCAGTGGGACAGAAGAGGAAGAACTCCTTAAAAGAGGAGCCAAGAAAGATAAAAAAGAGAAGTGGAGATTAGCAGATGGAAGGCAAATGTTGAATAAACTCCTGGCCAGGAAAATGCTAGAAGGCATACATGGAACAACACATTCAGGTACACAAGCGCTAAGTGATCAATTTCTAATGGATTTGGGATGCAAAGGAATTTTCAGAATAGCTAAGCAAGTAACTGGAGGGTGTGTGATATGCCAACAAGTGAATAAGAAAATCATGAGGAAAACACCCAGAAGAGGGTGACAACTAGCCTTAGAGCCCTTCCAAAACATCCAAGTAGACTTTACTGAGCCTCCCCAGGTACAATGGTGGAAATTTTTTCCACTGATAGTAGATCACATGCCTCATTGGGTAGAGGTGGTACCCACTGTGAAAGCCAATGCCAATGTTGTGAGGAAAACACTTCTAGAATCAATCATTCCCTGATATGGGATGGCAAACAGGATTGATTCAGACTGGGGAACTCATTTCACATTAAAGATATTGCAGAAAGTTGTTCAGGCCCTGGGAGTGAAATGGGAATTAAACACTCCATGGCATCCACAGAGTTCTGGTCAGGTTAAGAGAATGAATCAAACTCTTAAAAGAGCTCTATTTAAGCTAATGATTGAAATCCAAGTGTCATGGATAAAATGTCTCCCTTTGGCCTTATTAAGAATTATTAAGAATTATCAAGAATTAGAACCCAACCCCAGTCAGATCTGGGGGTGTCACCCTATGAAATGATGTTTGGGTTTCCCTTCCGGACCTCACCCCAGAAGGTTGCCACCTATGAGGAAGGGGAAACCAATGCCAAGAAATTTGTTATGTCCATAGCACAAACCTTAGAAGGGCTAAGACATAAAGGGGCAATTACTTAATCTACCAGCCTGGATTGCAGAATCCATAATATTAATCCTGGGGATTGGGTGATGATCAAGCCACAGGGAGATCAGCCTCTAACTCCCCAGTGGGAAGGTCCTTTTCAGGAACTGCTCACCACCGAATCGGCCGTGCGAACTGCAGAGCAGGGATGGATTCATTGCAACAGAGTCAAAGGCCCAGTAGAAGAGCCTAAAGAGTGGACTGTAACATCCAGGCCAGGTGAAACAAGATTGACTCTCAAGCAGAGACTGAAAGACAACCAGAAAAACACCAAGACACCCAAAAAGTGGAGTCAAGCTTCCACCAACCAGCTTGAGAAGTCTTCCTGTTTTAATGGATACCAGCATTTGTTGAGGAGAAGTACACAAGGGACTGTAAAAGGTAATGGGACAGCTTCTTTAAGAAAATAAGACAAAAGAAGGGAAGCAAGACTGGGTTGGCCCCTTTGTTTGCTACCAAGAAGGCTCCATACCCCTGCTGTGGGTAACAACCCCGTAGGCAAGGTAAGGTAGGGAGAAAAGGCCATACCAGACCTCTGTAATTCCTCAGTTGTCTTTTAATTCAACAGGGACTGGAGGGCAGGACTGAGTTGGCCTCTGTACTGACCTCTAAAATACACTGACAATGGAGAGCAACCACATAGGCACGGTAGATGGGAGTCAAAGCCATACTGGACCTCTGGGATGCCATTTTGTGCATTCCAAATAAATGTGTCTAAGGAAAACCTGAGATTTTTTTCTCCTGTTCCCACTGTCCATGGCCACATCAACAGATGCTGGTGTGACTCATTTAAGAGAGACAGAAATTTTTTTACTTAAATTTTTCATGGAAAATGACTTCTACAAAAAGAAAAGGAGGTTTGTTATAGATGAGTAATTCTATGGTTGACTCTCACAGTTAAGGAGTGAATTTTAAATATATGTTAAGAGAAGTTTAGTAGATGTATAGTTATCCTTCCCCTCCCCCTTGCATTGTTATCACAGGACGGCCTCAGTAGTTGGGGCATTTGGGAGGGTCGGCTTGTTACTATGGCAGCACCTGACCTCCAATCAAGGTGTAAGACAGTGATTTCCACCACTAGACAGAGAAAAAGGAGTCGATTGACAAGACTTTGGGAGGGGCTAGAAGTGTAAAAGACAGAGCATTCATTTTGTAGATGAGCACATGGTGACTGAATTCTTTGCTTCTGGCACTGTATTCTTTTCTTTATTCAGTCTTCTGTTGTATTTGAAAAGATATGAAAATCAAGAACCTTCTGTTGTATTTTGACAAGGACTTAATAAACCATTGAAAATATTGAAAGTGAAAATCATGTCTCACATGGGGTTGGGGAATCTGAGGCATGGCTGTCCACAATGGACTCCAGTTCCAATGTATAACTCTTCTGACATGGCCAGACCTCCTTAAGAGCAGCACTACATCAATATCAGGAACGGAATGCTGCAATCACCTCTTCTCAAAAGAGAAAAGTAATAAAATACAGTCTTTAAAATAGGATTACATATTTCTTAGAAGCTCATTGAAACATTTCTCTGTAACTGTAAAAGGAAATCTTCCTGATGAGCTGCTCCAGACCAGAGGGAAATCAAGGCAGAGCCATGGTTTGTCAGGACTTGCCTGATCCTAATGAGTTCTGAGGTGCATTTGAAGCTGAGCCCTTTAACCTCAGGGCCTGAGAGGAGATTGCACAAACCTTTCCAGGAGTCAAAGTCAGAGGAAAGACCCAAAGTGTCTCAAAGCATGAATGGGTCCCACTGAGGTACCTCTCCAACACAGGCTCCTCATGGACTCCATGCAGGAGAGAATTGGAGGCCAGGATGGCACAAAAACCTCTCAGAGATGGAGAGTGGAGAAAGAAAAATCCAAAGTACCTAAAAACCTTGAGTACCTCAAAGCATTAATGAGCCCCACTGAATGTCAGTACAAAGCTCTCAAGGGACTCATTAAAATAGATAATTGGGGCCATGATTGCACAAACCTCTCACTGAGTCTGTATCCAAAGGGCAACACCAAGTACCTTAAAATAACTGAAGTACCTTGAAGCATTAATGAGCCCCACTGAATGTTGTTACTGACAAAGCCTCTCCAGGGACTAATTACAGCAGATAATTGGAGGCCATGATTGCACAAACCTCTCAGAGACTCCAAGGCAAAAGCCAAACCCAAAGTCCTTTGAAAAACCTGCAGTACCTGCAGGGAGCATTCAGGAGCCCCCAGGGCCATTCCTGACCAAGCTCCCCAGGGACTCCTTCCAGCAGATCCTTGAGGCCACTGGGATGTGGGCTAGTGGGGATGCTGAGGGGGGGATAAGGGGGTGACAGCGCCCAGCCTGGCTGGGGCTGTGCCAGGAGGCCCCAGTCCCTCAGGACAAGATGTCTCCTCCCAGCCCTTGGTGGCACGGACTCTGCTGTGCCCCAGGGCACCAAGACTTGACTTCTCTTTGTCCCCACCTGTCATCACTGCCTCCAGTTCTCTGCACATCCTGAGGCCTGGGGACACTTTCTCAGTCATGTCCCTCACTGGGACCCTTTAAAAGTCTAAGAAACTTTGGAGCGTGATTCTGACTTGGAGTTCTGGAGAGGTTTCTTCAGCTCCCTCTCAGGGACTGATGTTCAGGGCCTCAGCACAAAGCCCCAGAGGCTCATTAAAGTGCTTGTGCTGTGTCTGTGCTGCTGGACTGGCCTGGGCTCCTGGCACAGAGGCAGCTCCTGATAACCAAGAAGAGCTTCAAAAGCACATTTCTCTTGATGAGCAGCACTTCTGCCAGCCCAGCAGGGCTGGGGCACTGCCTGCAGCCACCCCAAGCACAACTCAGAGGCACAGAGAGCTTCAATCAGTCAGGGCTGGGAAGGTGCTGAGAAGTGCCTGGGGCAGAATCACTGCCAGCCCTAGGCACAGGAACCTCTGGCTGCAGGACAATGCAGCTGCAGCTCCTGGAGCCATCTCCTCAAGCTGGAACATCCCAATGCCTAAAGACCCTGTGAGTACTTTCTCTGATTGTCTCTTGTGCAGAGCAGCCAGGGGTGCCCAGGGCTGTCCTGCTGAGCAGGGTCCTGCAGCCCAGGGCGCTGTGCTGGGGCAGGGACTCTGCTGCTGCCAGGGAACGCTCTCAGCCAGCCCTGGCAGCTGCTCCCAGTGCTGGGGGACAAGATCTGGATGGGAGGAGACAGCTGGTAAGGCTTGGAAGTGTTCTCCTTGTGATGTGAGGATGCTGCATTGTTCAGGGCTTCTCTTAGCATGGCATTTAACTGCAGCACATTTCCAAGTACATTATACAGGGAGCATAGCAAGGCAGGGGCTGCATAAAAGCGAAAATCCTGCTTTTTTAATATACTGCTCTGGGTTGCCTAGATGGAGCCTATAGATTTTCATCTCTCAGTTCAGAATGGAATAATAAAAACATTTTGTCTCAGATCTGAATAAAGCAGCCAGTGACAGATATCTGCACAGGGCCCCTTTGAGGCAGCATCAGTGTCTCTTTTCCAGCCTCCTCAGGGTTGCTCTGACCTTCCTATCAGAGCCTGCAGAGCCAGAGCATCCCCTAGGCAGTGCCAGAGCTGGGAGGGGTCTTAAGGGCAGAGCTGAGCCCCCAGGGCTGGGCTGGGCTCTGGCAGCACTGGCAGGGCCCAGCCCTGGGCACAGGGAAAAAGCTGCTGGCAGGGACTGCTCCAGACAGCAGAGCCCTGGGCAGGCAGTGGGGGGAAAGTGCCCCCAAGATGTGCTGGGATATTTAAAGTCCTCTCCAAACCCAGCTATTCCATGGTTACTTTTTTTACAGATCCCCATGCCAAGATATTGCAAATGTCCAACAGCAGCTCCATCAGCCACTTCCTCCTGCTGGCATTGGCAGACATGCGGCAGCTGCAGCTTCTGCACTTCTGCCTCTTGCTGGGCATCTCTCTGGCTGCCCTCCTGGGCAACGGCCTCATCATCAGCGCCGTAGCCTGCGGCCACCACCTGCACACGCCCATGTTCTTCTTCCTGCTCAACCTGGCCCTCAGCGACCTGGGCTCCATCTGCACCACTGTCCCCAAAGCCATGCACAATTCCCTCTGGGACACCAGCACCATCTCCTACATTGGATGTGTGGCTCAGCTCTTTTTCTTTGTGTTCTTCATTTCAGCAGAATTTTATCTCCTGACTGTCATGTGCTACAACCGCTACGTGTCCATCTGCAAACCCCTGCACTATGGGACCCTCCTGGGCAGCAGAGCTTGTGCCCACATGGCAGCAGCTGCCTGGGCCAGTGGTTTTCTCTTTTCACTGCTGCACACAGTCAATACATTTTCCCTGCCCATGTGCCATGGCAATGTTCTGGGCCAGTTCTTCTGTGAAATCCCACAGATCCTCAAGCTCTCCTGTGCTAAAACCTTTCTCAGAGAACTTGGGCTTCTTGCAGTGTGTGCCTGTTTAGGACTTGGATGTTTTGTGTTCATTGTTTTCTCCTATGTGCAGATCTTCAGGGCTGTGCTGAGGATCCCCTCTGAGCAGGGACGGCACAAAGCCTTTTCCACCTGCCTCCCTCACCTTGCCGTGGTCTCCCTGTTCATCGGCACTGGCATATTCGCCAACCTAAAGTCCTCATCCATCTCTTCCTCATCCCTGGATGTGGCCCTGTCAGTTCTGTACTCGGTGGTGCCTCCAGCCCTGAACCCCCTCATCTACAGCCTGAGGAACCAGGAGCTCAAAGCTGCAATGTGGAGACTGATAACTAGATGGTTTCAGGAACATTAAACCATAAACCAGTTTTTGCAAACCATTTGTAATACAATTTATCTTCGATAGTTGTTCTTGGTATCATTTTGAGGGTTGTTTTTCTTTGTTTTACTTTTTAACTATTGTCCACAAATAAATGTCATTTTTTGTGCCATTTCTCATTTTGTTTCTTTGCACCCTCTCTGTGACCACAGACTGTGTCAATGAGGGGCTGTGCTCTCAGTGCCTTTAAATGAAGTAAAGTATCTGCGAGAAGAGTTTTGTGCAGAGATGCCCTTTTGTTGCCTTCTCTGGACCTGCAGCAGCCATGTCTGTGTGCAGAGCTGGGGGCAGATCAGGGCTTGCCCAGCAGCTGTGCCCAGCAGCAGCAGTTCTTGGTGTTGCCAGTGCTGCTGCTGTGGCCCTGGCCCGCTGCCCTGGTGGCCCTGGTGTTGCTGTAGGGCCTGAGTGCTCTCAGGGCCAGGCACAGTCCTGGAGGTGGCAGTGCCAGCGCTGCAGCAGGGACAGGCTATGGGCACTGCTGGGGCAGCGCTGATGCTTCAGCCCCGGGCCTGGGAGCTCCAGGCTCCTTGCCCAGGCTCTCTCAAAAACATGGCCAGGCCAATTCTCAGCACAGAAAAGCCCCGTGAGCAGCCCCAGGCTGGCTGTGGGCAGGCTGGGGGCAAACAGCATGGCTAGGGCTCTGCAAGGGCCCTGGGGCAGACGGGAAGGAGCAGCAGAGCAGGGGCTGATCCATCCCCAGGGCGCTGCACAGCCCAGGGCAGCATCCCAGAGCGTCCTGATGGAGCTGCCAACAACATCCCCCCTCTGCAGCCCTGGCCTCTCCCCAACTCACAAAGGTGCCCCATCCTTGCAGGCACAGACACGGCAGCACTGCCTCAGCAGCCCCTGTTTGCATTGCACAGAGCAGTGGGAGCATCCCTATGCTGTTGGTGTGGGGACATGGACCTGAGGGAGCACAAATGCCATCAGCCCCTGGGGCCAGCAAGTGCTGAGGGACAGCAGGGAAACCACTCAGATTTGTCCTGTCCTCTGCAGTCAGCCAGAAAGTTTGTTCCCATGAGCTGGGATTTTCGTGTCCCACTGCAGATCCTGTTGCTCGGAGCCACAGAGCCACGGCTGCCTGGCAGCCACCCCAAAACTGCCCTGAGCATTTCCTCTGCTTCAGTTTTACTTTCTTCTCTCCTCCTGCTACAAATTTGTTCCTCTTATGCACCCCAGGGGGCCCAGAATTGCACACAGCCCCTGAGGTGCTGCCCAAGCTGTGCCCCCAAGCACAGGGGAAGAATCCCTGCCCTGCTCCTGCTGCCTACACCATTCCTGATCCAGGCCAGGAGCCATTGGCCTTCTTGTCCACCTGGGCACACTGCTGGCCCATGTCCAGCCTGCTGTCCATCAGTCCCTGCAGGTCCCTTTCTGCCTGGCTGCTCTCCAGCCACTCTGTCCCCAGCCTGTAACTCTGCAGGGGCTGTTGCAGCCAAAGTGCCACACCTGGCACTTGGACTTATTAAACCTCATCTTGTTGGATTTGGTTCCCGGATCCAGGTTGTCCAGGGCCCTGTGCAGAGCCCTCCTACCATCCAGCAGATCAACACTCCCAGCCAAATTGGTGTCACCACTGTTCCATGAGGCCCCAGAGTTTCCCAATGGCTCCATGATTCCATGAGGCCTCCCAGCATCACAATGTCCCTTTGGTTCCATGGGACCCCTTGGTGTCACAAAGTCCCTTGGATTCTTTGGCCCTGCAATGTCACAATGGCACCCTGGTCCCCCAAGGCCCTGCATTGTGCCAATGGATCCTTGGTTCCATGAGGTCTGGCAGTGCAGCAATGTTCTCCTTTGTTCCACAATGTCACAAGGGCCTCTTGGTCCCAAGGGCCACCACAGTGTCAAACATGTTTCTTTCATTCCAGGAGTCCCTGAGGAGCTGCACTGGCCTCTTGCTTCCATGGGGCCCTGCAGTGTCACAATGGCCCCATCATGACACCAGGTCCAGCTCCATCACAATGCTCTGCATGGTTCCACAAGGCCCTGCAGGGTCTCAGTGGCCTCTTGGTTCCATGAGGCCTCAGATTGCCACAATGAATTCCTCGGTGCTTTAGTGTCACAATGGAGCCCTGGCGACACAAGATCCTGCTGTGTCACCAGGGAGCCTTGGTTCCATGGGGCACCACAGTGTCACAATTGTTCCCTCAGTTCCCAGAGTCCTTGCATGCTGCAATGTCTACTTGATTCCATTGTCCCCACACTCTCCCAAGGGTCTCCTTGGTTCCACAGTGGCACAATGGCCCCTTGGTTCCACAAGGCCCTGCAGTGTCCCAGAGGCCTCTGTGGTTCCAGCAGGGCCAAGACTGTCTGTCACAATGGACTCCTTGCTTCCATTCAGCCCCACAGTGTCACAATGGCCCCTTGGCTCTGTGCTGCCATGTCATACACAGTGTAACCCTTGTCCTCTTAGTGCCACCAGGGGCCGCAGTGTCACAATGGCCCCTTGCATCCCCAGGGTCCTGCAGTGTCACAAGCATCAGAGAATCAACCAGGCTGGAAAAGACCTTGGAGAGCATCAAATCCAACCTGGGACCCAACACCACCTTGTCACCCAGACCATGGCACAGTGTGCCACATCCAGCCTTTGCTTAAACACTTCCAGGGACACCGACTCCCTTGTTCCTGATGCATAGGAGTCCCAGGGGTTGGATGAGGAAAATGGTTAGGAGGTGGTGTGGACAAAGTACTATTGATTGTCAGCCTTAAAGAGACTTGATTTTCATATCTATTGAGACTGAATTAGAAGGTGCTGGGTGTCAATATATATTGGACATTGTTGATATCAAACTATAAACAGGGAAAAAAACCTGGATCAAACAGTTCTCTCTGGTTTTCTCTCTGTTTTCAGTAAAGTGCATTAATTTTGAATACATTTGTGAAATAATCAATTAACCACAGAAGAATTGAAAATTTACATAATTGACAGAGCCTTTTCTCGTTTGAGTGCTTTGAACAAATGTTTATGAGCTTTTCTCTCTGAATTAATGAACTGAAGAGCTCAAGAAAGAAGAGACCTCTAGAGGATTAAAATTCATCAGCAACCTCCAAGTGGCTGAGGATCCATCCCCATCAGAGCAGCAATGAACAGAAATGGGCACAGCTTTGTGGCTGCCCCAGTTTTGGCATGGGCCCTGGGCCTGGAGCAGGAGCAGCTCTTGAGGGCCCCAAGGCCGGGGCTCTTGTGCTGCCCTGGGCAGATGGGATGGCAGCAGGGCCTGCAGAGCTCTCAGCACCTCAGCCCGAGGGGAGCAGGGCAGCCAGGGAGCCTCCTTTGGCTTTGACCAAGCACCTTCCCCCATGCCTGGGGCTGAGTCCTGTGGCAGCTGCAGCTGCTGCTGTGCCCTTGCCAGGGGCTGAGGCCATGGGGCAGTACCCAGAGCAGCCTGGCCTGAGCAGAGCTGTGGGGCCAGGGCCAGCTGGGCTGTGCTGGGGAGAGGCCCTTGGTGCTGCCCCGAGCTCAGGGCAGCTGGCAGAGCTTGCAGGGAGCTGGGCTGGGCTCAGAGAGCCTGGCCCAGAAACCATCTGTGTCCATCTCAGCCTGGCTGAGCGTGCAGGGGCAGGACTCAGGCCAGGCCTTGTGGGGCAGGGCCAGCACCTGTGCAAGGCATTGAAAACAGGCAAGTGGCCCAGAGAGGAGGCCTCTCTGTGCCCTTGGTGGCATGGACAGAGCAGGGAGGGGGCCCAGGACATTTGTCAGTGCCAGCCTCTGTGCCCAGCCCTTGGCAGCCCTGGCAGCTGAGCCCAGCTTTGTCCTGGGCTGAGTCTGGCTGTGGCCCAGCTCCATCCTCCTGCGGGGCTCAGGGCCTGTTCCCGGCCATGGCCAGCCCTGGCTGCCTCTCTGCTGGCCCAGGGGCCTGCAGAGCCCGGGGCAGGGCTGTCTGTGCAGCCCCACAGGTGCCACTTGCTCTGCAGGAGCTGGCAGAGGCTGCCCAGCAGGGAGGCCATGGGGCACAGAGCCCCAAGGCTGCTGTGGGCACCACAGCACAGGAGCCATTCCCAGTTGCAATGCTCCTGGCTTGGGCTGGGCCTGCACAGGGGCTGGGCCACCATGGCTGGGCCAGCACAGGTCCACAAAGGGGCCACGCAGCCGCTTCCAGGGCTGACAGCAAGGCCAGGCACACACAAGACATTGCTGAGCATGGCCTGCACTAGGCAGGCCTGACTGTTCCAAAGGCAGAGCTCAGCTGCCCTTGGGGGCTGCAGCAACCGTCCAGAGCCCAAAGAGCCTCCATGGCTGTGCTGGAGACCAAGGCTGCAGGAGGGAAATGCAGGGCTGCTGCGCGATGGGGAGGGCATTCAATTCCAGCACACACCTCAGCTCTCTGATGATCCCGGCACCATGCTGGGCTCTTTTTCAGACTGGAGCAGAGCAGATTTTCATGGGAAAGGAGCTCTGCGCGTCTGTCAGGGACCTGCAGCTCTCAAGGTGCTCTGGTCTCCCTCAGGTGCTCTCGGAGGGATCCAATTCCTGCTGGGTGCCTCAGGGCACAAGTGGCACTGGCTGTTCATGGGCACACAGCTGATGTCTGCCTGGAAAGGGGCACAGGTTTAAATACCTGTTAGTTTCTAATATACAAGCAAATCTTTATTATCTGACTCACTTGAGTACTTTTAAGAGATGGCATATTTTTCCCACAAAGAACAGGAATTTGATGGATCTACTGGATTCTTCTACTGATGGCAGGAAAAAATATCAGTCTTCTTCTCTACATTAGCCACCAACATTCAGTCTAATATTTCATGATCCTCTTCCTTCAGATGATTCTAGCTCTCATGTTTAAATTGCCATGTCTAAGGACATCTCTTCACTCGACCAGCTGGATCTGTGACCTTCCCATTGATCCCAGATTTCCTCCTCCAGATGCTCTCTGGTCATTCAAGTGCCTCTCAAATGACTGGTTTCATACTTTGAGCTTCAGAGAGTTGTCCAGTCTTTCTGCTGTTCAAACAAATATCATATTAGACAACATACTAATTGTCATTTTATCTATCATAGAATTACGTTTTCTTATGTCTCTATCTAAAACTGTTCCCATACAGAAATCTCTTGGGGATGGGGGATATAGATGCTGCTGGGACATCCCAGAGATCCGAGGGAAGAGCTGTGATGGTTATTAAACTGTTCAAATGTTCAACTTGTGTTTGTTGACAAGAAACCTTTCTGTGCCTCTGAGTGTCACCAGTCCCTGACCACAAAGGACACAAACCTGATGAGTTGTGATTCCCACTGCAGGGGCTGCACTTGGACCTTGGCTCTGCACAGGAGGGCTCTTCATCCCCTTTCTCTCTTTTCCTCCCTCTGGGCATGGAGGGAGCTCCTGACTTCAGCATGTGATTCGTGTGTGCAAAGAGCAAATCTGGTCAGAATCGGGGCAGGAAGGGTTTGGGAGGGCCTTGGGATCTGTGCTGGGCACAGAAGGTGTTTTCCATTGCTCTGAGACTGTCTGCTGTGGAAAGTGGATTTTATATCCAGCTGAGGAATGACTTTTCTATTTGATAGAGCTATGACTTCCCTTGGCTTTGTTGGCTGACAATAAATGAACATCCCTCTGTGTCTCGGGCAGCTCCTTCTCCAAGGAAAGCAGGTGGGAGTTGGAGCCAAGGAGCTGAAAGCTGCAGGTGCAGCCTGGGCTGGAGGGAGCTCAGATTTGCACAAGGCTGCTCTGAGTGCCAGGGCTTGGATGGGGCAAATGGTGGGGTGGGGGTAGGGACAGAGTCTGATTGATTGTCAGCCATGAAGGGTCTTGATTTTCATCTCTATTCAAATTGCATGAGGAGGTACTTGGATTCAATGTCAATTGGAGACTACACATACTGATTTATGAACAGGAAAAAAACCGAAGAAGGACCTAAAAAAAGTTTTCTCATTATCTTTTTAAATAGAATATACTCCATTTGAACACACTTCTGAAATCGGTCAAGTTAACCACAGATGATTTGAAAACTGAAATCAAATTATTCCCAGAGGCTTGGCTTGTTAAGGTGTTCTGAATGTTAATAAGCCCTGGGCCACTGAATTCCTGAACTGAAGAGCTGAAGGCTGAACAAGTGATTTGGAAAATTAAATTAAATTATTCCCTGAGGCTTGGCTTGTTAAGGTGTTCTGAATGTTAATGAGCCCTGGGACACTGAATTCCTGTACTCAAGAGCTGAAGGCTGAACAAGCCTCTGGAGCAGGAAAATTCAGCAGCAGCCTCCAAGGTGCTGAGGATGTCAGCAGCCCCCACTGAGGCCATCCCTGCCCAGAGACCGTGGGGGAATGGGCAGACAAGGAGAGCGTCCCTGAGGCTGGGGCAGCACAACTCAGAGGCACCAGGGGCTCCAGCTGGGAAATGGAGTGTGGAATGTGGCTGGGAAAGCCCTGCCTGGGCTGTGCCAAGCAGGACAGACAAGCCCTGACTCCCATTCACTAAAAAACTTTCTCAATGAGAGATTTAAAAGGAATTGGATTTGTTTGTTTCCTCTGAGTTGGATGCAGTGCAGAAATTCTGAGAAGAGATCATCAGGAGCTCAAAAGAACAAGACAGTTTTTACTAGTAATATAAGAAAATTATGGAAACTTGGCAAATGGTTTAATATGACATTCAATGAAAAAAAACCCCCAATTATCAAAGCTTTTAATTGGACCATTCACCTTCACAAACTCTAAGCCTGTGCAGTTTTAAGTTACTTAAGATTTGAAAGAGAACAGAAATAGAAGAAATATACAGAGAAAGAGAAAAACGAAAAGCATATAAAAGCACCCACACTGCTATCAAGTCCTGGATTCCAGGAGTGTTCAGATGGAAATTCCAAGTGGCGGTAGGGTCAAGATGTGTGCTTGCCTTGTGGTCAGCCTTCAATACCCCTTGGTTTCCCTGGGCCCTTCCTCCTGGTGGTACTTGGACTTATTTTGTCCCTCAGGAGCTGGGCTGGGGCTGCAGAGGTGGCTGTGGAGCATTGCCTGTGCTGTGCCAGAGACTGGCAGACACTGCTGGGCTGGGATAGAGGCTCTGGGGCGATTGGGGTTCCAGGGCACAGAAGCATTGGAGTTCCAGGGCAGGGCAAGAGTGGACCTGCCCCTTCCTCCCCTGTGCAAAAATGTTTTGAGCCAACAATCTCCTCCAGTCTCTCACAACAGGGAATGTTGGAGGTGAAATCCCAATTCTGTCCATGGGTGCCTGGAGGAGAAGGAGAGTTCTATTCCACAGGAAGGAAAACACAGGGCTCCAGTGTTTGGAAGGCAGCTGAGAGCCTCACAAGGCCAAGGCCTGGCAGACTTGTCAATAAGGACAGATTTTGTCTGGGAGCACTCTTTGAATTGAAGGAATTTTGGAGGTGGAAGGCCAGTCCTGGCCATGGGCATCTGGAGAAGCAGGACAGTTCTTTCCACAGGAAGGAAAGCATGGAGCCTTCCCCAGTATTTTGGGGACAGATGGGAAGTGACCCTCATGAAACCACTGGCAGCTAGACTTGTCCTGGCAATATTCCTATTGGAACAATCTCTGGATATAGGGAAATTTGGAGATGAAATCCCAATTCTGGCCATGGGTGCCTGGCGGAAAAGAACAGTTCTTTTCCATTGGGAAGGAAAACATGGAGTACCAGTGTTTCAGAAGCAGATGACAAGAGAGTCTTAATGTTCCAAGGTCAGCTGGACCAGTCAGGTGGCCCCTGGGAGGCTAAACCAGCGAGACCTGTTCCATCATCCCTTGGTTTTGTGGGGCCCCATAGTGTCACAATGGTGCCTTGTATCCATGAGGCCCCACAGTGCCATAATGGTGTTACATGGCTTTGCAAGGGTTCCTCAGGGGTGAAGAGATAGAGGAGAATCTTGGCTTCATGGTCAGAAGGCTGGATTTATTAATTCGTGATATATAATACATTATGACTATACTAAAAGGAATAGACAGAAAAGTTCAGAAGCTGCTAAGCTAAGAAAAGAATAGGAATAGCAATAAACAAGAGAGCTCTCTGTGAATCTGTCCCAGAGAGCTTGGTCCTGATTGGCCCTTAATTGTAAACATGGAACATGGGCCAATCATAGGTGCACCTGCTACATTCCACAGCAGCAGATAACAATTGTTTACATTCTTCTTCTGGGGCCTCAGCTTCCCAGAAGAGGAAAAATCCCAAAGAATGGATTTTTATGAAAAAATGTCAATGACATATTGGTGTCTTGTTTCCATGGGGTCGAGCAGTGTCACAATGTCCCCTCGGCTCCATAAGGCCCTGAAGTCTCAAAATGGTCCTGCTGATTCCATGAGGCCTTGCAGTGTCACAATGGTCCCACTGATTCCATCAGCCCTTGCAGTGTCACAATGGTCTTTGTGGTTCCCTAGGTCCCACAATGTCACGTGACTCCTCTGTTCCATGAGGCCTGCAATGTCACAACGGACCTTAGGACCCCGAGGGTTTGCCGTGTCACAATGGTCTCCTTTGGCTCCACAGTGTCACAATGGACCATTGATGACATGAGGGCCTGCAATGTCACACTGGACCTTTGGTTCCAGGCAGCCCTGCAATGTCACAAAGGCCTCTTGGTTTCATGAGGCCTTACAGTATCACAATGGTCCTCTTGGTTCTGTGGCGACCTCCAGGGTGCCAGTGGTCTCACTGGTTCCATGAGGCCTCACAGTGACACAATGCTTTGGTTATTCCATGGGGCCTCAAAGTGTCACAATGGTCTCCATGATTCCATGGTGCCCCTGAGTATCACAATGGTGTCCTTCATTCCATGAAGCTGTGAAGTGTCCTAATGGTCTCTACAAGGTTCCATGAGGGCCTGCAATGTCACAGTTTGGACCCTTGGCTCCGTGGAGTCTTGCAGTGTTACAATGGCCCCTTGGTTCCATGACACTCCAAAGTGTCATAATGGTCTCCACAGTTTGAGGACTCCCCGCAGTGTCACAATGGACCCTTGATTTGATGGGGCCTCTCAGTGTCACAATGAACCCTACATTTCATGGAGCCACACAGCGTCAGGACAGTCTCCTTGGTTTCATGAGGCTCAGCAATGTCACAGTGGTCTCCATTGTTGGAAAAGAAATGAAATTTAGCAAAATATTTAATTATAGTGAGTTGTGTGTGAACTGGTTTGTTAAAAAAAGCAGTTTTGCAGCCATTGAAAAGTGTGTTGAGTTTTGTGTGTAACCTAGCAGGTAGTCTTAGGGATTTAATAAATAATTAAACTAGTGCAAGAAAGTAAGAATGCTAACCGGTCTAGAGGCAGCATACAATGCTCTTAGAATAAGATAAGCAGAGGATTAATGATCTTGTTTGTGAACCAAGGAATGTATCACAAGGGGTCTGTGACCAGGCAAGGGGAACGGGGAACTGTTTCTTGGAGGCTAGGCAAGGGGAACGGGGAAACTGTTCCTTGGAGACTTTGTTGTGAATCGCATGTATAAGAGGGAAGCACCCATACGTGAATCTGGGGGCTCGGACTTTAGGGACGTGAGTCCCCCAGTTCCCCGGGCCCTTAATAAAGCACCCACAAAACTTATCCGAGTTTTGTGTCATTTATCAATCGGGCAACAGTTTTCTGGCGACCGCAGCAGGACTCCGAGGGCTGCTGGGGCGGTTCGCGTCCCGATCCACTCCAAGCCGGCACCGAGCACTTCTCGGGGAGTCATCGGTCGTGCCCGACCCCCCCGCGCCTGTCGGACAAACTGCATTAAGGTAAGCCCGAAGGTGCTTTATATTGGAAAAAAGGTGATAATTGGATTTGGATTTGATGGTTGGTAAAAAAGCCTAGGCTCCGGCCATAAGATGTCTAAGGACGCAGGACCGGAACTCGCCTCCTGTTTGTTTTAGGGAAGGAGGCGAGAAGGTATATTGGTTTAAGGTATTTTGGTTTATTGGGATTAATAGTGGAATTAAAGCTTGTAATATGATGTCTTTTAAAACTTTTAAAACCTTAGTGCAAGCCAATGGTAAAATATCTGGAAATACACCATTAGGTTGTATATTGAAACGGTGGAAAAGTGAAGGGTATTATCAAGAATTGGATAAAAGTAAAATGATAGATTATTGTAATCATTGGTGGCCTGAATATGAGATTGGGGAAGCGGGATGGCCGGTGAACGGTACACTGGAATTGGGGATAATGGAATCTTTGATGCAATTTTTAAGGAGGAATGAGAAATGGGATGAAATTCCATGAAGTCTCACAGTGTCACAGTGGTCTCTTGGTCTCACAAGGTCCCACAGTGTCACAGTCGTCCTTTGGTCTCACAGGCCCCCACAGTGTCACAATGGTCCCTTGGTCTCACAGGGCCCCACAGTGTAACAATGGTCCCTTGGTTCTTTGGGCCCTGTGCCGCTGCATTCCCCCCTCCCCTTCTCAGGCCGCCCTGCCAGCTGAGAAATGCTCCTTGGACCTCCACCTTGGCCAATAGACCCTGGGCTCAGCTCCTCTGCAGCTCATCACAAACACTGTCTGCTCCAGCCACTGCTGCTGCACAACCAGCTCCTGCTTTCTGTAGGAGCAGCCTTGGGAGCTGTTTTTGTTCCCTCAGTGGCACAACATCGCTGTTCTCACCCTGCCAAAGAAAGCTGTTGATGCCAAGTGCAGCCAGGATGAACCATTGCTGGGACCGAAGCCTGTCTCTTGGGGCCCTGCAAACAGCGCTCCAAAAGGAGCCCTTGGAGCTCTCCTGGGCCAGTGACTCTCTCTGAGTGGGGCCTCTCCCAGCCGGGAACTCTCCCGTTTGCTGCACTCGGGGATCCTGAACAACGACGGAGCCTGGGCCGATCCCCCCACTCCTCCAGGCTCAACACTTCACCCACTGGGGAGATGCCAAAGGATCCACAGTGAGCATTGCCTGCCCTCAGGGGAATTTCTCACAGGTGCCTTGCACTGACCCTTGGTGCCTGTGCTGGGGAAATGTGGCAGAAATGCTGTTCTCTGAGGGGTTGGAGTGCCTTGGATAGCTGACTCAGTCAGGCCTGTAAGTAAGGTTAAGTCATGAGGTCTAAGCTAAGTCAAATGCTTCCATGCTTCCAAGAGTTGTTCTTTTGCTACGTTATGTTAAATATCACTTATAAGCTAAGTTGAATAT
Source organism: Melospiza georgiana (assembly GCF_028018845.1). Taxonomy (NCBI): domain Eukaryota; kingdom Metazoa; phylum Chordata; class Aves; order Passeriformes; family Passerellidae; genus Melospiza; species Melospiza georgiana. Next base: position 4,247,643 of record NC_080461.1, on the reverse strand, counting down.
TGTTAAGTTTTATTCCTCTGTTAAATTTCTAACATAGGTTTTAAGTTAGGTTAAATACTGTTAAGTGCTGTTCTTTTGCTAAATTGTGTAGTTGACTGTATCAGTTAAAATTAAGGTATGAGATAAGTCCTGTTAAGTTTGAGCTCACTTCCTCCTCATAGAGGGGTTGGTAGCACTCACTGCACGGCTCTCCTGGGCTCCCCAGAGCACCACCAGCAATCAGAGCCATCAGTACTACCCTTCCCAAGAGGCCGGTATGGGTCATCTTGCCTAGCCTGCCCACCCAGCCTTGCCTCTTGGGGAATTTTACTGAGAAGAAGCTTCCAAGCTCTTTAGAGTTCCTTCTATCCACTTCTCTGGTTAAACCTCTCTTGGTCTGTTCCCTACCAATTTTGGTTTCTCCCAGGGGAGTGCTCTGTAGAGGATTAACCTGGAGTCTTTAGAATTAAATTGGGGAGCTTAACCAGAATTACTCATTTACAGTCTTAAACTCTTTACCAATATAGTTTACACAGAACAGTCTTTAAACATTTTAAGCAATGTTAGAACTCTGATACCAATTTTTCCCATACAGTTCAGTCTTTTTGACTCTTCCTTCTGAGAGTCAACTTTAAATCTTTTGGTCCTTTTATCACAGTATACTCAGGTGATTTAGCTTGTGAAGCAGATGAATCTTGTCCAGTGCCCGGAGGTGAGAGTGGTGTGGATTCTGGTCCAATGCCAGAGGGAAAAACTGGGAGTCTGGCCCAATGCCAGAGGGAGAATGGGGTAGAGACCGGTCCAATGCCAGAATGCCAGAGGGAAAAAACTGATGTTGAATCCTGGTCCAGTGCCAGGGGGTGAGAGTGATGTGGGTCCAACCTTTTTCTTTTTTTCTGCACAGTCGAATTAGTAATGAAGAGTACCTGAAACGGGCTTTCAAACACAGGCATTAATGGTCTGCTATTTTATGTTTCTATCGAAACTCAGTTTCTCTGTTTAATGTTAATTTCTCTTTTTCCATAGCTTGTATGTTTCTCTCATCAACTTCTACATACTCTGCATTTTGTAAGGAGTTGTATTTCGGTTAGCTAACTTAACTCCCAAAGCGTTTTTATTCTCTTATTTCTGTGTATTTAATTCACTGGTTTTCTGTTCTATTTTTCAAGATCTTATCTATTTATCTCTTGCTTCTGTTTCTTACTTCCACTTACAGCTTAAATACTACTTTTCTTTCAACCCCTTACACTTAAATTTTTATTTTTTCTCACACTATTCTTTTACACAATACACTTCCCTCTAAGGAGATGTGGTAAAACTTGTAATGCACAATCTACATTGCCTCTATTCTAATTCATCTACATTCACTTTCTTTTATTTCTCATTCACTTTCACACATTCCTTCACACCCTCAAGACACAAACCGGATCATTATTGCTAGAAAATCACTGTGGCTCCCCTCACCTTGGGGTTGGCCCACAGGTCTCAGTATCTCTGGGCCTCTTGGAAGGGCCCTGACTCTGGTTGCCTCTGGTGCACATTCACCTGTGAGGCTGTCTGCGTGTCACTCATGCTCTCACAGCTATGGCTCCCTCACACATCTGGGGAGCACTAGTCTGGTTTGCAGGTCACACACACACACACACTTTGGCCACAGCCCCCACCCGCCCAGGGAACAGTATCCTGGGTTTTGCAGGTCACACACACACTTCGGCCAGAGCCCCCACCTGCCCAGGGGACACAAGTCTGGTTTGCAGGTCACACACACACTTCCACTGCCCCCTTCCTACCTGCCCGGGAAGTTGAGGCTGACTTTGCTTGCGACTCACTCTCACACACAGAACAAGACAACAATAAGGTACCTTTTACTTTCACATCACTTATTCCAAGTTTCGTATTACTGGCCAATTTTGGTGATATTGGATATCCTTTCTACTTAGCTGTTTTTGTCTAACTTCAGATGGTACCTTGTTGAGACAGAACTTATCTGCTCCTGTATCTAGTAAAAAAAATCTAATTCTTCATTTAAGGGTCCCACTTCAAAGTTTACCAAGGGCTCTTCTAGATGTTGCATCGGGTCCCCTAAAGTGTAAAGCCCCTGACCCTCTAATTGTCACCTCTAAGGATCTTCTTTAAATTATCTTGTTCCCTGGCTATTGCTGCATCAAGACTGAGCTTTCTACAAAACCTCCTGACGTGTCCTGCCTCTCCACAGTAATAGCAATGTCGTTCTCTCAAAGGGACTTGAGGTCTCTCCATCCCTCTTGCACCTTACAGTACTGGCCTGTCCTTGCCTCCTCCTGGTGGTGGACCCGCCCACCCCACACTTTCTCTAGCTACTGCAACCATGATCTTAGCCTTGGCCTTTGCTTTTTCTTCCTCCCTCCTTAAATACACATTCAATGCCTCTCTTAATAACTCATTTATGTCCTTCTCTTGCCAATCTTCCATCTTTTCCAATTTTCTCCTTATATCAGGCCAAGATTTGGTAACAAATTGGACTTTTAGTAGCATTTGACCTTCTAGGGTGTCTGGGTCTATTCTAGAGTATAACTGGAAGTTCCGCCTTAGGCGGTTAAGCTAGGCAGCAGGAGCTTCATCTTTCGCTTGTGCACCCTCAAATGCCAATTGAGTATTAGTTCCTTTGGGAACTGACTCTTTGATCCCCCATACTATCAAAGATCTATATTCCATCATGGCCTTCCTCCCCTCCTCCTGGTTAGGGTTCCAGCTGGGATCCATTAGTGGCAATTTCTGTTCACCTGATGGCACCTGGGGTCCTGGATGGTAATCTTTCTCCCATATTCTTATGCCAGCTGCCCTAATCATCTGGGGAAAATAATATACTCAGGATGGAATTATTGTTCCCACCAAGTGTAGATATTTGGACCTAGAAATTGATCCACTTGGTTGGCTATGCCCACTGGGTCCTCAACTAAAAGCCCCAACTCTTTCTTGAATCCTCTCACCTCAGAAGCAGTTAGGGGAACATTCACAAAGCCAACACCTCCCGCTACTCCTCCCATAGGAACCTCTCTGAGGGGAAAGAGTCTCTCTGCCTTGGAGGTCTTGGATCTGGTACTACAGTACGGCCCATCTTCAAAAGCCAAACTACAAGTTTGAGGGGTATCTGGGTTACCCTGAACATTCTGCCCATCAGCAGGTGTATTTGCTGATAGCTGTTTACTGGGCAAGGAGGCATTTGTGTCCCAACTAGGAGGAGGTAAAGGGACAGCAATAGGAGGGGGAGAAGAGCCTGAGTGGATATTAAGTGGAGCTGGAGAAGGGGTGGAGAATGCACCAGGTGGAGTAGGCACTTGTGGTGATGCAGAAGGAACTGGAGGAGCTGAAGGTGGTGAGGGAGTTGTTACTGGAGGAGATACTGAGTTTATCATAGGGGAAGCTGAAGAAGTAGAAGGAGGAATTTGAGCAGCTGGTAATGTGATGGCAGCTGGGGGAAGAACCAGACCTGCCATTTGAGGTGCTTGAAGAAGAGGATTATAAGGTAGAGGGGTAGAAGGAGGCAAATAATCCAGGGGTTCCCATCTTTTACTAGTCCTATCATCCCCTCCTTCATTCCCCTCTTTCTTCCTCTGTACCTTACAAATTCACACCCCTTCATCCCCAACAGCGCTCTTTACCCAGCAAGTTATATACAGTAATTGCTCAGGATCAGTATCCCCTCGAGCTGTCAGATAATGACTCAGTTGTTGGCACATCCACTTATCCTTTGTCCCACACCAAGGCCATCCTCCTTGCACCTCTAATTCTGGCCAGACTTCTACACAATAATGGATCATTTTCACTTTATCTAATCCCTCCATGGCCTCTATAGAATCCGATTTTACTAACAGTTCTCCTAAGGGACTATTGGGATGTATATACCTCACTCTCTTGCCGGTCTTTTTACTATTACACCCTCCCATTTTACAGGTCTCAACAGTAAAAAAAATCCCAAAGGTGCCTCTACTGACCAGTAATTTCAAGAAAACCTTGTTTGAGGAGCTTCAGCCTCCTCCACCGAACTTCAAATTTCTGTCTGATGCTCAGGACTTTATACTGAAACAACTGCCTGATCTCTTGATTGCCCAACTTTCCCAACCTCAGGTCTTGTACCTGTCGGGACTTGAACACACGATACCTCGGCCTAAGAATTCGGGTCATGCCTGAATCCCTTTGTCAGGAAAAACAACTGCCTGATTTTTAGTTTGCCTAACCTGCCAATTTTTAGGCTTCACCGTATCAGGACTTAAAAGCAAACCGCAGCCTCCTTCGCTGGGGTTTGTGCCTGACTCCTTTGTCAGGACTTACTTTGCCTGCAGGGCTTGTGAGCTACGTGAATCCTTCTCAGCACTTAAAAATGCTACGTGAATCCTTCTCAGGACTTACAAATCTGCCTGACTTCCCTCTGTCAGGACTTACTTTGGGTGCATGCCACTCATACAACTATTCCCTTCGCACGCCCAGAGGGGGGGGGCCCTTTTTCCCCCTTAGGAGACGACTCACTCACGCTAATTCCAAGCACCGCCCCCTGTTCCCGGCCGGCTTTCTCGCGAAAGTTCGGAAATGCGGTACTAAGGGGTCCACTCTCAGGTCGAGGGTTCGGCTGCCGGCCCTCGTCTCACTCACACACACATGTGCACGTCTCCCACTCCCGCCACCAGATTTCTCACCAGTCCAGTGCTCCAGTGCTCCTCTGCGTTGCTGCTCCTGAGCCGATCCCTCTGGTCCTGATAGCCAGCTGTCCTGGAGGTCCAAGATGGCCAGTCTTGATGTCCTCTTGTGGCGTGGCTATCCCAGATGAGTGCCCCAGCTGAAAGAAACAGGGCCAGGAGACTTCTTCTCCTTTTTAATGCTTTTATTAAAAGTGATCAGCTCAGGATTGGGCAGCTCGGCGTGGCTGCAGTCTCCCGTTGTCTCTCCCAGGGCGACTCAGAGGACGAGGACATGCGCAGCTTTGTCCACTAGGGGCAGAGCTGGGGATCAGGTCCTCGTGGGAGCCTTTTAGGGTGTGATGATCCCTTCGTTGTTACTTTTCCCGGCCCCTTCCCGCCGGCTCCCGGCGTCAGGATGACTTCCATGGTCAGGGCGAGAAGGACTCCGAAGATGTTCTGCATCTCTGCAGGCTCAGCACTCGGCTCCTCACATCCAGACATCACTCCAGTCTCTCAGCTCTTAGGTGGCTCGTTGTTTTTGGGGTTTTCTCCGTGCATCTGGAATAGGGGTCCCACACAGCATGCTGGTCCTTGGAGTCACTTTGCATAGCCCCCCCCACCCTCTCAGGTCTCTTCACCATTCTGGGAAAAGTACAACTTAACCTTGGGCAAGGCTCTGCTAATACAAAAGGAGCAATTAGCCACAACGACCCGTGATTACAATAACAAAACATGCAGAACTTCAGCAGGGACAGTGATCTGCTGCCTTTTTGTAACCTTTTCTCACAAAAAAAATTAACAGAATTTTTGTTCATAACACCTCCCATCTGGGACTCAGCTTCCACTTCACTGACCTCGGTGTCTTCATGTTGCTCCTCTATGTGCCTGCACTTTGTCCTTTTCTCTCACTTGAGGGAGGATGGAGGCACTGAAAGAGTTCATATCTCACCCAGGGCCTGCAGATGGTTCTGTGACCCCAGCCGGGCTCAGTCCTTGCGGCCGGAGCTGTTTTACAATGGAGGTTTCTGCAGCGGCTGCGCTGGCGCTGTCAGGATGGGCCGCACTGGGGCAGGGCCAGGATCTCAGCAGCCAGTCCAGAACACAGCAGCAACACGGCCGGGGCTGATGGCTTCTCCTCCCCCTGCCCGGGGCTTGTGGCTGAACCCCAACGGTGGCAGAATCTTGGCCGAGCCGGCCCGGCCCGGGGCTGCTCCTGGAGCCCGGCGGATCCTGGCTGGGCCCGGGCTGGTGGCAGGTCAGGGCTCAGCAGTGCCCAGATGGTCACAACTGCAGCCATGGCCTGGCCCGGCCTCAGCCCCGCGGCCTCCCCTGCCCTGCCCGGCAGCTGATGGGGCCTGGCGGGGTCCCTGGGAAGGAGCCCGGCCCCACGGCAGGAGCCGTCCGGCCCAGCCTGGCTGAGACGGGGGCTGGGTCAGCCTTGTTACCTCTTTGCCAGCCAAAAGGGAAAGAGACCCTCACAGGCTTTCTTGTCTTTAACATGTGTCTTTACAGAGGCGTGTACAGTTTCCTTACAGATTGTCAATTCTCAAAGCTAATTACTGATTGTGTTTATTGTCAGAAATGGAGGAAACTGCTAGCAGCTTCTCTTAGAACATCACTTCCATGGTGCATAACCACAACAACAGCACAGAGCACAGAGCTCCTTTGTCCAAATGTAGTGGTCATGTGCCCGAGGCCTCAAAACTCCACCTTGGGAGATCTCTGGGCCCTCTCCAAGGTGTTTTCAATTGAAAACATTCAGCTTATAGTCTAAGAAAATCACCAGAGGATGGGGCCAGTCTCACCTCTCTGTCCTGGTTACTTTTTTCTGGGAGCAATCCTTGGAAATACAGAATTTGGGAGGCCAAATTTTGGCCATGGTCCCTGGACATGAAAGCTGGTTCTTTTCCTTAGAAATGAAGGAACAGAGCCACAGTGTTTCGGGACAGATGACAGGTAACTAGCAGAGGCCAAGGCCAGCCAGAGTCTGCAGGTTTTGTTCTGAAAGATACCCTTGCATATAGGAAACTTTTACGGATTTTACCAATTTTGGCAATGGGCATTTGAAAAGACAGATGGTTCTTTTCCATAGCAAGGAAAGTATGGAGCCCCAGTGCTCCAGGAGCTGATGAGAGGCAGCCCTTGAAATCCCAAGGTCAGCCAGATCTCTCAGGTGGCCCCTGGGAGTCCAAGACATTCAGATCTGTTCCATGTTCCCTCGGCTCCGTGCGTCCCCATAGTGTCCCAATGATACCTTGCTTCCATGAGGCCCTGAGGTGTCATAATGCCCCCTTGGTGACACAAGGCCCTGAAGGGTCACAATGGTCTCCATGGTTCCATCAGGCCTCACAGAGTCATCATGGCCTCTGGGTTCCATGAAGCCCTGCTGTGTCACCATGGTCCCTTGGTTCCATGGGCTCCAGTGGTGCCACAATGATCCCCTTGGTTCCATGAGGTCCCCACAGTGTCCCAATGATCTCCATGGGAAGGAAAGAACCCAGCCCCAGTGTTGTAGGGGCAGCCACCAGAGGCCAAGGCCAGGCAGACTTGACAGTACTGGCAGATTTTGCCTGGAAGCAACCCTTGGATATAGAGAATTTTAGAGGTGGAATCCCAATTCAGACATGGACACCCAGGGGAGAAGGACACAGTTCCTCTCCATAGGAAGGAAAGCACAGAACACTGGTGTTTGTAAGGCAGATAAAAGGCAGCCATCAGAGGCCTAGGCCAGCCAGACTTTCTGTCCTGGTAAAATTGTGTGAAAGCAACCCTTGGATATAGGGAATTTTGGGAGGTGGAGCCCAAATTTTGGCCATTTCTGTGTAGATAAGAAGGATGGTTCTTCTCCAAAGGAAGGAAAGCAGTGAACCCAAGTGTTTCAAAGGCAGATGAGGAGAGAGGTGGCTCCTGGGAGGCCAAGCCAGCCAGATCCAATTGTCCTGGCAACTTTTGTCTTGGAGGAATTCTTGGATATATGGAATTTGGGAGGAAAAATCTCAATTTTGACCATGGACACCTTGAGAAGAAGGACAGTTATTTTCCGTTGGAAGGAAAGCACCAAGCCCTAGTGTTTGGAAAGCAGATGAGATGCAGCCCCTAAGAGGCCAAGACCTCTCCAAGAGGACAGATCTGTCTGTCCTGGCAGCTTTCACTTGGGAGCAATCCTTGGATGTATGGACTTTCGGAGGTGGAATACCAATTTTGGCCATGGGCACATGGTCAAGATGGATGGTTTTTTCCTTCAGGAAAGAAAGGCGTGAAGTCCAAGTCTTCTGGAAGAAGATGAGAGGTGGCTACCCTTAGGCCAAGCCAGCCAGACCTGTCTCTCCTGGCACCTTTCATCTAGGGGCTATCCTTGCACATAGGGCATTTTTGGAAGTGGAATCTCCATTTTGGCCATGGGTGCCTGGACAGGAAAAAGAGTTCTTTTCATTAGGAAGGAAAGCCCAGAGCCCCAGTGTTTCAGAGGCAGATGAGAAGCAGCCATCGACATGCCAAGGTCAGCTGGACCTGACAGGTGGTCCCCAGGAGGCCCAGCCAGCCAGACCTTTTCCATGTTCCCTTGGTTTCATGGGACCCCACAGTGTCACATGGTCTCCTTGGTTCCATGAGGCCCTGGAGTGTCACAATGTTCCCCTTGCTTTTGTAGTGTCACAATGGCCCCGTACTTCCATGAGACCCCGCAATGTCACAATGGCTTCCTGGTTCCACAAAGCCCCTCGGCTCCATGTGCCCTCGCTGTGTCACAATGGCTCCTCTGTGACACTACAGGCTCCACAAGGTCACCATGGACCCTTGGTTCCTTGGGGTCCCCAAGTTTCACAATGGTCTCCTTGATTCCATGAGGCACCACAGTGTCACCATGGCCCCTTGGTTCCATGAGGTTCTTTAGTGTCACCGTGGTGTCCTTGGAGCCGCATTGTCACAACTGACACATGGTTCCATGAGTTTCCATAGAGTAAGAGCCAGAATGAGAGATGCGGGACTCCAGGTGGCTCTTCAAAATGCAGTTTATTGTATCCAAGACATTACAGCAGTCCAGGGTGATAGAGCCTGTCCCTACAGCTGGCAGCTCCATCTTCAGACAAGCCTGAAGACCCTTTAGCTTTGGTTACAATGTATTATATACTTTCCTTGCTGAGCATCCTAATACAGAAAAACAAATCTATACCATAACTTTTACCTATAGCCTATCATAACTTATGTAATTACCATATTCATGTTACTATTCTCCAATCCCTAAAAGTTAGTACATTACAGTTTAAGCTAGAAGTTGTTTTCCAGTTTTCTTGCAGTGGAAAATTCTGAGATCTTTTTGCTACTTGCAACATTTGCTGACTTGTTTGCCTGTGCTATCTCTCTACTTGGTAAAAACATCTTCTTGTTTGAGGTGGGCTTTTCCTTTGCACTAAGTCATAAAACCCCCTTCTAACTAACACACACTTTGCCTTCTTAGCTATTCAAAAAGACTGGCTCATCATTTCTTTTCTTTTATATCAAAACTTGCTTTAATTTCTATTCCTTCTTCAGATTCTACATGCAAAATTCTTTCTGCCAAGCACACATATCTGCGAGACTTTCTTGTCAAACTTTCATCCTTCCCAACATCCCTATAGAGTGGTCAAGTGCTTGAGGCCAAGAGCACCTGGACAATGGAAACAGTTCTTTTCTATAGGAGGGAAACCACAGAGCCCCAGGGTTTGAAGGCAGATTAGAAGCAGCCACCAGAGGCCAAGGCAAGCCAGACTTGTCTGACCTTGAAGCTTTTGTCTGAAAGCAACCCTTGGATATATGGGGAGTTTTGGGGGTGGAATTCCATTTCAGCCATGGGTTCCTGGACTTGAATGACAGTTCTCCATTAGAAGGAAAGTGTGCAGCCCCAGTGCTTCAAAGGCTGATTAGAGGCAGCCCCAAGGAGGCCAAGGCAGCCAGACCTGTTGTCAGGGAAGAATCCTTGGACAGACAGAATTTGGGAGGCCAAACCTCACTTTTGTCTAGGGGCATCAGGATGAGAAGGACAGTTCTTTTCCATAGGAAGGAAAGTACGGAGCCCCAGAGTTTCAAAGGCAGATGAGAGCTGGCCCTCAGGAAACCAAGGGAACATAAACAGTCCTAGCAGCTTTTGTCTGGGAGCTATCTTTGGATATAAGGAATTTTGGAGGTGCATTCCCAGTTTTGGCCATGGAGGCCTGGACTTTAAAGATGTTTTTTTTTCCATGGGAAGAAAAGCACAGCGCCCACTATTTTGAAGGCAGATGAGAGGTGGCCCCCAAGAGGCCAAGGCCAGCCAGAGCTGTCTGTACTGGCAGGTAACATGCGGGAATAATCCTTGGATATAATCAGATTTGGAGGAGGAATCCCAATTTTGGCCATGAACTCCTGGAGGAGAAGGACAGTTCTTTCCCACAGGAAAGAAAGCACAGAACTCCAGGGTTTCAGGGGCTGATTAGAAGCAACCCTTAACATGCCAAGGTCAGCAGGACCAGTCAGGAAGCCCCCAGGAGGCCCAGCCAGACAGACCTGTTCCATGTTCTTGGATCCTTGGGGCCCTGCAGCATCACAATGGCACGTTGGTTCCATGAGGCCCTGTAGGATCACAACAGATCTTTGTTTCCATGAGGCCCAGTGATGTCACAATAGTCTCCTTGGCTCCACAGTGGCCCAATGGCTCCTTGCTTCCATAAGGCCTTGCAGTGTCAAAATGGTTCCTTTGTTTCCATGGGGCTGCGCAATGCCACAATGGCCCATTGGTTCCATGAGGTCACAGAGTCTCAAAATGGCCTCTTGGTTCTACTGGGTTCCTCAGGGTCACAATGGCTCCTTGGTTCCACCAGGTCAGGATGTGTTACACTGGTCCCTTGCTTCCATGAGTCCCTGCAGTGTCACAGTAGTTGCCTTGGTTCTAAGAGGCCCTGTGATGTCACAATGGCCCCTTGGTTCCATGGGGACTCAGAGTGCCAGAATGGTCTCAATGGTTCCATGAAGCCCCCCAGTGTCACAACTGCCACTTGCTCCCATGAGACCTTGCCGTGTCAGAGTGGTTGCCTTGGTTATACAAGGCCCTGCAGTGTCACAATGACCCCTTGGTTCCAGTGGGTCCCTAAGTGTCATAATGGTCTCCATGGTTCTATGAGGCCCCACAATGTCACAATGGACTTTGGTTCCGTGAGCTTTTGTACTGCCAACAGCAGTCTCCTTGGTTCGATGGTGCCACAAAATGTGACAACTGCCCCTTGGCCTTCCAAGACTCCATAGTGTCACAATGGTTCCTTGCTTCCATGAGGCCTTGTAGGGTCACAATGGTTCCTTGGTTCAGTGAGGTCTTTGGTGTCACATTGGTCTCCATGATTCCATAAGGCCTTGCAGTGTCACCACAGACCATTGGTTTCACTGAGCCCCACAGTGTCACTGTGGTCCCCTTGGCTCCACAAGGCTCTCAAGTGCCACAGTGGCCGTTTGGTTTCACAAGGCCTCAAAGTGTAAAAATGGCCTCCATGGTTCCATGAGGCCCTGCTGTGTCACAATGGACCTTTGGTTCCATGCTGCTCCAGAGTGTCACAGTGGTATCCTTGGTTCCATGGACCCTTCATCTCATGGAGACCCACAGTTTTCACTGCAGTCCCCTTGGTTCCATGAGGCCCTGCCATGCTGTAATGGCTCCTTGGTTTCAGTGGGTCCCAAAGTGTCAGAATAGTCTCCATTGCTCCATGAGGCTCCCCAAAGTCACTGTCATCCCCTTGGTTCCCCAGGGCCCCACAGTGTAGCAATGGATTCTTGCTTCCATGAGGTTCCTCAGTCACAATGGTCTCCTTGAAACCGCAGTGTCACAGTGTCCCCTTGGTTCCACAATGGCTTATGGTTCCATGAGGCCACACAGTTTAACAACAGACCCTTGGTTCCACGAGATCTTGCTGTGTCTCAATGGATTTCTGGTTCCATGAATGTTCATACTGCCCACAGCAGTCTCCTTGGTTCTGCAGTGTCACTATGGTCTCTTTGTTCCATGAGGTTCCGCCATTGAACACGGTCACCTTGGTTCCATGAGGTTCCATAGTGTCAATCTGGACTCATGGTTCCACGAGGCCTTGCTGTGTCACAATGGCCCCTTGGTTCCAAGAGGTTTCTCAGGGTCACAATGGTCTCCTTGGATCCACAGTATCACAATGGGCCATTGATTCAATGTGGCCCCAATGTGCCAAAATGGATTTTGTTCCATGGGGCTCTCCTGTGTCACAATGGACCCTTTGTTCCATAAGTTTGCTAAGTGTCACAGCTGACTCCTTTGTTCTGTGAGGCCTTGCCATCACCAAATCTCCAAAATATCAGAATAAGACTCCTTAACATAAATTTACTCTTTAAGTGGATATCATTTATTCAGGCCTGAGGTCTAGAGAGGGATAACTCCTAACCTTATGTGGACATGTAATTCTATCAGGGTCACTAAATGTGTATTACAATTTATCCATTACCAGAAAATCCACCCCAAGTTCCCAGTTTCAGTCCTTCTTTTTTCTATCACTGCATTCTTAAGCCAAAAGCCTTCTTCTTGCCTTCCAACAATCTGAGCTGGGAAGGCAGCCCCTGCATGCCTTATTCCTGTGCTTAAAGTTCATAGGCACAGTAAAAATTGAATTGCTCTTTTGAATTAAGCTTTTAGTATTGAATTGAATTAAGCGTTTGGTATCAAGGCTGAGGGTTTGTGTGGGCAGACAGAGGCAGGCAGGAGGCAGAGCTGTCAGCAAAGGAAGGGGCCAGCCAGGTGGAGCAGCCGGGGGATGCCGACAGCCTGCAGGGACAGAGGCACAGGGCAGAGACACCATGGGACAGCCTGGGCTGCAAAGGGCACAGGGATGGGCAGCAGCTGCAAGACAGCCCTGACAGAGACAACTTGGTCAGAACTTTGGCCATGGCTGCTGGCCCTGGGCCTGAGGCCACGAGGGCACAAGTGACCCTTACAGGCCTGGGGCCTCATTTCCTCCTTGTCCCTGCTCAGCAGACTGGCAGGGGCCGCCCCATGCTCCTACCCTTGGCATTGCACATCCCCACATGCCAGTGCCCATCCCAGGAAGAGCCCTGAGCAAGGAGGGAAGGACAGGATCTGCCTGGCCAGGGGCTGGGGCTCAGGCCTTGTCCCTTTGCATTCCTGAAACACATCCAGGTGTGCTCAGCACCAGAGACACCTTTGCCTTGCTTATCCCCACCTGGCATGACTGTCTCCAGTGTTCTGCTCCACCTGAAACCTGGGGATATTTTGTCAGTTGTGTCCCTGACAGGGATATCTTCAAAGTACAAGAAACTTTAGTGTTTCAATGCAACTAAATTCTTGAGGGTTTTGTGACATCACTGAGGGAGTTGTGACATCACAGAGCTGGCTGTGATGTCTCAGAGTAGTAGGTGAGGTCATAGAGCAGATTCTGCCATCATAGAAGGAGGCTCTGTAGCATCAGAGATTGGGTTGTGACATCACCGGGTGGCTGTGTGACATCACAAAACAGGCTGTGACATCACAGAACTGACTGTGACATCACATGGTGACATTGTGACATCACAGTGACGTCTGTAATATCACAGAGCAGCTGTATCACATCATAGGGTGGCATCTCAGAGTTGGGCTTGTGACATCACAGGGGCTGTGTGACATCACAGTGCAGTTGCATGACATTCCAGGGTGCCATCCCAGAGTTAACTCTGTGACATCACAAGGGTGCTTTGTGATGAACCAGATTGGGCTGTGAAATCACAGGGGCTGTGTCACATCACACAAAGGGGTGTATGACATCACAGGGGCTGTGTGAGGTCACTGGGGAGGTCACTCTGCCCCGGCCCACCTCACAGTTCCCCCCAGAGCAGTCCAACCCTGCTCATGCACAGTGGGGTCACCTGTCCCTCCAGGTTCCCCCGCCCCCGGCCCCGCAGCCTCCCCCAGAGGATGTTCCACGAGATCGACCCCCGAGCCTGACTCAGGGCCAGGGGGCCGGGGCCCTGGGGGTGGCACAGGGGGACAGGGAGCCCCTGGCAGAGTCCCCGGGTCCCCCATGGCCAGAGCCTGGGCCAGGGCTCCTTCACCCTGTTATGAACAAGGCCTTGAGAGTGCTGAAAAAATCCCTGGCAAGAGATCAGCAAAAACCAGATTTAATATTAAGGGACAGCAGCACAAAGTTCCTTGGCAAGAGTCACTCTGGTCCTGACAGTGTTTGTAGGGCCCCAAGAGAGGGGCTTCAGTCCCAGCAATGGTTCATCCTGGCTGCACTTGGCATCAACAGCTTTCTTTGGCAATGTGAGAACAGGGATGTTGTGCCACTGAGGGAACAGAAACAGTTCCCAGGGCTGCTCCTACAGAAAGCAGGAGCTGGTTGGGCAGCAGCAGTGGCTGGAGCAGACAGTGTTTGTGATGAGCTGCAGAGGAGCTGAGCCCAGGGGCTGTTGGCCAAGTCCAAGCCCCAAGGAGCATTTCTCAGCTGGCAGGGAGGCCTGAGAAGGGGAGGGGGGAATGCAGCAGCACAGGGCCCATGGAGCCAAGGGACCATTTTGACATTGTGGGGTCCTGTGAGACCAAGGGACCATTGTGACACTGTGGGGCCTCATGGAATCGTGGAGATCACTGTGACATTGCTGGTCTTCATGGAACAAAGGGGGCTGTACTGACACTGTGGGGCTCTATGGAATGTAGGGATCATTGTGTCACTGTGAGGCCCCAGCAAACCAAGCGTCCATTTGTGACACCACGAGGCCTCATGGAACTGTTGAGACCATTATGACACTTTGGGGTGTGATGGAACCAAGGGGCCATTGTGACGCTGCAAGACTCCATGGAGCCGAAGGTCACTTGTGACATTACAAGGCCTCATGGAACAATGGTGACACTATTAAGTGACTTTACAGCCTCATGGACCCAAGGGGCCGGGCCATTGTGACACTGTGGGGCACTATGGCACCAAGGAGACAATTGCCACACTGAGGAGACTCATGGGATCGTGGAGACCATTGTGACACTATGAATCCCCATGGAATAAGCACAGCATTGTGATACTGTGAGGCCTTGTGGAACCAGTGAGACCATTGTGACCCTGGGGGTCTGCACAGAACCAAAAGCATCATTGTGATACTCTCAGGCTGCGTGAAACCAACAGATGTTTGTGACACTGCAGGCCTGCGTGGAACCAAAGGGCCACTGTGACATAGCAGAGCCTGATGTCATCAATGGTCCATTGTGACACTGTGGAGCCAAAGGAGACCATTGTGACACTGCAAACCCCCGGGGTCCAAAGGCTCATTGTGACATTGCAGGGCTCATGGAATGGAAGAGTCATGTGACACTGTGGGGCCTGGGCAACAATGGAGACCATTGTGACACTGCAAGGCCCTATGGAATTGTTGGGACCATTGTGACACTGCAGAGCCTTTTGGAACCCAGGGACCACTGTGACCCCGTGGGACCGCGTTGAACCAAGAGTCCGTTTTGACACTACAGGACTTCTTGTAATCAAGGGAACCATTGTGACACTTTTTGTACTCTATGGAAACAAGTCACCATTTTGGCATTGTGGGGCCGCATGAATCCATTTTGGCTCTATGGGGCCCCACAAAACCAAGGGAACACAGAACAGGTCTGGCTGGTTCGGCCTCCCAGGGGCCACCTGACAGGTCCAGCTGACTTTGGCATGTTGAGGGTCTCTTATCTTCTGCTGCTGAAACACTGGGATTCCATTCCTTTCTTGCCATGGAAAAGAACTCTCTTCCTCCTCCAGGAACCTGTAGCCAAAATTGGGATTTCACCTCAAAATTTCCTTATATCCAGAGATTTTTCCCATAGGAATATGGCCAGGACAAGTCTGGCTGGCAATGGTTTCACAAGGATCACCTCTCAATGGTCCTCGAAACACTGGGGAAGGCTGCGTGCTTTCCTTCCTATGGGAAAGAACTGTCCTGCTTCTCCAGGCACTCATGGCCAAGATTGGGCTTCCACATCTAAAATTCCCTATGTCCAAAGAATGCTTCCAGACAAAATCTGCCATTCATGACAAGTCTGGCTGGCCTAGGCCTAGTGAGGCTCTCACCTGCCTTCCAAACACTGGGGCTCAATGCTATGGAATAGAACTGTCCTTCTCATCCACGTGCCCATGGCCAGAAGTGGGATTTCATCTCCAACATTGTCCATTGTGAAAGACTGGAGGAGATTGTTGGCTGGAAACACTTCGTGTGAGGGGAGGAAGGGCCAGGTTCACCCTTGCCCTGCCCTGGAACCCCAGCACTGCCCTGCCCTGGAACCCCAATCCCCCCAGAGCCTCTATCCCAGCCCAGCAGTGTCTGCCAGTCCCTGGCACAGCACAGGCAATGCTCCACAGCCACCTCTGCAGCCCCCAGCCCAGCTCCTGAGGGACCAAATGAGCCCAAGTCCCACCTGGGTGAAGGTCCCAGCAAGATCAAGGGGAACTGAAGACTGACCACAAGGCAAGCACACATCTTGACCCTACCTCTCTTGGAATTTCCCTCTGAACACCACTGAAATCCAGGAGTTGGTAGCTCTGTGTGTGCTTCTCTAAATCTCTTATGTTTTTCTCTCTTTCTGTGTCTTCTTCTTCTGTTTCTGTGCTCCTGGAAATTTTGATTAACAATTAATTGAACAGGATTAGAGTTTGTGAAGTTGAATGGGCCAAGTCAATCCCTTGAGAAGTGTTTTTTGTTGACTGAATATCTGTCATAGTCTGGCGTGAGAAGAATTTTTAAAAGTAGTAGAGAAGTTTTTGTGTAACTGACAACCTGTTAAACCACTAAGATGCTGAACACGCCTCTATGAAAGACATATGTTAAAGAAAAAAAAAACAGGAACCTCCTCTTTCTTTTTCAGTCAACAAAGAAGCAGTGGGCCCTGGTCCCAGCCCGCATCTCAACCAAACCAAACCAAACCAAACCAAACCAAACCAAACCAAACCAAACCAAACCAAACCAAGCAGCCCTGCCATGGGCTGAGCCCCTTATCCCCTCCCTAGGCTGTCCCCTCCCCATCGGCCCCATTCAAACCAAACTAAACCCCAACAACTAACAAATAGGAAAACAGAAGAGGCCACAAAACCCCAACAAGAACAAAGCTACCCACAGCTATTAAAATCTTACCATCAAGTCTCTCCCCACCCCCGCTAACACAATTAAAACTAAAAACTCCTACAACCTTCAACCCATACAAAATAACCCTACCACTAAAATTAAACGCATGAAAACCAAAAAACCAACCATAAAACTAATCCTAACACAACTTCCACCACAAGTTAGTGGCGGGTCAGGTGTTAATCCTATCAATACTTCAATCCTCACTCAAGTAAGGGAAAAAACAAAATACAAACATTAAAAAAAAAAAAGATAAAACCATCAAAGTCAGTAAAGAAGAAATTAAATACCAAATAAAACAGAAAAAAATACCTTAAACCTAAAATAAAATCCGCTTATAAACTATAAAGAAAAAACTCTTTTTCTTTATTACACATAAATCTATAAAAAATTAAAATATTCAAAAAATATCAAACAAAAAACTCCATATTAAAAAACAAATAGTAAAATAAATGCAATTTCATAAAAAATTTAAGCAGAAAAAAATAGCAATCCAGTACCCCTAAGAGAAGATCTGTATTTCCAGAGTTAAAAATAATTTTAAAAGTAAATTATGAAAACATTTACCTTTAAAAAACTCATCTTTAAAACAAAACACCATAGGTCTACATGGCCTATCAACAAGCTGTAAAAAAGCTTGAAGCAATTATAAAAATAGATTAATAATAAAAATTTCCCCCAGACAGCTGTTATGCATGAGAGAATTAAGAACCAGAAAAAACCTAATATTTCCCCTTATAACAATCTTCATAACATTAACAAGAAAAATTTCTCTCCCTAAGTAAACTAAAAAAAGACTATTCTAGAAATAGTAAACTAATTAGAAATTTTAAGTTTACTTTGTTTCCGTTGTCAGTAAAAAGAAAAAGTTGTAAAGAAAAAAAATGTTCTGAAGAGTTTGTTTTAATTCTTAATACCTTTTTTCCTTAGCCTGCATTAAATGAAATTTTCTTTATACACTTTAAAAAATTTTAAGCCTATTTTATGTTTCTCAGACTCCTACTTCAGAACAAAACAAATAATTAACTGACACTAAAACCCATAACATTCCCGGACTTAATACATTAATTTAGAAAACTCAAGAAAAGAAAAATCTTAAATTGACAAACGAAAACCAAGACAATGTCATAATAAACTTTTTCCCAAGTTTCTCTGCTTTTCTAAAGTACTCAGTAATAGCTAGTTTGTTGTTTTGAGCCCCTGAGAATCTCTTTAAATGTCTCCTTGAGAGAGTTTTTAGTGGATGGGAGTCAGGACTTGTCTGTCCTGCTTGGCACAGCCCAGGCAGGGCTTTCCCAGCCACATTCCACACTCCATTTCCTAGCTGGAGCCCCTGGTGCCTCTGAGTTGTGCTGCCCCAGCCCCAGGGATGCTCTCCTTGTCTGCCCATTCCCCCACGGTCTCTGGGCAGGGATGGCCTCAGTGGGGGCTGCTGACATCCTCAGCACCTTGGAGGCTGCTGCTGAATTTTCCTGCTCCAGAGGCTTGTTCAGCCTTCAGCTCTTCAGTGCAGGAATTCAGTGTCCCAGGGCTCATTTACATTCAGAACACCTGAACAAGTCAAGCCTCTGGGAATAATTTGATTTCAGTTTCCAAATTTTTGTGGTTAATAAGAGCGATTTCGAAAGTGCATTCAACTGAATATGTTCTATTTAAAAAAACAGCGAGAAAACATTTTTTTGGTCCTGTTTAGGGTTATTTTCCCCTGTAAATAGCAATATTCAATTAGCACTGAATCCAAGTACCTCCTCATGCAGTTTAAATAGATATGAAAATCAAGACACTTCATGACTGACAATCAATCAGACTCTGTCCCTACCCCCACCCCACCATTCCCCCATCCAAGCCCTGGCACTCAGAGCAGCCTTGTGCAAATCTGAGCTCCCTCCAGCCCAGGCTGCACCTGCTTTCAGCTCCTTGGCTCCAACTCCCACCTGCTTTCCTTGGAGAAGGAGCTGCCTGAGACACAGAGGGATGTTCATTTCTTGTCAGCCAGCAAAGCCAAGGGAAGGCAAATCTCCATCAAATGCAAAAGTCATTCCTCAGCTGGATATAAAATCCACTTTCCACAGAAGACAATCTCAGAGCAATGGAAAACACCTTTTGTGCCCGGCACAGATCTCAAGGTCCCCCCGAACCCTTCCTGCCCCGATTCTGCCCAGATTTGCTCTTTGAACACACGAGTCACATGCTGAAGTCAGGAGCTCCCTCCATGCCCAGAGGGAGGAAAAGACAGAAAGAGGATGAAGAGCTCTCCCGTGCAGAGCCAAGGTCCAAGTGCCCCTGCAGTGGGAACCACAACTCATCAGGTTTGTGTCCTTTGGGCTCAGGGCCTGGTGACAATATGAGGCACAGAAAGGTTTCTTGTCAACAAACACAAGTTGAACATTTGAGCAGTTTAATAACCATCACAGCTCTCCCCTCGGATCTCTGGAATGTCCCAGCAGCATCTGACATGTCCACCATCCCCAAAGGATTCCTATGCAGGAACAGTTTTAAACATAGATATAAGAAAAGGTAATTTTGTGATAGATATAAAGACAATTAAGATGTCACCTTATGTGATATTTATTTAAACTTCAAAAAGTTTTGGCAACTCCCTGAAGCTCAAAGCATGAAAGCAGTCAGTTGAGAGGCACTTGAATGACCAGAGAGCATCTGGTGGAGGAAATCTGGGACCAAAGGGAAGAACAAATATCTAGCTGGTCTAGTGAAGTGATGTCCTTAGACATGGCCATTTCATCAGGAGAGATGGAAGCACTTGATGGAAAAGAGAGAGATTAAATAATAGACTGATTATTGGTGACACAAGTAGATGGGAAGATCAGTATTTCTTCTCCTGCCATCAGTACATTGCCAGGAAATCCCTGATTCTGATGGGAAAACGTTGCCATTCCTTAAGAGTACTCAAATGACACAGAAAATAAAGATTTTCTTGTATAATATGAAACTATCAGGTATTAAAACCTGTGCCCCTTTCCAGGCAGATATCAGCTGTGTGTCCATGAACAGCCAGTGCCACTTGTGCCCTGAGGCACCCAGCAGGAATTGGATCCCTCCGAGAGCACCTGAGGGAGACCAGAGCACCTTGAGAGCTGCAGGTCCCTGACAGACCCACAGAGCTCCTTTCCCATGAAAATCTGCTCTGCTCCAGTCTGAAAAAGAGCCCAGCATGGTGCCGGGATCATCAGAGAGCTGAGGTGTGTGCTGGAATTGAATGCCCTCCCCATCGCGCAGCAGCCCTGCATTTCCCTCCTGCAGCCTTGGTCTCCAGCACAGCCATGGAGGCTCTTTGGGCTCTGGACGGTTGCTGCAGCCCCCAAGGGCAGCTGAGCTCTGCCTTCAGCACAGTCAGGCCTGGCCAGAGCAGGCCATGCTCAGCAATTGCTTGTGTGTGCCTGGCCTTGCTGTCAGCCCTGGAAGCGGCTGCGTGGCCCCTTTGTGGCCCTGTGCTGGCCCAGCCATGGCGGCCCAGCCCCTCTGCAGGCCCAGCCCAGGCCAGGAGCATTGCAGCTGGGAATGGCCCCGGTGCTGTGGGCCCACAGCAGCCTTGGGGCTCTGTGCCCCATGGCCTCCCTGCTGGGCAGCCTCTGCCAGCTCCTGCAGAGCAAGTGGCACCTGTGGGGCTGCACAGACAGCCCTGTCCCAGGCTCTGCCTGCCTCTGGGCCAGCAGAGAGGCAGCCAGGGCTGGCCATGGCCGGGAACAAGCCCTGAGCCCCGCAGGAGGATGGAGCTGTGCCACAGCCAAACTCAGCCCAGGACAAAGCTGGGCTCAGCAGCCAGGGCTGCAAATGCATGGGGACAGAGGCTGGCAGTGACAAATGTCCCGGGCCCCCTTCCTGCTCTGTCCATGCCACACAGGGCACAGAGCAGCCTCCTCTCTGGGCCGCTTGCCTCTTTGCAATGCCTTGCACAGGCGCTGGCCCAGTCCCACAAGGCCTGGCCTGAGTCCTGCCCCTGCATGCTCAGCCAGGCTGAGATGGTTTCTGGGCCAGGCTCTCTGAGCCCAGCCCAGCTCCCTGCAAGCTCTGCCAGCTGCCCTGAGCTCGGGGCAGCACCAAGGACCTCTCCCCAGCCCAGCTGGCTCTGGCTCCACAGTTCTGCTCAGGCCAGGCTGCTCTGGGCACTGCCCCACGGCCTCAGCCCCTGGCAAGGGCACAGCAGCAGCTGCAGCTGCCACAGGACTCAGCCCCAGCCATAGGGGAAGGTGCTTGGCCAAGGCCAAAGGAGGCTCCCTGGCTTCCCTGCTCCCCTCGGGCTGAGGTGCTGAGAGCTCTGCAGGCCCTGCTGCCATCCCATCTGCCCAGGGCAGCACGGGAACCCCGAACTTGGAGTCCTCAATAGCTGCTCCTGCTGCAGGCCCAGGGCCCGTGCCAAAGCTGGGGCAGCCACAAAGCTGTTCCCATTTCTGTTCATTGCTGCTCTGATGGGGATGGATCCTCAGCTACTTGGAGGTTTATGTTGAATTTTACTCCTCTAGAGGCCTCTTCTTTCTTGAGCTCTTCAGTTCAGGAATTTAGTGACAGAGGCTCATAAATATTTATGCAAAACTCTTGAAAAAGAAAAGCCCCTGGGAAGAAGTTAAGTTTTCAATTCCTCTGTGGTTAATTAGATAGATTTCAGAAATGTATTCAAAGTGAATATACTATGTTGAAAAAAATGCAGAGAGAGCTGCTCTTTTCCTGTTTAGTGTTCATTTCCTGAACATAAATTGGTATCAGCTATGTCCAGTTGGTATTGATCTCTATCATCTTCTTATGCAGTCTGAATAGATATGAAAATCAAGATTCTTCATGGCTGACAATCAATAACACTTTTCCCTCACCCTCTCCCCACCATTTCCCTTATCCAACATCTGGCACTCCTATGGATCAGGAGTGGTGTGGCTGGGACGACCAGGACAGTGATCTTCCCTCTGTTGTTGGCATTGGTTAGGCAGCACAGTGTTAGGTCACAGGCTGCCCAGGGAGATGGGTGACTCACCAACCCTGGAAGTGTTTAAGGAAAGACTGGATGTGGCACTCACCTCCATGGTCTGTGTGACAAGTTGGTGTTGGGTCCCAGGCTGGACTTGATGCTCTCCAAGGTCTTTTCCAGCCTGGTGGATTCTCTGATGATTGTGACAGTGCAGGGTCCTGGGGAAGCAAGGGGCCATTGTGACACTGTGGGGCCTGGTGGCACTAAGTGGACTGTCGTGACACTGTGTACGACATGGCAGCACAGAGCTAAGGGGCCGTTGTGACACTGGAACCAAGAAGAGCATTGCTGTGTGGTGTTTGTGAGGTGCTCAGGATGAGGTGAGAGACGAGAATCTGACTCCATGTTCTCAGAAAGCTGATTTATATTATATTATATTATATTATATTATATTATATTATATTATATTATATTGTATTGTATCATATTATATTATATTATATTACATTATATTATATTATATTATATTATATTATATTATATTATATTATATTATATTATATTATATTATATTATATTATATTATATTATATTATATTATATTATATTATATTATATTATATTATATTATATTATATTATATTGTATTATATTATATATTATGCTTTTCAAAAACTATGCTTTAGAAAAAGAAGAATAGAGACAGAAGGCTTAACAAGAATGATAATGAAAACTCACTACTGACTCCTCAGAGTCCAATACAGCTGATGGTGATTGGTCATTAAGTTAAAACAATTCACATGTTTGGAAAAACGATCTCCAGACCACATTCCAGAGAAGCGAAACACGGAGAATCTGAGGCTTCTCATCTTCCCAGGAGAAGAAATCCTGGAAAAGCGAATTTTCAGAAAATATCACATTGACATTGGTACACTGCCAGACCTCATGGAACCAAGGATCCATTGTGACAATGCAGGGCCTCTGGGGACCAAGGGCCATTGTGACACTGCAGGGGCCCAGGGATCCAAGGGACTTTGTGACATCAAGGGTCCCATGGAACCAAAGGGACATTGTGACACTGGGAGGCCTCATGGAACCCTGGTGACACCAAGTTTTCTGGGAGTGTTGATCTGCTGGAGGGTTGGAGGGCTCTGCACAGAGCCCTGGACAGGCTGGATGCAGGGGCCAAACCCAACAAGGTGAGGTTAAACAAGTCCAAGTGCTGGGTCTGGCACTTTGGCCACAACAACCCCTGCAGCACTACAGGCTGGGGACAGAGTGGCTGGACAGCAGTCAGGCAGAAAGGGACCTGCAGGGACAGATGAACAGCAGGCTGGACATAAGCCAGCAGTGTGCCCAGGTGGGCAAGAAGGCCAATGGCTCCTGGCCTGCATCAGGAATGGTGTGGCCAGCAGGAGCAGGGCCGTGATTCCTCCCCTGTGTTCAGCACTGGTTGGGCAGCACCTCAAGTGCTGTGTCCAGTTCTGGGCCCCCCAATTTAGGAAGTACACGGAGGGGCTGGAGCATGTCAAGAGAGAGGCAGCAAGGCTGGTGAGGGGTCTGGAACACAAGTGCTGTGAGGAGTGGCTGAGGGAGCTGGGGTGGTTTATCCTGGAGAAAAGAAGACTCAGGGAGACAAGGCAGTGTCAGGGGACAGGTTGGACTTGATGATCTCCAAGGTAGTTTCCAACCTTGCTGATTCTGGGATTCTCTGAAACCACCCTTGGAGCAGTCGTCGCAGGATGAGCCCTGGGCCTCCTGTTCAGAAGCTCCAGCAGCCCAGGTCCCTCAGCTTCTCCTGCCAGCCCCAAAGCCCATCCTGTCAGTCCTGCAGAGCCTCTGCAGCTCCTCCTCATTGCCCAGAACAGGGATCCCAAGAGCCAGACATAGCAGCCCAGATGTGCCCCCCTGGCCTGGGGTGCCTCTGGCAAGGAAGCAGCACGAGGCACTGCAGGAGCCTGCAGACAATTCCTGCAGCACTTGTAGGATGATCCTGCTGCCCAAGGGACGTTCCCATGGTGCCAAGTCAGGAACTGCAATGGGGAGTGGGGCCAGAGAGGAAAGGGCAAACAGGGATGGGCTGTTTGCAGGGGAGGGAACAGAGGTGGGCAAGAGGAAGAAATGTGTACCAGGGAAGAGTAAAGAAATCAAAGGGGAAGCAAAGGAAATGCTCAGGGCAGTTAGGGAATGGCTGCCAGGCAGCCCTGGCTCTGAGCAACAGTATCTGCAGTGGGACAGGAAACTCCCAGCTGATGGGAACAAACTTTCTGGCTGACTGCAGAGGCCAGGACAAAGCTGAGTGGTTTCCCTGGTGTCCCCCAGCCCTTGCTGGCCCCAGGGGCTGATGGCATTTGTGCTCCCTCAGGTTCATGTCCCCACACAAACAGCATGGGAGTGCTCCTGCATTCTGTGTGCAATGCAGACAGGGGCTGCTGAGGCAGTGCTGCTGTGTCTGTGCCTGCAAGGATGGGGCACCTGTATGGGCTGGGGGAGAGGCCAGGGCTGCAGAGGGGGGATGTTGTTGGCAGCTCCATGAGGACACTCTGGGATGCTGCCCTGGGCTGTGCAGCACAGTGGGGATGGAGCAGCCCCTGCTCTGCTGCTCCTTCCCATCTCCCCCAGGGCCGTTGCAGAGCCCCAGCCATGCTGTTTGCCCCCAGCCTGCCCACGGCCAGCCTGGGGCTGCTCATGGGGCTTTTCTGTATTGAGCATTGGCCTTGGCGTGTTCTTGAGACAGCCTGGGCAAGGAGCCTGGAGCCCCCAGGGCCTGGCCTGAGGCGTCAGCACTGCCCCAGCAGTGCCCATGGCCTGTCCCTGCTGCAGCCCCGGCACTGCCACCCCCAGGGCTGTGCCAGGCCCCGAGAGCACTCAGGCCCTGCAGCAACACCAGGGCCACCAGGGCAGCGGGGCAGGGCCACAGCAGCAGCACTGGAAACACCAGTGCTGCTGCTGCTGCTTGGCACAGCTGCTGGGAAAGCACTGATCTGCCCCCAGCTCTGCACACTGACATTGCTGCTGCAGCTCCAGAGAAGGCAACAAAAGGCAGAAAACTCTGCTGGGAGATCCTTTAGTTCCTCTAAAGCCACAGGGAGCGCAGCCCCTCATTGATGCAGTCTGTGGCCACAGGGAAGGTGGAGAGACACAAAATGAGAAATGGCACAAACACTGACATTTAGTTGTGGACATTATGAAAAAAAGTAAAACAAAGAAAAGCAACCCCCAAAATGAAACTATCAAGAAGTATCAAAGATGGCCTTTTTTACAAGTGATTTGCAGAAATTGGCCAGCAGTTTAATGTTTCCTGAAACCATCTAGTCATCTGTCTCCACACTGCAGCCTTGAGCTCCTGGTTCCTCAGGCTGTAGATGAGGGGGTTCAGGGCTGGAGGCACCACTGAGTACAGAACTGACACAGGCAGATCCAGGGATGGGGACGAGATCGAGGGGGGCTTCAGGTGAGCAAAGATAACAGTGCTGATGAACAGGGAGACCACAGCCAAATGAGGGAAGCAGGTGGAAAAGGCTTTGTGCCGTCCCTGCTCAGAAGGGATCCTCAGCACGATCCTGAAGATCTGCACATAGGAGAAAATAATGAACACAAAACAACCAAATGATAAAGAGGAGCTAACAGCAATGAGCCCCACTTCCCAGAGTTGGGATTTGAAGCAGGAGAGTTTGAGGATCTGTGGGATTTCACAGAAGAACTGGCCCAGGGCATTGCCATGGCACAGGGGCAGGGAAAATGTATTGGCCGTGTGTGCGAGAGCAGTGAGAAAGGCACTGGCCCAGGCAGCTGCTGCCATGTGGGCACAAGCTCTGCTGCCCAGGAGGGTCCAGTAGTGCAGGGGTTTGCAGATGGACACGTAGCAGTCGTAGCACATGATAGTCAGGAGAGAAACCTCTGCTCCAATGAAGAACGTAAAGAAAAAGAGCTGAGCAGCACATCCAGTCTAGGAGATGGTGCTGGTGTCCCAGAGGGAATTGTGCATGGCTTTGGGGACAGTGGTGCAGATGGAGCCCAGGTCGCTGAGGGCCAGGTTGAGCAGGAAGAAGAACATGGGCGTGTGCAGGTGGTGGCCGCAGGCTACGGCGCTGATGATGAGGCCGTTGCCCAGGAGGGCAGCCAGGGAGATGCCCAGCAAGAGGCAGAAGTGCAGGAGCTGCAGCTGCCGCGTGTCTGCCAATGCCAGCAGGAGGAAGTGGCTGATGGAGCTGCTGTTGGACATTTGCACTGCCTCCAGGCATTGGAACCTTTTGAAGGAGGAATTACAGTGATATTTTAGAGGGATTCCTCACAGAAAAGTCAAAGCCATTTCTCATAGACCCTTTCCTGCCACTAAACACCTGCCCTTTTCTATGTCTAGGGGAACTTTCCTCACTTCTGTTGCTGGAGCCATGATTGCTGCTGGCCAATGCTGTGTCAGGAGGTAGATCTTGATCTGCAGGACACCTGGGAGTCAGCCCTGACCCCCAGTCAGTGCAGGGGGACAGTGAGGGCAGGGGAACTTCCTGCTGTTTGGACTTGGATAAAGAATCTTCTCCTAAAGCAGAGGAGCTGTATGGGTGAAGGTATGGGGATTGCAGGAGGCAGAATGAGAGATTCTGGTGCACCTGGGGAGAGCTGATCATCCAGTGAGGTGGAAAGATTATCCAAGGCTCAGCGCAGACTGAGGGGAGCTGCTCTGTCCCTCTCTCCTGTTCCAGCTACCCTGGGCTTGCACCTTTCTGAGATCCACTCCCGTGTTACCCTGGACAGCCCGGAGACACAGCTGAGAGCAGAGGGATCCCTGGCACACAAAGTGGCTCCTGCCTTTCCCAGAGTCAGGAGAGTGGGCTCATTGCCAGCCTCCCAGGCTGCCCTGCCCAGAACTCCCTGGGCACAAGGAGCTGGGACACTCAGCCTGCACAGGAGGAGCCCAAGGGCTGGGCCTGGCCCTGCAGCTGGAACTGCCATTGCAGAGAGCCCCCTCAGCAATACCAGCAGCACCTGGGCAAGGCAAGGAGAGAGAGAGAGCTGGGCCTGAGGAAAAGCCTTTCCCTGCCCAGCCCTGCCCAGCCCCTGCCAGGCAGCAGCAGGGCAGGACAGTGGCCCTCAGGCCCTGGTCAGCAGGGAATGGGCACATGGCCGCAGAGATGACCTTCATCTGCTCTGCCAGCCCAGGAAGGATTTAGGGCCCCGAGCTCCCGGGCTGAGGGCTGTGCTGGCTGCGAGGGGACACAAGAGCTGTGCTGCTCAGAGCAGTGTGTGCCCTGCAGGACAGGCCTGGCAGGTGCCACATCTGCCCTGCAGCAGGGCCTCCCTCAGCACCACCTCCCTCCCTCCCTCCCTGCCCACAGCTCTGCTGCTGGAACTGTCCCAGCCCCAGCTGCTCCTGTGGCCCCAGGCTCCTTCCCTGCCAGAGCTGCCAGAGCCCAGCCCAGCCCCTGGGCCAGCCCTGCCCTGCAGCTGCTTGGCCCTGCAGGGATTAAAGAACAGCTCCCCCAGCCTGGGCATCATGGGAATGTGATGCTGGATGGGTCTGGAGGCTGGGCCGGTGCAGGCACTTCATGAGGTGCCCAGGAATCCTCAGGGTGATGGTTTAAGTCTCAGCCCCTGCTCTGCCCTGCACAGCTGAGTTTCCATTGCCACCAAGCTGAGCCAGGGAAAAGTGGCACAGATTCAGGAAAGCAGAGACCCAAGCAGGAAACTCCTGCCCTCAATGAAAAGTCCCCTCAGAAATGAGCTGGGCATGAGCTGGGGCTCTGAGCAGCCCTGGCTGCAGCCCCAGCTTCACCCCCTGCAGCCGTCCCTGGCAGCAGGAGCCATCCATCCCTGTCTCTCTGATGGTGCCCAGGGCAGCCCTGCTCTGCAGCACATCCTCCCTCCCCCCCCCCCCCACCCCGCCTCCACCACAGAGAATCTGGGAGAGTCCTCCTGACACATCCCTCAGGCTGTGGGGTGTGCTTGCTTCAGGAGATCCCTCCAGGAGCACAGGGGACATTGCCCTGCACACACACACTCACCATGCACAGGGCTGTGAAGATGTTTCCCCAAGTGAAGTCTCAGCTTAATGTCTTCCCAGTCCTGATTGCCTTCTGCCTGGCTCCTGTCCCCTCAGTGCCTGTAGGCAGAGCCCTCAGCCCTGCTGGGCTGGGAGAGGAGCCGGTCCAGGGAAGAGCTGTTCCTTTAAAGCTCAGCGGCACAGACACAGCACAAGGACTTTAATGAGCCTCTTGGGGCTTTGGTGTTGTTTACCTCAGATCCAGTCCCTGAGAGAGTGTTCAGAAAACTTCTCAAGAACTCAAAATTAAATTGAAACTTCAAAGTTTCTTGAAGTTTTGATGGGTCCCACAGGTTCCAGGTAGAGCAGAACACTGGAGACAGTGATGACATCTGGGGACAAGCAAGGCAAAGGTGTCTCTGGTGCTGAGCACACCTGGATGTGTGTCAGGAATGCAAAGGGCCAAGGCCTGAGCCCCAGCCCCTGGCCAGGCAGATCCTGTCCCTCCCTCCTTGCTCAGGGCCCTTCCCGGGATGGGCACTGGCATGTGGGGATGTGCAATGGCAAGGGCAGCAGCATGGGGCGGCCCCTGCCAGGCTGCTGAGCAGGGACAAGGAGGCAATGAGGCCCCAGGCCTGCAAGGGTCACTTGTCTCCTGCTCCTGCCTCAGGCCCAGGGCCCAGCAGCCATGGCCACAGTGCTGCCCAAGTTGGCTCTGGCAGGGCTGTCCTGCAGCTGCTGCCCATCCCTGTGCCCTGTGCAGCCCAGGCTGTGCTACAGTGTCCCTGCCCTGTGCCTCTGTCCCTGCAGGCAGTTGTCATCCCCTAGCTGCCCCACCTGGCTGGGCCCTTCTTTTGCTGACAGCTCTGCCTCCTGCCTGCCCCTGCCTGCCCACACAAAGCCTGGGGGCTGCTCCAGGCTCCTGCTGGGGATGTGCTGCACCACAGCCCTGCCCTGGGAGGGAAATTCCTTTCTCCTTGTTCCCAAACTGGGCCTCCCCAGTCACCCTTGGCATTGATTTTTTTCTATTCAGGCTGTTCTCTACTTTGTCAGAATTATTCACCAACTCTGAAAGCACGCTTCAGTCCCTGCCAGGGCTCTCCTCTGCTGTCCTCAGTCTCCACCCCACTGAGCACTTTAGCCCTATACAGTGCTCATGAGCTAGAGGCCATGGGCACCTGGACAAGAGGGACAGTTCCATTCTACAGGAAGGAAACCACAGAGCCCCAGGGTCATGAAGGCAGGTCAGAGGCAGTCACCAGAGGCCAAGGCCAGCCAGACCTGTCTTTCCTTACAGCTTTTGTCTGAAAGCAACCCTTAGATATTTGTGGAGTTTTGAAGGTGGAATTTCATTTAAGCCATGATTGCTTGGACCAGAATGGCTGTTCTTCTCCACAGGAAGGAAAGGGCAGAGCCCCAGTGTTTCAAAGGCTGATTGGAGGCAGCCCCAAGGAGGCCAAGGCAAGCCAGACCTGTTTGTCTTTGCAACTTTTGTCTGGGAGCAGTCCTTGGGTAAATGGAGTTTGGGAGGCCAAATCCCAGTTTTGTCCATGGGCACCTGGACAAACCTGGACAGTTTTTTTCCATAGGAAGGAAAGTACAGAGCCGCAGTTTCAAAGGCAGAGGAGAGCTGGCCCTCAGGAAGCCAAGGGAACCTAGACAGTCCTGGCAGCTTTTGTCTTGGAGCTGTCCTTGGATATAAGGAATTTTGGAGGCAGATTCCCAATTTTGGCTATGAATGCCTGCACTTGAAAGATGATTTTTCCTTGAAAAAAAGGCACAGCCCCCCAGTGTTTTGAAGGCAGATGAGAGGTGGCCCCCAAGATTCCAAGGCCACCCAGAGCTGTTTGTTCTGGCAGGCTTCATACAGGAATCATCCTTCGATATAACTGAATTTCGATGTGGAATCCCAATTTCACCCATGAACCCCTGGAGAAGTGGGAGAGTTCTTTCCCACAGGAAGGAAAACACAGAAGTCCAGGGTTTTAGGGGCAGATGAGAACCAACCCTCAACATGCCAAGGTCAGCTGGACCAGTCAGGCCAAGTCAACCAGAACTTTTCCATGTTCTTGGATCCTTGGGGTCCTGCAGCATCACAATTGCCCCTTGGTTCCATGAGGCCCCGTAGTATCACAACAGATCTTTGTTTCCCCAAGTTCAGAGATGTCACAATGGTCTCTGTGGGTCCCCACTGGCACAATGGACCCTTGCTTCCATGAGGCCTTGCAGTGTCAAAATGGTTTCCTTGGTTCCAGGGAACTGTGCAGAGTACCACAATGGCCCCTTGGTTCTGTTGGGCTCCCCAGGATCACAATGAACCTTGGTTCCAAAAGGCATGGCTATGGCACACTGGCCTCTTGCTTCCATGAAATCTTGCAGTGTCACGATTGCTTTGGT
The DNA here is from genome assembly GCF_028018845.1 of Melospiza georgiana. Lineage (NCBI taxonomy): Eukaryota > Metazoa > Chordata > Aves > Passeriformes > Passerellidae > Melospiza > Melospiza georgiana. The sequence continues at coordinate 4,217,609 of NC_080461.1, read as the reverse complement.
TCCATGAGGCCCTGTGGTGTCACACTGGCCCCTTGGTGCCATGGGGACTCAGAGTGCCAGAAGAGTCTCATTGCTTTTATGAGGCCCTGCAGTGTCACAAAGAGTTCCTTGGTTCCACAAGGCCCTGCAGAGCCCCTTGACTCAACACGGCCTCAAAGTGCCATAATGGTCTCCAGGATTCTATGAGGCCCTGCAGTGTCACAAGGGCACCTTGGCTCCATGAAGCCCTGAAGTATGGAATGGCCTCTTGATTCCATTGGGCTCCTCTCTGTTACATGAGTTCCTGGTTCCACCAAGCTCTGTAGTGTCACAGTGCTCTCCTTTGTTCCAGAGAGTCAGAATGTCCCCGTGGTCTCATAGAGCCCCACTATGATCCCCTTGATTCCATGGGGCCCTGCTGTGCTACAATGACCCCTTAGTTAAATGAGGCCCTGCAGTGTCACAATGGCCCCTTGGTTCCAGTGGGTCTTGAAGTGTAATAACGGTCTCCATGGTTCCATGAGGCCCCGGAATGTCACTATGGGCTTTTGGTTCCATGAGTTTTGTACAGCCAACAACAGTCTCCTTGTCTCCACAGTGTCATAATGGATCTTTTGTTCCATGAGGTACCTGGCCTCCCACAGCCTCTCAGAGACGTCCTCCCCCTCAAGGTCCCCAATAGCCCTTCATAGCCCCTCAAAACTCCTCCTGGCCCCTCATGACACTTCACAGTTCCATCATGGCCCATCACAGTCCCTCACAGCCTCCCACAGCTCCTCACAGCCCCTCACGGCCCCTCACAGCCCCTCATGGCCCCTCACAGACCCAGGCCCGGGGCTCCTCCTAAAGGAGGAGGAGTCAGGCCCTGCCTGTTCTCCTTTCATTTCAGTCATTTCACAGCCACGAGTGCAGAAAGGCTGAAATGGAGCCTTTCCCGAGTGTTTCCCTCGGGGTTAACTGCGGGCTGAAGCTCTGTGCTGGAGCTGGCCCCATTGCCACCATCCCTGCAGCCGCCAGGCCTTTGCTGTTCCCCCGTGTCCGTTCCCTGTCCCCGAGTCCCGCCCGGCTCTGGCAGCAGCAGCAGCCGCAGCGCAGGGGGCACCGGCCCGGCCCAGCCAGGGCTCCTGGCCGGAAGCAGCAGCAGCGCCGGCCCCTTCCCGCCTGCTCCTGCCTCGGCTCCCAAGGGCTTTTTCCAGCTCAATTCTGGAGCAGAGCAGAAATCACCCACACACAGCCCTAACTGCTCAGGGCCCGCCTGCGCTGCCCTGAGCCAGCCCTCAGAGGAAGAAAGGATCGGGTTCCAGAGCTGTGTTCAATGCTCTTTTACTCACCCTGAGCTGACAGCCGGAGGTGCTTGTGCCTTTGCCTTGGGAATTGGGGATCATGGCTGCTCTTGGCCCTCTTCTGCTTGCAACCTGAATTTTATCCATAAAACTGCAAGCGCCTCTTTCAGTTGGTGCTACACATGGTGCTTTCATGACAGTGAAGTCAGTATTTTTGTCACAGACATAGAGATCAGCAGATACTGGAATGCCCTCCAGCCTCTGAGCCCTAAGGCGAGGGGAATTAAAGCCACACAGGCCACATTTGCAGTGCTCAAACACAGCCCTGTTGCTGAAGCTGTTGAATAAGCTGACAGAGGCCACCACAGAAATTGCCTCCATAGTGTGGAATTAAATCAAAAAATCCATCAGGAGAAACATAAACCAGAACCTCTCAACTCGCTTCATTGCTCCTTCCCAGCAGCAGGAAACGCAGATGCCCAGAGGTGTTTTGCCCTGCTGCTGCCCCCAGTTTGAGCCCAGGCTCTGCCCAATCCCAGCAGGAACCTGAGCCCAGGCCAGGCAGCTCAGCGCACACGGGGCCAGGCCCAGAGCCCCGGGCACAGCCGCCCATTGCGGGGCAGCGGCGCAGACGGAATGTCCTGAGGCCCAAACCTCCTGCTCCTGCCACACAGCGCCAGCCTTCTGCCCCTCCTCCTCTTCTCCCAGCACGGCACAAATTCCAGCTTGGAGGAGGCTTCCCCAGACAGGGCTCGGGCTCCTGTTCCAGCCTGAGTGTCCCTGCAGAGGAACAGGGCATCTTTCGGCCACTTGCACAAGCTCAGGCTTCTCACTTCATGTTGAACCTGGGATGCAATTGGCCTTGCAAAGAAAGCCAAAAGCCAAGGGAATGGATTAGGAATTACTGGAAAAAATCCTTCTTTCTGGCAAGGTTCACCAGGTCATTCCCTGCATTCTCCTTTTCAGATTCTTTCAGTCAGCTGCTCTGGGAGGTCCAGCTTATTCTGGTGCTTATCATGAACTGATTGTGTTCTTGATTTATGCACCAAGGCACCAGGTGTGGAATCATCTACACTGAACTCAGAAACAAACTCCCCCGTCAGAGCATTTTCACATTCCAGATAATTTTCAAGATGTCCAGTGACGAGTTGGAATGATTACCACACAACTCTCCACTTGTGGCTGCAGGCTCTGGAGATTCTTTCTATGCATGCAGCCAGGTTTGTATTCCCTAACAATTCCAAGTATTGGTACCTCCTGTTTTCTTAGCCTCGAACAGTACCAATGAAAACCTCAGCAAAGGCACTACACCCCAGTACACCAGGAAAAGAAAGGACAAGTTGTCAAGTCCTCAAAACCTTTGTCCTGCTTTGCTGCAGGAGTCCTGCTGCATGCACCGTGTGGGAAGGCCAGAGAAGCTGCAGTTGGTGGCACATCTTGTGACAGGAGCTCAACCTCTTTCTCCAGGAAAGGTTTTTGAAAAGAGCAGACAGGATTGCAGAGAAGATTCCTGCAAAACTGAAACAGCTTGAAATGAAAATTCAAAGAAACAATTCAAAATATTTTCCTCAATTTATTTCTATGCTCGCTTTTCCATCTTGCACTACTTTCCTATCCAGTTAATTCCAAATGGATCTCACCTCTGAGACTGGTGACTTAGTGAGTTTTAGACACTCTAAAATACCATGAGCTGCACACAGTTTGCCTTCCCCTGTTTTTGTTGGAAAACAACGCTGGAGCCATCAGTGCAGTGCTTGGGTCAGGCACAAATCCTGCAGGCAGGGAATGTGCCCCAGCAGTGTGTGACCCTCAGCAGGGACAATGCTCAGCAACCCTGCAGGCAGGGAATGTGCCTCAGCAGTGTGTGACCCTCAGCAGGGACAATGCTCAGCAACCCTGCAGGCAGGGAATGTGCCCCGGCAGTGTGTGACCCTCAGCAGGGACAATGCTCAGCAGCGTTGCTGTGCTCGGTCTCCATGGAACCATGCCAGGAGCAGCTGCTGAGCTGAGAAGCCATCGCAGCCCCTGCTCTGCCCAGAGCCCCTTGGCAGGGTGGGCTCCTGCCCTGGCTCTGTGTGCCAGGAGCCGGCAGCGCTGGGTGCAGGGAGCCCAGGGAGGGCACAGAAACGCTGGGTAAGAAATGCTGGGGCACAGCAAGATGGGCGAGTGCAGCCAGCCAGAGCAGAGGAGAAGCACGCACAGGGAGCACAGCCTGCAGGACAGATGGCCAAGGGGAGAAAACAACAAACTGCTCAGGAGGGTGGAGAACAAACTTTTAGTTGCAAACTTCAGAGAATGAGGTACTTCGGAAATCTGAAACAGCATTGAATTACAGTAAATCACTTGACAAAGCACTGACTTCGCAAACTCTAACCAGTCCGACTTCAAGTTATCCAGATTTTGAGCAGAGGAAGTCAGGAGAAGAGAGAGAGGGAGAGAGAGATCCACAGTCAGTCTTGGATCTCAGCTGCTGTGAGCTCTGGGGCCTGGGACGTGTCAGTGTCACCGATGTCACAGCCTGACCTGCTCTGGTCCCTCTCCCACGTGGGGTTTTTGGGGTGCCAGGGGCTTGACAGCAACTTTGGGGCTGGGCCAGAGGCTGCAGTGGCTGGGGTGGGGCAGTGGCTGCCCCACCTATGCAGAACTCTCCCTGCCCCCAAACACACACTGGAGATGTCTGGGGCTGTTCATTATTTCTCTGCTTTCCAGCACTGAGGCAACAGACTCTGGCTACAGTTCTGAGCTCATGCCCAAGGCAACCACCCCTGGAAATGGTACTCCATAATGCCATTCCCAGGAACCCCAAGAGCTGGGGAGTGCCCCAAAACTGCCTCAGAAACATGAGATACCTCAAAATCTCTTTGAGAATGTGGATTATTAAAAAACTCACTCAGTAATGGGCTCCCCCTCCCTTCATCATCCCCAAACTTTGGCTGTCTCACTCCACACTCCAGCCCACCTCCCCAGTCCGAACCCCAACTCATCCCACCACTCCTGGACATCAAGACCCCCTTCCCAAGCCATATTTCCCCCATTTCCCACATCCCAAACCCCATCCCACCCATCCTGCCCCACCTAATGCCCATCTCAACCCTCCTGATTTGAAGCCCACTTTGCTCAATCCCCTTCCAACACCATTCCACACCAAAAAGGTGTGGAATCAAGGAATTTTGGGGTGGCATTGAGTAGTTTTCAGTGGCATTGAGGTGACAGATTGAACCCTCTTGTCTCTTTCAGTGCCAAGAAAGGGAAACAAGTACACCAAATACCCCCAAAACCCCCAAATTCTTCCAGTTTTCTCCCTGAATCCCAGATTCCCCTGAAACACAAGTAAAAAGTGAGGCTTTAGATGCCTTTGATGAATTTATTGATTTTTACCACAATTTTGTCTGTTTTAAAGGGATGAAGATGAATCCAAAGAAAATTAGGGCCAAAGCAAAAGAATAGCCAGCCCAGTGTCTTCCCAACATGGATCACAGGGAAAGTAGATAGCCAGGGCTCTGACCAACATGGGTCCTCCCATTGGGGATGAAGCTGGAGCAATGCACAAAGCTCTTCCTGCAGTTGGGGCACTCACAGGGCTGCCCTTACCGGTGACTCCATTGGTGTTGGGTAAAGAACGAGCGGTCTGAGAAGCTCTTCCCACACTGGGGACACTCGTAGGGCCTCTCCCCGGTGTGGATGCGTCGGTGCCTGATGAGGGTAAAGTTGTGCTTGAAGCCCTTCCCACACTCAGGGCAGCGGAAGGGCCTCTGCTCTGTGTGAATGCGTTGGTGCAGGAGGAGATTAGAGCTGGTCTGAAACTCTATCACATTGGGGACACTCGTAGAGCCTCTCCCCAGTGTGGATGCGCTGGTGCCTAACAAGGTTGCAGTTGCGCTTGAAACGCTTCCTGCACTCAGGGCAGAGGAAGGGCCTCTGCTGTGTGTGAATCTGCTGGTGGCAGAGGAGATTGGAGCTGATCCGAAACCTCTTCTGACACGGGGGACACTCCTAGAGCCTCTCCCCAGTGTGAATGCATTGGTGGGTGATGAGGGCGGAGCTGCAGCTGAAGCCCTTCCCACACTCCTCTCACTCATAGGCCCATTCCCCAGTGTGGATCCTCTGGTGGCAGATCAGATTGAATCTCTTCCTGAAGCTCTTCCCACACTCCAAGCACTTGTAGGGCTTCTCCCCATCTTGAAGCTGCTCATGGGCCACCAGCTCTGAGCTCTGGCTGAAGCTCTGTCCACCTTCCTGGCTCTGGGTGGGTCTTTCCTCCTCAGAGGACCCTGGGCTGGGTTTGGAGCCCATAATTGTGTGGGATTGCAGGGCTTTTCCTCCCTGTTGGGTTCCTGCACTGTGGAGTCACTCAAAATGGCCTCTTCCACAAGGTTCTGCTGGGGGGATTTTTCCTCCCTGGTCTCCATCTTCAGCTCCTTCCCTGGGGGACGAAGGACAAGGAGAAGATGGGATTTGCCTCTGTGCCAGAGGGAAAGGGAAGGAGATCCCCCCAGTGCATCCCCGGTAGGATGGGGTTGGCAGCAGGGCTGTCCTGCAGCTGGGGGCTGTGCTGGGCTGGGAGATGGAGCAGGAGAGAGCGCGAAAGGGGCACGGACTTCCTCCTCACCTGCCTGGGTGTCCCAGGGCATCTTCCTCCAAGCCTTCTCCTCCTCCATCTGGCCAAGGTTTGGGAATGGGAAATCCTGGTTTGGGGAAGAACAAGGTGTGAATGCCTTGGGCTGGGGATTCCTCCCACCCAAGTCTGTTGTGGTGTGCTGTAATGTCCCATTTTGGCCTTCCAGGTCATTCCCCCAGGTGTGCCAATACCTCTCTCCCTTCCCCCTTGCCCCCATGCTGAGTGAGTCCTGTCAATCAGGCTTAACATTCCAGCAAGGCGTCGTGTGGTTGGTCAAGTTCAAAGGATGCCCCTGTGCCCAGAGGTCATTGGCCTTTCTGGGTGTCATCTTCCCCTGAGACCCTGCCCCTCTCACCTGGTTGGTGGCTCACCTGTACCTCCCCTCCCCCTGTCCCTGAGCTTAAAAAGGTGATCAGACCATGCGGCCGGTGTTCTGTTGGAGCAGTTGCTCACGTTCAGACCTCTGTAACCATTGAATAAACCTCTGGACATTAAACCCTCCAGCAGAATCCTCTCCTTTTTCTCTTCACCATCGCCTGAAGCTATTCCTCCTGAGGTAAACGGGGTTCCTAACAAGCCTGGACTTGTTCAGTGCCCAGCTGCAACCACCAGCAAGCCAAGGTATCTCTGGGGTGATACACCGCAGTTGCTGCCTTTGGCCCAGCAGCGCGGATCAGACTGGCCCAGGCACAATCTAACTGGTAATATTGGGAGCCTTTTTTCCAATACAAGTCCATCACGAGAAGTCATCTGGTGTCCATAAAAACCTCAACAAATCAAGAGTGAATCAAAAAAAGCCACCAGGAGTGTCCCATTTCCAGTCTCCGGGGTTTTGGTGGTCCCCCATCTCAGGGCTGCTGGGGATCCCATGGGCACTCGGGATTCCCCCTCTCCAGGGTCCTGCTTAGGGATGCTGGGGAGTTTTGGGGTCCCCCTCTTCAGCCTCACCCCAGTCCAGTCACTTGGAGCTCTCCCCTATTCCCACCACCCTGTCCTGGTTTAGGGCAAATTTGGGAGAAAATCTCCAAAAGACTTTCCTCTAGAAAGCAGATTCATGCGGCCCCTCCCCCAACCGGATTGAGAAAATATTTCCATGGAGAAAAGTGGAAAAAAATGTTTATTTTACAGGCAAAGCATTCACCAGCACAAAAATTGAACAATATTAAAAAATAAAACCTCTTGCCGCTACAAAAGAGATGACAATCTCAGAAAGTCCCTCTGTGGGCTGTAGCTCCACTCACTCAGTCTGTTATCAGTCTCTTATCAGTCTGTTATCAGTCCCTCCAGCACTGGAACTGCCTCATCCCAGGCACAGCCAGGTGGGCCACAGGTGGGAGCTGCCAGTGGTGTTCTGGATGTTCAGTCCAGAGCAGGTTTAAACAGCTCCAAAGAAAAAGAAAAACCACAGTTGGGGGAACTTCTCTGCCTCAGTGATCTAAAACTAACTAAAAGCAAAGGAGAGCTCTGTCCTGCTGTCTGTCTGTCTGCAGACAACTGATACATTAGGTTTTAAATTTTTCTGTTCTGTTTTGGTGTGCAGCTTTTAGCTTTATATTAAGTGTTACTGGGATCTTTTGACAAGGTGATGAAGACAAAACATTCCTGTTCTAGCTGGAGACTCAAGGACAATCTCTTCAAACTTCAGGCCCAAAGCATAAGCAACGTGAAAAGAAGATAGCAGACAAGCAAGGAAGGAAGATGTAACCTCATCATTTGAAACTATTAATTGAGCAGTTAACTTCTATATACAAATGGACTAAAACTTGTTTAAATGTGAGATCTCATGACCAAGCCCTCTTCTGCTCCCATCTTGGAGCCATCCAGGCAGAGCCACAGCTGTGGCTCCTGTGATGCCAGGGTGTGAAGGCATTTCAATAAAAATCAACTTTATTCCTCTTAACTCCATGTGGTCTCTGTTCCATCTCCTTAAGGCACCACAACAGTCCGGAAGCCAGAATGTGGAGGAGTGAGTGCAGTGTATGAAAACAAACTGCTGGTTCTTCCTCCTCCCCTTCGCTCTCAGAACCAGCCTTAAAGGTGCAGAACTCATTTCTGGGCTAAACGGACCATTGGGGGTACGAGCATCATGAAGTCACTCCAGGATATGCCCCTGTCAGGGTCAGGAGGTCCCGTCCCCGCCTCATCTCCGGGCTGCCCAGGGTCCCCCAGCTCCGGTATCGCACCTTCCCCTCTCCCCGCCCCGGGGGTCCCCTGTTCCACAGCCCCGGCTCTCACGAGGATCTCCAAAACCAATGTCCCGCCCCGTTGGTACCGGGCCATCCCCACGTGGCCCCCCCGGGACCCCCCGAGGGGCGATCGCGGCTCCTCTTCCCCCGAAAAAGCTCCTCTTAGGGAGCCTGGAGATATCTGGGGCTCGAGTCCGGGATCTGCCGGCTCCGAACACTCTCCAAAAAATCCTCCCAGAGACCCCTGGCTGGAGCCGGGGCGAGCTCGGCCTCCGCCCTCACCTGCGGCTCGGGGCTGGGGGTGATGCTCCCAGGGCAGGGGGTGCTGCAGTGTCATGGTTTGGGCCTGGCACAGAGCCAGTGCCCCCATGAGAATACCTCCTCCCTGGTGTCTGCTGTGAGATGTGACCAGGAATAAGCAAAGCAGGCTCCAGCTTAAACATAAAGAAAACTTTATTACCTAAACTACAAGAAAAGAAGAAAAAACCTATAAGAGAAAAAAAATGGAAAACCTTACAAAAAAGCACTTTCCTCCTCCCCACCACCAAGATTTCCCAATCCAATACATTCCCCCAAAATCACCAACTGCCCAGTCTGGCACCACCCTTTTGGATATTCAAACTTCAGTCCATGAAGAGGAGAGGAGTCTTTCTTGCACCATAGGCTTCCCCTGGAAACACGCTGAAACTCATGTGCTTCCCTGTCACTCAACATCGCCCGGAACGTCCTTTTGCTGCTTGTGACATCTTCCTTCCATGCTCAGTGCTCTCACCACTGGCATGGACCAGAGCTGTTTTTAGCGTTGTCTTTTAAGGATGCCTTGTCTCACTCCAAAAAGGCACAGTCTCTGCTTTGGGACATCTCTCCCCCCCATTTTTATCCAACCCCCTGGGGCCGAGGTGTCCCTCCTGGCTCTGAGGCACTGCCTCCCCATAAGTGCAGCCTCTGTGTCGCAGGAATAAAACTGGTTCAGTCTATGGCTACACAAGAAAAGTCCAGCCAAAAGGCCACTCCAATCATCTCTCCCCACTCAGCCAAGCTTCTTCACATCCTTCGGGCCAGGTCCTTGTCTCATCTCATCTCTTATCTCCCTTCTTATTCAGCTCTGAGGAGGATCAGCATTTTTGCAGGGTCCCAATCATGAAAGAAAGGGGTTAAAAATTTCAGTCTCTGTCTGTCCCAGAGCTCCGGCACTCCCACACTTGCTGCTGCTCCGGCTGGCTGGGCACCTCCTCCCTCACTGCATTCCCCCCCTTTCTCCTCCTGGGCCAGCTGCTCTCACATTCGTTGTCGCCGGCTCTCCCTCTCTCTCTCCGGGGGGGGATGGCTGCCTGATGTCTCTTGGGGCTCCTCCACCCTTCCATCCTCTAGGGCCTCCTCACTCCCATCTCTGTCCAGGCCCAGGCCTACCACATGGCTGCCCCTCCCCCACCCAGCAGCAGCGGCTGGACGGGGGAAGGGAGATCCGACCTCCGTCCCTCGAAGTCCCAAGAGAGCCTCCCAGGGCCGAAGCTCTGCTTTTAACCCCTGTGCGTTCTCGGAGGTGTGTCCAGATTCCACTGGCCACATCAGGTGCCAATATCAAAGTCCGAGCACCCATTGGTTTGACCACAGCATCCCAGAATTCCCACTTATTCTTGGTCAAACCACCACATGCAGGCTCAGCGTGCGGGCGCTGTGAGCGCTGCGATTCTCCCGCTCCTGCTCCTCTTCTCTCTCCTCTTCCTCCCGCATATCCTCCACTCCCAGCCCGGACCCCCCTTTCCCACCGCTCTGCCCCGCGGCCCCGCAGCACCGGCTGCTGGGTGGGGGAGTCCCCGATTGGCCCCAGGGCTGGGCAGGGGGCTCAGGGACACCCCCGGGCCAGATCCGTCCCCCCGGCCCGAGCCCCAAATTCCGCTCCGGCGCCGGGCTCTGCGGGCCCCTCTGGCAACCGGTGAGTCATCGTTGGGAAAAGCTCTGGTTGGCTGGAAACTGGTTAGCGAGTCCTCTGATTGGCTGGAATTGTGAAAGGCGCTGCGCCCTGCGGGTGACCCTGGAAGCTGCAGAGTCCCGGCCAGAGCCTTTTCCTATTTCTTTCTCTCTGAGAACATTTCTGATTTCTTTCTCTCCCTCACTCCTTTCCATTTCTTGTTTAGTACAATCCAAGTTCGAGCAGATCCCATGAGCACTGGACAAAATAAACTTGGCTGAAATAAAACCTAACTCTGCATAAATCACTTTTAAGAATATTTGGACTTCCCACAAGGAACTTCTTATGAAAGTGCAAACAAATCCCAAACATGAATAAAGTAACAATCCAAGCAATTCTGTGGCTATTCCAAGTTTCATTGGTTCCTGCACAACTCCAGCTCAGCTGCTGGCAGGTTCTGATTAAAGAAAAGTGGAAATTTAGCCCAATACAGATTATTAAAAGGAAGGGAAAGCTCTGTGCAGCTGTCACAAAGGTGACAGGGATGAAGAGAAAAATGATTCTCACATTTGGCAAAGAACCAAAGCCTGGGAATTCAGAAGTTACATAGGAATTTTGCTACTTCAGCTGGGCTTCCTGTGGGACTTTCAGCATTCTTGTGTTCCTCATTGTGGGGAGAATGAACCTTGTCAGTCTTGCTGGTAACATTTGCTCCCTTTCCTCCAGTGATTTTAACAAACTTTTCAAGGAAGGAAAATAAAATATTTTCTTTTTCACTGGCCACCCACAACAGCCATTTTCTTCATCTGTTCTCCCATAAGTTGCTCAGAGGAAGCTGCATCCAAGTTTCCAAGTGTTCCTCCAGAGAGAACCACAACCTCCTCCTTGGAGGGAACCATGCTGTTGTCAAAGGCACTTGGGGTCAGACAACAGTGCCCTGAACTCACTGTGCCAAAATAATGTTGCAATCTGGTTAAGAAAATCGTAAGAGAGATTCCTATGCCCCAATTAAGGTGCTAACAAGACCAAATCCAAAGTGGATTTTATTGAATAGTAAATGTGAGGTAGAGAGAGAGAAGAAAAGAAAGAGAAAAGGGGGAGAGCAAGCAAGTGACAGGGACAGAGACCTCCCCTGAAGCAGGCCAAGTCTGACGTCCCCTGTGTGTGTGGCCTTTCCAGGGTAGGGGTTTTACACCTGAGCCAGTTTGGGTAAGGGGGGTGGTTTTCACCCCCTGAGCAGGGATTACCGCACTGTTTCAGGTTGCCATGCAAGATGTAACCAAATGCATGTTTCAATCCCCATCTTCATCAACTGCTATAAACAGGGGAGACAGTGTTCTTTATCTCTTCCATGACTCAGCCCTGATAATGCCCTCCAGGGGAGATATCTTCTGTGAATGAGCCATTGAGTGTCACTGCAGGACTGATAAAATTCCATCATCCCATTGTGGGATGCTGCGCCCAGGGGGAGGATCCAAGCATTCCTACCTGGATATAAGCTGAGCCTTGCTACACCAGAAACACCTTGCCTACTGGATTCCCACAGGACAAGAGCTCCATAACCACCACTGGACCTCCAGAGGAAGACCAGACCCTTCTGCAGGATCACTGCTTTGACAGAATCACGTTCATCACTTCAACAGGACTGCAGCCACCATTTATTGGGCTGCTGCCACCACCCTGACCAACAGGGTTTCAAGTTGTATCCTGACTCTGTCAGTTTAAGGTAGTGTTTCTGTATTATTGACTTGACCTTAATTTTCCTCTTAAAATGTAATTCTTTTTTAGACCCTTCCCCAGGTTTGCCTTCAAACCAGTATAAAACTCAGTGTGCTCATCCCTTGTTTTTCTCCCAAAACAGGATTTCCTATTCCCAAACCTTGATCAGATGCAAGAGGAGGCTGCGAGGAAAAGGAACATGCCCTGGGACACCCAGGCAGGTGAGAAGGAAGTCAGTGCCCCTTTCCCCCTCTCTCCTGCTCCATCTCCCAGCCCAACATGGCCCCTGGCTGCAGGACAGCCCTGCTGTCAACCCCATCCTGGCAGGGATGCTCTGAGGAAATCTCCTTCCCCTTCCCTGTGGCACAGAGGCAAATCCCATCCTCTCCTTGTCCTTTCTTCCCCAGGGAAGGAGCTGAGGATGGAGACCAGGGAGGAAAAACCTCCATGGAAGAACCTCGTGGAAGAGGCTCTTTTGAGTGACTCCACTGTGTAGAATTCCACTGGGGGGGAAAATCCCCAGAGATCCTGCAGGAGCAGGGGCTGCAAACCCAGCCCAGGGTCCTCTGAGGAGGAAAGACCCACCCAGAGCCAGGAAGGTGGACAGAGCTTCAGCCACAGCTCAGAGCTGGTGGTCCATGAGCAGCTTCATCATGGGGAGAAACCCCAGAAGTGCTTGGAGTGTGGGAAGAGCTTCAGGCAGAGCAGCACCCTGATCAGCCACCAGATGATCCACACCGGGGAATGGGCCTATGAGTATGGGGAATGTGGGAAGGGCTTCAGCTGCAGATCTGCCCTCATCAGGCACCAACGCATCCACACTGGGGAGAGGCCCTACGAGTGTCCCCAGTGTGGGAAGAGCTTCACCCAGAGCTCTCACTTGACCAAACACCAATGGAGGCACCAGTAAGGGAAGCCCTGCAAATGCTCCGACTGCAGGAGGAGCTCCGACTGCTCCAACTCCATGCCCCACAGAATGATCCATGTTGGTCAGATCCCTAGTGACCCACATTCCCTGTGATCCATGTGGGGAGGACACCTGGCTGGTTATCCTTTTGGTTTGGCCCTAATTTTCTTCTGATTTGTCTTTATTGCTTAAAAAGACCTGAAATAGGATTAAAGGAAAGTTATTTATTACAGATGTTTCAAGTCCCACCTTATAACATGTATTTCAGATGGAATTTATGGTTTAAAGACATTTTCTGGGGGATTAGTGGGTTGTTGGAGGATTTCAGGAAGTGTTCTCCATCTCTTTGTACTCCAAAAGTCTTAATGGATTGATCTGTCACCTCCAAATGTCTCAATCCCACTGAAAACAACTCAATCTTACCTCAAAAGGGCTCAATCCCACCTCAAATTGGCTTGTTCCCACCTTATAAAAAACTCAGTCCAATGCCAAATTTACTCAGTTCCACAGCCTCCAGGGTGAGATGGGATTGGAAGGGGATTGGGAGAAGTGGGATCCAAATTTGAGGCTTGGGGATTGGGGATTGTCTGGCGCTGGGTGGGTGGATGTATTTTGATAGTAAATAAAACTTTCAGAATATTGATTTCTGTCCCATTCATTTTCTGTCAGTTGCAGTTTGTTTTTCAGAGTGCCACCTTCGCAGCTGATTGTGTTTGTGTCCTCCTTTCTCTCCTGCCTCTCTTTCCCTGTGCTGTTTCTCTCTCAGTGTTTCCCATTACCAGGGCAGCTCCCACCAAAGATCCTACCCTGATTTAATTCCCCATCCATGAGCTACAACAAACGTGGGTGAAGTTATGAAGTCTGGAAGTGAAATGTCACTGTAGGATCTTGCTCCACTTGGCTTTTGGCTCCTTCTTAAAAGCTTTGCCTCCCAGCGCAGGAACATCTTTTCCTGGCTGGGAACTGGAATTCCAGCCCCTGGGAGTGTGTGCCATGGATCCCAGAGGGGCACTCCTGAGGCTCCCAGAGTGCTGCTCCTGCTGTGCCTCCCAAGGAGCTGTGCAGGGCCAGGGGACAAGGTCCAGCAGCTCTGTTGGTTCTGCAGTTCCACAAGGGCCCCTGGGTCCATGAGTTTCCATACTGCCAACAGTGGTTCCTTGGTTCCCATGATGCCCTGCTGTGTCACCATGGATATTTGGTGCCATGAAGTTCTTCAGTGTCACAATGGCCTCCCTCACTTCATGAGCTTCCACAGTGTCAAAATGGACTCCTTGGATGGGCAGTGTCACCATGGACCATTGGCTCCATGCAGCCCCGCTGTGTCACCATGGACTCCTTGGTTCCAGGAGGTTCAGGAGGTGTCTCCATGGTCTCCTTGGATCCACACTGTCACAATGGACCACAGTATCCATGTGGCCCTGCTGTGTCACCATGGCCCCTTGGTTCCATAGGACCCCAGGGTCACAACTGAATCCTTGCTTCCACGTCACCCCCTCAGTGCCAAAATGGCCCCTTCATTCCATGAGGAACAACAAAAGTTTTGTAGGAACATTGAGCAAATCCTGCTTAACACATGTGGGAACATCTGTGCATTCAAGAGAGAAGTTTAAGGTGAGGACGGCACCAGCAGCTTCCATCTGCAACAGAGATTCAGGGAAAGGACAGGGACAGAGAATTCAGCTGCAAGACTCAGAGAATTCTGCTTCCAGAGATCATTTCTGCTCACACTGTCCCTTGGAGAAATGTGACACCATTCCAGGCAGCCTGGACTGAGCAGGTGGCTCCTGAGTGGGGTTTGTTGTTCAGGAAATCTGCTCAGGCTTTTCCATTTTTTCTGGTTTGAAAGCAAAACCAGTGAGCGACTCCAAGTCAGAATTACAATTTATTAGGAAAAGAAAAAAAACCCAAAATGCATTCAATAATACAAAAGAAAAAACATTGACAAAGTCAGAATACAACTTGACACCCTGTTGGTCAGGGTGTTGTTAGCAGTCCAGTTGGAATGGTGGCTGCAGTCCTCCTGGAGTGGCAGATGTGGTTCTCTTGGAACAGTGATCCTGTAGAAGGGTGTAGTCTTCCTCTGAAAATCCAGTGGAAAAGGCAGCTGTTGCTCTGGGAAATCCAGTGGAAAGGCAGCTTGTTTTGTCCCAAGCCCCAGATAATATCCAGGTGGGGATGCTTGTCTCCTTCCCCCTGGGCATAGCATCTCACAATGGGCTGATAGCATTCTATGAGTCATAAGGTGGGTCCATTGAACAGAAATGGCTCCAGGAGGGAGTTATCTCTTAGTCATGGGGAAAGGCATTGATGGGCCTATTAACAGGAGATAAGGAATAAAACAATGCCCCTCCTGCTTTCAACAGCTCTTGAGGATGGAAATAGAATATATCTTTATATTGTAACCTAGGACCTCTATCACTGATAGAAGAGTGGGATGAAATAACTTCATATTTGGTGTCATTTTGTGCTCTGCTGGGAGTTTCCCAAGGGCTGGTAGTGCTGTTGGCTTCAGGAACAGTTTGGGCAATGACTGTGGGACTGAGGGCTGGGTGAAAAATGAGAACGGCTGTTATTCTCCATGAACAGGTCCCCATGCCCTGCCACAGCAAATGTCCAACAGCAGCTCCATCAGCTACTTCCTCCTGCTGGCTGTCTTTTGCTACATGTCCAGTTTTCCCACAGTTATAACAGTTTCCACTGCTTTTATTACATTTTCTATTGTGGAGAAGCACATTTGCTGCAACCAGCGCTTCCATTGCACCCTGGCCGGTGGCCTTGGCTAGGCTGGAGTCATGATCTGAGACCGCTTGGTGGGTGCAAACATCAACCATCTGAGCGATGGTCAACTCAGGGTCAAGGGGGAGGCTGTGCAGAACCTTTCTGCAGTCAATACTGGCATTATAGAAAGCTAATTTGCTAATAAGGTAATCCTGGACCTTTTGATTGTCGACCTGTTTTTCCAGCACTTTCATAAGGTGATCGACAAACTTGATATAGCTCTTGTCCAGGCATTGGCGAATGTCAGTGAAGTCAGTGTGGGGTGTAGAAACATCAGGTGTTTGGAGGAGGGTGGACCATGCAGCACCTTTGAGATCTTCCAGTATTGACCGGGGGAGGACTTCAGCCTGATACTGCAGTCTAGTATACTCTCCTTTCCTGGTAATGCGGTCCATTGTGAGGTGTTGTCGCCCTTCTTCCTCAACATAATCTTTTGGCAACTCATTAACTTTATTTATACAAACTCCTTTCCACAAAATAAATTTGTCAGGTGACAATATAATTTTCATACACTGTTTTAAATTTTATGGTACCATCGTGTGGGCAGTTAATGGCATGTCCAGCAAATGGTTAAAATAGGGAGAATCCCTCCCATAATCCTTTGCAGTCTTTACTAAATCCTTCATTTCCCTATGGGAATACATTCCCATTGAGGTTTTGGCCCATGTTTATACTGCACAGGTGCCACCTGAATCTTGGATACCACCTCCCAGTCCCCCTCCTTTGCAACTTTTCTTCGCATCCTCTGCCAAGAATCCTTGGGCTCATCCTCACTCTTGGATAAGCTATCGCTCTCTTCCTCTGTAGAGGAAGCAGATCTGCTGGCAGAGGCGTAGGGCTTTTGGCCAACTGGCAACACCTTGTGTTGAAGGCCTTTGGTAGCCGAAATGGCTTCCTTCCAGTTGGCCCCATGTCCAGTTCTGGGGGCGGAATTTGACGTCAAGGTGGGACCCATCACAGGGGAGGTACTCAGAGAAAAGGCAGGAAAGGGGGATGAGGGCAGGAGGGAATCTGAAATGGACATCTCCCTAACAGGAGTATTGCCATCTTGTGATTTATTGGAAGAGGGATTAGGTCTAGGGGATGAAGGAATGTTGTCAAGGGTGTATCTCAGGGCAGCACGGCCACTACCACCCTGAGGAGAGGACAGAAAAGGAGGGAAGATGGCAGGCGGCAGATGGCTTGTGTGCGCCAAAGGGCAGGCTCCATCTCCCATCCTGTTCTCAGGGAACGTGGGTTCAGAAATATGGGGGGTGGGTTGAATAAACCAGGATAATGGGTTTGAACCATGAACTCCTTAAATGATCCTATAAATTGAATGAAACAACAGATAAAATTTCCCATCTTTTAACATCGCTTGTGTTTGTAAAATATAAACTTTTCCCCAACAACATCCCAAAATGATAACTGAAAGATAGGATCAACAGAGATATCAGGAAACTCCTTAAACAACCAGTGAACAAAACATTTTAAACTCTCCTCAGAAAATGAACTCCCCTCTAAGTTTAAAACTCTCCAAAATTTAACAAAAACATCCTTTTCGGCTTGGGACTGATTGTTTCTCATAGCTGCCCCCAATGGAAGAGGGATTTCCCACTCACAGGAGCAGAAAATCAAAAGCCTGAACCCCTGGGAGCTCTCTGCCCCTCAATCACTCACTCAGTCTCACAGGCAGAATCTTCAGCCAAAGTGGGGCTTGTGGGGCTGTCAGTCAAGTTGGTCACACAGATGTTGAAGGGATTGTTAACTTCTTCTTCAATGAGATTTGATAAAACTGAAGTCTCACTTCAGTGTTGTGGCTGACCTGTAGGGGAACAGCTTCCAGTGACGTCTGGCTGGCAGGATCACCGCTGGAGACGCTCACAGGGAACTCAACAAAGCAGGTCCCTATTCGGGTGCCATGTGTAGCACCATGGCTCTACTGAGGCCCTTGGAGGTCCAGCACTCATGAGCCCAAAACTCACTGCTACCTTAGAAAGCCGACAGAATAGTCAGGATGGATCTTTGTATTTTCTCCAGAAAACTGGGTTTATTGGTACAGGAACAGGCTACACAGCTGAACAGGCTCCAGGGATGAAGACAGGGTGTAGGCTGAGGGAACAGGGCCTTATATGGGGTAGTGAGGGTGGAGCTGAGGGTCAGGGTCCAATGGATATGGGGGAAAATGGTGCAGAGGATGGGTCACAGGTCAGATCAGCCAACAGGGAAACAAGGGTCAAGGAATGTCGCAAACTAGGGCAAATGGAGGGACAGAGAGAGAAGAACATTCTAGGACTAAACAAACGTGAGCAATAGGAGCTGAACTAGGGTAATTAGGCCAATGGGCCAATGGGGTAACATAACGTGACATAAATCAGCATGTGCCTGAAAAGATCAAGAAGAAAGCATCTCACCCTAACCTGAAAGCATAGTCCTCTTACCTGGAACCAGTCCTCCATGTCTGGGGGATTGAGACTCTTATGGTAGGCCTCTGGGCCTCCACACACCCTCACAGCTGGCCCAGGGCAGGTCTGGAGTGATCTTGGTGGCACGTGGGCTTGGCACACATGTGAGGAGGGTGTCTGTATTCAATGGAGAACTCAGGAGTTTTAGATTACAAAAATAAAAAAAGAAAACCCCTCTTTGCCTGAGTGCAGCCAGTTCTCCAAGCTAAGCCGGCCTCAAGTGACAAAGGAGGGACAGGATGGGGTTGGCGAATGTGGAGTAAGGTGGTCCACACAGGGTCAGACCTCAAGGCACAGCTTCTCTGATCAGGCCAGACTGCTTGAGGAGAGTCCCTGAGTCACTATCAGTCACTGAATGCTGTGATCACCTCTGCTCTAAAGAGAACAACATATCTATAAAAGAAGAATGTGGATTTATTCGAAGCTCTTTTAAATATTTCTCCATAACTATACAAGAAGAAATTCCTAGTGATTTACACAACAGAAGGTGGAAATCAAGGCAGAGCCATGGTTTATCAGGACTTGCTTGATCATAATGAGCCTCGTGGTGAATTTGGAGCTGAACCCTGGAACCTCAGAGCCTGAGAGGAGAATGCACAAACCTTTCCAGGAGTCAAAGTCAGAGGAAAAACTCAAAGTGTCTCAAAGCATGAATGGGTCCCACTGAGGTACATCCCAACACAGGCTCTTCATGGACTCCTTGGAGAATTGGAGGCCAGGATGGCACAAAAACTTCTCAGAGACTCAGTGTGGAAAGGAAAATCCAAAGTACCTTAAAAACCTTGAGTATCTCAAGGTATTAATGAGCTCCACTGAATGTCAGTACAAAGCTTTCAAGGGTCGTTAAAGCAGATAATTTGAGCCATGATTGCACAAACCTCTCACTGAGTCTGTATCAAAAGGGAAATGCCAAGTACCTTAAAATACCTGAAGTACCCTGAAGCATTAATGAGCCCCACTGAGTGTTGTTACTGACAAAGCCTCTCCAGGGACTAATTACAGCAGATAATTGGAGGCCATGATTGCACAAACCTCTCAGAGACTCCAAGGCAAAAGCCAAACCCAAAGTCCTTTGAAAAACCTGCAGTACCTGCAGGGAGCATTAAGGAGCTCCCAGGGGCATTCCTGAGCAAGGCTCCCCAGGGACTCCTTCCAGCAGATCCTTGAGGCCACTGGGATGTGGGCTAGGGGGGGATGCTGAGGGCAGGACAAGGGGCTGACAGTGCCCAGCCTGGCTGGGGCTGTGCCAGGGGGGCTCCGTGCCTCAGGACAAGATGTCTCCTCACAGCCCTTGGTGGCACGGACTCTGCTGTGGCCCAGGGCACCAAGACTTTGCTTCTCTTTGTCCCCATGTGTCATCACTGCCTCCAGTTCTCTGCTCTGCCTGGGGCCTGGGGACACTTTCTCAGTTGTGTCCGTCAGTGGGACCCATTAAAAGTCCAAGAAACTTTGGATTCTGACTTGGAGTTCTGGAGAGGTTTCCTCAGCTCCCTCTCAGGGACTGATATTCAGGGCCTCAGCAAAAAGCCCCAGAGGCTCATTAATGTCCTTGTGCTGTGTCTGTGCTGCTGGGCTGGGCTGGGCTCCTGGCACAGAAACAGCTCCTGGTAACCAAGAAGAGCTTCAAAAGCACATTTCTCTTGATGAGCAACTCTTCTTCCAGCCCAGCAGGTCTGGGGCACTGCCTGCAGCCACTCCAGGCACAGCACAGAGGAACAGAGAGCTTCAGTCAGTCAGGGCTGGGAAGGGGCTGAGAAGTGCCTGGGGCAGAATCACTGCCAGCTCTTGGCACAGGAACCTCTGGTTGCAGGACAATGCAGCTGCAGGTCCTGGAGCCATCTCCTAATGTTGGAACATCCCAATGCCTACAGACTCTGTGAGTACAACTCTGGGTGTTTCTGGTGCAGGGGAGGTGAAATGCTCATGAAGCTCTGACATGCTTAGGGGTTCTAATAAGTCATAGAATATTTCCAAGACAAGCTTTTTAATAAAAGTGAGGAAATTTACAAAGAGTTCAAGTATTCAGTTTCCTACTATTGGAGAATGTCAGGGAGGGAGGGTTAAATATTAAAGATAGTATGAATTGCTAATCATTATGTTCTTCAAGTCCCTGAGATATCCGAACTGTTGGTTTTAGCGATCAATAGATTCACAGGAGATCCATAAAGTGCTTTCAGCCACTCTGCCCAGGGAGAGCACCAGCATCACCTTTGCTGGACCCATCAGGCTCAGTCTGAGCTCTCCTTTCTCCAAGCTGCAAACAGAACCTGCCCCCAGCCAGTGCCCTGCAAGCAGGCAGGGTTCTGTCAGGCCAAGGAGAGTGCACAGAGATTTGGGGTCTGTGAGTGCTGGCAGGGAGAGATCAGGCACAGGGAAACACCTGCAGGAGGGAAATCTGCAGGAAGCAGAGAGAAGATCAGGCAAGGAGAGAAAATAAAACCCAGCAATGCTGTGGCAGGGAGAGTTTAGAGATGTGCACAGGATCCCCTCCAGTGCAGCCCATCCCTCTGAACAAGTCCCCTCCCTCCTGTGCCCCCAGCCAAGCCTCTGCTCTCAGGGCCAGGGCTCCAAGGCGTGCAGCCCCTCCTGTGCAGGCAGAGCTGCAGCAGAGCCGTGGGGCAGCTCTGCAGCCCCGGGCCCAGTTCCCTCTGCAGAGCACAGGGCTGGGAGCAGCTGCCCGGCACTGGGGGCTCTGGCAGGGGGCACAGCTGGCTCAGGGTGATGCTGTCCCCAGTGCCCAGCTCTGGGAAATGCTGTCAGTGCAGCCAGGGAAGGAGCTGCATCTCCCTTCGTCCAATGCCATCATAAGGACACTTGGTGGTCTCCCTAAGATTTCAGTCCAAGCTGGAGCTCCAATCCAGGGTGCAAACCTGTCCCAGAGCATCTCTGAGTTGTATAATTGATGGGGAAATCAGAGGTGTTCTGACAATGAAAATGCTGCTATTGGGTTGGTGAAATGAGCAATGTGAGTCCTTGGCTACAAATGTGGAGCTGGGCTGTGGTGGATCCATCTGCTCTCAGCAGTACCCAGGGGTTTTTAAGAGAAATGTGGGAGTGTGAAAACCCTACATTTGAGAAAACTGAAAGTTCACAGAAACTCCAAACCAAATGAAGGGACAGACCATCTCCCCTAACTCTCCACTCATCATCTTGCCTTATGGAACTCACTCTCATCTACTGGAGGGCAGAAATAATGCTGACGGTTTCAGATATCCAAGAATACGAGGAGAGACATGGGGGGAGCTTATAAAGAAAACTTCATAACTCTTTAACACAAAACCATGTCCATGTATGTTACAGAGGATGGTATATGGGAAATGGCTTTGATTTTGGATACAAATATTTCCTCTAACATTTCACTTTCCTTTTCTCCATGAACAGGTCCCCACGTGCAGCCCCAGCAAATGTCCAACAGCAGCTCCATCAGCCACTTCCTCCTGCTGGCATTGGCAGACACGTGGCAGCTGCAGCTCCTGCACTTCTGCCTCTTGCTGGGCATCTCCCTGGCTGCCCTCCTGGGCAACGGCCTCATCATCAGCGCCGTAGCCTGCAGCCACCACCTGCACATGCCCATGTTCTTCTTCCTGCTCAACCTGGCCCTCAGCGACCTGGGCTCCATCTGCACCACTGTCCCCAAAGCCATGCACAACTCCCTCTGGGACACCATGACCATCTCCTACACAGGATGTGCTGCTCAGCTCTTTCTTTTTGTTTTCTTCATCTCAGCAGAATTTTTCCTGCTGACCATCATGTGCTACGACCGCTATGCGTCAATCTGCAAACCCCTGCACTAAGGAACCCTCCTGGGCAGCAGAGCTTGCGCCCACATGGCAGCATCTGCCTGGGCCAGTGGCTTTCTCTATTCACTGCTACACACATCCAGTACCTTTTCATTGCCCCTGTGCCATGGCAATGCCCTAGGCCAGTTCTGTGAAATCCCCCAGATCCTCAAGCTCTCACACTCCAAATCCTACCACAGGGAACTTGAGCTCATTGCAGTTAGTGTCTGTTTGGTGTTTGGTTCTTTTGTGTTCATTGTTTTCTCCTATGTGCAGATCTTCAGGGTTGTGCTGAGGGTCCCCTCTGAGCAGGGACGGCACAAAGCCTTTTCCACATGCCTCCCTCACCTGGCTGTGGTCTCCCCGTTCATCAGCACTGCAGTGTTTGCCAACCTGAATCCTCCTTCCATGTCCTCCCCATCCCTGGATCTGGCAGTGTCAGTGCTGTACTCGGTGATTACTCCAGCCCTGAACCCCCTCATCTACAGCCTGAAGAACAAGGAGCTCAAGGCTGCAGTGAGGAGACTGATGACTGGATGCTTTCAGGAACATTAAACTACTGCGCAATTTCTGCAAAACCCTTGTAATAAAACTAGTTTTTGATACTTCTTGTTGGTTTCATTTTGGAGATTATTTTCCTTTGTTTTAGTTTTTTCATATTGTCCAAAAAGAAATGTCATTCCTTTTGCCATTTCTCATTTTGTTTCTCTCCACTTCCCTGTGGCCACAGACTGTGTCAAAGGGGGGCTGCACACTTGGTGGCTTTAAAGGAACTAAAGGATCTCCCAGCAGAGTTTTCTGCAGAGATGCCCTTTTGTTGCCTTCTCTGGAGCTGCAGCAGCAATGTCTGTGTACAGAGCTGGGGGCAGATCAGTGGTGGCACAGCAGCTCTGCTCCTGCTGGCCACACCATTCCTGAGCCAGGCCAGGAGCCATTGGCCTTCTTGTCCACCTGGGCACACTGCTGGCTCATGTCCAGCCTGCTGTCCATCAGTCCCTGCAGGTCCCTTTCTGCCTGGCTGCTGTCCAGCCACTCTGTCCCCAGTCTGTAGTGCTGCAGGGGTTGCTGTGGCCAAAGTGCAGGACCCAGCACTTGGATTTGTTAAACCTCACCTTGTTGGATTTGGGCCCTGAATGCAGCCTGTCCAGGGCCCTGTGCAGGGCCCCCCTACCCTCCAGCAGATCCACACTCACATCCAGCTTGGTGTCATCTGCCAAGATGTCCTTGGTTCCATGGAGTCCCTCAGTGTCACAATGGCCTCTTGGTTACACCAGGCCCTGCACTCCCACACTGGTCTCCTTTGTTCCATGGGTCCCCCAAATGTGACAATGGTCTCCTTGGTTCCATGGGGCTTCACAGTGTCACAGTGTCCTTGTTGGTGCTGCTTTTTCACAGTGGCCTCTTGGTTCCATGGGGCCCCAGACTGTCACAATGGCCCCATGGTCACATGAGGTCCTACACTGTCACCATGGCCTCTGTGGTTCCACAAGTCCGCTCAGTATCACAATGGACTCCTTGTTTCCACAAGGCCACACAGTGTCACAACATTCTTCCAGATCCCTTGAGGCCTCATAATGTCACAGTGGTCCTTTGGTTACACAGGATCCTGCAGTGTCACAATGTCCCCTTGGTTCCATGACATCCCGCAGTGTCAGAACGGCCCCTCGGTTCCACTGGGCCCCGGAGTCTCCCAGTTGTCTCTTTGGTTTTGCAGTGTCAAAATGATGAAACCCCTTGGTTACACAAGGCCCTGCAGTGTCACAATGGCCTCTGTAGGACCACAAGGACCCAGAGTGTCACGGTGCACTCCCTGGGTCCATTTGGCCCCAGAGCACCACAGTGGACCCCTGGTTCTGTGGGGCTGCATGGTGTCACCATGGTCCTCTTAGTTCCATGCGGCCCTGCAGTGTCACAATGGCCCCAGAGTGTCCCAATCATCACAGAATGACAGAATCAAATAGGCTGGAAAAGACCTTTGGGATCATCGAGTCTAACCAATGCCCTAATACTGCCTTGTAACACAGACCATGCCACTAAGTGACACTGGAGAGGGACAGTGACTCTGCCACCTCCCCCCAGTCCAGCCCATTCCAATGCCCACTCACCCTTTCTCTGAAGAACTTCTTCCTATTGTCCAGCCTAAACCTCCCCTGGTGCCACTTAAAGCTGTGTCTTCTTGTCCTGCCCTCCAGCAGATCCACACTCACACCCAGATTGGTGCCATCTGCAATTTGTGCATGGTGGACTCAATCCCCTCACCCAGATGATCAGTGAAGATATTAAACAGGACTGGGCCCAACACAGATCCCTGGGGGACACCACCAGTGCCTGGACACCAGGTGGGTGCAGCACCATCCCCACCGCACTCTGGGCCCAGCCTCCAGCCAGCTCTTAAATCTCCCAGTGAGGAGGGCACCTGCCCAAGCCATGGGCTGCAGCTTTTCCAGGCAAAGCTGTCAGAGAGTGTCAAAGGCTTTGCTGAATTCCAGGCACACAACATCCACAGCCTTTCCTGCATCCACAGGTGGGTCACCTGGTCATAAAGGGAGACCAGGTTGGTCAGGCAGGACCTGCCACCCCTAAATCTACGCTAGCTGGCTCTGATCCCTCGGCCATCCTGTGGGTGCCCTGTGATGGTACTCAGGGTGATCTGTTCCATAACCTTGCTGGGCACCCAGGTCAGGCTGACAGGCCTGGAGTTCCCCAGATCCTCCTTCCAGCCCTTCTTGGGGATGGGCTCACACTGGCACCTCCAGTCTTCTGGGACCTCCTTGCTGAGCCAGGACTGATGGTAAATGATGGAGCGCAGCCTGGGGAGCTCATCCACCAGCTCCCTCATCTCCCTGGGATGGATCCCATCCGTTCCCATATACCTGTGAGCATCTGAGTGGCTAAGCAGGTCACCAACTGATTCCTCCTGAATTACAGAGGGGGCTGTTTGCGCCCTGTGCCCATCTACCAGCTCAGGAGAATACTTGTCCTAAGGACAACCTGTCTTAATATTGAAAATTGAGACAAACTAGGTGTTAAGCAGTTCAGCCATTTCCTTATCTTTACTTACTATCTTCTCCACTGCATCCAATAAAGAGTAGAGGTTCTCCTTCACCCTCCTTTTGCTAAAAAAAAATTATACAAACTTTTTTTTTCTTTAAAGGATGGGTCAGGTTAAGTTTTGATTGAGCTTTCACCACTCTAATTTTCTTACTGATAACCTAAAGACATCCTTGAACACTTCCTGCCGTGCCAGTCCTTTTTGCCCCTGAGTTCCCACAAAAGCTCCATGGGCAGCCAGGCCAGTAATTTTCTTCACTAGCTCATCTTTTGCCATACTGGGACAGGCTGCTCCTTCCCGCTTAAGATTACTTTCTAGAAATGTGTCCATCCTTCCTGGATCCCTTTGTTTTTAAGGGCTGTTTCACTTTAAAAAATCAGGACCTGATTTGGTATTCCCCAAATCAGCATCCTAAATAGGCTGAAGTCTGCCCTTCCTAATTCCAGTGCAGAAGTTTTGTTGCTGCCCCTCCTTCTTTCACAGAACATTGAAAACTTGATTATTTCATGGTCACTGTGCCCCAGGCAGCCTCCGAGCCCCACATTGCCACCAGCCCTTCTCTGTTTGTGAACAGCAGCAGACAGAGCTTTCCTTGGCAGTGGGAGTGTTACCAAAAATTCATTAAAATAGAAAACTCCTTAACACCAATGCAGCATTAAAAAGCAGCATTCTTTATTCAGCTGGATGCATGGGGGATAGCTTCTTCCAAAGCTGTATGTACTGAGTACAGGAAAGTTTCTGTTTATATTCTGTATTTTGCACACATATTCATTGATTGTCCTGGACTAAACACACATATGATAATCATTTCCCCAAAATCATCCTCTCCCCTTTACCCATGCATTCTTCTGTCCTGGGGGTTTCTCTGGTGGTCCCTGGTGCTCATTGACCCCAATGTTCCAGTGGGCCTGGCTGAGCTGGCAGGACACTCAGGATGGTGAACTTCCAGTTCCCTTCCCACACAATGGGCATTGTGTGGTTTCCACAGGCCTGGGGTTGTGGAGAACAAGCTACAGGTGTCAGCTCACCTGGTGGAGACAATTTCTCATCTGCTAACATGAGGTCAAAGAATGGGCTGTGACATCACAGAGTGGGTTATGTGAGGTCATCAAAAAGCCATTATAGACTGCCTCTGTGACATCACAGGGCAGGTATCTGACATTCCAGAGCAGACTGACATAACAGAGTTGGTTGTGACATCCCAGAGGGGCTGTGTGACGTCCCAGCAGAGCTGTGTCAGGTCACTGGGTTGGTCACTCTGCCCCAGCTCCCCCTCAGAGTTTCTCCCAACAAGTCCAGTGCTGTTCATGCCCACTGGCGTCCCTGTCCCCCGGGATCTCCCCAGCCCACCTGAAGCCACAGCCTCCACCAAAGGATGTTCAACAGGATGCACCCCAGAGCCTGACATGGGGACAAGGGGCCAGGGCTGTGTGACCAGGACATCAAGGACAGGGATTATCCAGGTCACTGTGGCCTGGTTTGGGTTCCCCAGGGCAGGAAAGATGTCTGGCAGATGGAGCAGGGTCTGGGAAGGGCCTCCAAGGTGGGGCTGGAGCCCATGGGCTGTGAGCAGAGGCTGAAGGAGCTGGGCTTGTCCAGCCTGGAGCAGGGAAGGCTGAGGGGCTCCTCATGCCAGCGTGGCAGTGCCAGCCAGGAGGGGATGGAGAACACAGAGCCAGGCTCTTCACAGGGGGGCTGGGGGGAGACAAGAGCCAATGGGTGGAAGGGGAAAGAGGGGAGATCAGCCGGGACAGGAGGAGATGAAATGAGTCAGGCTGATTTCAGCATTTCCTCACCACCAAGAGCAGCCTGACCTCCCTTCTCCATCCATCACTGACAGATTTGCAAATCAGGAATTGTTGTGAGCACTTTTGCTGCCACACCAGGACAAGTATGATGATACAAGAACTTAATTGTGTTTATATCTATCACAGAACCATGTTTCTCTGAAATTAATTTTAGTATGGAAATCACTTGTGGATGTCCGACTCATTAGATGCCGCTGGGACTTTGCACATAGCTCAGGGAAGAGTGTGATTGTTAATAAATTGTGTCCTGTTCAACTATGGTCTGTGGGCCATGAAGAGAAACTTCCTGTGCCTCTGAGTCTCACCAGTTTCTGACCCCCAAAGGACACAAAACTGATGAGTTGCTCCTCCCTCCATGGCCAGAGCAGACCTCCCGTGTCCCAGAGAGTCCCTGGAAATGCAGGGATGAAGGAAACAGGACAGGCTGTGGGGATCAGGGGCAGGGCACAGCCAGGGATTTGGGATGGTTGTGAGCCCAGGGTAGGACCATGCCCTTGGCCTTGGTGAACCTCATCCATTGTCCTGGATCCATGGCTCCAGCCCATCCAGATCCCTCTGCAGAGCTTCCTGCCCTCCAGCACAGCCACACTGCCACCCAGCTTGGGCTTACCTGGGAACTGACTGAGAGTGCCCTTGGTGGCCTCGTCCAGATCAGCAATAAAGAGATTGAACTGACCTGGCCCCAGTCCTGAGCCCTGGGGACACCTCTGGATGTGACTCCATTTATCAGCTGCTCTGAGTGCCAGGGGATGGATGAGGGAACTGGTGGGGAGAGGGTAGGAACAAAGTCTGATTGATTGTCAGCCAAGAAAGGTCTTGATTTTCATATTTATTCAGGCTGCAGTAGAAGGTTCAGAGGATCAACATCAATTTTACATTGCTTGCATCAATCTATAAACCAAAAAAGCAAACAGGACAAACCAATTGTTTATTCATTTTTTAATGTAGTATATTCACTTTCATTAAACATCAGAAATCTGTCTAATTAACCACAGAAGAATTTAAAACTTAGAATTATTCCCAGGGGCTTTTCTTGTTTGGGTATTTTTGCACTAATGTTTATGAGCTTTTCTCACTGAATTCCTGAATTGAATGAAGAGATCCAGAAAGAAGAAACCTCTGGAGTAAGTAAATTCATCAGCAACCTCCAAGTGGTGGAGGATCCATCCCCATCAGAGCAGCAATGAACAGAAATGGGCACAGCTTGGTGGCAGCTTTGGCATAGGCCCTGGGCCTGGAGCAGGAGCAGCTCTTGAGGGCCCCAAGGCTGAGGCTCTTGTGCTGCCCTGGGCAGATGGGATGGCAGCAGGGGCTGCAGAGCTTTCAGCACCTCAGCCCAAGGGGAGCAGGGAAGCCAGGGAGTCTCCTTTGGCCTTGGCCAAGCACCTTCTCCCATGGCTGGGGCTGAGTCCTGTGGCAGCTGCAGCTGCTGCTGTGCCCTTGCAAGGGGCTGAGGCCATGGGGTCAGAGCCCAGAGCAGCCTGGCCTGAGCAGAGCTGTGGGGCTAGAGCCAGCTGGGCTGGGGAGAGGTCCTTGGTGCTGCCCAGAGCTCAGGGCAACTGGCAGAGCTTGCAGAGAGCTGGGCTGGACTCAGAGAGCCTGGCCCAGAAACCATCAGTGTCCATCTCAGCCTGGCTGAGCATGCAGGGGCAGGACTCAGGCCAGGCCTTTTGGGGCAGGGCCAGCGCCTGTGCAAGGCATTGCAAAGAGGCAAGCGGCCCAGAGAGGAGGCCTCTCTGTGCCCTGTGTGGCATGGACAGAGCAGGGAGGGGGTCCACACATTTGTCAGAACCAGTCCCTGTCCCCAGCCCTTGGCAGCCCTGGCTGCTGAGCCCAGCTTTGTCCTGGGCTGAGTCTGGCTGTGGCCCAGCTTCATCCTCCTGCGGGACTCAGGGCCTGTTCCCGGCAATGGCCAGCCTTGGTCGGCCTCTTTGCTCACCCAGAGGCTGCCAGAGCCCGGGGCAGGGCTGTCTGTGCAGCCCCACAGGTGCCACTTGCTCTGCAGGAGCTGGCAGAGGCTGCCCAGCAGGGAGGCCATGGGGCACAGAGCCCCAAGGCTGCTGTGGGCACCACGGCACAGGGGCCGTTCCCAGCTGCAATGCTTCTGGCCTGGGCTGGGCCTGCACAGGGGCTGGGCCACCATGGCTGGGCCAGCACAGGGCCACAAAGGGGCCACGCAGCCGCTTCCAGGGCTGACAGCAAGGCCAGGCACACACAAGACATTGCTGAGCATGGCTTGCGCTGGCCAGACCTGACTGTGCTGAAGGCAGAGCTCTGCTGCCCTTGGGGGCTGCAGCAACAGTCCAGAGCCCAAAGAGACTCCATGGCTGTGCTGGAGAACAAGGCTGCAGGAGGGAAATGCCGGGATGCTGTGGGATGAGGAGGGCATTGAATTCCAGCACACAGCTCAGCTCTCTGATGATCCTGGCACCATGCTGGGCCCTGTTTCAGACTGGAGCTGGGCCGATGTTGATGGGACAGAAGCCCTGCGGGGCTGTCAGGGACCTGCAGCTCTCAAGGTGCTCTGGTCTCCCTCAGGTGCTCTCGGAGGGATCCAATCCCAGCTGAGCACCTCAGGGCACAAGTGGTACTGCCAATTCATGGGCACACAGCTGATATCTGCCTGGAAAGAGGCACAGGTTTCAATACCTGTTAGATTCATACTATACAAGAAAATCTTTATTTTCTGTGTCATTTGAGTACTCTTAAGGAATGGCAACATTTTCCCACCAGAAACGGGGATTTTCTGGAAGCGTACTGATGGCAGGAGAAGAAGATCTTCCCATCTACTTGTGTCACCAATAATCAGTCTATTATTTAATCTCTCTCTTTTCCATCAAGTGCTTCCATCTCTCCTGATGAAATGGCCATGTCTAAGGACATCACTTCACTAGACCAGCTGGATATTTGTTCTTCCCTTTGGTCCCAGATTTCCTCCACCAGATGCTCTCTGGTCATTCAAGTGCCTCTCAACTGACTGCTTTCATGCTTTGAGCTTCAGGGAGTTGCGCAATCTTTCTGAAGTTTAAATAAATATCACATAAGGCGACATCTTGATCGTCTTAATATCTACCACAGAATTACCTTTTTTTATATGTATGTCTAAAACTGTTCCTGCATAGGAATCCTTTGGGGATGGTGGACATGTCAGATGCCACTGGGACATCACAGAGAGCTGAGGAAAGAGCTGTGATGGTTATTAAACTGCTCAAATGTTCAACTTGTGTTTGTTGACAAGAAACCTTTCTGTGCCTCATATTGTCACCAGGCCCTGAGCCCAAAGGACACAAACCTGATGAGTTGTGGTTCCCACTGCAGGGGCATTTGGACCTTGGCTCTGCACAGGAGAGCTCTTCATCCTCTTTCTGTCTTTTCCTCCCTCTGGGCATGGAGGGAGCTCCTGACTTCAGCATGTGACTCGTGTGTGCAAAGAGCAAATCTGGGCAGAATTGGGGCAGGGAGGGTTCGGGCAGAACTTGGGATCTGTGCTGGGCACAGAATGTGTTTTCCATTGCTCTGAGATTGTCTTCTGTGGAAAGTGGATTTAATACCCAGCAGATGAATTACTTTTGCATTTGATGGAGCTCTGCCTTCCCTTGGCTTTGTTGGCTGACAAGAAATGAACATCCCTCTGTGTCTCGGGCAGCTCCTTCTCCAAGGAAAGCAGGTGGGAGTTGGAGCCAAGGAGCTGAAAGCTGCAGGTGCAGCCTGGGCTGGAGGGAGCTCAGATTTGCACAAGGCTGCTCTGAGTGCCAGGGCTTGGATGGGGGAAATGGTGGGGTGAGGGTAGGGACAGAGTCTGATTGATTGTCAGCCATGAAGGGTCTTGATTTTCATATTTATTCAAACTGCATGAGGAAATACTTGGATTCAGTGTCAATTGGAGACTACACATATTTTTTTATGAACAGGAAAAAAACCTAAGCAGGACTTTAAAAAAGTTTCCTCATTATCTTTGTAAATAGAATATATTCCGTTTGAACACACTACTGAAATGGGTCATATTACCACAGATGATTTGAAAACTGAAATCAAATTATTCCCAGAGGCTTGACTTGTTCAGGTGTTCTGAATGTTAATGAGCCCTGGGACACTGAATTCCTGCACTGAAGAGCTGAAGGCTGAACAAGCCTCTGGAGCAGGAAAATTCAGCAGCAGCCTCCAAGTTGCTGAGAATGTCAGCAGCCTCCACTGAGGCCATCCATGCCCAGAGACCGTGGGGGAATGGGCAGACAAGGAGAGCGTATCTGGGGCTGGGGCAGCACAACCCAGAGGCACCAGCGGCTAACAGTGGAATGTGGCTGGGAAAGCCCAGCCTGGGCTGTGCCAAGCAGGACACAAAAGCCCCGACTCTCATTCCCCAAAGAACTCTCTCAGTGAGACATTTGAAAGGAATTGCAATTGTTTGTGTCCTCTGAGTTGGATGTACTGGAGAAAAACTGACAAGAGATGCTCAGGAGCTCAAAACAACCAAACAGTCTTTACTGAGAACTTTAGAAAATCAGAGAATCTTTGGCAAATGGTTTAAAATGACAGTCAGTCAACAAAACACACTTCTCAAAGCATTAACTTGGCCCATTCAACTTCACAAACTTTATGCCAATTCTATTTTATGTTAATCAAAATTTGCAAGGAGAAAGAAATAGAAGAAGTAGACAGAGAAAAAGACAAATAAGATACAGAGAAGCACCCACACCTGCATTCCAGTGCTGTTCAGATGGAAATTCCAGGAGGAGGAAGGGTCGAGATGTGTGCTTGCCTTGTGGTCAGCCTTTAATACCCCTTGGTCTCTCTGGGCCCTTCCCCCAGCTGGGACTTGGGCTCATTTGGTCCCTCAGGAGCTGGGCTGGGGGCTGCAGAGGTGGCTGTGGAGCATTGCCTGTGCTGTGCCAGGGACTGGCAGAAACTGCTGGGCTGGGATAGAGGCTCTGGGGGGATTGGGGTTCCAGGGCAGGGCAGGGCTGGACCTGCCCCTTCTTCCCCCACACAAAATATTTTGAGCCAACAATCTCCTCCAGTTTTTCACAATAAGGCAATGTTGGAGGTGGAACCCAAATTTGGCCATGGGCACCTGGCTGAGAAGGACAGTTCTTTTCCATAGGAAGGAAACCACAAAGCCTTTGCCAGGGTTGTGGGGACAGGTGAGACGTGACCCTTGTGAAACCACTGCCAGCCAGACTTGTCTTGGCAATATTCCTATGGGAACAATCCCTGGATGCAAGGGAATTTGGTGGTGAAATCACAATTCTGGCCATGGGCACCTGGAGGAGAAGGACAGTTCTTTTCCATAGGAAGGAAAGCACAGAGCCCCAGTGTTTCATTAGCAGATGAGAAGCGACCCTCAACATGCCAAGGTCAGTTGGACCAGTCAGGAAGTCTGAGGAAAGTGAAGGGAGACTTACACGTCTGATCAATGATCATCGGTCTCAGATTTATTGATCCAGCTTACATACTTTTATAGTAGTGTTAACTAAGCTCATATTGCAAAAACCGAGCTCATCATTGGTTACAGATTACATGCCAACCCCTCCTTTGTTGCCAATACCTGTGGTTTCTTGTTGAGGGTAATACTTGTTTTCCTCATCCTGCTGTTGACTTGTTATTGACCATCCTCAAGGACTCCATGTTTTCCACCATGTTTTTCTCATCACTTAACCAAGGACACAGTGTTTATTGTTTTTCTCATAAGGAAAAAGGCTGAGAACTTACTACTTACAGCTGCTTTTTACTGCGTAACCAGCTGTATATTATCATGGCCTTTTTCTATAAGCCATGTCTGAACAAAACTCTCCAAGCAGTCCATGAGAGACCAAATCAGTCAGACATGCTCTGTGTCCCCTTGGTTTTAAGAGGCCCCATAATGTCACAATGGTGCCTTGATTCCATGGGGTCCAGCAGTGTCATAATGGACCCTTGGTTCAGTGGAGTCGCACAATGTCAAAGTGGCCCCCAGGTTCTAAAAGGCTCCAAGTGTCACAATGGTCCCAATGATTCCATGAGGTCCTGCAGTGTCACAACGGTCTCCGTGCTTCCCCAAGCTCCACAATGTCACCTGACTCCTCTGTTCCATGAGCCCTGCAATGTCACAATGGACCTTTGGACCCTGGGGGTTTGTGGTGTCACAATGGTCTCCTTTGACTCCACAGTGTTAAAATGGACCACTGATGACAGGAGGTCCCACACTCAACCCTTTGCCTGCTGGGGAGATGCCAAAGGATCCATGGGGAGCATTTCCTGCCCTCAGGGGAATTTCTCACAGGTGCCTTGCAGTGACTCTTTGTGTCTGTGTGCACACAGGAGTGCCTGTGCTGGGGAGATGTGGTAGAAATGCTGCTCTCTCAGGGGCTGGAGTGCCTTGGATAGCTGAATCAGTCAGGCCTGTAAGTGAAGTTAAATCACAAAGTCTAAGTTAAATGTTTCTAAGAGTTGTTCTTTTGTGGAGTTGTTACTTTTAATATAAGCTATTAAGTAAGTTAAATACTGTTAGGTGTTATTCTTCTGTCAGATTAGTAAGTCATGGGTTATAGGTTAACCAAATACTGTTAAGTGCTGTTCTTTTAAGGTGTCTGTTAAGGTTAAGGTATTACGTTCAGTCCTGTAAAGTTTGAGCTCTGTTAAGCTTTTAGGCCGTATTCCTTTTACCCTTGCCCTCACTGTCCTTGTGTCACATACACACACAGGGACAGTTCTCAGTTCATTTCTGGTATGATTGCCTGGATTTTGTTTGGTTTTGTTGTTGCTTTGTTTCCTTGGTGTGCCTGAAGTGTCCAGTCAGGAGCAGAGTGACTCTTGCCAAGGAACTTTGTGCTGCTGTCCCTTAATATTAAATCTGGTTTTTGCTGATCCCTTGCTGGGCATTTTTTCAGCGCTCTCAAGGCCTCGTTTATAACAGGGTGAAGGAGCCCTGGCCCAGGCTCTGGCCCTGGGGGACACGGGGACGCTGCCAGGGGATCCCTGTCCCCCTGTGCCACCCCCAGGGCCCCGGCCCCCCATCCCCGTGTCAGGCTCTGGGGTCGATCTCGTGGAACATCCTCTGGGGGAGACTGCGGGGCCGGGGGCACGGGGGACCTGGGGGGACAGGGGACCCTGCTGGGCACGAGCAGGGTTGGACTGCTCTGGGGGGAGCTGTGAGGGGGGCTGGGGCAGAGTGACCTCCCCAGTGACCTCACACAGCCCCTGTGATGTCACACAGCCCCTGTGATGTCACACAGACCCCTGTGGTATTACACAGCTGCTCTGTGATGTCACAGAAGACTCTGATATCAAAGTGTCACACTGCGATGTCACAGCTTGTTCTGTGATGTCACAGGTTGCTCTATGATGTTACACAGCCACGTGGTGATGTCACAATGTGCTGGTTTGACCAGGAAGAAGTGGGAGAGTTATTCCTAGCTCGATGGGCCCATGATGCTTCAGGCCATCAGGGCATGGATGCCACCTATAAGTGGGCACTCTGGAGCTGCTTCCCTTTTGGAACTTCCTCTCTGAGTCCACTCCCTCATGTCAAAGAGCACCTCTCTATGATGGCAAGATCTGCTCAATCGGCTCATACTATGATGTCACAGAAAGCTGTGTGATGTCACAGTCCCCTCTGTGATGTCACAAAACCCTCTATGTGATGTCATACTGACACTCTGCAATGTCACAGAACACATTTTGACCTCATATCCTGCTCTATGATGTCACACAGTCATGCCATGATCTCACAGCCTGTTCTGTGATGTCACAGAATCCCCTCTATGATCCAGTAGCTGCTCAGTGACCTTACACAACAAACTCTGTGATGTCACAGCCCAATCTGTGACCTCACACAGCCCACTCTGTGCTGTCAACAGCCCCTTGCTGACATCCCAGCTGCTCTGTGCCTCTATGACACAGCCACAGAGGTGCTGCTGTGACACAGCCCCCTCGGGGCCATCCCACAGCCCCTGCCAGTGCTGAGCCCCTGTGAGCTCGTTCTGTGCCCTGCTGGTGTCCCTGAGGGGCCCTGGCAGTGCCCCAGCCCTGCTGGGCTGTGCACAGGAGCTGCTCCTGGCCAGAGCTGTCTCTCTGCAGCGCTGCCCTTGCCAGGAGCTGCCTCTGGGCCAGGAGCCTGGCCCAGCTCAGCAGCACAGACACAGCACAGGGACTTTAATGACCCTCTGTGGCTTTGGTGCTCTTTGTGTCTGCCATGGCAAAGTGCTGCCCATGTTGGCTCTGGCAGGGCTGTCTTGCAGCTGCTGCCCATCCCTGTGTCCTGTGCAGCCCAGGCTGTCCCACAGTGTCCCTGCCCTGCGCCTCTGTCCCTGCAGGCTGTCGGCATCGCCCGGCTGCCCCACCTGGCTGGGCCCTTCCTTTGCTGACAGCTCTGCCTCCTGCCTGCCTCTCCCTGCCCACACAAAGCCTGGGGCTGATACCAAAAGGGTTCATTCCATTTTTACCCTGCCTGTGAACTTTCAGCACAGGAACAAGGCATGCAGGGGCTGCTTTCCCAGCAAATCTGGTTGAAAGAGAAGAAGAATACATCTGGCTCAAGGGTGCAGGGATAGAGAAAAGAAGGAGTGAATCTGGGAACTTGGGATGGGTTTTATGGAAATGGGTAAATTTTAATATACACATAGTGACTGTATATAAGTGATACACTGGTAGAATCACATTTCCATGCAAGGAGTTATCACCCACTGGACCTCAGGCGTGAATAAATGCTGCTCTCTTGAACACCAAATTAGTGTTAAGGAGTCATATTCTGATATTGTGGACATTTGGTGAGAGCAGAGGCTCACAGAACCAAGGATCCAGTTGTGACACTTGGAACCTCATGGAACAAAAGGTCCATTGTGATGCAGTGGAAACCCATGGAACCAAAAGTCCATTGTATCAGAGCAAGGCCTCATGGAACCCAGGAGACCATTGCTGACAGTAGGGAAGTTCATGGAGCCATGTCATTGTGAGAGTTTGGGGCTGCATGGAACCAATGGTCCATTGTGCCACTGCAGAACCTTCTGGAATCAGAGTGGTCATGTTATGCCATAGACCCTCATGAAACAAAGGATGCATGATGACACTGCAGTGCTCAGAGCATAGTTTACAGTGTGAAAGCTAATGGAACCAAGGGTCCATTGTGGCTCTGTAGGGTTTCACAGAACCAAGGAGACCATTTTGACACTGCAGGTCCTCATGGAACCCCCTGACACTGACACAGCAGGGCCACATGTAGCCAAGGGGCCATTGAGACACTGAGAAACCTCATTGAACCAAAGTTTATTGTGATGCAGTGGAATCTCATGGAACCAGTGGGACTATGGTGACACTGTGGTGCTCCATGGAACCAAGAGGCCATTCTGATTCTGCTTTGCCTCATGGAACCAAGGGGTCACTATGACACTGCAGAGCCTCATTGAACTTAGGCAGCCTTGTGACACTGTGGCCCCCCTTGGAACCAAGGGTCCGTTGAGATATTGCAATGCCTCATGGAAACACAGAGACCATTATGAGCCTTTGGAACCCATTGTAGGCAAGGGACCATTGTAGCATTGCAGGGCCTCATGGAATCAAGGGGACCACAGTGACACTATGGGGATCCATGGAACAAAGGGGCCATCCTGACACCATGGAACAAGAAGACCATTGGTGTGCTACGGGGCATCATGGAACTATTGTGAGGATGCCATTGTGACACATGGGGCCTCGTGGAACCAAGGGACCATTGGGGCAATGCAGGGCCTCATGGAACCAAGGGCACAATAGTGACAGTGTGAGGCTCCAAGGGACCAAGGGGGCATTCTTAAAGTGCAGAACCAAGGAGGCCGTTGTGACACTCTGGGGCATCATGGAGTTGAGGGTCCATTATGACACAGAACTGCCTTGTGAAACCATGGAGGCCATTTTCACACTCTGAGGTCTTGTGAAGCCAAAGGGCCTTTGTGGCACTTTGCATCCCCAGGGAATCAAGGAGTCCATTGTGACACTATGAGGCCCTGTTGGGCCAAAGGGCAATTGTGGCACAGTGTGGCACCATGGAACCAAGGAGACAATTGTGACACTACAGGGCCCCATGGAACCAAGGATTCATGGAACAATGTGAGACTCATGGAACCAAAGTTTCATTGTAACATTGCAGGGCCTTATGGAATACTGGAGACCATTGTGACACTTGAAGGCCTCATTGAACTAAGGGGCTCTGCAGGACTTTTTGGAACAAAGGAGACCGTTTTGACGCTGCAGAGCCTCATTGAACCAAGGTTCCATTGTGATACTGCAGTAGCAAGGAGACCACTGTGGCACAGTGAGGCCTTATGGAAGCAAGGGGGGAACAATTTTTATGTTATGAGACCCAATGGAAGCAAGGTGAAAGTGTGTGACACAGCTGGGCCTCCTGCAGCCAAGGGGCCATTGGGATCCTGAGGACCCCAAAAGAACCAAGGGGCCTATGTGACACTCTGCAGTACCAAGGAGCACTGCGACACTGCAAGGCCTCATGGAAGCAAGGGGCCATTGTGACACTGTGGAGCCCCATGGAAACAAGGGGCCAGTGTGACACTGCAGAGCCTCAGGGATCTAAGGGAACAGGTAACAGCTCTCATTGGCTTGGCGTGACTGGCTCAACTGGCCTCAGCGTGTTGAGGGTCTCTGTTCTCATGTGCCCCTGAAACACTGGGGCTCTGGGCTTTCCCTTCTGTGGAAAAGAACCATCTCTCCTGCCCAGGCACCCATAGCCAAAATTGGTACTTCTCCAAAATTCCCTATATGCAAGGGTGTCCTAGGTTGACTATATGATGCTTTTAACCCCAATCGTCTTGTTCTGTTTATGCTGAAAAATAAGTTTTGCACCTTTAAGACTTGTTCCAGAGAGTGAAGGGGGGAGAGAAGAAGCGTGCAGTTTGTTATCAGATACTGCACTCCTCCTCCACATTCCTGCTCCTGGACTGTGTTGTCTGTGGATGGACAGAGAGCAGGACAGAGCTCTCCTTTGCTTTTATTTAGTTTTAGCTAGCTGAGGCAAAGAGGTTCCCTGGACTGTGGTTTTTTTTCCTTTTCCTTTGGACCTGTTTAAACCTGCTCTGAACTGAACACCCAGAAAAGCCCCGACAGCTCCCACCTGTGGCCCACTGGACTGGGCCTGGGCCGCAGCATCTTCACCACCAGAGGGACTGATAAGAGACTGAGTGAGCTGAACTGCAACCCGGAGAGAGGACTTTCTCAGTTTTACATCTCTTTTTGCAGCAGCAAGGGGTTTTATTGTTTAATATTGTTTAGGTTTTATTGTTTAATAAACAGGTTTTTTCCGCTTTTCTCCAAGGAGATATTTTCTCCTGGACCAGTTGGGAGGAGGGGCCGATTGAATCTGCCTTCCTAGAGGAGCCCCTTTGGGGGTTCTGTCCCAAATTTTCCCTGAACCAGGACAAATACATCTATTGGTGCCCAATGTGGGGCCCGAGAAAGTGGAATAAAAGCTTTGTTGATTGCATGTTGGTTGTGCTTGCTCTGTAATGATTTAAAGCAGTCAGTACCCATGTTACTTGAATTCGTAATGTCTCTTGGGGTGGAGGCCTTCATGTGGTTCTGGTCTCTAGACTTTTTGAGGTTTCAATACCTTTTGGGTCACTAGGATTATTGTACCTAACACGTAATTTCTACACTAGAGGGGCACAGATTGGAATAGCTGTGTGCTGGCTTTGGTGGTAATGATTTATAGGGCGTTTACAAAGATACTGGAGTCCGTTTACGATATGTATGGTTTATTATTTCTTTGTCCTACCCTGCATCCCAGTTCCAGTAGTATGTTTTGGGAATTTATTAGCAATTGCACCCAATTTGTTAGAGGAGGAGCAGGGAATGAGACTTTCCAGCCTTTCCCTTCCTTCTTCTCCTTTGAATCCATTATGTCACTTTGAGAATGTTCAGTTTCCCCTGAATGTTAAAGAGATGATCTTTCTGATATTTAATTGGGTAAGCTTCCTCTATATGGTCTGCACCTTCTCTAGAATGAGGGCTGAGATGTCCAGAGGAGATGGTGAGACCCCTGACCCAGAAGCAGATGCAGGCATGGAAAATCCTAAAAATCCTGAGTGGTGTGGAGAATGGCAAAATATAGGCCAAACCCTGAAGGAATTTTCTGATTCTGTAGACTGGGATTTCCATGTGAACAAATTCAGAACCCAGCTGAGGTGGGGAAATACCTTGGAAAGAAATGCCGTGATGACTCTAAAGAGAAAAGGCTCGTTGCAATGAGCTGGGCCCTGGCGTATGTTTATCACACTATGTTGGATACTGTCGGGCAGCAGACAGAGGCAGGGGGGCAGGGAGATAAATCAGCTATCCCAGTCACTCAAGCGGCAGCCAACACCCCAGGCTCGAAGCCAGCAGCCAAACCAGATAGTGAGCCTAAGCCACTGGCAGTTGCTGCAGGAAAGAAGCACATGAGCAAAACCAATCGGCCAGTGACTGGAAATGATGATTTGGAAGAAAGACCCTCAACACCAACTACTGAGACAAAAGCCAAAGTTAACAGAGCTGACACAGCATCAGAAGCCACTATTGAGTCCTTTTCCCTGAAGGACCTTTGTGGCCTAAGGAAGGATTACATTAATGAATCCATAATTAGTTGGCTGGTCCGTCTCTGGGATGCTGCAGGCGAGGCTACAGTTCTGGATGGCACTGAAGCCAGGCAGTTGGGATCCCTGTCACAGGATCCTGTCATCGACCAAGAAATGATGAGCGGGGCTAACCCTCACAGCTTCTGGGCACGGGTCCTGGAAAGTGTAGCACAAAGATATCTGTGTGCAGATGATCTCTATATACAGCAAACACAGTGGAAGACCATAGAGCAAGGAATCCAACACCTGAGAGAAATGGCAGTGGCAGAGATTGTCTTCTCAGATGAAGTAACTAGGAACCCAGACTTGGTACCATGCACGCCTGTGATGTGGCAAAAACTTGTACGACTTGAGCCACAAGAATTTGCTTCTGCCTTAACCCTAATGAAGCGGGATGAGAGGAATGAGACCGTGCTGGATATGGCAAGGAAGCTCTGAGCATATGCAGATGCTGTGCATGGCCCAGCACATGCCAGAATTGCAGCGGTAGAAACATGTCTGCAGAAATTAGAAGACAAGATAGAGGAGAATCATAAGAAGCTTAGAGAGGAGATTAAAGAAGACCTTCTCCAAGTCTCAGCAGTACAGATCAGAGGTTCTGGTATCCAAGGCAGATGTTTCCCAGATGGAGAGAGAAGGTACGCCCCACGAGCTGAGCTGTGGTTCTACCTGCAATATTGTGGAGAAAACATGAGGAGGTGGGATGGAAAACCTACTGCTGCTCTGGCACGATGGGTATGTGAATTGAAGGAAGAGAGGGCTGAGACAGGGAATTCCACCAAAAGGAAAGCAGCTCCAGTTGCCCATAGCCGAACTGCCAGGTATGATGATGATGATGATGACATGTCCGACCCCCTTGAAGGAATATCTAAGACATATGCCCAGGGAAAGAAGGATAACCAGGCTTAGAGGGGCCCTGCCTCAAGCCAGGTAGAGGCTAGGGAAAATCGTGTTTTCTGGTCTGTGTGGATTTGTTGGCCTGGCACATTGGAACCACAAGAGTACAAAGCTTTGGTTGATACTGGTGCAAAATATACATTTATCCCATTGAGGTATGTGGGGACAGAGTCTGTTTCTATTGCTGGTGTGACAGGAGATCACAGGATTTCACTTTGCTGGAAGCTGATGTGAGTCTGACTGGACATGAGTGGAAGAAGCATCCTATCGTGACTGGCCCAGAGGCCCCATGTATTTTGGGCATAGACTACCTTTGAAGTGGCTATTTCAAAGACCCAAAGGACTCAGGTGGGCATTTGGGATAGCAGCTGTAGTGACAGAGGGCATCCAGCAGTTGAACACCTTGCCTGGGCTGTCTGAGAATCCACCTGCAGTAGGATGCCTGACAGGAGAAGAGCAACGAGTGCCAATACCCACTTCCATAGTGCATTGATGACAGTAGAGAACCACTCGAGATGCTGTGATCCCCATCCATAGGATGATCCGAGAGCTTGAGAGCCAAGGGGTGGACAGCAAGACCCACTCACCCTTCAACAGCCCCATCTGGCCTGTGTGAAAATCTGAAGGAGAATGGAGATTGACTGTGGAGTATCATGCATTGAATGAAGTGACTCCACCACTGAGCGCCACCATGTCAAACATATTAGAGCTCCAGTACAAGCTTGAGTCCAAGGCAGCAAAGTGGTATGCCATTATAGACATTGTCAATGCATTTTTCTCTATTCCTCTGGCAGCAGAGTGCAGGCCTCAGTTTGCTTTCACCTGGAGAGGGTGCAGTACACCTGGAACCGACTGCCCCAGGGGTGGAAGCACAGGCCCACCATTTGCCATGGACTGATCCAGACTGCACTGGAAAAAGGTGAGGCTCCAGAACATCTGCAGTATATTGATGACGTCATGTTGTGGGGGAACACAGCTGCGGAAGTGTTTGAGAAAGGAAAGAAAATCATCCAAATCCTTCTGGGAGCTGGTTTCGCCAATAAAAAGAGCAAAATAAAGGGACCAGCTCGTGAGATTTATTTCCTAGGAGTGGAGTGGCAAGATGGATGGTGTCAGAATCCTACAGATGTCATCAACAAGATCACAGCAATGTCTCCACCCACCAATAAGAGACACAAGCTTTCCTAGGTGCCATAGGTTTTTGGAGGATGCATATTCCTGAGTACAGTCAGATCATGAGCCCTCTTTACCTGGTCACCTGCAAAAAGAACAACTTCCAGTGGGGCCCTGAGCAGCAACAAGCCTTTGCACAGATCAAGCAGATGATTGCCCATGCAGTAGCCCTTGGCCAGGTCAGGATGGGACCAGATGCTCTACTCTGCAGCTGGGAACCATGGCTTGTCCTGGAGCCTTTGGCAGAAGGTGCCTGAGGAGACTCGAGGCCAACCACTGGGATTTTGGAGTCGAAGCTACAGAGGGTCCGAAGCCAACTACACTCCAACAGAGAAGGAAATCTTGGCTGCCTATGAAGGAGTCCAGGCTGCCTCGGAGGTAATAGGCACTGAAGCACAACTACTCCTGGCACCCTGACTACCAGTGCTGGGGTTGATGTTCAAAGGCAAGGCTCCTTCCACCCACCATGCCACCAGTGCTACATGGAGCAAATGCATTACTCTTATCACTCAGCACGCCCGTATAGGTAAACTGCATTGTCCTGGGATTTTGGAGGTAATTACAAATTGGCCTGAAGGTGAGAATTCTGGTGTCACAGATGAAGAGGAACAAGAACCAGTGACACGTGCTGAAGAGGCTCCTCCCTATAACCAACTGCCACCAGAGGAAACACGCTACGCTCTTTTCACTGATGGTTCCTGTCGCATCGTAAGGATGAACCGGAAGTGGAAAGCAGCCGTATGGAGCCCCACATGACAGGTTGCACAAGTTACCAAAGGGGAAGGTGGATCAAGTCAACTTGCTGAACTCAAAGCCATTCAACTGGCCCTGGACATTGCAGAAAGAGCAAAGTGGCCAAAGCTCTACCTTTAAACTGATTCATGGATGGTAGCCAGTGCTCTGTGGGGATGGCTGGAGAGGTGGAAAGTTAGCCAACTGGCAGCATAGAGGAAAAGAAATCTGGGCTGCTGATGAGTGGAAAGACATTGCTACCAGGGTAGGGAGGCTTCCTGTGAAAGTCCACCATGTAGATGCCCATGTCCCCAAGAGTAGAGCTAATGAGGAGCACCAAAACAATGAGAAGGTAGACCAGGCTGCAAAGATAGGGGTGTCCAAGATAGACCTAGATTGGGAACATAAGGGAGAGCTATTCCTAGCTCGATGGGCTCATGATGGCCTCAGGCCATCAGGGCAGAGATGCCACCTATAAGTGGGCACAAGATCGAGGGGTGGATTTAACCATGGACAGTATTTCTCAGGTTATCCATGACTGTGAGACGTGTGCTGCCATCAAGCAGGCCAAGTGAGTGAACCCTATTGTATGGTGGACAGTGGTCCAAGTACAAGTATGGGAGGGGAGGCCTGGAAGATTGACTCCGTCACACTGCCCCAGACACGCCAGGGCAAGCGCTACGTGCTGACCATGGTGGAAGCCACCACTGGGTGGTTGGAAACCTACCCTGTGTCTCATGCTACAGCCCAGAACACCATCCTGGGCATTTGGAGGTCCTTTGGAGGTCCTTTGGAGGTCCTTTGGAGGTCCTTTCTAGGCATGGTACCCCTGAGAGGATTGAGTCAGACAATGGGACTCATTTCAAGAAGAGCCTTATCAGCACGTGGGCTAGGGAACATGGCATTGAATGGGTGTACCATATCCCCGACCATGCACCAGATGCAGGAAAAGTGGAGAGGTATAATGGACTACTAAAAACCCAGTGGAAAGCTTCGGTGGGGGATCTTTCAAAATTTGGGAGCAGCATTTAGCAAAGGCCACCTGGTTAGTTAACACCCGAGGTTCCACCAACTGAGCAGGTCTTGCCAAGTCTGAGTCCCTGAATGTAATAGATGGAGATAAAGTCCCAGTGGTACATATCAGAGGCTTGTTAGGGAAGACTGTGTGGATCAATTCTGCCTCGAGTACAGACAAACCCATTCGT
Source organism: Melospiza georgiana (assembly GCF_028018845.1). Taxonomy (NCBI): domain Eukaryota; kingdom Metazoa; phylum Chordata; class Aves; order Passeriformes; family Passerellidae; genus Melospiza; species Melospiza georgiana. The sequence goes on along the minus strand of NC_080461.1, from coordinate 4,174,562 downwards.
GGCGTTGTCTTTGTTCAGGGACCAGGTTGCATGTGGTGGATAATGCAAAGAGATGGAACAACAGGATGTGTACCTCAGGGAGATCTGATTGTGGGGTAAGAATGATATGCAATATCACTGTTCATTGGATGGTACTGCCATTGTCTGTACATTAAACCATACAGACATGAGATAGAAGGAAATGTGCAGGTGTCGAAAGTATGAGCAAGTGAAAGATGGTGTTTTGAGTGAGTAAAGTGAAAGGGGAGAATCCTGCAGCTCTATAGTATGGGGCCTGGATTCAGTGGTCTGGTGTGGGGATGCGATGAGGGCATGACGGGTATTGCTTGTCATTTTTGGGGGGAACAGATGGAAGTTTTTACGTGAATAAAAGGCATGATGTGCAGTAGTATGTTGACGATATGGGGATATGGGGTGGAATGTCCTAGGGTGACATTATGATACTTTTATCCCCATTTCTGTGTTTTGTTTATGCTGGATATTATGTTCTGTGCCTTTATGACTGGCTCTGAAGAGTGAAAGTTTTGTTTTGCTATCAGCCTGCTCCCCCACAGCTGGTGGGAGACAGAGACAGGGCAGTACATAGTGCTGCTTTTGCTTTTTGCTTGACTTTTTGCTTTGCTCTTGCTCATGCTCCTGCTTTGCTCTTGGTTTTTGCTTCTACTCATTAGTTAGTCTAGCTAAACAGTCTGAATTTTTCTCTAGACCGTTTTTCCTTTCCCTTTTTTGGAACTAGTCAAACCTGCTCCAGACTGGGACCTGGGAAACAGCAGGAGTTTGCGCCTTGTAGCCTGCAGCAGCTGCCCCAGTGCCGGAGGGACGGATAACAGAGCGACCACCCCCAAGACAGACTTTCTGAATTTGTCATCTTTTTCAGAGTGATGTCATCTGCTATTGTTCATTTTGTGTGCTGGGGGATGCTATGCCTGTTAAATAAACAGGTTCTTTCCACTTCCCTCCGAGGAACCCTTCCCGAACCGGTTGCGGGGAGGGCCCATGTGGGTTTGCTTTCCGGAGGGGCCCTACTTTGAGATTCTCTACCAAATTTGCCCTAAACCAGGACAGGCCTGCATTCTACTGCCAAAGGAAAGGACAAAAATGCATTGGCAATGTCTATAATGGCATACCACTTTGCTGCCTTGGACTCAAGCTTGTACTGGAGCTCTAATATGTTTGACATGGTGGCGCTCAGTGGTGGAGTCACTTCATTCAATGCATGATACTCCACAGTCAATCTCCATTCTCCTTCAGATTTTCACACAGGCCAGATGGGGCTGTTGAAGGGTGAGTGGGTCTTGCTGTCCACCCCTTGGCTCTCAAGCTCTCGGATCATCCTATGGATGGGGATCACAGCATCTCGAGTGGTTCTCTACTGTCATCAATGCACTATGGAAGTGGGTATTGGCACTCGTTGCTCTTCTCCTGTCAGGCATCCTACTGCAGGTGGATTCTCAGACAGCCCAGGCAAGGTGTTCAACTGCTGGATGCCCTCTGTCACTACAGCTGCTATCCCAAATGCCCACCTGAGTCCTTTGGGTCTTTGAAATAGCCACTTCAAAGGTAGTCTATGCCCAAAATACATGGGGCCTCTGGGCCAGTCACGATAGGATGCTTCTTCCACTCATGTCCAGTCAGACTCACATCAGCTTCCAGCAAAGTGAAATCCTGTGATCTCCTGTCACACCAGCAATAGAAACAGACTCTGTCCCCACATACCTCAATGGGATAAATGTATATTTTGCACCAGTATCAACCAAAGCTTTGTACTCTTGTGGTTCCAATGTGCCAGGCCAACAAATCCACACAGACCAGAAAACACGATTTTCCCTAGCCTCTACCTGGCTTGAGGCAGGGCCCCTCTAAGCCTGGTTATCCTTCTTTCCCTGGGCATATGTCTTAGATATTCCTTCAAGGGGGTCAGACATGTCATCATCATCATCATCATACCTGGCAGTTCGGCTATGGGCAACTGGAGCTGCTTTCCTTTTGGTGGAATTCCCTGTCTCAGCCCTCTCTTCCTTCAATTCACACACCCATCGTGCCAGAGCAGCAGTAGGTTTTCCATCCCACCTCCTCATGTTTTCTCCACAATATTGCAGGTAGAACCACAGCTCAGCTCGTGGGGTGTACCTTCTCTCTCCATCTGGGAAACATCTGCCTTGGATACCAGAACCTCTGATCTGTACTGCTGAGATTTGGAGAAGGTCTTCTTTAATCTCATCTCTGAGCTTCTTATGATTCTCCTCTATCATGTCCTCTAATTTCTGCAGACGTGTTTCTACTGCTGCGATCCTGGCATGTGTTGGGCCATGCACAGCATCTGCATATGCTCAGAGCTTCCTTGCCATGTCAAGCACAGTCTCATCCCTCTCATCCCGCTTCATTATGGCTTAGGAAGATGCATATTCGTGTGGTCCAAATCACACAAGTTTTCGCCATATCACAGGCGTGCATGGTACTAAGTCTGGGTTCCTAGTTGTTACTTCATCTGAGAAGACAATCTCTGCCACTGCCATTTCTCTCAGGTGTTGGATTCCTTGCTCTGTGGTCTTCCACTGTGTTTGCTGCATATAAAGATCATCTGCACACAGGTATCTTTGTGCTACACTTTCCAGGACCCGTGCCCAGAGGCTATGAGGGTTAGCCTCCCTCATAATTTCTTGGTCGATGACAGGATCATGTGACAGAGATGCCAAATGCCTTGCTTCAGTGCCATACAGAATTGTAGCCTCTCCTTACAGCATCCCAAAGACAGACTAACCAACTAATCATGGATTCATCAAGTCGTTGAGTGTAATCCTTCCTTAGGCCACAAAGGTCCTTCAAGGAAAAGGACTCAACAGTGGCTTCTGACCTTGCACCTCTTGCTTTTGATTTTATGTCAGGATTTTATATCTGATTTTATGTCAGGAAGCATTTAGGGTCCTTCACCTGCATCATCATCATTCATTTTCAATTGGTCTTGTCTGTGCACTTTCTGCTTCTCGTGCTGGTAGCAACAGCCATTGGTTGATGCTTATTGTCTGGTTTAGCTGCTGGCTTAGGCTCACTATAGGGTTTAGATGCTGGCTTAGGCTCACTATCTTGTTTGGCTGCTGGTTTCAAGCCTGGGCTGTTGGCTGCAGCCTGAGTGACTGGGATAGCTGCTGATTTATCTCCCTGCCCCCCTGCCTCTGTCTGCTGCCCTACAGTACCTAGCAGTGTGCGATAAGCATACGCCAGGGTCTAGCTCACTGCAATGATCTTTTTCTCCTTAGGGTCATCATGGTACTTCTCTTTCAGGTATTTCCCCACCTCAGCTAGGTTCTGAATTTGTTCATGGGGAAAGTCCCAGACTATAGGGTCAGAAAATTCCTTCAGGATTTGGCCCATATTTTCCCATTTCCCACACCACTCAGGATTTTCCATGCCTGGGTCTACTTCTGGGTCAGGGGTCTCATCAGCCCATCTAGAAATCTCAGCCCTCATTCTAGTGAAGCAGCAGACTGTATAGAGGAATGTTACCAGACTGAATACCAGAAAGATGGTCTCTTTAATATTCCGGGGAAACGGAACATTCTCCAACAGGGAGGTAACAGATTCAGAGGAGAAGAAGGAAAGCAAAGGCTGAAAAGTCTCATCCCCTGCTCCTCCTCTAACAAACTGCATGCCTAACCATAGCCATGAACCATTCATACCTGGAACAGACCCCAGCATGTTTATAACTTCTTACAATTTATTATCACCAAGCCCAGCAGGATGGCTATTCTGGTCACGGCCCCTCTGCTGTACAAACTACATATTAGGGACAGTACTAGAGCTATTTCTGGATAAGAAAATGAACCTAGGGACCATAGAGGTAATAATATCTCAAAGAAACCTAGGGACCAGAAATGCATGCAAGCCTTCACCGCAAGAGACATTATGAGTTCAAAAGCCATGGTTATCAACTGTTTTATAACAATACAGAGTAATGGAAACCAAAATGCCTTCAAAGCAGTGCTTTTTCCACTCTCTACTTGGGCCCCACATTGGGCACCAAATTTTGTCCTGGTTTAGGGCAAATTTGGGAGAAAATCTCCAAACGGGGGCCTCTCCAGAAAGCAAACTCACATGGACACTCCCCCCAGCCAGTTTGGGAAAGATTCCTTAGAGAGAAGTGGAAAGAACCTGTTTATTTAACAGGCACAGCATCCCTCAGCACACAAAATGAACAATAACGGAAGACACCACTCTTTCACCACTCTGAAAAAGATGACAAATTCAGAAAGTCTCTCTTGGGGGTGGTCGCTCTGTTATCAGTCCCTCCGGCACTGGGAGTCCAGAGCAGGTTCGGGATGGTCGAAAAAAGGAAAGCAGGAACAGTCCAGGAAGAAATTTGGACTGTTTAGCTAAACTAGCTAATGAGCAGAAGCAAAAGCAAGCAGAAGCAAAGCAGAAGCAAGAGAGGGAGAGAGCAAAGTGAAAAGCAAAAGCAGTAAAAGCAAATGCCGCAGTCTCTGTCCTGCCAGGCTGATAAGAAAACCCAAACAAAACTTTCACTCTTCAGAGCCAGTCTTAAAGGCACAGAACATAATATCTAGCATTAACAGAACACGTGAATGAGGATACAAGCATCATAATGTCACCCTAGGACAAGGCCTCAGTTTGCTTTCACATGGAGGGGAGTGCAGTACCCCTGGATCCAACTGCCCCGGGGGTAGAAGCACAGTCCTGCCATCTGCCACGGACTGATCCAGACTACACTAGAAAAGAGTGAGGCTCCAGAACACCTGCAGTACATCGATGACATCATTGTGTGAGGGAACACAGTTGCGGAAGTGTTTGAGAAAGGAGAGAAAATCATCCAAATCCTCCTGGGAGATGGTTTCGCCATTAAAAAGAGCAAAATAAAGGGACCAGCTCATGGGATTCAGTTCCTAGGAGTGAAGTGGCAAGATGGATGGCATCAGATTCCTAGAGATGTGAACTCTGCAACCTTTTAAAAAAATGGGCAACTTTTCTACTCATAAGAGTATAACATCACAGAGAGTGTTTTGTGACATCACTGAGAGAGTTGTGCTATCACACAGCTTCTGTGACATCACAGAGTAAAGTGTGAGGCCACAGAGGAGATCCTGCCATTAGGAGGGTGGCTCTGTGACATCAGAGACTGGGTTGTGACATCACTGGCTGGCTGTGTGACATCATAGAGCAGATTCTGACATCACATAGTGGACTTCTGATATCACAGAGTCTTTTGTGACATCACAGTGCAACTGCATGTCATTCCAGGCTGACATCCCAGAGTTGGCTCTGTGACATCACAAGGGTGCTGTGTGACATTGCAAAAAAGCTGTGTGGCATCACTGGGGCCTCTGTGAAATCACAGGATGCTGTGTGAGATCACGGGGGCTGTGTGAGGTCACTGGAGAGGTCACTCTGCCTCGGCCCCCCTCACAGCTCCCCCCAGAGCAGTGCAACCCTGTTCATGCACAGCATCCCCTGTCCCCCCGGGGTCCCCCTGCCCCCGGCCCCGCAGCCTCCCCCAGAGGATGTTTCACGAGATTGACCCCAGAGCCTGACACGGGGATGGGGGGCCGGGGCCCTGGGGGTGGCACAGGGGGACAGGGACCCCCCGGCAGCGTCCCTGTGTCCACCAGGGCCAGAGCCTGGGCCAGGGCTCCTTCACCCTGTTATGAACAAGGCCTTGAGAGCGCTGAAAAAATGCCCAGCAAGGGATCAGCAAAAACCAGATTTAATATTAAGGGACAGCAGCACAAAGTTCCTTGGCAAGAGTCACTCTGCTCCCGGCTGGACACTTCAGGCACACCAAGGAAACAAAGCAACAACAAAACCAAACAAAATCCAGGCAATCAAATCAGAAATTAACCCAGAACTGTCCCTGTGTGTGTGTGTGTGTGTGACACAAGGACAGTGAGAGCAAGGATAAAAGGAATACAGCCTAATAGGTTAACAGAGCTCAACCTTACCAGGACTTAACCTTAACAGATACCTTTATTTTCACAATTTAGCCAAATACAACAGCTAACAGTATTTAACCTAACTTATAACCTATGACTTTGCAATTCAACAGAGAATTAACATTTAAGAGTATTTAACTCAGCTTAAAACTTATATTAAATACAACAACTTAGCAAAAGAACAACTCTTAGAAGCATCTAACTTCACTTAGACTTTGTGAGTTAACCTTACCAACAGGCAATGTTTCATCCTGCCCACACTTGGCATCACCAGCTTTCTTTGGTAGTGTGAGAACAGGGATGTTGTGCCACAGAGGGAACAAAAACAGTTCCCAGGGCTGCTCCTACAGAAAGCAGGTGCTGGTTGGGCAGCAGCAGTGCCTGGGCAGACAGTGTTTGTGATGAGCTGCAGAGGAGCTGAGCCCAGGGGCTGTTGGCCAAGGGCAAGCCCCAAGGACCATTTCTCAGCTGGCAGGGCGGCCTGAGAAAGGGAGGGGGGAATGCAGCAGCACAGGGCCATGGAACCAGGGGACCATTGTGACACTGAGGGGCCTCACGGAATCATGGAGAGCACTGTGACATTGCTGGGCCTCATGGAACCAATGGGACCGTACTGACACTGTGTGGCTCCATGGAATGCAGGGATCATTGTGACACTGAGAGACCCCATCAAGCCAAGGGTCCATTGTGACACTGTGGGGCCTCCTGAAACCGTGGAGACCATTGGTCTCACAACGGTAAAAAAGGTCCCTTGTGATGTTGCAAGGCCTCATGGAACAATGAGGAGACCATTAGGACACTTCACAGCCTCGTGGAACCAAGCAGACCATTGTGGCAATATAGGGCACCATTGAATCAAGAACACCGTTGTGACACTGTGGGGCACAATGGAACCAAGGGGCCATTGTGACACTGCAGGGACTCATGGAATAATGGAGACCATTGTGACACTATGATTGGCCATGGAATAAGCAAAGCATTGTGACACTGTGAAGCCGCATGGAACCAGTGAGACTACTGTGACCTTGGGGTTCCCCCCAGAACCAAGAGGACCATTGTGATACTGTGGGGCCTCATGAAACCAAGAGGCCTTTGTGACACTGCAGGGCTGCATGGAACCAAAGGTCCATTGCGACATTGCAGGGCCTTGTGTCATCAGAGGTCCATTGTGACACTGGGCAAACAAAGAAGACCATTGTGACACTGCAGGGATGCATGGAACTAAAGGTGTAGGGTGACACAGAGGGGTCTTCTGTCATCAGTGGTAAATTGTGGCACTGTGGATCCAAAGGAGACCATTGTGATACTGCAAGGCCTCATGGAATAAGTGGGACCACTGTGAAACTGCAGAGCCTTCTGGAACCTAGGGGCCAATTTGACACTCTGGGACCCCATCAAACCAAGGGTCCATTGTGACACTGCTGGACCCCCTGGAAACAACTCACTACCAATGTGGCACTGTGGGGCCTCGTGGATCCCAGGGGCCATTGTGACACTGTGGGGCCCCGCAAAATCAAGGGAACACAGAACAGATCTGGCTGGTTTGGCCTCCCAGGGGCCCCTACACTGGTCCAGCTGACATTGGCATGTTGAAGGTCTCTTCCTTTCTTCTGCTGAAACACTGGGGCTCCCTGTTTTCTGTCCTACGGAAAAGAACTCACCTTCTCCAGATACCCATGGCCAGAATTGGAATTTCACCTCCAAATTTCCTTATATCCAGGGATTGTTCCCATAGGAATATTGCCAGGACAAGTCTGGCTGGCAGTGGTTTACCAAGGGTCACTTCTCCTCTGTACCCAAAACATTGGAGAAGGCTCCGTACATTCTTTCCTATGGCAAAGAACTGTCCTGCTTCTACAGGTGCCCATGGCTGAGATTGAGATTCCACCTCCAAAATTCCCTAAATCCAAAGAATGCTCCCAGACAAAATCTGCAATTCCTGACAAGTCTAGATGGCCTTGGCCTACTGAGGCTGTCACCTGCCTTCCAAACAGTGGGAATCTGTGCTTTCCTTCCTATGGAAAAGTACTGTCCTTCTCAGCCTGGTGCCCATGGCCACAATTGGGATTTCACCTCTGACATTGCCTGTTGTGACTGATTGGAGGAGATTATTGCTTCAAAACATTTCATGTGTGGGGGAGGAAGGGGCAGGTCCAGCCTTGCCCTGCCCTGGAAACCCAGCCCTGCCCTGCCCTGGAACCCCAATCCCCCCAGACCTCTATCCCAGCCCAGCAGTGTCTGCCAGTCTCTGGCACAGCACAGGCAATGCTCCACAGCCACCTCTGCAGCCCCAGCCCAGCTCCTGAGGGACCAAATGAGCCCAAGTCCCAGCTGGGGGAAGGGCCCAGGGAGACCAAGGGGAATTGAAGGCTGATCACAAGGCAAGCACACATCTTGACCCTACCTCCTCTTGGAATTTCCTTCTGAGCAGCACTGGAATCCAGGAGTTGGTAGTTGTGAACAGGCTTGAAGTTTATGAAGTTGAATTTGCCATGTTAATGCTTTCAGAACTGCTTTGTGTTGATTGAATGTCATATTAAACCTTTTGCCAAAGTATTTCTGATTTTCTAAACTTTCCAGTAAAGGCTCTTTTGTTGTTTTGAGCTCCTGAGAATCTCTTATTGCTGTTTCTCCAGGGAGTCCAACTCAGAGTACACAAACAATTGTAATTCCTTTTAAATGTCTCCTTAAGAGAATTGTTTGGAGGATGGCAGTCAGGGCTTGTCTGTCCTGCTTGGCACAGCCCAGGCAGGGCTTTCCCAGCCACATTCCACACTCCATTTCCCAGCTGGAGCTGCTGGTGCCTCAAAGTTGTGCTGCCCCAGCCTCAGGGACGCTCTCCTTGTCTGCCCATTCCCCCACGGTCGCTGGGCAGGTATGGCCTCAGTGGGGGCTGCTGACATCCTCAGCACCTTGGAGACTGCTGCTGATTTTTCCTGCTCCAGAGGCTTGTTCAGCCTTCAGCTCTTCAGTGCAGGAATTCAGTGTCCCAGGGCTCATTAACATTCAGAACACCTTAACAAGCTAAGCTTCTGGGAATAATTTGATTTCAGTTTCCAAATCTTTTGTGGTTAAGTAGATCTCAGTAGTGTATTCAAAGTGAATGCATGATATTTAAAAAGACAGTGAGAATAGATATTTTAGGTCTTGTTTAGTTTTGTTTTCCTGCTCATAAATTGATATGTGCAGTCTCCAATTGACGCTGAATCCAAGTACCTCCTCATGCAGTTTGAATAAATATGAAAAATCAAAACCCTTCATGGCTGACAATCACTCAGACTCTGTCCCTACCCCCACCCCACCATTTGCCCCATCCAAGCCCTGGCACTCAGAACAACCTCCTGCAAATCTGAGCTCCCTCCAGCCCAGGCTGCACCTGCAGCTTTCAGCTCCGTGGCTCCAACTCCCACCTGCTTTCCTTGGAGAATGAGCTGCCTGAGACACAGAGGGGTGTTCATTTATTGTCAGCCAGCAAAGCCAGGGGAAGGCAGAGCTCCATGAAATGCAAAAGTCATTCCTCTGCTGGATATTAAATCCACTTTCCACAGCAGACAGTCTCAGAATAATGGAAAACACTTTCTGTGCCCAGCACAGATCCCAAGGTCTCCCCAAACCCTCCCTGCCCCAGTTCTGTCCAGATTTGCTTTTTGCACACACAAGTCACACACTGAAGTCAGGAGCTCCCTCCATGGGCAGAGGGAGGAAAAGAGAGAAAGGGGATGAAGAGCTCTCCTGTGCAGAGCCAAGGTCCAAGTGCAGCCCCTGCAGTGGGAACCACAATTCATCAGGTTTGTGTCCCTTGGGCTCAGGGCCTGGTGACAATATGAGGCACAGAAAGGTTTCTTGCCAAAAAACAGAAGTTGAACATGATACAGTTTAATAACCATCACAGCTTTTCCCTCAGCTCTCTGGGATGTCCCAACAGCATCTGACATGTCCCCGATCCCCCAGAGAATTTCTGTACAGGAACAGTTTTAGACAACGACATGGGTATGGGTAATTCTGTGATAGATATAAACAGAAGTAAGATGTTTTCTAATGTGATATTTATTTTGACTTCAGAAAGATTGGGCAACTCCCTCAAGCTCAAAGCATGAAATCAGTTGGTTGAGAGGCACTTGAATGACCAGAGAGTATCTGGCGAAGGAACTCTGGGAGGAGAAGGACATAGATAGGATCCAGCTGGTATAGTGAAGAGATGCCCTTAGACATGGGCATTTAACGAGAAGAATTGAAAACACCTGAAGGAAGAGGGATAGGAAATAATTAACAGAATATTGGTGACACCAGTCAAAGGCAAGATCACTATTTTTTCTCCTCCTATCAGGGCACCTCCAGGAAATTCCCGTTCCTAGTAGGAAAACTTGCCATTTCTTAAAAGTACTCAAATGACTTAGATAATAAAGATTTGCTTGTACGTTATGAAACTAACATGTATTAAAACCTGTGCCCTTTCTAGGCAGTGATCAGCTGTGTTCCCGTGAAAAGGCAGTGCCACTTGTGCCCTGAGGTGCCCAGCTGGGATTGGATCTCTCCCAGAGCACCCGAGGGAGAACAGAGCACATTGCAAGCCCCACAGGGCTCCTGTCCCATCAACATCTGCTCTGCTCCATTCTCAAACAGGGCCCAGCATGGTGGTGGGATCATCAGAGAGCTGAGCTGTGTGCTGAAATTCAATGCCCTCCCCATCCCGCAGCAGCCCTGCATTTCCCTGCTGCAGCCTTTGTCTCCAGCACAGCCATGGAGGCTCTTTGGGCTCTGGACTGTTCCGGAAGCCTCCAAGGGCAGCTGAGCTCTGCCTTTGGCACAGTCAGGCCTGGCCAGAGCAGGCCATGCTCAGCAATTACTTGTGTGTGCCTGGCCTTGCTGTCAGCCCCGGCAGCGGCTGCGTGGCCCCTTTGTGACCCTGTGCTGGCCCAGCCATGGTGGCCCAGCCCCTGTGCAAGACCAGCCCAGGCCAGGAGCATTGCGGCTGGGAACGGCCCCTGTGCCGTGGTGCCCACAGCAGCCTTGGGGCTCTGTGCCCCATGGCCTCCCTGCTGGGCAGCCTCTGCCAGCTCCTGCAGAGCCCCTGGCACCTGTGGGGCTGCACAGACAGCCCTGCCCCGGGCTCTGCAGGCCCCTGGGCCAGCAGAGAGGCCAGCCAGCGCTGGCCATGGCCGGGATCAGGGCCTGAGCCCCGCAGGAGGATGGAGCTGGGTCACAGCCAAACTCAGCCCAGGCCAAAACTGGGCTCAGCAGCCAGGGCTGCCAAGGGCTGGGCACAGAGGCTGGCGCAGACAAATGTCCTGGGCCCCCTCCCTGCTCTGTCGGTACCACCAAGGGCACAGAGCAGCCTCCTCTCTGGGCCACTTGCCTGTTTGCAATGCCTTGCACAGGCGCTGGCCCTGCCCCACAAGGCCTGGCCTGAGTCCTGCCCCTGCACGCTCAGCCAGGCTGAGATGGACACTGATGGTTTCTAGGCCAGGTTCTCTGAGCCCAGCCCAGCTCCCTGCAAGCTCTGCCAGCTGCCCTGAGCTCTGGGCAGCACCAAAGGCCTCTCCCCAGCCCAGCCCAGCCCAGCTCTGGCCCCACAGTTCTGCTCAGGCCAGGCTGCTCTGGGCACTGGTCCCACAGCCTCAGCCCCTGGCAAGGGCACAGCAGCAGCTGCAGCTGCCACAGGACTCAGCCCCAGCCATGGGGGAAGGTGCTTGGCTAAGGCCAAAGGAGGCTCCCTGGCTGCCCTGCTCCCCTCGGGCTGAGGTGCTGAGAGCTCTGCAGCCCCTGCTGCCATCCCATCTGCCCAGGGCAGCACAAGAGCCCCGGCCTTGGGGCCCTCAAGAGCTGCTCCCGTTCCAGGCCCAAGGCCCATGCCAAAGCTGGGGCAGCCACAAAGCTGTTCCCATTTCTGTTCATTGCTGCTCTGATGGAGATGGATCCTCAGCCACTTGGGGATTGCTGGTGAATTTTCCTACTCCAGAGACCTCTCCTTTCTAGAGCTCCTCAGTTCAGGAATTTAGTGAGAAAAGCTCAAAAATATTTGTTCAAAGCACTCAAACATGAAAAGCCCCTGGGAATAATTGCAGTTTTAAATTCTTCTATGGTTAATGAGATGATTTCAATAAGTGTATTCAAAGTGAATATAGTGTATTGAAAACAATGCAGAAAGACCGGTTTTGTCCTGGTTTCTTTTCCTGTTTGTAGATTGGTATCAGCAATGTCCCATTGATATTGACCCCCAGCACCTTCTAATGCAGTCTGAAGAGATATGAAGATGAACAACCTTCAATGGCTCACAATCAATCTGACTTTTTCCCCACTCCCTCCTCACCATTTCCCTCATCCAACCCCTGGCATTCCTATGGATCAGGAATGGTGGGGCCAGCAGGAGCAGGGCAGTGATTCTTCCCCTGTTCTGGGCACTGGTTGGGCAGCACCTTGAGTGCTGCATCCAGTTCCGTGCCCCGCAATTCAGGAAGGACACGGAGGGGTGGGAGCATGTCTCTTTTCTCAGGGTGCAGTTACAGGATTAGAGGATAAAGCCTTATGATGCACCAGGGAACCTTTAGATTGGACATTTGAAATATTCTTCACAGAAAGGGTAATTGGGCATTGGAATGGGCTGCCCAGAAAGGTGAGTCACCATCCCTGGAAGTGTGTAAGGGAAGACTGGATGTGGCACTGAGTGTAGGAATGTGCCCCTTGTTGACAAAGCGACCACATTATCCTTTGTCTCCTTAAAAAGGAAAAAAGCCCAGAAGTTTCTCTCCTCAATTTGGTAAAAAGACACCTCATAGGAGCTTCAGGGCTTCACCTTAAAACTCAAGCCACCCAATTAGAGAGAAGCCAAAAGATTCCACCAAAGTAATTCACTAGAAAAAGAGAACAAAACAAATCCCCACTTTTGTTGGGTGGTTTTAGGAGAAGCAAGAACCTCTTGCACCTAGCTCAGGTTTTCTCTGCAATAGCTTTGTAATTTTGCCTTTTATTAAAACATTTCTATTTCCAACACTACGTCAGAAGCCATCCGACTAATTTATTGACATTTGAGGTAGCTGGGCTATCTCAAGTGTGATAGGTTCTCTGAGAACTCATACAACCTAGCTCAAAAAGAAACCATATAAACTGAATGCCATGGTCTGTGTGACAAGGTGGTGTTGGGTCCCAGGTTGGACTTGATGCTCTTCAAGGTCCTTTCCAGCCTGGTTGATTCTTTGATGATTTTGACACTGCAGGGCCTTGGGGGACAGAGGGCCATTGTGACACTGCGGGGCCCGAGGGGCTTTGTGACACCAAGGGGTCCCATGGAACCAAAGGGGCTTTGTGACACCAAGGGGTCCCATGGAACCAAAGGGACATTGTGACACTGAGAGACCTCATAGACTCATGGAGAGCATTGGGACACTCGGGGCATCATGGAACAGTGCGACACCAAGTTGGCTGGGAAGGTGGATCTGCAGGAGGGTAGGAGGGCTCTGCACAGGGCCCTGGAAAGGATGGATGCAGGGTCCAAATCCAACAAGGTGAGGTTTAAAAAGTCCCAGTGCTGGGTCCTGCACTTTGGCCACAACAACCCCTGCAGCATTACAGGCTGGGGACAGAGTGGCTGGAGAGCAGCAAGGCAGAAAGGGACCTGCAAGGACTGATGGACAGCAGGCTGGGCATGAGGCAGCAGCGTGCCCAGGTGGCCAGGGAGGCCAATGGCTCCTGCCCTGGCTCAGGAATGGTGTGGCCAGCAGGAGCAGGACAGGGATTGTTCCCCTATGCTGGGATCTGGTTCGGCAGCACCTCAAGTGCTGTGTCCAGTTCTGGGCCCCCCAATTTAGGAAGGACATGGAGGGGCTGGACCATGTCCCAAGAAAAGCAACAAGGACAGGGAGCGGTCAGGAACACAAGTCCTGTGAGTAGTGGCTGAGGGAGCTGGGGCTGTTTATCCTGGAGAAGAGGACCTTAGGGCAGACCAGGCAGTGTCAGGTCAGAGGTTGGACTTGGTGATCTACAGGTTCTTTTGCAACCCTGCTGATTCTGGGATTCTCTTAAACCACCCTTGGAGCAGTTGCAGGAGGAGACCTGGGCCTCCTCTTCAGCAGCTCCAGCAGCCCAGGTCCCTCAACTTCTCCTCACAGCCCCAAAGCCCATCCTGTCAGTCCTGCAGAGCCTCTGCAGCTCCTCCTCACTGCCCAGAACAGGGAGCCCCAGAGCCAGACACAGTAGCCCAGATGTGCCCCTGGCCTAGGGTGCCTGTGGCAAGGGAGCAGCACGAGGCACTGCAGGAGCCTGCAGACAATTCCTTCAGCACTTGTAGGAATTGTCCTGCTCCCCATGGGATGTTCCCATGGTGCCAAGTCAGGAACTGCAATGGGGAGTGGGGCCAGAGAGGAAAGGGCAAACAGGGATGGGCTGTTTGCAGGGGAGGGAACAGGGGTGGGCAATGGGAAGACATTTGTATCAGGAAGAGGAAAGAAAGCAAAGGTGAAGCCAAGGAAATGCTCAGGGCAGTTTTGGGGTGGCTGCCAGGCAGCCCTGGCTCTGACCAACAGTGTCTGCAGTGAGACAGGAAACTCGCAGCTGATGGGAACAAACTTTCTGGCTGACTGCAGAGGCCAGGACAAAGCTGAGTGGTTTCCCTGCTGTCCCCCAGCCCTTGCTGGCCCCAGGGGCTGATGGCATTTGTGCTCCCTCAGGTTCATGTCCCCACAGCAACAGCATGGGGGTGCTCCCCCTGCTGTGTGCAATGCAAACTGGGGCTGCGGAGCCAGTGCTGCCGTGTCTGTGCCTGCAAGGATGGGGCACCTGTATGAGCTGGGGGAGAGGCCAGGGCTGCAGAGGGGGGATGTTGTTGGCAGCTCCATCAGGACGCTCTGGGACACTGCCCTGGGCTGTGCAGCACACTGGGGATGGATCAGCCCCTGCTCTGCTGCTCCTTCCTGTCTGCCCCAGGGCCCTTGCAGAGCCCCAGCCATGCTGCCCACAGCCAGCCTGGGGCTGCTCATGGGGGTTTACTGTGCTGAGCATTGGCCTGGGTGTGTTCTTGAGAGAACCTGGACAGGGAGCCTGCAGCCCCCAGGCCCTGGCCTGAGGCGTCAGCACTGCCCCAGCAGTGCCCATGGGCTGTCCCTGCTGCCGCCCCGGCACTGCCACCCCCAGGACTGTGCCCGGCCCCGAGAGCACTCAGGTCCTACAGCAACACCAGGGCCAGCAGGGCAGCGGGGCAGGGCCATGGCAGCAGCACTGGCAACACCAAATGCTGCTGCTGCTGGGCACAGCTGCTGGGGCAGACCTGATCTGCCCCCAGCTCTGCACACAGACGTTGCTGCTGCAGCTCCAGAGAAGGCAACAAAACGGCATCTCTGCAGAAAACTTTGCTGGGACATCCTTTGCTTCCTTTAAAGCCACAGAGAGTGCAGCCCCTCACTGACAAAGTCTGTGGCCACAGGGAACGTGGAGAGATTCAAAATCAGAAGTGGCACAAACAATGACATTTATATGAGGACAAGATTAAAAAAATAAAACTAAGGAAAAAAACTAACCAAACCAACAAGAAATTTTAAATATTAATTTTATTACAAGTGATTTGTCGAAATTGGCCAGCAGTTAAATATTCCTGAAACCATCCAGTCATGAGTGTCCTCACTGCAGCCTTGAGTTCCTGGTTCCTCAGGCTGTAGATGAGGGGGTTCAGGGCAGGAGGCACCACTGAGTACAGAACTGACAGGGCCAGATCCAGGAATGGGGAGGACATGGAGGAGGGCTTAAGGTGGGAAAATGTGCCAGTGCTGAGGAACAGGGAGATAATGCCCAGGTGAGGGAGGCAGGTGGAAAAGGCTTTGTGCCGTCCCTGCTCAGAGGGGACCCTCAGCACAGCCCTGAAGATCTGTACATAGGAGAAAACAATGAACACAAAACAACCAAATGATAAAGAGGAGCTAACAGCAATGAGCCCCAGTACCCTGAGGTTGGAGTGTGAGCAGGCAAGCCTGAGGATGTGAGGGATTTCACAGAAGAACTGGCCCAGTGCATTGCCATGGCACAGGGGCAGGGAAAATGTATTGGCCGTGAGCATGACAGCATTGAGAAAGGCACTGGCCCAGGCAGCTGCTGCCATGTGGGCACAAGCTCTGCTACCCAGGAGGGTCCCGTAGTGCAGGGGTTTGCAGATGGACACGTAGCGGTCGTAGCACATGACAGTCAGGAGATAAAATTCTGCTGAGATGAAGAACAGAAAGAAAAAGAGCTGAGCAGCACATCCTGTGTAGGAGATGGTCGTGGTGTCCCAGAGGGAGTTGTGCATGGCTTTGGGGACAGTGGTGCAGATCATGCCCAGGTCGCTGAGGGCCAGGTTGAGCAGGAAGAAGAACATGGGCGTGTGCAGGTGGTGGCTGCAGGCTACGGCGCTGATGATGAGGCCGTTGCCCAGGAGGGCAGCCAGGGAGATGCCCAGCAAGAGGCAGAAGTGCAGGAGCTGCAGCTGCCGCGTGTCTGCCAATGCCAGCAGGAGGAAGTGGCTGATGGAGCAGCTATTGGACATTTGCTGTGTCTTGGCATGGGGATCTGTAAACAATGAAATCATGGAATAGCTGGGTTTGGAGACGACTTTAAATATCCCAGAACAGCTTGGGGGCACCTTCCCCCCACTGCCTCCCCAGGGCTCTGCTGCCTGGAGCAGTCCCTGCCAGCAGCTTTTTCCCTGTGCCCAGGGCTGGGCCCTGCCAGTGCTGCCAGAGCCCAGCCCAGCCCTGGGGGCTCAGCTCTGCCCTGCAAATCCCTCCCAGCTCAGGCACTGCCTAGGGGATGCTCTGGCTCTGCAGGCTCTGATGGAAACTTCAGAGCAACCCTGAAAAGGCTGGAAAAGTGACACAGATGCTGCCTGTAAAGGGCCCTGTGCTGATTGCTGTCACTGCCTGCTTTATTCAAATCTGTGAGAAATTTTTTGTTTTTTAGTTTTTCAACCTGAACGGCAAGATGAATATCTATGTGCAATTTCCCATCCAGGCAACTCAGAGCATTAAAAAACAAAGGCAAGATTTTCCCTTTAATGCAGTCCCTGCCTTGCTGTGCTCCCTGTATAATCTACTTGGAAATGTTCAGCAGTTAAATGCCATCCGAGAAGCAGTCCTGAGCAATGCAGCATCCTCACCACACAAGGAGAACACTTCCAAGCCTTACCAGCTGTCTCCTCCCATCCAGATCTTGTCCCCCAGCACTGGGAGCAGCTGCCAGGGCTGGCTGAGAGCTGTCCCTGGCAGGCAGCAGAGTCCCTGCCCCAGAACAGCTGCAGGACCCTGCTCTGCAGGACAGCCCTGGGCACCCCTGGCTGCTCTGCACAAGAGACAAACAGAGAAAGTACTCACAGGGTCTGTAGGCAATGGGATGTTCCAGCTTTAGGAGATGGCTCCAGGAGCTGCAGCTGCATTGTCCTGCAGCCAGAGGTTCCTGTGCCAAGGGCTGTCAGTGATTCTGCCCCAGGCACTTCTCAGCACCTTCCCAGCCCTGACTGATTGAAACTATCTGTGCCTCTGTGCCACTGTGCTGTGCCCAGGGCGGCTGCAGGCAGTGCCCCAGCCCTGCTGGGCTGGCAGAAGTGCTGCTCATCAAGAGAAATGTGCTTTTGAAGGTCTTCTTGGTTACCAGGAGCTGCCTTGGTGCCAGGAGCCCAGCCCAGCTCAGCAGCACAGACACAGCACAAGGATTTTAATGAGCCTCTGGGGCTTTTTGCTGAGGCCCTGAATATCAGTCCCTGAGAGGGAGCTGAGGAAACGTCACCAGAACTCCAAGTCAGAATCCAACTCCAAAGTTTCTTGGACTTTTAATGGGTCCCAGTGAGGGACACAACTGAGAAAGTGTCCCCAGGCCCCAGATAGAGCAGAGAACTGGAGGCAGTGATGACACGTGGAGACAAAGAGAAGCCAAGTCTTGGTGCCCTGGGCCACAGCAATAGGGTCTGTGCCACCAAGGGCTGGGAGGAGACACCTTGTCCTGAGGCACGGAGGCCTCCTGGCACAGCCCCAGCCAGGCTGGGCACTGTCAGCCCCTTGTCCTGCCCTCAGCATCCCCCCCTAGCCCACATCCCAGTGGCCTCAAGGATCTGCTGGAAGAAGTCCCTGGGGAGCCTTGCTCAGGAATGCCCCTGGGGCCTCCTTAATGCTCACAGAGTTTTTCAAAGGACTTTGGGTTTTGCTTTTTCCTTGGAGTCTCTAGGAGGTTTATTGCAATCATGGCCTCCAGTTATCTGCTGTAATTAGTCCCTGGAGAGTCTTTGTCAGTAACAATAGTCAGTGCGCTCATTAATGCTTTAAGGTACTTCAGTTATTTTAAAGTATTTGGTGTTTCACTTTTCATACAAACTCTATGACAAGTTTGTGCAATCATGGCCCAAATTTTCAGCTTTAATGAGTCCCTTGAGAGCTCTGAACTGACACTCAGTTGGGCTCATCAATGATTTGAGATACCCAAGGTTTTTAAGGTACTTTGGAATTGCCTTTCCACATTGAGTCTCTGAGAGCATTTAGTGCCATCCTCTGCCTTGATTTCCCTCTGCTCTCATGCAGTTCATCAGGAAGTTCTCTGCAGTGGTTTTGGATCACCAATGTGAGATTTCTTAGCCAATGCATTAGTGTGGTGGGGTAAGTGTGGGCTAATTACCTGTGCACTCACTAGAATATTCTTACTGATTTTCTGAGATCAAATTAGGAGAAAGGCAAAGTGGGCTCAAAACTTTAAAATGGTATAAAGAAAAGATTATTAATAGTATCTCAATGAAAGAGAAATAAGAATCAGAACAAAACTCTTAGAATACTTCTCCTCTCCCTTCAAACTTTTCTTTGTTGCTGACAATGTAATTAGACAAAACCTAAAAGTTTAAGTCAGTTTACCACTTCTGTAAGAGCCTTTCTTCAGTTCTCCTTGGGAGAGGAGTCTCTCTTTCATTCTATGGAGACTTCTTCATAAGAAAATAATTCTCTCATTGCTCTCAGATTCAGTGAATAGCAGCTGCCCAGCAAATCTGCAGTTGTGAAGTCCCTCTCATTTTTTCCACAACTTTTCCCACAGCTGTGTTCATGGGCCATGTCTGCTTATGGGGTATTATTTTAAAGATGAGCTGTTTAAGAGCAAAGGTCCTCTTCACCTATTTCTGAAATCATCTTCATCTCTGAATACAGAGAACTTCTTCTCTTCATGAGGGCACAGGGTCTCAACACTCTTCTCTCTTTCTCTGTTCAAACTTCTCATACGATCACAGCTACTTCAACATGTGCTTACTTTAGCGTGGAGGCCTGTCACGTTAAGGGCTCCCAGCTGGGTAATAATAGACATTGACTCAATGATTCACAGAAGGCTGATCTATAATCTTTATTAAGAAACCCATACTTTTATACCCTAGTTTGCTACAAGTTGACCTAATTGATCCTCCAATCCAAATACCATCAAAATTGGCTAATTAAGAACCCACCCTTTGGTAAACAAATCTCTGCAACACATTGAACTTGTTTAAATACCAGGTGCAGCAAGTCAAGCTGAGAATCTTTTCTTTTTTCTGATCTTCTCCAAAGGCTTTTCCAAAACAATGCCTGGGAAAGTTTTGTTTCTCTCTGTGGCCAGAGAGCTGCTGCCATAGAAGCTGAACAAGTCATTTCCTCATATATTTCAATGCCTTATAGAGAAAAATAGAGTCTGATGTATCAATTACATCCTTCTCCATAGCTTTACAAGAGGATTTCAGCCCCAAGATCAGGACATCTCCTCATCCCTCCCATCAGGGACTCGACTTCCTCTTCACTGACCTTGGTGTGTTCATGTTGCTCCTCTATGTGTCTGCACTTTGTCCTTTTCTCTCACTCGAGGGAGGATGGAAGCACTGAAAGAGTTCGTATCTCACCCGGGGCCTGCAGATGGTTCCGTGACCCCGGCTGGGCTCGGTGCTTGTGGCCGGAGCTGTTTTACAATGGAGGTCTCTGCAGTGGCTGCGCTGGGGCTGTGTCAGGATGGGCCGCGCTGGGGGGAGGGCCAGGATCTCAGCAGCAAGGCCAGAACACAGCAGCAGCAGCACGGCCGGGGCCGATGGCTTCTCTTCCCCCTGCCAGGGGCTTGCAGGCAAGCCCCTGCGGTTTTTTCATCTTCAAAATGTGTTTCCCCAGAGGCATGTAAATTTTCCTTAGTGGTTTAGCAGACTGTCAATTCTGCAAGCTATTACTGATTGGTTTTTTGTCAGTCACGGAGGACATTCCTAGCATCTTCTCTTAGAACATCACTTCTGTGATGCAAAACCGCCACAAGAGCACAGAGCTCCTTTGTCCATATGTAGTGGTCATGTGCCCGAGGCCTCCAAATCCCTCCTTAGGAGGTCTCTGGGCCCTCTCCAAGGTGTTTTCAAATGAAAACATTCAGCTTTTACTCTAAGAAAATCACCGGAGGACAGGGCCAGCCCGACCTCTCTGTCCTGGCTACTTTTGTCTGGGAGCAATCCTTGGAAATACAGAATTTGGAGGCCAAATTCTAATTTTGGACATGGTCCCTGGACAAGAATGCCAGTTCTTTTCCATAGGAATGAAGGAAGAGAGCCCCAGTGTTTCAGGGACAGATGAGAGGTGACCACCAGAGGCCAAGGCCAGCCAGAGCTGGCAGATTTTGTTCTGAGAGATACCCTTGCATATAGGAAATTTTTAGGGAGAGTACAAATTTTGGCAATGCATATCTGAAAAGAGGAATGGTTCTTTTCCATAGCAAGGAAAGCACAGAGCCCCAGTGTTCCAGGAGCTGATGAGAGGCAGCCTTTGACATCCCAACATCAGTTTGACCTGTCAGGCGGCCCCTGGGAGGCCAAACCAGCCAGACCTGTTCCTTGTTCCCTGGGTTCCATGGGGCCCCACAGTGTCCCAATGGTCCCTTGCTTCCACAAGGCCCTGAGGTGTCATAATGCCTCCTTGGTGACACCAGGCCCTGAAGGGTCACAATGGTCTCCATGGTTCCATCAGGCCCCACAGAGTCATAATGGTCTCTGGGTTCCATGAAGCCCCACTGTGTCATCATGGCCTCTTGGTTCCATGGGCTCCAGTGGTGCCACAATGATCCCCTTGGTTCCAACAGGTCCCCACAGTGTCCCGATGATCTCCATGGGAAGGAAAGAACCCAGCCCCAGTGTTGTAGGGGCAGCCACCAGAGGCCAAGGCCAGTCAGACTTGATTGTACTGGCAGATTTTGCCTGGGAGCAACCCTTGGAATTTTAGAGGTCCAGTTTCAGACATGGACACCTAGAGAAGAAGGATCGTTCTTTTGATAGGAAGGAAAGCACAGAACACCAGTGTTTGAGGGGCAGATGAAAGGCGGCCATCAGAGGCCTAGGCCAACCAGAGCTCTCTGTCCTGGTAGCTTTTGTCTGAAAGCAACCCTTGGATATAGGGAGTTTGGGAGGTGGAATCCCATTTTTGGTCATTTCTGCAGAGATAAGAACGACTGTTCATGGCCATAGGAAGGAAAACACTATGCCCCAGTGTTTGGAAAGCAGGTGAGAGGCAGCTCCCGAGAGACCAGGGGCAGCCAGACCTGTCTGTCCTGGCAGTTTTAACTTGGGAGCAATTCTTGGATGTACAGAGTTTTGGAGGTAGAATGGCAGATTTGGCCATGGGCACCTGGTCAAGATGGATGGCTTTTTCCTATAGGAAAGAAAAGTGAAAAGTCCAAGTGTTTTGGAAGAAGATGAGGGGTGGCCAACCTTAGGCCAAGGGCAGCCAGACCTGTCTCTCTTGGCACCTTTCATCTAGGGGCTCTCCTTGGACATTGGGCATTTTGGAGGTGGAACATAAATTTTGGCCATGAGCACCTGAACAGGAAAAAGAGTTCTTTATATTGGGAAGGATAGCACAGAGCCCCAGTGTTTCAGAGGCAGATGAGTGCCAGCCCTCAGGAAGCCAAGGCCAGCCAGACTTGTCAGTACTGGCAGCTTTTGTCGGGAAGCTGTCCTTGGATATAGGGAATTCCAGAGGCAGATTCCCAATTTTGGCCATGGGCACCTGGTCGAGATGGATGTTTTTTTCCCCTAAGCAAGAAAAGCACATGGTCCCTGGATTTCAAAGGCAGATGAGAGGTGGCCCCTGGGTGGCCAAGGCAGCCAGACCTGTCTCTTCTGGCAGATTTTATCTGAGAACAATCTGTGCATATAATGAAATTTAGAGGAGGAATACCAATTTTGGCCATGGTCCCCTGGAGGAGAAGGACAGTTCTCTCCCATAGGAAGGAAAGCCAAGAGCCCCAGTGCTTCAGGGGCTGATGAGAAGCAGCCCTCTACATGCCAAGGTCAGCCAGACCTATCAAGTGATCGCCAGGAGGCCCAGCCAGCCAGACCTGTTCCATGTTCCCTTGGTTCCATAGGACTCCTCAGTGTCACAAAGGTCTTCTGGGTTCCATGAGGCCCTGGAGTGTCACAAAGTTCCCTTGCTTCTGCAGTGTCACAATGGCCCTGTGCCACCATGAGGCCTTGCAATGTCACAATGGCTTTGTGGTTCCACAAAGCCCTGATGTGTCACCATGGCCCCTTGGCTCCATGCGCCCTCGCTGTGTCACAGTGGCTCCTCCGTGACACTCCAGGCTGCACAAGGTCACCATGGACCCTTGGTTCCTTGGGGCCCCCTCCTTGGTTCCACGAGGCACCACAGTGTAACCATGGCCCCTTGGTTCCAAGAGGTTCCATAGTGTCACCACGGAGGAGACAAGGACAAGGACAACGAGGAGGAGGACGAGGAGGAGGGGGAAGAGGAGGTGGATGAGGACGAGGAGAAGGAAGATGAAGAGAGGGAGGAGGAGGAAGAGGAGGAGGAGGAGGAGAAAGAGGAGGAGAAAGAGGATGAGGAGGACGGTGAGGACGAGGATGATGAGGACAAGGTGGAGGACAAGTAGGACGAGGAGGATGAGGAGGAGGAGGAGGAGCAGCAGCACGAGGAGGAGGACAAGAGGGAGGACAACGAGGAGGAGGACGAGGAGTAGAAGGAGGATGAGGATGAGGAGGAAGAGGCAGATGAGGACGAGTACGAGGATGAGGAGAAGGAAGAGGAGGATGAGGAGGAAGAGGACGAGGACGACAAGGACGAGGAGGAGGAGGTGGAGGTGGAGGTCGAGGATGAGGATGAGGACGAGGACGAGGAAGACAAGGAGGATGAGGAGGATGTTGGAATCCATAAAGTTAGAGAGTTTTTAGGAAATCGTTAAAAAAGTATAGGCCTCTGACTGAAGTTTTGTTAGCATTGCAAATGCAGCAGAAAAGTTTCCCAAGCAGTAGAGCATACGTGACAAATAACAATAAGCCTCTGTAGAATCAGCTTAAAGATAGCAACAAAGTTATTTAATGTATATCTTTAGAAGGTTAGCATGAATAGAGCTCTGTTCTTTGTCTCTTATGAACCAGTCTTTGTTTTAACTACCATTATGTATGTTTTATAAGATTAGATAGAATGCTTATCAATATGTGTTGTTTTATGTATGATTAGCTAAAATCTAAACTGAGACAGTTTATGTCATTCTGTAATACCCCACCTTCCCAAACATTCCCTGTAGATCAGCGAGCTGTTAACATCCTGTCTCCATTGTCTAACAATGTCTTGAAACTGATGTGCTGAAAATAAAAAAAAAGCTCTTCACTAGTCTAGTTTGTCCAGTGTTGTCCATATCTGGACATTCTGCCGCGACAAGTGAGTTCCTTTTTTAAAACATAAGTTCCTGACACAATTGGACATATATTTTCCCATATATTCCTAACCCCCACATTATTGGTGCCCCATGTGAGGAGCCCCGTTCGAGGACGTAGATTAGAAGAAAAAAGAAAAATCGTGGATATACCGGCCGCTGGAGACCCAAGTGTTAATCAGGAGGACGGTATCATCTCTCCCGCTGAAGCCAAGGAATTTGTGACTTTTCTCGGGAGAGGCTTGGGTAACGAGAAAACGAAAATGGGAACAAATTTATCAAAAGTTGGATGTTACAAGAGAATGTATCAAAAGACAATGTTACAAGAGAAAGATCGTTCTGAAATCTTCAAAACTGAACTTAAAAACATACTTATCTGGGTTAAAGCGAATACTCAAGATTTAAATTTACAGTCTGCTTTTACTTTTCATTTTTGGCATCAGATAAACTGGAGAATCTATAATTTAATCTCTCTCAAAAAAAGATGAAAGCTTAAGAGCACTTATACCGACTTCTAGAGCTCTGATGGAGTGTTTTGAACAGATACCAATAAGGTCAACTCTGACTCACAAAGCAAAGTTTCTAGCTCTGACTCTTTAAATCCAAGTAAAATAGAGTCTGCGTTGGAGAATGTAACAAATGTGGCTTCAGACTCTAGAAACAGTGCTTTGACTTCTGCTGAAAAAAATCTTTCTCCTCTCCCTCCGAGAAAAAATGAAACTTTTTCAGACATTTTGCATTGTTCTGGAAGTGTAAAAATATGTGAATCTTGTAAGGGGGAAGGGACAAAATGTGTAGAAAAGGGAAATGAAAAAGAGACTGTGCTTCCTAAAATTGTTTGTGCAGAGACACTGAAAACTGAATTAGATTCTACTATGCCTGAGGTGGGGGCTGAAAGAGTCGCTTCCACTCCGGAAATTTTGGTTCCGGGTTCAATTCAAACGTGTTGAATGCATGGAGATTCTGTGTTGAATGCATGGAGATTCTGGGAATTCCTTTTTAGTAAAGCAAAACCCTGGTTTTTTTGGTGTTTCCATAGATTCAGAGAAAGAAAAATTAGCTTTAATCCAAAGGGTAGAGTCCTTTGAAAGGATAGATAACTCTCAAAAATCCTCTGGAAAAACACAAGTTGAGTTTTTAAAATTTCATGACTCTATTCCTTGCATTTTAAAACAAAACCATGTAAGCTTAAATTCTGAGTTTGAAGATAGCAGCTCTCCAGCTGAGTTTTTCTTGGCAGGGAGACAATGTGAAACTTGTGGTAATCTTTCTAAAGTAACAAAATCAAGGTTAAAGGCCAATGTTAGCATTGTTCCTAAATCAGGAGAACACGCCTCTGTCCCACCCCTTTAGACAAGACTCCGGAGGAGGCGTGTTGTTTGTTAGAGCCCACCCCTGCCTTTCATGGCAAAGTTCCAAGGGGGGTGCATAGTTTAGAAGTCTCTGGCAAAAAACTAGACATTAGAAAAGTTCCCAGACGTGGCCAAAGTCCCAGACCTAGCCAAAGTCCCGGGCCTGGCAACATTCCCAGACAAGAGTACAGTGTCCCTGCCAAGAATTTAGATTTGGGCAGAGTGCCTGAAAGGTTTAGATTTAGTGATTTTTCAGAATCAGAAAAAGTGTTAGTTGGAAGTAACATACAAACTATCATTGATCAAAGTGACAATTTTGATTTTCCATTAAAGTTACCAGATTAGTCATACATTAATCAGAAACTAGAAAAATATTCGAATTTAAAGAAACAATATCTTGCTTTACCAGTAAATTATAGAAGAAATGATAGAAATCCCAAATATGAAAGACTCTCTCATCATGATATAAAAGAATTAGGACCAGCTTTGAAAGAAAGTGGATTTTCTTCTCCCTATTTTAATAGTGTGTTGAAAAATACTTTTAACTCTTATGATTTAGTTCCTGCTGATTGCAAGAATGTGGCCTCTCTGATCTTAACCAATTCACAGTACCTACTATGAGAATTGCAATAGAAAAAACTATTTAACAAGTTAGTTGAAGGATATGCAAATACTGATTATGCCAATCTAGATTTTACTCAATTAGCTGGTGATTCACCTTACAATAAGCCTAAAAATCAAACAGCGGAACTGCCTCAGCCTGTTTTAGCGGACATTAAAGATGCTGCTAAAAAAGCCTTGCTTTCACTTGAGCCTGCTGGCTCACATTTAAGTTCTTATCCACTGATCAAACAAGGTGAAACTGAATCTTATGGTTCTTTTTTAGATAGATTAACTCAAGCAGTCGAAAGACAATGCCCAGATGAACAAGCCCGCTCTTATATCATTCAAAATCTTGCTTATGTAAATGCTAATGATGAATGTAGAAAAATTATTTTAGCTTTGCCTGATCAGCCTCCAACAATTACACAGATGCTAACAGCTTGCAGTAGACTTATGAGTTCACAAAATGCTGCAAATTCACAAGTCAATGCTTTAGAAAAAACACTAGAACACAATTTGACACAACGAATAGATAAAATTGAAAAACTTTTAAAAAAACAAGAGAAACATTGAGAAAACTCTATTAATGCTGTACAATTAGACCCTAATAAAAAGCCTGTCTGCTTTGCTTGTAGTAAACTAGAGCACCTTAAAAAGGATTGTCTTAAAACAGCAAATCAAATTTCTATTTACCCTCGATGCCGAAAAAGAAAGCATCTTGCTAAATACTGTCACTCACTATTTGACATCAATAGCAACCCTCTGTCATTAAACTTCAAAAATAGCGCGTTCCACCGCGCTCAGACACAAATTGTGGTACCCACTAGCAATCAAGTCTCAGACCAAATAATGATTACACGTCAGCCATTTGTCTCTCAACCAACCCACCCTCAAATGATCCCAACTCAACAATTCCAAACACAAGAGTTAAATTGAGTTCCTCAAAACTAATTCATCTTTTAAATAATTTATGCTAGGTGAATATTCCCACTGAGCTAGTCATGTCACAAAAAGATTGTCATATGTAAGGATTCCAATCAAAGTGACTTTTTACCTGTCATAAGATGTGATTGTCATGATGTATGTGATCTGCTAATGTCTTGTTGTACAAGTTTTGTCCTCAGTTCACAGAATTTTCCAAGATTCAAAATTCTACTACTACATAGATGATTTGCTCATCTCAACTTCAACTCAGACAGAAATGCAGCAAACCTGTGCTAGTGTTGAGACTGAAATCCAAAAGGCTAGACTTAACATTTCTACAACTAAACTTCAAAGATGCAACAAAAATTCAAGGCTGAGACATCAACTCTTCAAAGAAGACCATCAACTCTTCAAAGAAGACAACCTCATCACTAGACTCTGACCATAGTTCGAGATTTTCAGCTTTTCCCTCAAACTTTTAATTTAATTTAATGAATAGAAAGTTCAATTTTAAAAGATTTTAGCAATGAAACTTTACATCGTTAGCTTTCATGTCTTTTTACAACTTTGCAATATATAACTAATCCATATTTTGTTTCTCACATTAAAGTATTCATGTTTCCGTAGACACGTTCTCTAGTGCAGTTTTTGCTTACCTTCACACAGGTAAAACCAGCAGTCATACCTGTCATCATTTCCTGCAAGCTTTTGCTTCATTGAGTGTACCCCAAAAAGTAAAAACTGACAACGGTCCCACATACATATCTCAAAAATTGACCACATTTTTAAATGAATAGAGTGTTCAGCACATTTTTAGTATTCCCCACTCTCCCACAAGCCAAACAATCATTGAAAAGACATATCAAACCCTAAAACGCATATTAGATCAACAGAGAGGGGCGAATGGAGATCACCCCACAGATGAGACTGAACAAGGCTCTGTATGTTTTTAATTTTCTAAACAGTTCAAGTACAGAACCTGATCCACCAATTTTTAGGCACTTTTCAAATAACACACAGGCAAAACTGAAAGAACATCCTCCTGTTCTAATTAGAAACCCTGACTCTGGACAGATAGAAGGTCCGTTTCAATTAATAACGTGGGGCAAAGAGTATGTTTCTGTCTCCACAGGTGCTAAAATTATGTGAGTTCCTGCCAAAAACGTCAAACCATATCGCATCTCAGAACCTATTGACAAGCCCAGAACTGAGGAAGCAAGTACGCAGACGTGAGCCGAATCGAAGGATCCCGGGTCTCGCCTGACGCTCCTTGTGCGTGACGTTCTTTGTGCATCGGTGGAACATATGAACTCTGATTTTGTGTCAATGTTATTTATGAGTATGCTAATTGAATGCTGAATGTTTGTTTAACAGAGTTAATTTTCAGCAAAAGTTTAAGTTGTTGCTTTTGTGTAGAAAGAATTCTGCCAAAACTTAGTTCATGAAAGACATGGGGCAAGTTCAAATGGTACACTTGTTTTGCTTGATTTTAGTTGTTTTTTGTCGTGCAGATTTGCCTGTAGAACAACCGAAAACGAATCTGGCCAAAGCTGCCAGATCAGATACTATATGTTTGTCTAATTCAGAACCAGAAAAGCCTTTCTCAACCTGTTCAGTTAGAGTACCAGTGAGAGAGTTGCCTTTGGTCAAAAAACAATCCAATAGTAAGCCAAGCAGAATTGACACTAGAAACAATCCCTCATTGAATTAGAATGTTTAGTCCAAGAAACTTCTCAGAGCAGCATCTGAACCTCAAGAATTGGAAATTCTTGGTTCTTTGACCA
The DNA here is from genome assembly GCF_028018845.1 of Melospiza georgiana. Classification (NCBI taxonomy): domain Eukaryota; kingdom Metazoa; phylum Chordata; class Aves; order Passeriformes; family Passerellidae; genus Melospiza; species Melospiza georgiana. The sequence continues at coordinate 4,146,305 of NC_080461.1, read as the reverse complement.
TAGATTTTTGTTTTACTTTCATGACTCGTGCCTGGCGAAAAAGTGATCCCCCAAAGTTCAGTGCTACTCCTCATTATTTTGCATATAAAAATTTGAGTTTTTAGTGTAATGTTTCAAATAGTTGAGATGTGTTTCCTGAGACAGATCAATATCCACAGCAATTGCCGAAAGGGTATTAGTTCATTTGCAGAGACAGAGCTTGGCAAGGCATTCCAGCTCACCTTGAAAGTAGCCCTTTTAGCATTAGTATGCTCACCATAATTGCCCCCACTGCCAAAGCAGTGATGAAAAAAAACCAAAAGAGAATGAGAACTGTCCCTCATTATGAAGAGAACTGTCAGAGTGATTTTATGCCTTAGAATGCCACCAGAAGAGTTTCAGCAGGTATAGTTTTACCCCAATTAGCTTCAGCAGTAGCATTGAGACAATTAAATCGAGTTAGATGCTAGATGAGCAAACAAGCTAATGTCACATCCTCTGCAATCAGTGATATGTTGACCGAGGCTGATAATACTAGACATGCTACTCTTCAAAATAGAGCAGCCATTAATTTTCTTTTACTAGCACAAAGGCATAGTTGTGAAAAATTTGAAAGATTGTATTGTATGAATTTGTCTAATCATTCTGAATCCATTCACAAAAGCATTCAAAAATTGAAAGATCTGACAGCCCAAATTAAAGAAGATAGAAATTCCTAGCTAGATTATTTGTTTCAAAAATAGAGCTTTGCACCTTAGCTAAAGCAACTTTGCAAGATATGTCTTTATGTATTAAGTGTTCTAATACTGATATTGATAGTGATATCTTGTATACTTTGTTGTGTTCAGCGAATGATGAACAAAACAGTCCGAGAAGTTTTTGTCATATAAGTAAGAGAGTTAAGAAATAGAAGTACTGAGAGTGTTCGAAGTCTCACGAAAGCACTAGATGAAGGTATAGACATGAATGAAAGTTTTGAATTAAGAACTTAGAATCGACCAGAGTTTTTCGAACAATGACTTGTGACTATTGCCAAATGTGATTCATATCTCTTTCAAAGATTGAGCCTTCACAGCATTAAGTTGCTGTGCTGTAATATAGCAATGCCTCAATTTAGTGCAGGTAAGTCTCCAACAGATAATAAGCAGAAATTTTACAATAGAGCTATGAAACACAAGTAGTAAGCAACAAGAAAATGAAAGCTTCTGAGTCAAACAGAGAGGGGGAATTGTTGGAATCCATAAAGTTAGAGAGTTTTTAGGAAATCGTTAAAAAAGTATAGGCTTCTGACTGAAGTTTTGTTAGCATTGCAAATACAGCAGAAAAGTTTCCCAAGCAGTAGAGCATACATAACAAATAACAATAAGCCTCTGTAGAATTAGCTTAAAGATAGCAACAAAGTTATTTAATTTATATCTTTAGAAGGTTAGCATGAATAGAGTTCTTTGTCTCTTATGAACCAGTCTTTGTTTTAACTACCATTACGTATGTTTTATAAGATTAGATAGAATGCTTATCAATATGTGTTGTTTTATGTATGATTAGCTAAAATCTAAACTGAGACAGTTTATGTCATTCTGTAATACCCCACCTTCCCAAACATTCCCTGTAGATCAGCGAGCTGTTAACATCCTGTCTCCATTGTCTAACAATGTCTTGAAACTGATGTGCTGAAAATAAAAAAAAAAAGCTCTTCACTAGTCTAGTTTGTCCAGTGTTGTCCATATCTGGACATTCTGCCGCGACAAGTGAGTTCCTTTTTTAAAACATAAGTTCCTGACACAATTGGACATATATTTTCCCATATATTCCTAACCCCCGCAGAAGAGGAAGAAGACGAGGAGGAGGAGCAGGAGGAGGAGGACGAGGAGTAGCAGGAGGAGGATGAGGAAGAGGACAAGGAGGAGGACACAAAGGTGGACAAAGAGGAGAGAAGGAAAAGGAGGATGAAGAGGAGGAAAAGGATGAGGACGAGGATGAGGAGAAGGAGGAGGAGGACAAGGAGCAGGACAAGGAAAATGAAGAGGAAGAGTAGGAGGAAAAGCAGGAGGAGGAGGAGGAGCACGAGTAGGACAAGGAGGTGAAGAACAAGGAAGAGGAGGATGAGGAGGAGGAGGACCAGAAGGAGGAGAAAGAGGTGGAGGATGAGGAGGATGAGGACAGGGATTAAAAGGAGGATGAGGAGGAGGAGGATGAGGGGGAGGAGGTGGAGAAGGAGAAGGAGGAGGATGAGGACAAGTAGGAGGACAAGGAGGAGGATGAGGAGGAGGAGGACAAGGATGCGGAGGAGGAGGAAAAGAAAGGAAGATGCGGAGGAGGAGGAGGATGAGGAGGAGGAGAAAGAGATGGAGGATGAGGATGAAAAGGAGGATGAGGAGAAGGAGGACGAGGTGGAGGAGGTGGAGAAGGAGGAGGAGGAGGAGGATGAGGACGAGTAGGAGGACAAGGAGGAGGACAAGGATGAGGACGAGGAGGAGAAGAAAGAGGTGGAGGTCAAGGAGGATGAGGACAAGGATGAAAAGGAGGAGGACGAGGACAAGGAGGAGGAGGATGAGGTCATGGACGAGGAGGATGAGGAGAAGGACGAGAAGGAGGAGGAGCAGGAGGAGGCAGATGAGGAGGAGGACCATGAGGACAAGTATGAGGACTAGGATGAGGAGAAGGAAAAGGATGAGGAGGAGGAGGAAAAGTATGAGGAGGAGGAGGAGGAAGAGTAGGAGAATGAGGATGAGGATGAGGAGGAGGATTATGAGGATGACGAGGATGAGGAGGAGGAGGGAAGAGGAGGACGAGGACAAGGAAGGGGAGGAGTAGGAGAGGAGGAGGAAGAACAAGAGGAGAAAGAAATGGAGGAGAAGGAGGACGAGGAGGAGGAGGATAAGGAGGACTAGGAGGAGGAGGAGCAGAAAGACGAGGAAGAGGAAGAGGACAAGGAGGAGGAGGAGGAAGAGGAGGACAATGATGATGTGGAGGAGGACAAGGAGAAGGAGGAGAAAGATGTGGAGGAGGAGGTAGAGGAGGATAAGGCAGACTAGGAAGAGATCAAGGACGAGGAGGAGGAAGAGGAGAGGAGGAGGAGAGGGACGAAGATGAGGAGCTAGAGGAGGACACGGACGAGGAGGAGGAGGAGGTGGACGTGGGGAGGAGGTTAAGGACGAGGAGAAGGAAGAGGAGCTAGAGGAGAAGGAGGAGGACAAGGATATTGACGTGGAGGAGGAGGATGATGACGAGGAAGGGGACAAAAAGGAGGAGGAGCAAGAGGAGGAAGAGAGGAAAGAGGACGAGGATGATGTCGAGCAGGAGGACGAGGAAGAGGAGGAGGAGGACATGTAGGAGGAAGATAAGGAGAACGAGGAGGGGAAGAATGATGGGGAGGAGGAGGAGGATGCAAGGAGGAGGAGGTCAAGGATGCAGATGAGGAGGAGGCAGTGGACGAGGAGGAGGATGAGGATGTGAACTAGCAGGAGGAGAACGAGGACAATGGTTAGGACAAGGATTAGGAGAAGGACCAGGAGTAGGAGAAAGTAGATGAGTAGTGGGACAACGAAGAGGAGCAGGAAGATTTGGCGATGAGGACGAGCATGAGGAGGATGAGGACAATGAGAAGGAGGAGGACAACAAGGAGGAGGTGAAGGATGAGGAGGAGGATGGGGAAGAAGAGGAGAAGGACAAGGAGGAGGACGAGGATGAGGAAGACGACGAGGACCATGAGGAGCACAAGGTTGACAAGGAGCAGGATGATGAAGAGGAGCAGGAGGATGAGGAGGAGGAGGACGATGATGGGGAGGATGAGGAGGAGGAGCAGGAGCAGGAGCAGGAGTGGGACAATTCCAGTGCTCGCAGCGCCCGCACGCCGAGCCTGCAGCACCCCCTGCCCCGGGAGCATCGCCCCCAGCCCCGAGCCGCAGGTGAGGGCGGAGGCCGAGCTCGCCCCGGCTCCAGCCAGGGGTCTCCGGGAGAATTTTTGGAGAGTGTTCGGAGCCGGCAGATCCCGGACTCAACCCCCGGATATCTCCGGGCTCCCTAAGAGGAGCTTGTTCGGGGGAGAGGAGCCGCGATCGCATCTCAGGAGGGTCCCGGGGGGTCCACGTGGGGATGGCCCGGTACCGACGGGGCGCGACATTGGTTTTGGGGATCCCCATGAGAGCCGGGGCTGTGGAACGGGGGACCCCCGGGGCGGGGAGAGGGGAAGGGGCGATACCGGAGCTGGGGGACCCCCGGCAGCCCGGAGATGAGGCGGGGACGGGACCCCCTGACCCTGACAGGGGTGTCCTGGGGTGACTTCATGATGCTCGTACCCCATCGGTCTGTTTAGCCCAGAAATGAGTTCTGCACCTTTAAGGCTGGTTCTGAGAGCGAAGGGGAGGAGGAAGAAACAGCAGTTTGTTTTCAGATACTGCATTCACTCCTCCACATTATGGCTCCTCGACTGTTGTGATGCCTTAAGGAGCTGAACAGAGGCCAGACAGAGCTAAGAGGAATAAAGTGAATTTTTACTAAAATGCCTTTATAGGCCCCACTCTGTCATTACCAGAGCCACAGCTGAATAGCTCCAAGATGGGAGCAAAAGAAGGCTTGGTCATGAGATCTCACATTTTTATAAGTTTTAGCCTATTTACATATAGAAGTTAACTGCCCAATTAATAGCTCCAAATTATGAAGTTTAATCCTCCTTTCTTGCTTGGCCACCCTCCTCTTTTCACGTTGTTTATGCTTTGAGCCTGAAGTTTGAAGAGATTGTCTTTGAGTCTCCAGCTAGAACAGGATTGTTTTGTCTTCAACACTCTGTGAAAAGATCCCAGTAACACTTAATATAAAGGTAAAAGCTGCACACCTAAACAAAACAGAAAACCTTAAATCCTAAGGTATCAGTTGTCTGCGGATGGACAGACAGCAGGGCAGAGCTCTCCTTTGCTTTCAGTTAGTTTTTAGATCTCTGAGGCAGAGAAGTTCCCTGGACTGTGATTTTTCTTTTTTCTTTGGAGCTGTTTAAACCTGCTCTGGACTGAACACCCAGAACACCACCGGCACCTCGCACCTGTGGCCCACCAGGCTGAGCCTGGGTCAGGCATTTCTAGTGCCAGAGGGACTGATAAGAGACTGATAAGAGACTGAGTGAGCCGAGCTACAGCCCAAAGAGGGACTTTCTGAGTTAATAATTTCTTTTGGAGTGGCAAGAGGTTTTATTGTTTAATATTGTCCATTTTTTTTTTGTGCTGGTGAATGCTTTACCTGTTAAATAAACAAGTTTTTTCCACTTTTCTCTAAGGAAATATTTTCCTCAACCAGCTAGGGAATCTGCTTTGAATCTTCTTTCTAGAGGAAACCCCTTTGGAGGTTTTTTCCAAAATTTGCCCTTACATAGGACAGGGTAGTGGAGAGAAGAAGGAACCCCAAGCGGCTGGACTGGGAGGAGGCTGGAGAGCGGGACTGTGGGACCCCAAAACCCCCCAGAATCTCTAAGTAGGACCCTCGAGTGGGGAGATGCCCAGGACCAATGGGATCCCCAGTGACCCTGAGATGGGGGACCACCAGCACCCCAGAGGGATGAGACTGGAAAGAGGGAACTCCTGGTGGCTTTGTTTTGTTTACTCTTGATTTTTGGAGGTTTTTATGGACATCAGGTGACTTCTGGAGATGGACTTGGGTGGGAGAAATCCCCAACCAAAGGCATTCAAAGCTTGTTTTTCCCCAAACCAGGATTTTCCCCAAACCATCACACAGTGACATCCCCCCTGTTCCACTCTGGGTGAGCTCAGTCCCAAACCTGACCTAATCCTGATCTCAATCTCGCTCCACGTTTAGACACACACAGTTCTGTATTTAATCCCATCCCATTCCCAGACTCATCTAGCCCCAGACCCAATCCCAACCGAAGCCCTAAAGCCAATCTCATATCTACCCTTAACCCCAATCCCAGCTCTAATCCAAGTCTCAGCCCCAACTCCAACCCAGCCCCAATTCCAGTCCCTTCCTAAATCCTCAGCCCTAAACCAAATCCCAGGTTCAGCCCTTCTGGGGCTTTGGGGGTGTCTCTGTCCCTCTGACCCTGAAGATGTTTGGGTGGGGTCACACCAGGGCTGAGAGGGATGGGGAGACCCCCCGAGAATCCCCCAGGGGAAGGGACAGAGAGCCCCAAGCATTCCCTGGGCTGAGAGGGACAGAGACTGCCCCGAGCAACCCCTGGCACAGGGGTGAGAGGATAGAGACCCCCCCAGGCATTCTCTGGGGTGAGAATGATGGAAACCCCCTGGGGAATGGCCTGGGGTGACAGGGACAGGGACAACCCCCCCAAGCCCCTCCCAAGCATCCCCCAGAGTCAGAGGCACAGAGACCCCTAAAGCACCTCCTGGGCACTGGAAAAAAAACAAACTTGGCAGAAATCAAACTTAACTGTGCATAAATCATTTTGATGAAGATTTGAATTTTCCACAAGTCACATGTGATGAAAACGCAAACAAATCCCAAATAATAATAAACCAACCACAGAAGTAATTTTGTGGCAATTCAAAGTTTCATTGGTTTCCGCACAGCTCCAGCTCAACTGCTGGCAGTTTCTAGTAAAAGAAAAGTGGAAATTCAGCCTAATACAGATTTTTAAAAGGAAGGAAAAGCTCTCTGTAGCTGTCACAAAGGTGACAGGGATGAAGAGAAAAATTATGCTCACATTTGACAAAAAACCCAAGCCTGGGAATTCAGGAGTTATTTGGGAATTTAGCTACTTCAGCTGGGCTTCCTGTGGGACTTTTAACAGACTTGTGTTACTCACCTTGGGATAAATCAACCTTGTCAGTCTCGCTGGTATTTTTCTTCCCTTTCCTCCAGTGATTTTGCCAAACTTTTCAAGCAAGGACACTAAAATATTTTCTTTACACTGGCCACCCACAACAGCCATTTTCCTCATCACTGCTCCCATAAGTTCCCCAGGAGGAAGGAGGGACTGTGTCCAAGTTTCCAAGAGTTCTTCCAGAAAGAACCACAACCTCCTCAGAGAAGGGAACCATGCTGTTGTCAAAGGCACTTGGAGTCAGAGAACAGTGCCCTGAACTCACTGTGCAAAAATAATGCTGCAATCTGGTTAAGAAAATTGTTAGAGAGATGCCTCTGCCTCAATTAATGTGCTAATGAAACCAAATCCAAAGTGGATTTTATTGAACACTAAATGTGAGGTAGAGAGAGAGATGGAAAGAAAGGGAAAAGGGGGGAGAGCAAGGGAGTGTCAGGGACAGAGACCTCCCCTGGGGCAGGGCCAAGTGTGACATTGTCCCCTGTGTGTGTGGCCTTTCCAGGGTGGGGGTTTTACACCTTAGCCAGTTTGGGTAAGGGGGGTGGTGTTCACCCCCTGAGCAGGGATTACCCCACTGTTTCAGGTTGCAATGCAAGATGTAACCAAATGCATGTTTTCAATCCCCATGTTCATCAACTGCTATAAGCAGGTGGGGCAGTGTTATTTATATCTTCCATGACTCAGCCCTTTTAACACCCTCCAGGTGAGATATCTTCTGCTAATTGGCCATTGAGTGTCCCTGCAGGACTGATAAAATCCCATTATCCCATTGTGGGATGCTCCGCCCAGGGGGAGGATCCAAGCATTCCTACCTGGATATAAGCTGATCCTTGCAACACCAGGAGCAGCTTGCCTACTGGATTCCCAGAGGACAAGAGCTCCATAACCACAACTGGACCTTCAGAGGAAGACCAGACCCTTCTACAGGATCACTTCTTGGACAGAATCACCTTCATCACTCTAACAGGACTGCAGCCACCATTTAATGGGGCTGCTGCCACCACCCTGACACACAGGGTTTCAGGTTATATCCTGACTCTGTCAGTTTAAGGCAGTGTTTCTGTATCATTGCCTTGATCTTCATTTGGTTATTTAATTGCAATTCTGGTTTAGATGTTCCCCAGGTTTGCCATCAAACCAGTACAAAACTCAGTGTGCTCATCCCTTGTTATTCTCCCAAAACAGGATTTCCTATCCCCAAACCATTGCCAGATGGAAAAGGAGGCTGTGAGGAGCAAGAAGGATCCCCAGGACACCCGGGCAGGTGAGAAGGAAGTCAGTGCCCCTTTTCCCTCTCTCCTGCTCCATCTCCCAGCCCAACATGGCCCTCAGCTGCAGGACAACCCTGCTGCCAACCCCATCCTGCTGGGGATGCACTGGAACTATCTCCTTCCCCTTCCCTCTGGCACGGAGGCAAATCCCATCCTCTCCTTGTCTTTCCTCCTCCAGACAAGAAGCTGAGGATTGGGACCAGAGAGGACAAATCCCCACAGCAGAACCTCGTGAAAGAGGCTGTTATGAGTGACTCCAGGGCACAGGAATCCAACGGGGAGGAAACTCCCCAGAGATTGCACAGGAAGAGGGGCTCCAAACCCAGCCCAGGGTGCTCTGAGGAGGAAAGACTCAGCCTGAGCCAGGAAGGTGGACAGAGCTTCAGCCAGAGCTCAGAGCTGGTGGTCCATGAGCAGCTTCATGATGGGGAGAAGCGCTACAAGCGCTTGGAGTGTGGGAAGAGCTTCAAGCAGAGCAACCACCTGATCTGCCACCAGATGATCCACACCAGGGAATGGCATTACATGTGTGAGGAATGTGGGAAAGGGTTCAGCTGCAGCTCCCACCTCATCACCCACCAATGCATCACCACTGGGGAGAGGCCCCACGAGTGTCCCCAGTGTCAGAAGAGGTTTTGGACCAGCTCCAGTCTCCTCCAGAACCAGCAGATTCACAGAGAGGAGAGGCCTTTCCACTGCCCTGAGTGTGGGAAGGACTTCAAGAACAACTCCCACCTCATCAGGCACCGGCGCACCCACACTGAGGAGAGGCCCTACAAGTGCCCAACCTGTGGGAAGAGGTTTCAGAGCAGCTCCAGTCTCCTCCAGCACCAGCGGATTCACAGAGAGAAGAGGCCCTTCCGCTGCCCTGAGTGTGGGAAGGGCTTCAAGCAAAACTCCCACCTCATCACCCACCAACGCATCCACACTGGGGAGGGGCCCTACAAGTGTCCTCAGTGTGGGAAGAGCTTCACCCAGAGCTCAAACATGACAAAACACCAACGGAGGCACCACTAAGGGAAGCCCTGCAAGTGCCCCAGCTGCAGGACGAGCTTTGTGAACTGCTCCAGCTTCATCCCCAATGGAGGTCTAACGTTGGGAAGAGCGGTGGTGATCCATGTTTGCTATGATCCATGCTGGGAAGACAACTGCCCCAATACCTTCCCCTGTCAATGACATGTTGTAGAACTGACGAACATGAGGGTCTGGCCATGGCCCTGTCATTGCATTCACTCTCACCTCAGGTCATTGCCAGGGGCAGGAAAGGGACTCTCTCTCTCCCTGAGAAGAAGGGTGTCCTTTCTAGGCAGGGGAAATATGTTGCTGGGAAGAGCCAGGCAGTTGTGTTTTAGTTTTCCCTGTAAACAGTTTTATTTATACACTCTGTTATCAATATTGTTTCTGTTCCATTTGTTCCTTATCTCGTTGCTGGTCCCAATAAATTGTTCTTATCCCAGCCTGGGATCTTTGCCTTTTGTGCTTTCCAGAGGAGGCGGGAGGGCAGCGAGGGCAGCACAGTTTTAGCGAGAGCAGGAAATGGGGAATCCCATTCCTGAATGCTGGCCCATGGAAACCGAGCATCCCAGCTGGTGCCAGCCCTGGTGGCCATGGCAACAGCCTTGGGAGCGGGTCCCTGGCTGGGGCTGTGGGAACCTCTTCCCCCTGGTGCCCAGGGACAGGAGTGGAGGGAACGGCTGCAGCTGAGTTGGGGCAGGCTCAGGTTGGATGTCAGGAAAAGGTTTTTGCCCAGAGGCTGGTGGGGCCCTGCCCAGGCTCCCCAGGGAAGGGTCCCAGCTCCAGGGCTCTCAGAGCTGCAGCAGCGTTTGGACAGCGCTGCCAGGCCCAGGCTGGCATTGTTGGGGTGTCCTGGGCAGGGCCAGCAGTTGGACTGGAGGATCCTGATGGGTCCCTCCCAGCTCAGCCAATTCTGTGGTTCTGGGATCCCATGAGCCTGGGGATGGGGCTGCCAATGGTTGCCATGGCAACGGGCTGTGGCTGCAGGCCTGAGCTGGTGTCCATGGCAACCACCCGTGGCATGGGGTATCCATGGAGCTTCCATGGAAACTGACCATAGCAACAGGGGGTTTGTGATGGTTGCCATGGAAACTGACCATAGCAACAGGGGCCTGGTGATGGTTGCCTGCTAAGGATCAGATTTTTCACAGGCCCTCAGAGGGATTCCATGGGGACTTTCCAGGAGTCTCCAGGCTGTTCCAGAGCTGGAATGTCACAGGCACGGACAGGGGCTCCATGGAGACCTCCCTGGGCTTTCTGAGGATGGTAAAGAGCCCTGTGGTCAGAGGCAGTCTCAGTCATTCCATGGTGACATCCCAGAGGACCTTGTGCTGCAAAGGCACCGATCTGTCACAGGAATTCATGGGGGCTCATCGGTGACATCCCAGGAGTCCCCAGGCTGCCAAAGAGCCAGGATGTCCCAGACACTCACAGGGGTTCCTGTCATGGGCACAGTGGGAGCTTCAGGCAAAAGCTTTATTTCTTTATTGGAGAAACTCCTCCTGATACATGAGGTGCAGATATTACACGAAACAGCCACCATGGATCCTCAAACTTGTGCAGGGCCCCTAGACTTCTAAAATTCCTTCTAAGAGAGGAGACTGGGAGTTGCTGGATCCAATCCCAGCCCCAGTCTTTGTCAAAGGTTTAAATGATTGGACATTGGAATTGAAAATAAACGCTATTTGTCCCACAGGATTAATCACAGAATACCCGACAAATTTCTATAAATACAGCTCTGATTTTTTCTGATCATGATTAGACAGAATGGTTCATTTACACCACAGAGTAAATGAAAAAATGAGTTATTGCTGCAGTCTTAGGTGGTCTGGATACAATCTTCCCCGAGAGTGTCTTGTGCCAATGGGTAGGAACCATGAGAGTACCAGCACACAGACACAAACACAGACACACACACAGACACAAACACAGACACACACACAGACACACAGATACATAGACACACACACACACACACACACACACGCACATACACACACACAGAAACACTGAAAGTGTCCAGAGGCCAAAGAGAAAGGATTCTCCAGGGTATAAATGGAGGGAAAGAGGGTGCAATGGAGAGCACCAGGGATCCAATGGTCTGAGGGCTCAGGGGTGGTACACTGGTAAGGGACCAGTAGGGAATGCCAGGGTAGATGGACAGGGTTACACACCAATGGGAAGGGAGAACTCACCAGAACATGAACATATAAGTGTAAAAGGGGTAGAGAAGGCCAATGGAGAGGACAGAACTGGGACAAATTACATAGTGCTGCAGAACACCATGGGGAAGTCTCTTTTCTCACCCTAAGCTGTGAGGAATGCCCAGAGCCTGTGGTGTGTCTTTCCAGGGCATTGCTACTGCTTTTTCCCTGGTAGGCTCAGAGGTTTGCACAGTTGTGCAGTGTCATAATGATCTCCTTGGTTCTGCAGCCCTGCTGTGGCTGCTGTGTAACAATGGACCTCTGATACCATGAGGCTCCATAGTGTCACCAGGGTCCCTTTGGTTCCACAAGGCCCTGCTGGGACATGATGGACCCTTGGTTCCATGAGATGCCTGGCTTCCCAAAGCCCCTCACAGACCCCTATGGCCTCTCAGAGTTCCCCATGGCCCACCATGGCCTCTCAAGGCCCTTCATGGTGCTTCATGACTGATGGCCCCTCAAAGCCCCTCATGGCCCCTCACAGCCCCTCTCAGCCTCAGGCCAGGGGCTCCACCCAAGGCAGTAGAACAGGTTGGGCCCTACTTGTTCTGCTTTCATTTCAGTCCCTTCACAGCCACGAGTGCAGAAAGGCTGAAATGGAGCCTTTCCCCAGCGTTTCCCTCGGGGTTAAGTGTGGACTGAAGCTCTGTGCTGGCTCTGGCCCCAGCGCCACCATCCCTGCAGCCGCCAGGCCTTTGCTGTCCCCCCATGTCCGTTCCCTGTCCCCGAGTCCCGCCCGGCTCTGGCAGCAGCAGCAGCCGCAGCGCAGGGGGCGCCGGCCCGGCCCAGCCGGGGCTCCCGGCCAGGAGCAGCAGCAGCGCCGGCCCCTTCCCGCCTGCTCCTGCCTCGGCTCCCAAGGGCTTTTTCCAGCTCAGTTCTGGAGCAGAGCAACCAGCACCCACACACAGCCCTGACTGCTCAGGGCCCGCCTGTGCTGCCCTGAGCCAGCCCTCAGAAGAAGAAAGCATCGAGTTCCAGAGCTGTTTACAGCACAGTTTTACTCACCCTGAAGTGACAGGAGGAGGCTGCTGGTGCCTTTGCCTTGGGAATTGCAGATCATGGCTGCTCTTGGCCCTCTTCTGCTTGCCACCTGAATTTTATCCGTAAAAATGCAAGTGCCTCTTTCAGTTGGTGCTACCCACGGTGCTTTTGTGATAGTGAAGTCAGTATTTTTGTCACAGGCATAAAGATCAGCAGATACTGGAATGCTCACCAGCCCCTGAACACTAAGATGAGAGGAATTATAGCCACGCAGGCCACATTTGCAGTGCTCAAACACAGCCCTGTTGCTGGCGTTGTTGAAATAGAATAAGCTGACCGAGGCTGTCACAGAATTTGCCTCCGCAATGTGGAATTAAATAAAAAAATCCACCAGAAGAAACAGAAACCAGAACTTCTCAACTCGCTTCATTGCTCCTTCCCAGCAGCAGGAAACGCAGATGCCCAGAGGTGTTTTGCACTGCTGCTGCCCCCAGTTTGAGCCCAGGCTCTGCCCAGTCCCAGCAGGAACCTGAGCCCAGGCCAGGCAGCTCAGCGCACACGGGGCCAGGCCCAGAGCCCCGGGCACGGCCGCCCATTGCGGGGCAGCGGTGCAGACGGAATGTCCTGCAGCCCAAACCTCCTGCTCCTGCCACACAGCGCCAGCCTTCTCCCCCTCCTCCTCCTCTCCCAGCACGGCACAAATTCTAGCTCGGAGGCGGCTTCCCCAGAGAGGGCTCTGCCTCCTGTTCCAGCCTGAGTGTCCCTGCAGAGGAACAGGGCATCTTTCAGGCACTTCCACAAGCTCAGGCTTTTCACTTCATAGGGAATCTGGAATGCAAATGGCCTTGCTAAGAAAGCCAAAAGATGAGGGAATGGATTAGTAATTATTAGAAAAATTCACCCTTCTTCTAGGCAAGGTTCACCAAGTCATTCCCTGCATTTCTCCTTTTCAGATTCTTTCAGTCAGCTACTCTAGGAGGTCCAGCTTGTTCTGGTGCTTATCATGAACTGATTGTGCTCTTGATTTGTGCACCAAGCACGAGATGTGGAATCATCCACACTGAATTCAGAAACAAACTTCCTCTCTCAGAGCATTTTCACATTCTAGATAATTTTCAAGATGTCCAGTGACAGGTTGGAATGATTATCACACAACCCTCCACTTGTGGCTGCAGGCTCTGGAGATTCTTTCACTGCCTTCAGCCAGGCTTGTATTCCCTAACAAGTCCTGGTACCACCTCCTGATTTCTTAGCCTGGAACAGTCACAATGAAAACCTCACCAATGGCACAACTCCCCAGTCCACCAGGAAAGAAAGGACAAGCTGTCAAATTCTCCAAACCTTTGTCCTGCTTTGCTGCAAGAGTCCTGCTGCATGCAAATTGTGGAAAGCCAAGAGAAGCTGCAGTTGGTGGCACAACTTGTGACAGGAGCTCGACCTCATTCTCCAGGAAATGTTTTTGAAAAGAGCAGACAGGATTACAGAGAAGATTTCTGGAAAACTGAACTAGCTTTCCAGAAGTAAAATGAAAATGGAAAGAAATCATCTGAAATGTTTTCCTCAGTTTATTTCTACGCTCCCCTTTTCCATCTTGCATAACTTCTCCATGCCATGAGTTCTAAATGGATCTCACCTGTAAGATCAATGACTTAGCGAGTTTTAGACATACTAAAATACCATGACCTGCACAGTTTGCCTTCCCCTGTTTTGGTTGGAAAGCAACGCTGGAGCCATCAGTGCAGTGCTTGGGTCGGGCACGAATCCTGCAGGCAGGGAATGTGACCCGGCAGTGTGTGACCCTCAGCAGGGACAATGCTCAGCAACCCTGCAGGCAGGGAATGTGCCCCGGCAGTGTGTGACCCTCAGCAGGGACAATGCTCAGCAACCCTGCAGGCAGGGAATGTGCCCCGGCAGTGTGTGACCCTCAGCAGGGACAATGCTCAGCAATCCTGCAGGCAGGGAATGTGCCCCGGCAGTGTGTGACCCTCAGCAGGGACAATGCTCAGCAATCCTGCAGGCAGGGAATGTGCCCCAGCAGTGTGTGACCCTCAGCAGGGACAATGCTCAGCAGCGTTGCTGTGCTCGGTCTCCATGGAACCATGCCAGGAGCAGCTGCTGAGCTGAGAAGCCATTGCAGCCCCTACCCTGCTTCAGAGCCCCTTGGCAGGGTGGGTTCCTGCCCTGGCTCTGTGTGCCAGGAGCCGGCAGTGCTGGGTGAGGGGAGCCCAGGGAGGGCACAGAAACGCTGGGTGAGAAATGCTGGGGCACAGCGAGATGGGCGAGTGCAGCTGGCCAGGGCAGAGGAGCAGCACGCACAGGGGGCACAGCCTACAGGACAGATGGCCAAGGGGAGAAAACAACAAACTTCTCAGGAGGGTGGAGAACAAACTTTTAGTTGCAAACTTCAGAGAATGACGTACTTGGGAAATCTGAAACAACGTGTAATTAAAGTATATCACTTCATTCAGCTAAGAAAATTGAGCAAACTCTAACCTGTCCAACTTCAAGTTATCCAGATTTTGAGCAGAGGAAGTCAGGAGAAGAGAGAGAGGGAGAGAGAGATCCACAGTCAGTCTTGGATCTCCGCTGCTGTGAGCTCCGGGGCCATGGGATGTGTCAGTGTCACACCGATGTCACAGCCTGACCTGCTCTGGTCCCTCTCTCAAGTGGGGTTTTCAGGGTGCCAGGGGCTTGGCAGCCACTTTGGGGCTGCACCAGAGGCTGCAGTGGCTGGGGTGGGGCAGTGACCACCCCACCTATGCAGAACTCTCCCTGCCCCCAAACACACACTGGAGATGTCTGGGGTCATTCAGCATTTCTCTGCTTTCCAGCACTGAGGCAATGGACTCTGGCTACAGCTCTGAGCTCGTGCCCAAGGCAACCACCCCTGGCAATGGGGCTCCATGGAGCTGCTCTCAGGAAACCCCCAAGAGCTGGGGAGTACCCCAAAACTGCCTCAGAAATGTGAGATACCTCCAAAACTCTTCAGTAACGTGGAGCATTCAAAAACTCACTCAGTAAAGGGCTTCCCCTCCCTTCATTGTCCCCAAACTTTGGCTGCCTCATTCCAGACCCCAACCCACCTCCCCAGTCCGAACCACAACACATTCCACCACTCCTGGACATCAAGACCCCCTTCCCAAGCTATATTTTGCTCATTTCACACCTCCCTAACCACATCCCACCTATCCTGCATCACCCAGTGCCCATCTCACCCCTCCTGATTTGAAGCCCACTTTGCTCAATCCCCTTCCAACCCATTGCACACCAAGGGTCTGTGGAATCAAGGAATTTTGGGGTGGGATTGAGTAGTTTTCAGTGGCATTGAGCAGTTTTGAGCTGACAGATCAATCCCTCTCATCTTTTGGAGTGCCAAGAAATAAAGACAACTAAACCAAATACCCACAAAACTCCCCCATATCCTCCCAGATATCTCCCAGAATCCAAGATTCCCCTAAAACTCAAGTAAAATGTGAGGCTTTAGATGCCTTTGATGAATTTGTTGATTTTTACCCCGATTTTCTGTGTTTTGAAGGGAGAGAGATAAATCAACAGATGATGAGAGGCAAAAAAAAAGGAACACAAACCACTTCCGACTGTGTATCAAAGGGAATGTGAGTCACCAGGGCTCCGACCAATGTTGCTCCTCTGATGGGGATGGTGAGACAGAGTAAAGATCCATTCTGAATTAGGTGAAGTGTCTAAGAAAGGTGAAAAGTCTGTGAGGCCAAAGCTGAAGGAAAAACTCGCATGCCGAGACAGCAAGGAGACAGAGAAAGAAAAACAGAAAAGACCACAAGGTCGATTTGCCCCCGACTTAGAAATTCCTTTGATAAAGAAGAACTGGTGCTAAATGTCACGCGGAATGAATATGTATGAACTTATTGTGAAACTGTATGCATATGCATTTGGAAGGGGGATAAAAGAAGACCTGAGGTCTTCAGAGGCACGCATGCCTTGTTGGGGGACTTGCGTCCGGCGCGCGTCGTAAATAAACATACCAGGCTTTACAACTTTTATAAAGTTGTGAGGTTTCTTCTTTTCTCTGCAAAACATTATGGCGAGCCAGCCAGGGACTTCTCTGTCTCCGCAGGGGCAGGGGGGATAGACGGACCTCCAAGGCGCGCTCTAGGATTTTTTCCTGGTGGGGCTCCGCTCGTCTCAACTTGCCACCTGCGAGGACAGACAAGGACCTGCTGGCCTGCGGAGGAAGATACGGTATGTACGGAGGGGCCCCCGGGGGAGGGAAAGGAGAGGAAGGGAGTAAACCACCCAGAGACGTCTGGGTTCAGCTGATAGAGCAGCTGTATTAGAGATGGGGTTCATCGTTCTGATAGAGCAGACCGCTAGTGGCTCTGGGGGTGAGCCGGGTGAACCCATGTATGTGTGTTGGGAGTTCATAGTTCTGATAGAGCAGAACCGCTAGAGGCTCTAGGGGTGAGCCGGGTGAACCCGTGTATGTGTGTTGGGGGTTCATAGATCTGATAGAGCAGAACTGTTGAGCCCGTGTGTGCTTTGTTTGTGTGTATGTGATGTCCGGACACTGTGTTGCTGTATGGTTAATGTGTGCATTGTGTGGTCGGTGCACTGTGTTTCTAATCGTGCAAGTGTATAAGTGTATGGTGTATAAAAGAGAATACATCTACAGTGCGGGGGAGTCAGTACTACCCGTGTTTGAAGCAGCCGAGTGAGGCCTGAGGCACCGGCTGCAGCAGGCTGCGGGGGCAAAGACAAAAGTGCCCCGCAGAGAAGCGAGTAGAAGAATGTCAGTGATGGTATTTATCGTGTTTAAATGTAGTGATTTGTGTAGATCTAGTACCCGTGAGTATGAGTATGAGCTCAGAGAGTTCCTTTGCCTTAGATGTTTAATTTTGATTGTTTCCAAGAAAATTGATGTGAGTAAATGCTGAATTATAGTATGATATGTTGTGTTGAGAAAAGCGAGCACTTTGAGAGATATGCCCTTTCCCAGTAGTTTTGTGTAGTGATTTTCTTCCGCTGCATTGTAGTAATTTGATTCTCAGATTGTATAGTAGTGTTTGTAGAGATTTTAAGATTTTGTTGCAACAAGAGTAGCATTTTACATAGGAGAACTATAGTACGGTAATTTATGCTTAATTACAATAGAGTTAAAAGAATTCCAAGAATTCCCCCCCTCACAGCAATTCAAGCCTTGGCTCTAGTGAATTTGAGATAAAGGGGGGGTGCGGGTGCAAGTGTTTGTGTCTGTGGGCATATCAGAGTTTCAGCTGTGACTAGCACAGCCTTTTTGCAAAGCAGTAAAACAAGTGTAAGTAGACACAGTGCTTAATTAGATTGTGCAAGAAGAGAACTAGAAAAGACTAATATTTTGTTTGATCAGAATATAGTGTCTATATCACGTTTTTGATTAGCATGCTGTGTGAGGTGACAGTGGCTATCCCCTGAGCACAGAGACAGCTCTGGCTGCCCCGTCTCCCCAGGGAACGCGGGAATGGCCGGTGAGCAAAAGCTGGATGTGCAGTTATTATTGCAGTGCAGTGTTTATGAGAAACACTAGTTTTGCTGTTCTAATAGGTGTTAATGCACATGTAAATTAGAAGTTTCTAGTCAAGCAGATTCAGAACCTAAAGTCTTAGAACTTGTGTGTAGGAACCACATCTGATACCTGCCACCTGGAGCTGTGTGTATAAGAAGAAAGTTGAGAAACTACTGTAAAAGTCTGTAAAAAAGTTTGAGTAGAAGCGAGATAGAGCAAAGAGAAATAAATAATGAGAACTGACCAGAGCAAAGAAGTTCCTAAATTAGCCCCTTTTAAGAAGGGCTCACTGAGAGAAGGCTGCCAGTAAGAGCAGCTCAGAAAATAAAAAGATTTATAATACTTCATTGCTGTTAGTACTGTTTTAAAATAAGAAAATAAATGAGATAGAGTTTTGTATGCTGAAATGTCTTTGTGTTTTAAGAAATCACCCAGATTTCTTGAAAAAAGAAAATAAGGCAAAGAGAAAGCAAATCAAACATGTTGTTCAGCATGTAGCATAAGATAGCAACGTATGAAATCAGGCAAAGATTATCATGCTGAAATGCAAAGCAATCACAGTTCACAAAATGAGTACATATGATTTGCTAAAGGCTCCTCCCAAAGTAAAAGAAGAGTAAAGATGACTTCCCCAAAAGAGAAGAATTTTTGTTGACACAAAGGCCATATATTCAGTTTAAAAAAAAACTTTAGTACCTGTGGAGAATGTTTACGTTGCAGTGTGAAGAACAACTGAACAACTGGCCAGTCTGAGAAGGCATCCTTGTACAAACCTTTAAAGTAATATGTGTACTATGTGTACCTAAAAGCTTTTGTACAATTCGCTCAATTTGCTAAACATTCTCAAATGAGAAGGGTTACTCTGGAGGCAAATGATATAAAGATGGTAGGCTTAACATTAACAGACACTGAAATTAAGAAAGACATTAGTAAAGAGATATTTGAATAAGTAAACAAGTGTTTTCAAGAGTATGGGCCTCTGCTGTACCAAAGAGAGTGAAAGATGCTCCCCCATGAGCATCAAGTTTAAAGAAAGAACACAACTAGTGAGAACTGAGTAGTACTCCCAAAAAAAAAAAAAAACAAAAAAAAGAAGGAATCAGCCCAATAACTGATAGTACTAGATTAAAAGCTGTCAATAAGATAACACAGAATTTATACCCTGTAGAAGCAAATCCATATACCTTACTGACTTGTTTAACACCTGAGCTAACCTGGTTCACTGTTTTAGGCCTAAGAGATGCCTTCTTTTGCCTCCCTATCCACGAAGCCAGCCAAGAAATTTTTGCATTCAAACTCAAGCTCACATAGTCCATGTGCCTGAAAGCTTCAAGATTCCCCACTCCGATTAGAGAACAGCTTGCAAAGACCCAGAGTCCCAAGAAGAAAAGAAGCTGTTGCAGTACGTAGATGATCTTCTAGTAGCCACTCAAATGAAAGAAGCGAGAGAAACCTGAGCAGTTCAGCTACCTGAAAAAGCATATTAAAGCACACTAGAGAGTGAGCTTAAAATTAGAAGAAAGAAATGAGCTAGCAGATAGAGAAGCAAAGAAAGCAGCAAAGAGTGAAGTACAGATTTTCCTCGAAGGTAAGCCATAATACAATAATACTAACCAAAACAGACGTACAACTGCAAGGGGTGGGCTACCATTGAAAGAGAGCTAGTAATCCCTTCCCATTTTCGTGGTTACTAGTGAAGGAAGGGCACTAGAAAACACACTAGGGCCTAACTACTTAAAAGTCTTCTATAGAGTGTGGCTCCTTTCTCAAAATGACCAAAGCTGCGAGTGATACAGAGTGCATTACACAAATCTGATTGAAACAATCGTTGTGTCATTGTCAAGAATTTATATGCCACTATCACTCAGGTAAGCCGACAATGTGATCCTTGCCTCCAGACTAACCCCAAAATACGCCCCCGGCCAAAACTCAGTCAGACTGGGAGAAGCCATGAGCCTGTACAGCAGTGGCAAATTAACTTTTCAGAACTCCCAAAGAAAGGAGAGTATCAGTATTTACTAGTATTGATAGATACATTTTCAGGGTGGCCAGAAACGTTCCCCACCAGAACTGTCAAAGCTCAAGAAGTGACCAGATTATTTTTATAAGGAATAATACCACGCTTCAAAGTTCCAGCCATGATATCCTCAGATAAAGAATCACATTTCATTTCCAAAATAGTGCAACAGATTAGTAGCCATCTAGGCACAGATTAAAAACTTCACACCCCATACCACCCCCAATCAAGCAACCAGATGGAGAGAATGAATCATTTGATTAAGCAGCAAATCATAAAACTGAAGCAAGAAGTTAATCTACCCTAGCCCAAGCTCTTCCACTAGCACTATTGCCAATTCAAACTAAACCTTGAGCTAAAGGAATGCTGAGTCCTTTTGGAATGCCTTATAGAAGACCATATAAAATACAAAGAGAATGTCCAGAATGTCCACCTACATGGTGGCATTAAGCAAACAGCTCAGAGTAATTGAGAAACATGTGTCTAGAACTCAGAGCAAGGAGTTAGATAGCCTAGAGATGATGTATATGTTAAGTCTCTTACAGAGAAAACTTCGGAACCACAGTGAGACAGACCACTGCGAGTACTTCTCACCACCTTCACTGCAATCAAAATCAAGGAGCAGAATGCCTGGATCCATCACACTCAAGTGAAGAAGGCCCAGAAACCCCTTAAAGAGTGACACCAAGAAACAATGAACTGAGATTAAAACTTACTCAGACAAAATGAGTATATTGCAGTCGAGAGTAGCTCATATTTTAGTTTGTAGAATTGTATTGTGTGTAATCATAACTGAAGTTTCAGAACTTAAGAGTACCTCTGTTCAAAGTAATGCTAAATGGCCTTAGTCCCTGGCATTTAATCAGTATACTAGATCCATAAGAAAACCTTCTAAGATAAAAGATTTAAACATATCTACTGTAGTAATCCATGAGAATCAAGTATGTGAAGAGCAAGAATAGCAAGAACAAGAACTGTAGACTGTTCAAAGAATCAGAAGAGAAAAAATCAAAGTAAAGTGCCAGGTCATCAATAAAGTAGCTTATGAGAGACCAGATGTAATTAGTGTCTGAACCTCCCTTGGTGTATATGAACACCAAGAAGTCTGTGATAACCTAAGTGAATCAGACTGTTAGTGTAATTTCACCTTGATACAGCCTGTAGAAGTGACCTGCCTTTGAGCTCGTGTTGCTATCAGACTTTCATTTGAATTCAAAGTGGACACTGCACTTTTTACTGCAGCAGGGCCTTATACACCCCATATTAGTTCAGACTCTACCCAAAGTTGAACCTAACATAGTAAAGAATGTGACTGAAGAACAACTATTATTCAATCCAGAATGGTCTCTCAAATGTGTGGAGTTGATAATGCAAATTAACATCTCAAAAATCCAACCAGCCTGCTCCTCCTTCCTAAAAATATCCGTCGAGAGCTGGACAACATGGTTACAAAAACAGGCATATCTCAGGAGCAGAACAAGAAAGTAAGGAGCCAGCTTTCCTGGTGCCTAAAGCCAGGAACACCAAGAAATCAGTTGCCTTATGTCATTTTCCAAGCTGGTTGGCTGAACACCCAGGCAATGGCTGGTAAAGGGTGCTGAACTGCAGGTGGTGAATTAACCCAGGCAAGGAAGGTGATTTTCTTTATTTATAGCCATCCCTTTTCCTACTGAGATTTGGACCAGTGATTGTCCCAGTCTGAGGCAGTTGGATTCTGCTTAAAAGAGGTAGAGAGAGACCCCCACTCAGAGCTCAGCAGCAGGCTGTAGGATTTTGAGCATCACTTTTGTGCTTAGTGTTTCAAGTAGCAGAAACCTGATCCCAGTTTCTTCTGAGGCACTGCAATGAATTTAGGCTCTTCTCTCAGATTTCCCCTTCATTATTTACTTGAGGCTTGGACCTGCCCTGAACACAGTCCACAGCTTGATCTTAGCTAGGGGCAAGGTGGGTGAAGTTTTGTAGACCAGGAGAGACATTCCTGCTTGCCACACATCTGGGAAATCAGGTGCTTTGGAGGGGGAAGGAGATTCCCTGAGGTCTCTACATTTCAGAACAAACATCTGCCTCAAATATGACCTAAACCTCTGTCAGATACACTTGTGAAGTGTGTCTGAATTTGCAGTGTGAGCCCCTCTGGCAGGGAGGGATGGTCATGGACAGAAAGCAGTTCCTGTTCCCCATAACAAACATCTAACTGGCATATTAGGGACAAGATTAGGAGTTTTAAATGGAATTGATTCAGAAATACTGGTGAATAAACTGGCCACTGCAGCAGGTAGCCTAACAAAATTGAAGCAGCCTTTATAGTAATCTCTATTGGCATTAGGAACTAGCCAGTGACAGATTTCAAAAGTACTGCCAAAGTAAGGAAGTATGAAAAGGCCGGGGACCAAGACCACAAGTTGATAGTAGAAGAATTTAGTATAGTTCAAGATAATGTGTCTTTAGCTTTCAGTTGTATACAAGCACAGTATGGATACAAGCAACAGCATCTCTGATCATATGGGAAAGGGGTGAAGGTAATTTTCCAGCTGAATTTCAAGAAATTGTGGGGGATAATGCAATTGATATTGAAAGGAAGTTTCAAACCTGGCGGACTATGGTGAATTTCACCTATGATCCTGTTTCTAATGTGGCAACTGCCTTTGTGCTTACCATACATAATGCCACTGTTTATGTTATCCGTTCCATCATTGCCCAAGGATTAAACCATGAAAAAACAATACTCTATCCTTCAGAACATAGAGTGTGGGCACGAAAGATGAATGGGAAGCGGCAGACAGTAAACTTAGAATCCTGCATTACTAGAGAACAGATGGGATTCATTTGTGAAAGCAATACTATTAATGCTCAGGATGTGTGTTTGGACACTGAACAGAGTATTTGTCACTTTGAAATTCATCCAGTCTCTGACCAGAAAACTGTGCTCGTATATACTGGAAAAGGGTGTATGCTTGAGAACTGCTTGTGCTGCTGTACAAATTGATAGCAATGATGTTATTCTGTCTAGTAGAAACCATTCTAATTTCTGTATTTGTAATTTTGTTAAGATTATTGGGTGTGATTTTTCGTATTTGTACCAGTAACATCCCACCAGCTGATTTAAGCCAATTATACAATGTATCACAGACTACCACCTACCCCTAGTGGGATGAACCTTACATTGGTAAAACAATTAATTAAACACCAAGACCTATTGGAAGACTTGAAAGGAATTCAAGGAAGTGGAAAGAAAACCTTAATTACTGTCCAACATGATACAAAGGAGATAACCAGAGTTCTACAAAGAATAAAACAAAATATGGATCATCACTGGTGGGATGTGATCTTTGGGTGGTCACCAACTGCGAATGGAATCTTTAATAAGTTGTGCCACCCCATTGTAGTTTTACTAATATTATTTGGGATAAGTTTAGGATTATCTATTACATTGTTAATTTGGAACTGTAGAATGCTACAACGAATAGCTGTACTAACCTCTTTGTCAAATGTACATGGTGAAGCGTTAAAAGACACTTATTCTCGTGGAGGTTTTCCTTAAGTAAAAGAATTTACTTATTTCCTAGGAAAGGGGGGAATGAGACAGAGTAAAGATCCATTCTGAATTAGGTGAAGTGTCTAAGTAAGGTGAAAAGTCTGTGAGGTCAAAGCTGAAGGAGAAACTCACATGCCGAGACAGCAAGGAGACAGAGAAAGAAAAACAGAAAAGACCACAAGGTCGATTTGCCCCCGACTTAGAAATTCCTTTGATAAAGAAGATCTGATGCTAAATGTCACGCAGAATGAATATGTATGAACTTATTGTGCAACTGTGTGCATATGCATTTGGAAGGGGGATAAAAGAAGACCCGAAGTCTTCAGAGGTGCGCATGCCTTGTTGGGGGCTTGCGTCCAGCGCACGTCGTAATAAAGGCATACCGGGCTTTACAACTTTTACAAAGTTGTGAGGTTTCTTCTTTTCTCTGCAAAACAGGACCCATACCAGAGAACGGCCATACGAGTGTGGCGAATGTGGGAAGAGCTTCAGCCACCGTTACAGTATGATCTGCCACCAAAAGATCCATACAGGTGAGAGGCCCTAGAGTGTGATCAATGCAGGAAGAAGTTTCTGACCAGCTCACATCTCCGGCACTATCAGAGACACACAGAGGAGTGGCCCTTCCAGTGCCCCGACTGCGGGAAGGGATTCAAGTACAACTCCCACCTCATCACCCACTGGCACATCCATACTGGGGAGAGGCCCTACGAGTGTTCCCCGTGTGGGAAGAGCTTCTTCAGGAGCTCTAAATTGACCCAACACCAACGGAGGCACCAATATGGGAAGACCTGCGAGTGTCTCGAGTGTGGGAAGAGCTTTGTGTGCTGCTCCAGCTCCATCCCACACTGGAGGAGGCACTTTGGGCACAGACATGGTCACTCACGTTCCTTGTGATCCAAGTTGAGATCACATCTGGCGGCTTCTACTTTTGGTTTGGCCTGATTTTTTTTCACTTCTCCATGTTTTTCCACTCTAGAAGCCAAGAGGGATCAATCTGTCGCTTCCAAACCTCTCAAATCTGACTGAAAATAACTGAATTTTAACCCAAAAGGCTTTTGGGTTAAATTTTTGCTTGTTCCCTCCTCAAATTGCTTGTTCCCTCCTCAAAAAAACTCAGTCCCAGTCCAAACTCACTCCATTCCACAGCCAGCACAGTGAGTTGGGGTTGGAAGATGATTGGTAGAAGTGGGATCCCAATTTGGAGCAATGGGATGGGGATGGTGTGGGGCTGGCTGGGTGGGATGGATTTGATAGCAAATAAAACTTTCAGAGGTACTGATTTCTGTCCCATTCAGTTTTGGTGAGTTCTGTTTGCAGAGTGCTGCCTTCTCAACGGGTTGAATTCCTAGAAAAGTCCCATTTTTTAAATCATCTAGCCTCTAACAATTCAAAAACCAATATCCAAATAAAACCATGCACACCCAATAAATCTTTTAAAAATAATTTTAATTGTTTTAGAGTGCTTAAGGATGTTATTAAAGTTTAGTTTTTTTGGTTCAAATGTCTGAGAAATTATAGTGGTGTTTGGTTTTGTGTTTAGTATATTTGTAATATGAATTGTTTTACTAAGGTGTGTTAGATTGCCTGTTAGTTTTTTTAGATATTTTTTATCTCAAGTATATTAGTCATCAAGTTAAAACTTTGGAAAGTTATTTGTTGGTCTAAAATTTATTTATATTTATTGGTAATGTTATAGTAATAGCTATTGTTTTTATGGCTTGAATTATTATGGGAGTATTGTAAGTAAGAGTTGAAACTGCTGTATTTCATTTTCATTATAATTATTTCATTTTGATTATTATTTATTTATTTATAATTTCATTCTAATTTTTTAAGATGTGAGGAAGGAAATTCAAGGGCTAGAACATTTTTTTCTGGTTGAGGACTGGAATTCCAGACCCTGGGAGTGTGTGCAGGACCACACAGACTGGGATCCACTGGACTAGGATCAAATATGGGCTCGGATCACTTCGACTGGGATCACATGGATGGGGGTCACGTGGACTGGGATCCTCTGGATGAGAACCCTCCAGACCAGAATAGCCTGCAATGGCATCAAATACGGACTGGGACTGTATGGACTGGGACCACATAGACTGGGATCACCTGGACTGAGATTAGATGGACTGGGATCCTAGGGAGTGGGACCATATGGACTGGGACCACACAGACTGGGATCACCTAAACTGGGATCCTATGGACTGGGTCCATTTGTTCAAGTAACTTTGTTCTATAGTTTTTATTTCTGTTGTTAATTAAGCTTAGTGGAATAGCTGCTTGTGTTAAACTGCCTCCTTAGATGGGATAACATCCAATGCACACAGGATGTGGACGCCTGTACAGATCTGCCAACTCTCAGCACTCCCTGTCTGAAGGCAGAATGGACCAAGGCCCAAAAACTGGAGGTGATAAAGAGAAGGAGCCAAAACCACAGCCAAGAAACACACACGCTCTGAAAAGGCAGACCCAAGGAGGGGCATGTAAAATCGTTCCTGGAATATGTAAAATAGTTTATGGATATGCATGAGGGTCTATGAATATGCAACAGGCTGATGTAAGGGGAAGGGTATTTCAGGGGTATCCCCGAAAGTAACAGGGTGCTCCTGGCTGAGTGCCAAGATGCACCCGGCCGTAATAACCTTTGCTCCATGGTCCTGGTCTCCCATTGTCCTTTATTAAACTTTGTACATTTTCACAGGAGAGTGAATGTGTTTTTCACCAATGGAATCTCAAGGAAGCAAAGGTGAGTTGTTAGGCCAAGGCTCTGCTTTGACCAGGTGGGGCCTCATGGGACACAAGTGCCACTGGGGCATTGCCAGGTCTGGTAGGAACAAGGCTCCATTATTGCACAGTGAGGACTCGGGGCGCCCAGGAGAACGGCATGACAATGAAATCTTGGGGAACCAAGTGTCACCTGCAAACACAACGGGGTCTCATGGAAGCCAGGGACCACTTGGATATTGCCAGGGCAATATCCAAGTCCATTGTGACACAGCACAGCCTCATGGAACTCCTGTAATCTCATGGAGCCAAGGCTCTGCTGTGGCAAAGTCAGGCCCACAGGACACAAGTGCCACTGGGACACAGGACATTGCCAGCTCTTGTGGAACCCAGCGTCTGCTGTGACACAGCAGAACCTCATAGAAACATGGGAACCACTGTGACATAATGGAATCTCATGGAAGTAAGTGTCAGTTGGGAACGCAGCATGGCCTCACAGAACCCAGGGGCAACAGGGACCATGCTGTGGCTCGTGGGAGCAAGGGGTCATTGTGACACAGCGGGGCCTCCTGGAACCCAGGAGAACATTGTGGGCCTATGGGTCCTCATAGAGGCACGGCCACATTGTGACAAAGGGCAGTGTCACAATGGTCTCCTGGGTTCCACGAGTCCTCGCTGTGTTTGGAATGGACACTTGGTTCCACATGATTCCATGGCCTCCCTCTGCTCTCCTGTGATTTGAGGCTGTGCTGTGTCACAATGGACACTTACTTCCGCCAAGGCTGGAGATGTCCCAGTGGCACTGGTCTTCCATGAGGCCACGCTTTGTCACAATGGGGCCTTGGTTCCATGGATTCCATTGTCCCACAATGATCACCTCAATGCCATGAGGCCTGCCTTTGTCACAGTGGAACCTTGCTTGCACAAGCCTTGGCAATGTCC
Source organism: Melospiza georgiana (assembly GCF_028018845.1). Classification (NCBI taxonomy): domain Eukaryota; kingdom Metazoa; phylum Chordata; class Aves; order Passeriformes; family Passerellidae; genus Melospiza; species Melospiza georgiana. Next base: position 4,119,333 of record NC_080461.1, on the reverse strand, counting down.
CAGTGGCACACAGGGGTTCCATGAGACCCTGCTGTGTCACAATAGGCCCTTGGTTCCATCAGGTTCCATTGTGTCACAGTGCTCTCCTAGGTCCCATGTGACCTTGGTCTGCCACAGTGATGTCTTGTTCCTACCAGGCCTGACAATGTCCCAGTGGCACCTGTGTCCCATGAGGCCTCACTTGATAAAAGCAAAGCCTTGCTCCCATGAGATTCCACTGTGTCACAATGTTCTGCTTAGTTTCATGAGAACCTGATGTGTTGACAATTGATCCTTGGATCCCAGAGATTCCATTTCATCATGGCGGTGTCCTTGGTTCCATGAGGCCCAGCTTTGTCACAGCTGGTTCCATGGGATTCCATTGTATCACAGCGGCGTCCTTGGTTCCATGAGGCCCTGCTGGGTCACAGTGGAGCCTTTGTGCCATTCATTTCCATGGTGCCACAATGGTCTCCAGCATTCCATGAGGTCACACTGTAAAACACTGGACCCTTGGATCCATGAGTTTCCATTCCATCACAATGGTGTCCTGCATTCAATAAGGCCTTGCTGTGTCACTAAGGAGCCATTGTTCCCTGTGTTCCCATTGGGACACAATGGTCTCCAGTGCTCCATGAGGCCGAGCCGTAAAACTCTGGGCACTTTGTTCCATGAGATTCCACCACAGTGTCACCATGGTCTCCTGGGTCCTGTAACAATTCACGCTTGGTTCCACGAGATTCCATGCTGTCACCCTGTCGAGGTCCACCCGAGTGAACGGGTGATGAGGTGATTTTTTTGGTGCAAAAATAACCAACAAGGTAGAGGGGGTTTGCAGTAACAAATCAACAAAATACAATTTTATTGAAATAACCACAGCTGATATGCGTTGGTGAGGGAATCTGGGGAAGAAAAGGATAAGAAAAGGGAAGAGAGAGGAAAGTAGGACAGGGTGGAGTATAGCTACCAAAAGGTGACACCATCCTTTGGGGTCCAGCCGTCGAAGCTCACTGGTACACGTCTGGGGAGATCTCAAAAGCACGGTCGGAACTGCGCCCCAAAATATACTGTTTTTTGTTGAGGGAAGGATGGCCAAAATAAGGTCTCCAAGGAGGGAAAAGAATAGGGAAGGAAGGGAGGGAATGTACACTGTATTGTTTTCATGGCCCAGTGCTCGCAGGTGCGTTTATTCTGGGCAGTTTTTCCCCCTTCGTGCACACCTTCCCCGAGCTGGGGCGGGTGTTCAGTCCCAGTCTCTGGAAGGAGATGCCAGGAAATGCCAGGGGGGTTTAATGCACAAGGATTTCTTGTCTTGGTTCCTTGATGAAAAGGCTCACATCTCTGTTTGTCTGTCATGGTGGTGGAAGGCAGGCAAGAGGGGTCTTCTCTTGGAGGGGGGAACCACCCCAGAGCTCAGACCAGCCAGGTCAGGAGGTAGGGAGAAAGTCCAGATCCATTGTTCAGAAAGGGCAGCATGCCCCCTTCGAGTTCAGCATGGCATGTTCTGGAAACAACACCTGTGAACGCACTGAATAAGCATAAGACTTTCCCTCCCAACTGGCTCAACAGTTTTTAACATTTCGGTGGTCTTTCTCTTCATGACAATTGTGAGGCAAAAATGAAAGATTTTCAGACAGACTCTCACACACCCACACAATCTCCTTTAGCCTTCAGTTATATTTTAAAAGTCACAATTACAACACTTTATTAGCATGCTCACATTTGCATAAAGCTGTGTCACAGTTTTACAACCCTGTGTGGCTTCACTGCCTGCATCAGTTCCTCCTGTGGTGATCGTCAGTCTTCTGGTGGCCTGCCCCGCAGAGCCCTGGCGGCACCTCAGCTGGCCAGCCAGGAGCGCAGGCCCACAGGCAGCAGCGCTGCCCCGAGCAAACGGCCCGGGTGCCTCAAGCAGGCGCTGCGGGCACTGAGGACATTGCTCTGCTGTCCCTGCCTGGCGCAGCAGCTGCAGGAGCAGTGCCCATGGCCCTGCCCAGCCCGGGCCAGCCGATGATGGCTGCTCCCTGTGCGGGGCCCCAGGGAGCCACACGGGTGGCCTCGGTCTGGACATGGCCCCGCAGCCTCAGCTGCCCCGGCCAGCCTGGAGCATCTCCCCAGCACCCACAGTCACTTCTGGGCCAGCCCTAAACAGCACGCGTGGGACACGATTGCTGCCAGAGTGCTCCGCAGGGAATCCCAGAGTCATCGAGGTGACACTCTGACACTCACCCAGTGCCACCGGCACCCTGGCAGCACCATCATCACTGCAAAACCACATCCCCAAGGGCCACATCCACACAACTCCTCAATGCCTCAGAGACGGTGAGAAGTTGCCTCCCTGGGCAACTTCTTCCCATGCCTCATTCCTCTGCCAGAGAAAAATTCCTTCTGATAGTGAATCTTAACCTCCCCTGGTGTCATCAATAGCCATTTCCTCTCATCTTGAAAGGAAAGGACTCCGTGCTGGTTCTTTGGGATTATATCCCTGAAGAATGGGCACAGGTGGAAGCTGTTGCTACATGGATGTGACTGCAGGACTTTGACTCATACCATTCCTCCAAAACAAATTAAAGTTGAGTTTAAGAAATAGTAGTAGTAAAAAAAAAATTAAAAACTTACACAAAAGGTATTTAAAAAAATAATTTAAAAAAGAATAGGAATAAGAAGATGAAGAAGAAGAAATAGTAGTAGTAAATTGAGTAAGAATAATAAGAATGAGAATAGGAGGAAGAAGATGAAGAGGAAGATGAAAAACTAGTCATTGATATAAGAAAATTTAAAAAATAACAATGACATGGTATGTAATCATAATGAGTGAATAAGAGTAATTAGAAGGAGAATAAGAAGATTATTTTAAAAGAGGAAAGAATAGTAGTAGCAATTAAGAAGCGAAAGGGGAAGAAGAAGAAGAGAAAGAGGAAGAGAAAGAAGAAGAAATAATAAGAAGAATATTAAAGCTAAATGCACATCTACACATCTTATAGAGTCCCAGAATGCAGGAAAGGACCTTAAAATGTATCTACTTCCAACTGATCATCTTCTGAGCTCTCTCTCTCCAAGACCTCTTTCCTACTTCAATCTCCCTAGCTCCCATTTCTTGTTCAGTATAATCCATGAACAAAACAATCTGGTTTTGTTCTCCTATGGTCTCATTTGTGCCTTTACTGGGGCAGAGGCACCTCTCCCTTATTACCGCGCCTGAGTGGGTCGCAGCTGGTGATAGACGGTGAATCTTGTATCTTGATCAGAAGGCTTGATTTATTAAGATATATATAATACATTATGATTATACTAATAGAATATAGAGGGAGGTTTGCAGAGCTGCTAGCTAAGCTAAGAATAGAAAGAAAGAATCTAAAACAAAGTTGTAGCCAAGGACTCAGTCCCCTGGCTTGCACTGGTGATTGGCCCTTAATTATAAACATAGGAAATGAACCAATCAAGGTGTCCCTGTTGCATTCCACGGCAGCTGATAATAATTGTTTACCTTCTCTTTGGAGGCCTCTGGCCTCCCGAAGACGCAGAAATCCGAAAGAAAGGATTTCTGTGGAGAAATGTCTGCGACACTCCCTCATGGCAACTTAAGCCTGGATGGAACCATGGGCAGGTTCCTTCCAGCCACAAGCATTCCAGCATTCTGTCAGGGACTCCCTGCCCTTCTTCCCTCTGCTTCCAGCTGCAGAATGTGCAGCAAAGCCACCTTTGCTGTCTGCTCGGGGAGCCCAGCCAGCTGCTGCAGCCTGACCCTGCCCTGCACAGCTCCCCTGGCAGGCACGGCAGGAGCAGTGCCCTGGCAGCCTCAGCAATCGCCCTCTGACATCTCTGGCACACACTGCCATTTCCTTGCTGGCTGCAATTCCAGCTGCCAGCAAGGAAAAGATGCTCCTGCCCTTCAAGGCCAAATTCTGAAGGGGCCAAGACACAAGCGGAGCAAGATCTTACAAAGACATTTCACTACCAGCCTCCATAACTTCATCCAGGGCTGTCTGAGCACCTGGATGGGGAAGGAAAAAAAAAATAAAATCAGGGGAGGGTCTTGGGCTGGGAGCTGCCACAGGTAAAGAGAGACCCTGGAAGGGAAAAGGAGCAGACAAAGGAAGGCAGGAGAGAAACAGGACACAAATGGCAACCAGCTGAGAAGGTGGCACTCTGAAAACCAAACCTGATCTTATGAAATAGGAATGGGACAGAAAGGAAGAATTCTGAAACTTTATTTACTCAGCTTCTCTGAGCAACCTGTGAAGCCAGGACTTCACCACCCTGACAGGGCAGAAGCATTTTCTAGATCAAACCTGAATTTGATCCCTTTTACTCTGAGCCCAGTGAATCACAATGAATTCATTTGTGGTCATTATCATCAAGGGCCCAAGCTCTTTGTTCTAGCACATCCAGCAAGCACCTGGCAGGACAGCATGGGAACCCAACTCACAGCTGAGGGACTCAGAACATCTAAACACTAGCAGGGCACATTGCTCATTTTTGCTACAATAGACAGTACAGAAAAGGATAGATAATGACAGCCTCCTCATCGCCCCAATCCCTTCTCCCTTTTAAACTTTCTCTGAAATAACCAAAACAGCTCTTAAAATTCCTTTATCTTTGTCAATCCCAGATCTTTTGGGAGCAGACTCAGGAAGAGAGCACAACATTAATCTCTTGTTATTCAGACATGGCTTGTTGTTCTTCTTTCCCTACTAAATGACAGCAGTAGATCTTGAAAATAACCAGGTATCCTGAGGAATCTTTCCTGCAGCAAGTTATTTTCCTATCATGGTGCATCTGTAATTGTATTACTTATTAAAAGACCACTATAAATACAGTACAGCACCTTGCAATTACTCCCCCTTCTATTTGTAAACCTCAAAGTCTTCCAGGTCTTAACAACAGGAAAAACTCTGTGTCACCCTTTGGGGATATGAACATCTTTAGGGTTTGGACACATGCCAGGATAGCCACTGTAAGAGCTGGATGGACTGGAAAACCAACTGATGTAACAGTATTTTATGGTGAGAAGTAAATCCTGCTGCTGCTGCTGCATCCTCAGGAATTTCTTCTCATTTGAGAAACATCAAGAAAGGCCAAGAGTGTTGAAACACACAGAGCCAGGGTGAGGCATCAGGGTATTTCTTGTAGCAGCTTCTCCCTGTCAAGAACCCCCTGCCCGGCTCAACTTGAGAGAAATTTTCCGACAGTATCCAACCATCAGCTTCTTTTTGGGTGGGATAAGGAACAGCCATCAGCCCACGCCAGCACTGGAAATATTTCAATGCACCGGAGCAGCAGTGCCTGCAGGGGAGAGACTATTTGGCTCTGGGCACTCTGTGGGACTTTCTGCTGCAAGGCCATTCCCCTCTGGATGTCCCAAGGTGGAGTTTGGAGGCCTTGGGCACATGAGCACTGTACACGGACAAAGGAGCTCTGTGCTCAGTGGTGTGGAGACTGAGGACAGTGGAGCAGAGCCATGAGAGTGTTTAAAGGGAGATTTCAGGGATGGTGGATCCTTTTGACATAGTGGAAAACAGCCAGAGAGAGAAAGACTTAATGCCAAGGGCAGCTGGGAAGGCCCAGACTGGCACCAGGAGAAAGGAATTTCCCTGGCAGGGCAGGGCTGTGGTGCAGCATGTCCCCAGCAGGAGCCTGGAGCAGCCCAAGGCTTTGTGTGGGCAGGCAGAGGCAGGCAGGAGGCAGAGCTGTCAGCAAAGGAAGGGCCCAGCCAGGTGGGGCAGCCGGGGGATGCCGACAGCCTGCAGGGACAGAGGCGCAGGGCAGGGACACCGGGGCACAGCCTGGGCTGCACAGGGAACAGGGATGGGCAGCAGCTGCCAGACAGCCCTGCCAGAGCCAACATGGGCAGCACTTTGGCCATGACTGCTGGGCCTGGGCCTGAGGCCACGAGGGGACAAGTGACCCTTGCAGGGCTGGGGCCTCATTGCCTCCTTGTCCCTGCTCAGCAGCCTGGCAGGGGCCACCCCATGCTCCTGCCCTTGGCATTGCCCATGCCCACATGCCAGTGCCCATCCCGGGAAGAGCCCTGAGCAAGGAGGGAGGGACAGGATATGCCTGGCCAGGGGCTGGGGCTCAGGCCTTGTCCCTTTGCATTCCTGAAACACATCCAGCTTTGCTCAGCATCAGAGACACCTTGGCCTTGTTTGTCCCCAGCTGCCATCACTGCTTCCAGTGTTCTGCTCGGATTGGAACGTGGGGACATTTTGTTAGTTGTGTCCCTGAAAGGGATCTCTTCAAAGTAGAAGAAACTTCAGTGTTTCAATGTACCTGAGTTCTTGAGGGGTTTGTGAGATCACAGAGCTTGCTGTGATGTCACAGAGTAGGGTGTGAGGCCATAGAGCAGACTCTGCCAGCATAGACTGTGGCTCTGTGGCATCAGAGAGTGGGTTGTGACATCACAAGGTGGCTGTGTAACATCATAGAGCAGGCTGTGACATCACAGAATAGAGAGTGACATCACATGGTGACTTTGTGACATCACAGTCTTCTGTGACATTGCAGCACTGCTGTATGACATCACCGGGTGACATCATAGAGTTGGCTCTGTGACATCACAGGGGCTTTGTGTCATCTCTGGAGGCTTTGTGACATTACGGGGGCTGTGTGAGGTCACTGAGCTGGCAGTGTGACATCACAGGGGCATTGTCACATCACAGGGGCTGTGTGAGGTCACTGGGGAGGTCACTCTGCCCCGGCCCCCCAGAGCAGTCCAACCCTGCTCGTGCCCAGCAGGGTCCCCTGTCCCCCCAGGTCCCCCCGCCCCCGGCCCCGCAGCCTCCCCCAGAGGATGTTCCACGAGATCGACCTCAGAGCCTGACACGGGGACAGGGGCCGGGGCCCTGGGGGTGGCACAGGGGGACAGGGACCTCCTGGCAGTGTCCCCGTGTCCCCCAGGGCCAGAGCCTGGGCCAGGGCTCCTTCACCCTGTTATGAACGAGGCCTTGAAGGCACTGAAAAAAAACCTCCAGCAAGGGATCAGCAAAAACCAGATTTAATATTAAGGGACAGCAGCACAAAGTTCCTTGGCAAGAATCACTCTGCTCCTGATTGGACACTTCAGGCACACCAAGGAAACAAAGCAACAACAAAACCAAACCAAATCCAGGCAATCAAATCAGAAATGAGACAGGAACTGGGGCTTTCCTTCCTCTGTAAAAAAACTACCCTTCTCCTCCAGGTGCCCATAACACCAAAATTGGGATCTCACCTCCAAAGTGCCTATTGTGACTGGAGGAGGTTGTTGGCTGGAAATATTTCATGTGAGGGGGAAGGAAGGGGCAGGTCTAGCCTTACCCTGTCCTGGAACCCCAGCCCTGCCCTGCCCTGGAACCCCAATCCCTCCAGAGACTCTATCCCAGCCCAGCAGTGGCTGCCAGTCCCTGGCACAGCACAGGCAATGCTCCACAGCCACCTCTGCAGCCCCCAGCCCAGCTTCTGAGGGACCAAATGAGCCCAAGTCCCATGTGGGGGAAGAGCTCAGGAAGACCAAGGGGCATTTAAGACAGACTGGAGGGCAAGTACACATCTTGACCCGACATCACCTTGGAATTTCCATCTCAGCACTGCTCGAATCCAGGAGCTGGTAGTTCTGTGTGTTTGTTTGTGTGTGTGCTTCTCTGTATCTTTTTTCTCTGTCTCTCTTTCTGTGTCTACTTCTTCTATATATGTTCTCTTGCAAATTTTGAGTAACTTAAAATTGAACAGGCATAGAGTTTCTGAAGTTGAATGGGCCAAGTTAAAGCTTTGCTAAGTGTTTTTTGTTGATTGAATGTCATAGAAAACTTTTTTTCAAAGTTTCTCTGCTTTTCTAAAGTTGACAGTAAAGGTTGTTTTGCACTTTTGAACTTTTTAGAGTCTCTTGTTGGTATTTCTCCAGCACATAAAACTGAGAGTACAGAAACAATTGAGTTTCCTTTTAAATATCTCATTGAGAGAGTTGTTTTTTAGTGAATGGGAGTAGGGCTTGTCTGTCCTGCTTGGCACAGGCCAAGCAAGGCTTTCCCATTCCACATTCCATTTCCCAGCTGGAGCCCCTGGTGCCTCTGCGTTGTGCTGCCCCAGCCCCAGGGACGCTCTCCTTGTCTGCCCATTCCCCCACGGTCTCTGGGCAGGGATGGCCTCAGTGGAGGCTGCTGACATCCTCAGCACCTTGGAGGCTGCTGCTGAATTTTCCTGCTCCAGAGGCTTGTTCAGCCTTCAGCTCTTCAGTGCAGGAATTTAGTGTCCCAGGGCTCACTGACATTCAGAACACCTGAACAAGCCAAGCCTCTGGGGATAATTTGATTTCAGTTTCCAAATAATTTGTAGTTAAGTAGATCTCAGTAGTGTATTCCAACTGAATACATGATATTTAAAAACACAGTGAGAAAAGATTTTTAGGTCCTGTTTAGTTTTGTTTTCCTGTTAATTCATTGATATGTGCCATCTCCAGTTGACACGGAATCCAAGTACCTCCTCATGCAGTTTGAATAGATATAAAAATCAAGACCCTTCATGGCTGACAATCAATCAGACTCTGTCCCTACACCCACCCCACCATTTCACCTATCCAAGCCCTGGCACTCAGAGCAGCCTTGTGCAAATCTGAGCTCCCTCCAGCCCAGGCTGCACCTGCAGCTTTCAGCTCCTTGGCTCCAACTCCCACCTGCTTTCCTTGGAGAAGGAGCTGCCCAAGAAACATAGGGATGTCCATTTATTGTCAGCCAGAAAAGCCAGGGAAGACACAGCTCCATCAAAGGCCAAAGTCGTTGCTCTGCTGGACATTAAATCCACTTTCCACAGCAGGCAGCCTCAGAGCAATGGAAAACACCTTCTGTGCCCAGCACAGATCCCAAGGTCCCCCCAAACCCTCCCTGCCCCAATTCTGCCCAGATTTTCTCTTTGCACACACGTGTCACAGGCTGAAGTCAGGAGCTCCCTCCATGGCCAGAGGGAAGAAAAGAGAGAAAGGGGATGAAGAGCTCTCCCGAGCAGAGCCAAGGTCCAAGTGCCCCTGCAGTGGGAACCAAACTCATCAGGTTTGTGTCCTTTGGGCTCAGGGCCTGGTGACACTCAGAGGCACAGAAAGGTTTCTTGCCAACAAACACAAGTTGAACATTTGAACAGTATAATAACCATCACAGCTCTTCCCTCGGCTCTCCGTGATGTCCCAGCCACATCAGACATGTCCACTATCCCCAGGGATTTCTGTAGCGGAACAGTTTTAGACAGAGACATAAGGATGTGATAGATATAAACACAATTAAGAAGATATTTATTATATAATTATTTGAACTTCAGAAATATTGGGCAGCTGCCTGCAGCTCAAAGCATGAAACCAGTCAGTTTGAGAGGCACTTGAAAGACCACAAAGCATCTGGCGAAGGAAGTCTGGGAGGAATGGGAAGAACATAGATTCAGATGCTCTAAATGAAGAGATGTCCTTAGACATGGCCATTTAACCAGGAGGGCTGGAAACATGTGATGGAAAAAATGTGATTAAATATTAGACTGAATATTGGTGACACAAGTAGATGGGAAGATCAGTATTACTTCTCCTGCCATTAGTAGAACAAACCAGAATATCCAGAGAATTCTTGTTCCTGATGGGATAACTTTGCCATTTCTTGAAAGTACTCAAATGACCCCGATAATAAAGATTTGCTGGTATATAATGAAATTAACAGGTGTTAAAACCTGTGCCCCTTTCCAGGCAGGCATCAGCTGTGTGCCCATGAATAGGCAGTGCCACTTGTGCCCTGAGGGGCCCAGCTGGGATTGGATCTCTCAGAAAGCACCTGGAGCAGAGCAGAGCACCTTGCAAGCTGCAGGTCCCTGACAGCCCCACAGGGCTCCTGTCCCATCAACATCTGCTCTGCTCCAGTCTGAAACAGGGCCCAGCATGGTGACGGGATCATCAGAGAGCTGAGGTGTGTGCTGGAATTCAATGCCCTCCCCATCCCACAGCAGCCCTGCATTTCCCTCCTGCAGCCTTGGTCTCCAGCACAGCCATGGAGGCTCTTTGGGATCTGGACTGTTCCTGCAGCCCCCAAGGGCAGCTGAGCTCTGCCTTTGGCACAGTCAGGCCTGGCCAGCGCAAGCCATGCTCAGCAATTGCTTGTGTGTGCCTGGCCTTGCTGTCAGCCCCGGCAGTGGCTGCGTGGCCCCTTTGTGGCCCTGTGCTGACCCAGCCATGGTGGCCCAGCCCCTGTGCAGGCCCAGCCCAGGCCAGGAGCATTGCGGCTGGGAACGGCCCCTGTGCCGTGGTGCCCACAGCAGCCTTGGGGCTCTGTGCCCCATGGCCTCCCTGCTGGGCAGCCTCTGCCAGCTCCTGCAGAGCCCGTGGCACCTGTGGGGCTGCACAGACAGCCCTGCCCCGGGCTCTGCCAGCCTCTGGGCCAGCAGAGAGGCAGCCAGGGCTGGCCATGGCCGGGAACAAGCCCTGAGCCCCACAGGAGGATGGAGCTGTGCCACAGCCAAACTCAGTCCAGGCCAAAGCTGGGCTCAGCAGCCAGGGCTGCCGAGGGCTGGGCACAGAGGCTTGTAGGATGATCCTGCTGCCCAAGGGACATTCCCATGGTGCCAAGTCAGGAACTGTAATGGGGAGTGGGTCCAGAGAGGAAAGTGCAAACAGGGATGGGCTGTTTGCAGGGCAGAGAACAAGGCTGCGTAATAGGAAGAAATTTGTAGCAGGAAGAGTAAACAAAGCAAAGGTGAAGCAAAGGAAATGCTCAGGGCAGTTTGGGGGTGGCTGCCAGGCAGCTCTTTCTCTGAGCAACACCGTCTGCAGTGGGACAGGAAACTCTCATCTGATGGGAACAAACTTTCTGGCTGACTGCAGAGGCCAGGACAAAGCTGAGTGGTTTCCCTGGTGTCCCCCAGCCCTTGCTGGCCCCAGGGGCTGATGGCATTTGTGCTCCCTCATATTCATGTCCCCATAGCAACAGCCTGGGGCTGCTCACAGGGCTTTTCCATGTTGAGCATTGGCCTGAGCGTGTTCTTGAGAGAGTCTGGGCAAGGAGCCTGGAGCCCCCAAATCCCTGGCCTGAGCCGTCAGCACTGCCCCAGCAGTGCCCATGGCCTGTCCCTGCTGCAGCCCCGGCACTGCCACCCCCAGGACTGTGCCCGGCCCCGAGAGCACTCAGGCCCTGCAGCAACACCAGGGCCACCAGGGTAGTGGGGCAGGGCCACGGCAGCAGCACTGGCAACACCAAATGCTGCTGCTGCTTCTTGGCACAGCTACTGGGCCAGCACTGATCTGCCCCCAGCTCTGCACACAGACATTGCTGCTGCAGCTCCAGAGACGGCAACAAAAGGGCTTCTCTGCACAAAACTCTGCTGGGAGATCCTTTAGTTCCTTTAAAGCCATCAAGAGTGCAGCCCCTCATTGAAATAGTTTGTGGCTGCAGGGTAGGTGGAGAGAAGCAAAATGAGAAATTGTACAAACAATGACATTTCTTTGTGGACAAAACAGAGGGGCTTTACAGCTAGCTTGCAAGCAAAGCTGAGTTAATAGAAGAAATAACAGTTAGTGATTTTAGAGTGTATTCATAGCAAGGAAGAAAACAAGGCAGTCACCATGGGAACAGATTAGTAAAGATTTATGAAAATTTTTGTAAGCTAGACTATGTGCATAAGTAGATGTTTATATGTACCCTATTAAATTTCTGTGAAATTTTGCCAATTGTATTGAAAGTAATAGCTTTGCATCAATGATTAAAAAAAGTTATTGTGATGTAATTCATGACTTAAGATCACTCTTTTTAAAAAATATATTAACTACAGAACATGCAAAATAAAAACCTTTTCTTCTTTGACCCTAATCACGTGTGTGTAGGTCACGTCCAACCAAAGAGTATCAGACAATATTATTAAATTAAATCAAAGAACTTTCAAAATGTAATAAGAAGTATCAAAGATGATGTTTATTACAAGTGATTTGCAGAAACTGGCCAGCAGTTTAATGTTCCTGAAAGCATCCAGTCATCAGTCTCCATACTGCAGCCTTGAGCTCCTGGTTCCTCAGGCTGTAGATGAGGGGGTTCAGGGCTGGAGGCACCACCGAGTACAGAACTGACACGGCCAGATCCAGGGATGGGGAGGACATGGAGGGGGGCTTCAGGTGAGCAAAGAGAATAGTGCTGAGGAACATGGAGATCACAGCCAGGTGAGGGAGGCAGGTGGAAAAGGCTTTGTGCCGTCCCTGCTCAGAGGGGATCCTCAGCACGGCCCTGAAGATCTGCACATAAGAGAAAACAATGAATATGAAACAACCCAAACCTAAACAGGAACTACCAACAATGACCCCCAGTTTCCTGAGTTTGGACTGTGAGCAGGAGAGCTTGAGGATCTGTGGGATTTCACAGAAGAACTGGCCCAGGGCATTACCATGGCACAGGGGCAGGGAAAATGTATTGGCTGTGTGCAGCAGAGCATTGAGAAAGGCACTGGCCCAGGCAGCTGCTGCCATGTGGGCACAAGCTCTGCTGCCCAGGAGGGCCCCGTAGTGCAGGGGTTTGCAGATGGACATGTAGCGGTCGTAGCACATGATGGTCAGGAGAGCAAGCTCTGTTCCAAGGAAGAAGGTAATCAGAAAAACCTGTGCAGCACATCCTTTGTAGGAGACGTTCCTGGTGTCCCAGAGGGAATTGTGCATGGCTTTGGGGACAGTGGTGCAGATGGAGCCCAGGTCGCTGAGGGCCAGGTTGAGCAGGAAGAAGAACATGGGCGTGTGCAGGTGGTGGCTGCAGGCCACGGCACTGATGATGAGGCCATTGCCCAGGAGGGCAGCCAGGGAGATGCCCAGCAAGAGGCAGAAGTGCAGGAGCTGCAGCTGCCGCGTGTCTGCCAATGCCAGCAGGAGGAAATGCCTGATGGAGCTGCTGTTGGACATTTGCTGTTGCTGAACATGGGATCCTGTTCATGGAGAAAAGGACAGTGAAGTGTGAGAGGACATACCTGTAACCAAAATCAAAGCCATTTCTCATACACCCTTCCCTGGAACACACACACAGCTTTTGGTATTCAGGTGTTCTGTGGCTTTCTTTTAAAGCTCCCCCGGTGTCTTTCCTGCTATTCTTAAGTATCAGAAAACCTCAGCTTTTCTCCAGCCCTCTGGAAGAGCAGAGTGAGTTCCGTGAGGCAAGATTAAGAGTAGAGACTGAGGAGAAATGGTCTCTCATTTCATTTTGTTTGGAGTTTCTCTGGCTTTCTGTTTTCTCACATGGAGGATTTGAACACTCCCTTGTTGCTCTAAAAAACCCCCAGATGCTGGTGAGAGCAGATGGATCCACCGCAGTCCAGCTCCACACTTGTAGCCAAGGGCTCACGTTGCTCATTTCACCAACACAGCAGCATTTTCAGTGTCAGAACACTTCTGCCTTTCCCCATCAATCTTACAACTCAGAGATGCTCTAGGGCAGGTTTTCCCCCTGGATTGAATCTCCCAGCTTGGACTGAAATCTCAGGGAGACTCCCAAGTGTCCTTATGATAGCATTGGATGGAGGGAGATGCAGCTCCTTCCCTGGCTGCACTGACAGCATTGCCCAGAGCTGGGCACTGGGGACAGCGTCACCCTGAGCCAGCTGTGCCCCCTGCCAGAGCCCCCAGTGCCGGGCAGCTGCTCCCAGCTCTGTGCTCTGCAGAGGGAACTGGGCCCAGGGTTGCAGAGCTGCCCCACGGCTCTGCTGCAGCTCTGCCTGCACAGGAGGGGCTGCACGCCTCGGAGCCCATGCCCTGAGGGCAGAGGCTTGGCTGGGGGCACGGGAGGAAGAGGGCTTGTTCAGAGGGAGGGGCTGCACTGGAGAGGATCTTGTGGATATCTCTCAACTCTCCCGGCCACAGCATTTCTGGGTTTTCTATTCTCTCATTGCCCGATCTTCTCTCTGCTTCCTGCAGATTTTCCTCTTGCAGGTGTTTCCCTCTGCCTGATCTCTCCCTGCCAGCACTCACAGAGCCCAAATCTCTGTGCACTCTCCTTGGCCTGACAGAACCCTGCCTGTCTGCAGGGCACTGGCTGGGGGCAGGTTCTGTTTGCAGCTTGGAGAAAGGAGAGCTCAGACTGAGCCTGATGGGCCCAGCAAAGGTGATGCTGGTGCTGTCCATGGGCAGAGGGGCTGGAAGGAAATTAGAGATCTCCTACTGATCACTAAAAGGTACAGTTTACATTGTCTCAGGCACTTGTCAAAATTAATAATAAATAATTCATAATCAAACTTCAATATTTACCTCCCCCTCCCTGCCATGGTCCAGTAGTAGGAAACTGAATACAAAGTCTTAGGAATTTACCTCATTTTTTACAAAGTCCTTGTCCTGGAAATATTCTATGACTGATCAGAAACCCTCAGCATATCAGAGCTTCAAGAGCATTTCACCTACCCCACACCAGAAACATTCAGTTGTACTCACAGAGTCTGTAGGCATTGGGATGTCCCAGCTTTAGGAGATGGCTCCAGGAGCTGCAGCTGCATTGTCCTGCAGCCAGAAGTTCCTGTGCCAAGGGCTGGCAGTGATTCTGCCCCAGGCACTTCTCAGCACCTTCCCAGCCCTGACTGACTGAAGCTCTCTGTGCCTCTGTGCTGTGCCCAGGGTGGCTGCAGGCAGTGCCCCAGCCCTGCTGGGCTGGCAAAAGAGCTGCTCATCAAGAGAAATGTGCTTTTGAAGCTCTTCTTGGTTATCAGGAGCTGCCTCTGTGCCACCCTGAGCTCAGCAGCACAGACACAGCACAAGGACGTTAACGAGCCTCTGGGGCTTTGTGCTCAGGCCCTGAACATCAGTCCCTGAGAGGGAGCTGAAGAAACCTCTCCAGAACTCCAAGTCAGAATCCAACTCCAAAGTTTCTTGGACTTTTAATGGGTCCCACTGAGGAACACGACTGAGAAAATGTCCCCAGGCCCCAGGCAGAGCAGAGAACTGGAGGCAGTGATGGCAGGTGGCGACAAAGAGAAGCCAAGTCTTGGTGCCCTGGGGCACAGCAGCAGGGTCTGTGCCACCACGGGCTGGGAGGAGACACCTTGTCCTGAGGCCCTGGGGCCTCCTGGCACAGCCCCAGCCAGGCTGGGCACTGTCAGCCCCTTGTCCTGCCCTCAGCATCCTCCCCTAGCCCACATGCCAGTGGCCTCAAGGATGTGCTGGAAGAAGTCCCTGGGGAGCCTTGCTCAGGAATGGCCCTGAGGGCTCCCTAATGTTCCCAGGGACTGCAGGTTTTTCAAAGGACTTTGGGTTTGGCTTTTTTCTTAGAGTCTGTGAGAGGTTTGTGCAATCATGGTCTCCAATTATCTGCTTTAATTAGTCCCTGGAGAGCCTTTGTCAGTAATAAACTCAGTGGGGCTCATTACTACTTCAAGGTACTTCAGTTATTTGAATGTACTTGGTGTTTCCCTTTTGATACACACTCTGTGAGAAGTTTGTGCAACCATGGCCCCAATTCTCTGCTTTAATGAGTCCCTTGAGAGCTTTGTACTGACACTCAGTGGGGCTCATTAATGCTTTGAGATACTCAAGGTTTTTAAGGTACTTTATGGGTTTAAGAATACTTTTACGTACTTTTAAGGATTTTCCTTCCCACACTGAGTCTCTGAGAGGATTTTGTGCCATCCTGGCCTCCAGTTCTCTCGTCCAAGGAGTCCATGAAAAGCCTGTGTTGGGTATCTTCCCCCTTTCTGTTTTACAACAAAGATGGAACTGAAAGAATTTTTTAAGACTTTCTAAAACCATTCAAACAAACATGGGACAATTAACAATACAATAGCAACAACCACTAAGAGAATTAATAGTCTTTTTGTCGTCATCCCAACTGTTTTAGTAAACATCCTCCAACCCTTTAGTCCTCAGGATTGGAAGAGTTTATTGAACCAGTCTTTGTTTTCCACTTGAAGCTTCTTGAACTGTTCCTTCAGAATTTGAATGCTCTTGTGGATTGACTCGCTGTGGCTGGAGAGGTTCATACAACACATGCCCTCAGAATCTACACGGCCATGCCCATGTGCCCAGAATAAAAATTTTATTGCTGTTCTGCAAGGTGGTCTGTCTGGTGGTCTCTATGTCTGAGAGCAGGCCACTCAATGTGAGGGAGTAGCATTGGTTTGCATACTTAACAGGCACCCAGGATGGTCAATTTGTCCTAAAGCTTTAGATGCAGCCACCCAAGGTAGCTCAAATTGGGGTTGCTACCATCCGATACCTGGATTAAAGCTTTCAAAGCCATCTCTTTGATATCATCCCATACTTCTCTGAGGGTACCTGCTGCTTGATCATCTGGTGGGCTGTGTTGTCCTTCTCCAGCTAGATGGTTGATTGTCAATTCCACCCTTGCCTCATTATTAGCATAGTTTGCTATTAATTGATTTAGTAAACACTTCCATCCCCCTTCCCACAGGGTGTATTCTGTAGGTGACAACAACATGGTCATAATATATTTTAAATCATAGGGGGTTAAGACATGTGCTGTAAACATGGCCCTCATTAGGCCATTAAAACAAGGTAAATCCCTCCTATGGTCTTTATCCGCCCTACACAGATCCTTGATTTCCTCATAAACCAATGGCTGATACCTGGGATTCTGCCCCCTTCTTTCATAACATACAGGGGCAATGAGGAGTGTTCAGACTATTTGCCAGTCTCCTTCCTTAACTGCTTCCTTCTGGATCCTTTCCTAGGGATCTTCTGGGGTTGAGGGGCAAGGTGGCTCTGGGGAATCCAAACTGTCTTCTGGGGACGAAGAATAACTTGGAGCAGAAACATTTGGATTAGAAATACTGTGACAGCAGGGCAGAGTATGTTGTATCATGGGGTTATATCATTGCCAGAGGGGGAGGCAAAGGGCACTGCCATTTTGTCAGGTGCTGGGAGGAAGGGCCTTGATTTAGGATGGCAGACTTCCAGGGTGGAGATCTGGAGGCATGGCCCAGGGTGAAGGTGGAATGACTGACAGTGAGGCATGACCCGCAGTTTTGGAGGGGGAGTCTGGAGGTTCATTAGGGGCAGAAGAGAAGGTTTTGGTAGCAGGAAGTGGAGGAGCCAAGATGGAGGGAGGATGGTCAGGCTCAGGAGCCTTTGGAGAAATTTTAATGATCCGCCTCAGGATTGATTTTAACTTGTTCTTTGAAGATATTTGGTCATGATCAGTGAGAATTAACCTAAAGTATCGATATACACACCTTTCTACTTTGGACATCTGGCTGCCCATTTTTCTCTTTCTTTGCTTTAGGTAGAACAGCCACTGGAACACCCCAAATCAATTATGGGACATCAGTGCATATTGTAAAAAGGCAGTGACAAAATGGGCAATAATTTTCCTGCGTTTCCCTAAACCCACCTGCAATCCTATGCAGGTGAAATTGTTGTTGTGTCTTGTGGATCCTGGCCGAGGTCCCTCGAAGCAATAATGAATCTGCCAGCCTGGCACAATCCAAAACCCCGGGGAGCACTGGCCTATCCATCAGCCAACCCCAGCTGATGTGACTGAATGTCAAGGTCCCTGTCTGGGCGCCAAAAGTCACAATGAGGCTGGTGGTGACAAACCTTTCTGGTTCCCCAGCTTCAGGGCAAGGGTGGTGAAAATGAAAAGGAGCAGATGCTGGGGAAGATGAAACAAGAAAGCCTTAAAGATATGATTGCCTGGCAAAAGATTTTGAAAATAAGGAAACTATAAGTCAGACTGAAATGAAAGCAAGCTTTGCGATACCAAGCCTTAGCTACTGAACAACTGGAAAACAAGGGTATGGCTGAAGGTAATACTCTTTTGATGAAACAATTCCCTCTGCTTGCAGATAGGTCCAAGAGTCAGAGCCGACCCTACTAGCTTGACAAAGGAGGTCAAAAGAAGGGGTCCAAAGAGTAGTTTTTAGGGTTTAAAATGTAACACAGTATGGTAATGTAATGATTCTTATAGGCTGTATATAAATGCTATAAGATTTGTATCTTGTATTATATTGGTTAGAGAAAATTAGAATATGCAGCACAGAAAAAGATTTATTGTATTGTAACAGGAACTCCCCTCCTCTTTCGCACATCCATTTTGGGTTCCTCTTTTGAGCTCCTCTTTTGGGCCTCCTCCAAGCTGTGGCTGGCAGCTCCAAACAAGGTCCCTGCACCTAAAACCCTTTGCAATAAACCACAAGTTCCAAGACCTGGCTTCAGAGATCTCTCATCTCCGTCTGTCCCAACTTTCCTACTGCCCAATGCTACAACAAGCAGGATCAATGGAGTTGCCCAAAAAGAACTTTAGTAAATGGCGGGAAAAACAATTAACATGGAGAAGTTGAGCACAGTACAAGGGGTGGGATTCAAAGACCTGAGATAAAGGCAAAGCAACAATATATACATTTGAGGGTAGAACACTCTAGAACAATAACCATACAGGACAAACAAGTAACCAATAGGGGAGGAGAACTTGGACAACTTAGCATAACAACACTAAAGGCTTATGGGGGAACTCTCAAGCTCACCCTAAGTTAAACAAATGATTCCTAGGGCTTGAAACTCACATCCAGTTTATCCGGGGTAAAATCTGGTTGACTCTGAGGTACAGCTGGGCCAACTCCCACACTGCTGCTTTGCTCTAGTCCCTTGGGACCATGTGGCCCAACAGGGCCACAATGATGTCCTTGGTTCAAGGAGGCTCTACAGTGTCACAATGATCCCTTGGATCCATGGTGCTCTGCAGTGTCACAATGGCCCCTTCATTTCATAAGGCTCCCAAGTGTTAATCGGTCTCCATAGGAAGGAAACCATAGAGACCCATGTACAGGAGCTGATGAACAGCAAACACCAGAGGCCAAGGCAAGCCTGACCTGTCTGTCCTGGCAGGTTTGCTTGGCGCAACCCTTGGATATTTGAAATTATGAATGCAGAGTCCCAATTTAAAACATTTGTGCCTGGAAAAGAGGGATGGGTTGGTTTTTTTTCGTAAAAAAGCACAGAGACCTTTCCAGTGTTTGGAAAATAGGTGAGTGCTGTCCCTCAGGAGTCAAAGACCAGCCAGACTTCTCTGTCCTGGAACTTTTGTCTGGGAGTAATCCTTTCACTGACTAAACTTTTGAGGTGGAATAGTAATTTTGGCCATGGATGCCTGGAAAAAAATGGACAGTTCTTTTCCATAAACAGAAGAGCCCAGAGCCCCAGTGTTTCAGGGGCAGATGGGAGTGGCGTTCCACATTCCAAGGTCAGCCATACCTGTCAGGTGACCCCTGGGAGGCCAAGGCAGCCACACCTATTTAATGTTCCCTTGGTTCCACAGGGTTCTGCAGTGTCAAATTGGCTCCTTGCTTCCATGAGGCCTTGCAGTGCCACAGTGGTTCTATTGCTTCCATGATGCCCTCAGGTGTCATAATGGCCCCTTGTTTCTATTGGGGCCCAATAGTGCAATAATGATTCCCTTGGTTCCACAAGTACCCATAGTGTCTCAGTGGCCCCTTCCTTCCATGAGGACCTGCAGGGTAGCAATGGTCTCCATGATTCCACTGGGCCTTGCAATGCCACAATGCTCTCCATGAAACCATGGTGCCCTGCAGGATCACAACAGCCCTTTGGCTCCACGAGGCCCTGAAATGCAGCAAGGGCCTCTTGGTTCCATGAAGCCCCACAGCTTCACACTGGCCCCTTGGGACCATGCGGCCCCACAGAGCCACAAAGATGTCCTTGGTTCCATGAGGCCCCACAGTGTCACAGTGGCCCCTTGAAACCATGGTACTCTGCAGGGTAACAATGTTCCCCTTGGTTCCACAAGTTCCTACAGAGTAACAGGCTCCTCAAGGGTCTGCAGTGTCACCATGGCCCCTTGTTTCCACAATGCTCCACAGTGTCATAATGGTCTCCATATGAAGGAAACAAGTGAGCCCCAGTGGTGCAGGGGCAGTCACCAGAGAGGCAGTCACTAGAGTCCAAGTCTGGCCAGACTTGACTGTATGGGCAGCTTTCATCCGGGAGTAACCCTTGGATATAGGAATTTTTAGACACGGAATCCCAATTTTGGCCAAGGATGCCTAGATAAGAAAGACAGTTCTTTCCCATAGGAATAAAAGCACAGAGCCCCAGTGCTTCACGGTCAGATGGGAAATGGCCCTTGGCATGTCAAATTCAGTGGCACCTGTCAGACAATCCCCAGGAGGCCAAACCAGGCAGACCTGTTCCATGTTCCCTTGATTTCATGGAACCCCACATTGTCACAATGGTCTCGATTCCATGAGGTCTGGCAATGTCACAATGGCTTCTTGGTTTCATGAGTCCCAACAGAGTCATAGGAGTCCCTTGTCTCCATTCTGCCCCATTGTGTCACAAGGGCTCCTTTTTTATATGGACACAACAGTTCTATCGCTGACCCTTGAATCCATAGGGCCCCTGAGTTGCACAATGGTCTCCTTGATTCCATGATTCCTGGATTCCATTGTCTCACCATCGTTTCCTTGGATCTCCATTGTCTCAACTGACCCGTGGTTCCATGAGGTTCCAAAGTGTCACCGTGGTTGCTGTCAGAGGCTGGATGAGATTGATGTCCTGATGCTCGGAATGCCCGTGTGGGGCCAGAGCTGGGTCACACCTTGGTTTGTGGTGGAACAGAGCCCCGCCCCCAGCCCTGGCCTGGCAGAGCTGTCAATCACACAGCAGAGGATGGTGTTTACCCAGCTCTGACTGGCTGAGCTGTTAATCAATCAATCAATCAATCACACTTAGGCAGCTGATGCCTACCCTGACTCTGATTGGACAAGCAGCTAGCAGTCCCACCCCAGGGGTGGGCCCATGAAGGCCCAGGGGGTTAAAAGCCGGAGCATGAGCCCAGCCCAGGGTCTGGATCCTGCCTTCTCCTGGGATTCCTCTGTTGGTGATGGTGGAACCCAAGCAGTTCGCACCTATGTGCGTCTCTTTCTATGGATCTTCTGTCTTTCTGTTGTTCTCTTCCTTCTCCCTCTAATCCTACTTACCTGGAACATTTTTGGGTAACTTCACATGTTAAGGGTTAAAGGATTTTATATTAAATGTGTGGGAATCTGAGGCACAGAACCTAAGCCTTGGAATTCAGTAGTTTTCAGGAATTTAGCTACTTGAGCTGGGCTTCTTGTGGGACTTTTAGCAGCCTTGTGTTCCTCACTGTTGGGTGAATAAACCTTGTCAGTCTTGCTGGTATCATTTGCTCCCTTTCCTCCAATGATTTTAACAAACTTTTCAAGGAATAACAACAAAATATTTTCTTTACACTGGCCACCCACAACAGCCATTTTCCTCATCAGTTCTCCCATAAGTTGCTCAGAGGAAGCTGTGTCCAAGTTTCCAAGAATTCTTCCAGAGAGAACCACAATCTGCTCAGAGGAGGAAACCATTCTGTTGTCAAAGGCACTTGGGGTCAGAGAACAGTTTAAGGCAGGGTTTCTGTATCATTGCCTTGATCTAAATTTTCTTATTAAATTGTAATTCTAGCTTAGACTCTCCCACAGATTTGCCTCGAAACCAGTACAAAACTCAATGTACTCATCCCTTGTTTTCCTCCCAAAACAGGATTTCCCATCCCTAAACTTTCGCCAGATGGAGGAGGAGGCTGCGAGGAAGAGGAAGGAGCCCTGGGTTACCAGGCAAGTGAGGAGGAATTCAGTGCCCCTTTCCCCCTCTCTCCTGCTCCATCTCCCAACCCAGCACAGCCCCAGGCTGCAGGACAACCCCCTGCCAACGCCATCCTGCTGGGGATGCACTGGGGGGAATCTCCTTCCCCTTCCCCCTGGCATAGAGGCAAATCCCATCCTTTTCTTGTCCTTCCTGCCCCAGACAAGGAGTTGAAGATGGAGACCAGGAAGGACAAATCTCCTCAGCAGAATCTCGTGGAAGAGGCTGTTTTGACTGGCTCCACAGCACAGGAATCCAATGGGGAGGAAAATCCCGAGATCCCAAAGGAAGAGGGGCTGCAAACCCAGCCCAGTGTGCTCTGAGGAGGAAATACCCACCCTGTGCCAGGAAGGTGGACAGAGCTTCAGCCACAGCTCAGAGCTGGTGGTCCATGGGCAGCTTCATGATTGGGAGAAGGCCCGCAGGTGCTTGGAGTGTTAGAAGAGCTTCATGCAGAGCAACACCCTGAATCAGCACCAGATGATCTGTGCTAGGAAATGGACCTATGAGTGTGGGGAGTGTGGGAAGGGCTTCAGCTGCAACTCTGCCCATGTCATCCACCAATGCATCCACTGGGGAGAGGCCCTAGCAGTGTCCCCAGTGTAGGAAGAGGTTTCAGAGCAGCTCCAATCTCCTCCAGCATCAGCAGATTCACACTGAGGAAAGGCCCTTTCGCTGCCCTGATTGCAGGAAGGGCTTCAAGCACAACTCCAACCTCATCACACACCAGCGCATCCACACTGGGGAGAGGCCCTACGAGTGTCCCCAGTGTGGGAAGAGCTTCACCCAGAGCTCTCACTGGACCAAACACCAATGAAGGCAATGATAAGGGAAGCCCTGCAAATGCCATGCTTCATGCACCACTCCAGCTTCATCCTTCTTGGAAGGATCCACATTGGTCAGAGCCCTGGTGACCCATATTCCCAGTGATCTGCGCTGAGAGGACACCTGGCTGGTTTTCCTTTTGGTTTGGTCCCAAGTTCCCCTTGATTCATTTTTATCACTTAAAAACACATGAAATAAGACTAAAAAGAAAGTAATTGATCAAGGATTTCACAGCTATTTCAGGTGGAATTTATGGTTTGGGGACATGTTCTGTAGGATTTGTGGGTTCTTGGGGGATTTCAGGAAGTGTTCTCCATATCTTTGCGCTCTAAAAGTCAAGATGGATTGATTTGTCACCTCAAACTGACTCAGTCCCACCAAAAACAATTCAATCTTACCCCAAAAGAGCTCAACTCCACCTCAAATTGTCTTATTCTCACCTAAAAAAACCTCAGTCCCATGTCAAAATTATTAAATTCCACAGCCTCCAGGGTGTGATGGGGTTGGAAGGAGACTGGGAGAAGTGGGATCCAAATTCTTGGGTGTTGGACCAGGATTATGTAGGGCTGGGTGTGTGGGATCTATTTTGATAGTAAATAAAATTTCCAGAATTATTTATTTCTGCCTCAATCATTTTCCATCACTTCCAGTTTATTTTTCAGCCTGCCACCTTCTCAAATTATTGTGTTTGTGTCCTCCTTTCTTTGCTGCCTTTCTTTGCCTACTCTGTTTTTCTCTGAGTGTCACTGTAAGATCTTGCTCCACTTGACTTTTGGCTCCTTCTTGAGAGTTTTGCCTTCAAGGGCAGGAACATCTTTTCCTGGCTGGGAACTGGAATTCCAGCCCCTGGGAGTGTGTGCCATGGATCCCAGAGGGGCATTCCTGAGGCTCCCAGGGCGCTGCTCCTGCTGTGCCTACCAAGGAGCTGTGCAGGGCCAGGGGACAAGGTCCAGCAGTTTTGTTGCTTCTGCAATGCCACAACAGCCCCTGGTTCCATGAGTTTCCCTGCTGCCAGCAGCGGTTCCTTGGTTCCCATGATGCCCTGCTGTGTCACCATGGATATTTGGTGCCATGAAGTTCTTCAGTGTCACAATGGCCTCCCTTACTCCATGAGCTTCCACAGTATCAGAATGGCCTCCTTGGAAGGGCAGTGTCACCATGGACCATTGGCTCCATGCAGCCCTGCTGGGTCACCATGGACGCCTTGGTTCCATGAGGTCCTGAGGGTGTCTCCATGGTCTCCTTGGATCCACAGTGTCACAATGGACCACTGGATCCACCTGGCCCTGCTGTGTCACCATGGCCCCTTGGTTCCATGGGACCCCAGGGTCAAAATTGACTCCTTGCTTCCACGACATCCCCTCAGGGCCAAAATGGCCCCTTCATTCCATGAGGAACACAAAAGTTTTGTAGAAACATTGAGAAAATCCTGCTCAACACAGCTGGGAACATCTGTTTGCATTCAAGAGAGAGGTTAAAGGTGAGGATGGCACCAGCAGCTTCCATCTGCAACAGAGATCCAGGGAAAGGACAGGGACAGAGAATTCAGCTGGGAGACTCAGAGAATTCTGCTTCCAGAGATCATTTCTGCTCACACTGTCCCTTGTAGAAAGGTGACACCATTCCACACAGCCTGGATTGAGCAGGTGGTTCCTGAGTGGGGTTTGCTGTTCAGGAAACCTGCTCAGGCTTTTCCATTCTTTCCTTCCCAACAGGAAAACTTCTCCTGGGCCTGTGTGCAGGCAGAGCCCTGAGGAGAGCAGGTGGGACATGGTCCAGTGGGCTGGACATGGAGCTGCAGAGCTCAGGGGACGAGGTTCTGCTGCAGGGCACAGGGATGTCAGTGCCAGGTGGGCCATGTCAGACATGGTGAGGCTGGGGGTGAGGAGCAGCTTGTCCAAACAGGGTCAGCCCTCAAGGGGCTCATTCTTCTCTGTGCCCAGACCTCCTAGGGAGACATTCAGCATTAGGATCACCTGGGGAATGCTTCTATCAGCTCTTCTCTGAACTGAAAAAGTAAAAATATACTCTATTAAAGAAGAAAAGTCATGAGATGCACTTAAAATCCTTCTCTTGAAAAGAATTCCAAACTGACTCCAGGGAGCTGTACAAGCCCCGAAGACCTGAAAACCATTGAACCCAGAGAAAGAGCCCTGAAGTGCTTTCTGTATTTTAATCAAACCTGAGGAAGGTGAAGGGAGACGAGCACATCCTATTGATGATCTTTGTCTCAAATTTATTGATGCAGCTTACATACTTTTATAGTATTGTTAATTAAGCTCATACATATTGCAAAAGCTGAGCTCATCATTGGTTACAGATTACATGTCATCCCCTCCTTTGTTACTAATACCTGTGGCTTTCTTGTTGAGACTAATACTTGTTTTTATCCTGCTGCTGACTACATTCAAGGACTCAATGTTTTTCACCACGTTTTTCCTAATCATTTGATCAAGGACACAGTGTTTTTGTTTTTCTCGTAATCAGAAGGCTGAGAACTTACTGCTTACAGCTGCTTTTTACTGCTTAACCAGCTGTATATGATCATGGCCTTTTTCTATAAGCCATGTCTGAACAAAACTCTCCAACAAAACCCATGGTGGATTTGGGGCTGAGTCCAGGACCCTCAGGCACTGAGAGAAGGCTGAAGAAGCTTCTCAAGAAGTGAGAAGCAAAACTCCAAGTCCCTTGGAGCATCACTGGGCCCCACTGAGGGCAGGGAGTGCCAAAGACTCCCCAGGGACTGCTGAGAGCAGATCCTTGAGGCCAGGATTGCAGGGGAGCCAAAGGCTCTGAGCAGGGAACTGCAATGCTGAGCAAGGCCTGGGCTGGTTGGGGGAAGCAGAAAGGCCAAGCCCTGAGCCCAGCCTGGGACAGCAGGGCCTGTCCCTCACGAGTGGCTCGGGGCTGTTTGTGGGGCACTGGGATGTGAGGGGCAGCAAGGACAAATGTCATAAACTTGTGTGACACTCCAGATCCTTATGGAACCAAGGGGCCAGTGGGACACTGTGGGGCCTCATGGAAACAAGAGGCCATTGTTAGCCTGCAGGACTGTAACACCCAAGAACATTGAAATGCTGGGGGTAACCAAAGCTTCCTTGACTTGAATTTGGTGCACAGGAGAAACACCAACCAGACATTCTCCACATTGACAGATGCAAAGAATATTCTTGCTAAGAAGGGACTTAAAATGATCATCAAGTCCAGCTCTTAAGTGAATGGCCCACACAGCGATTGAACTCAAAGCCCTGGTGATATCAGCACCATGCTCTAACCAACTGTGCTAAGACATCAAAATTACACCAAATTTTACTGGCAAAATGCAGACAGTCAAGGAACTTTTGCAAAGGGTTTAATACAAATACAAAGGGTTTAATAAAAATAACATCCACTTCAACATGAAACTCTTATTGTACCATTAACTTAGCCATTTAACCAAAAAACCTTCAACCTTTAAGAGGTTACCCAAAAATGTTCCAGGTAAGTCGGATTAGAAGGAGAAGAAATAGAGAATAACAGAAAGACAGTGTTGTCACATTATGTCACAATACAAGCTGGTTTGTACTGCACAATTAATTCATCTATAAATAAGAAACCCAGCCAGCTCCATTAAACCAACCCCTGCGTTGACTGACGGGTCAGTCAACCTCAACTAATTACAGAACCTCAACTAATTACATTGCATCCTAAGCTGCAGACGTGTCACTGGTCCAGGAGCTGGGCAGTGTAAAAGATCAGACCAATGGGATATCCAGACTGGGTTTTCCATACCTCTCTTTATAAAGAGGAGGTGGAGGAATAAATGCTCTCTGTTCCACATGGACATTGAGTGAGTGGTTGTCTTTGTTGCCAACCCACTCTGCTCCACAATCACAAGACAGTCTATAGAAAGACATGCACATACATACCAACTTCTCATGGCACCATGGGTCAGCTGTGAGAATGCAGGTCCAAGGACACCATGGTGACACTATGGAACTTCAAGGAACCATGGCTCAATTGTGACAATGCAGGTCTAGGAACACCACGGTGACACTTACAGAAACTCATGGAGCCAACGGGGCCATGGTGACACTGTGGAGCCCCATGGGACTGAGGAATCCATTGTGACTGATAGGCAAGATGTCTTTACAGACAATTTGATGGGTGAATGTAGGGGTGTTAACATCCTTGAATTGGGTCTTAATGTTTCTACTAACTTCAAGCAACAGGTTTATTACAGAGCCCAGATGGCCTGGCTTCTGAAACAGGCGAGTGGGTCTGCATGAGCTTGAGTTAATGAACTTTGGGTTAAAATGATGGATTCAAGAGGGGAATATGGGGTTGGGGATTCAGGAGGGCTGTACCTTCTTTGTACCTCAACCAATAGGGAATACAAGAGGGCAACATGCAGCCAGGAGCTTAGGATAAAAAGAGGCTACACCTTCTGAAATCTCGAAAGAGAAAACCCCGTGGGCATGTGCCCTGGTGAATTCTCTCCCTTTATTCCATTAAAGTTGAAGGACTCCTCCCTCTCCTTTATGGACACTGGCTTTTCATAGTGTGATTTTCCGTACATGACACTCTGGAACATCACAGAACCAAGGAGCCATTGTGACACATCAAGGCCCTGTTGGAACAGAAAAAGCATTGCTGACAGTACAGAACTCATGGAATCAAGGGGCCATTGGAACAATGCAGATCCAAGGACACCATGGTGACACTATGGAACCTTATGGAATCAGAGAGACCATTGTGACACTCTGGTACCTCACAGAATAAGGGGGACCATTACGAAATTCAGGACCCCTGTGGAACCAAGGGCCAAGGATGAAGCTGTGGGGCCCATGGAACCAAGGAGTCATTGTGACACAGCGGGGCCGCATGGAGCCGAGGGGCCATGGTGACATTGGAAGGCCTCAGGGAAGCATGGGGCTATTGTGACACTACAGAAGAAAGGAGAACACTGTGACACTCCAGGGCCTCATGGAACCAAGGAGACCATTGTGGCACTGTGGGGCCCCATGGAACCAAGGCAACAGGGAACAGGTGTGGCTGGTTTGGTCACCCAGAGGCTGCTGGACAGGTCTGGCTGACTTTGGCATGTCAAGGCTGCTTCTCATCTGCCCCTGAAGCACTGAGGCTCTGGGCTTTCCTTCCTGTGGGAGAGAACTATCCTTCCTCTCCAGGAGCTCATAGCCAGAACTGGGATTCCTTCCCCAAATTTTCTTATATGCAAAGATTGTTCCCAGATGAAATCTGCCAGGAGAGACACATCTGGCTGCCTTGGCCAACCAGGGGCCACTTCTCATCTGCCTTTGAAACACTGGGATCATGTGGTTTTTTTTTCTTATGGGACAAAACCATCCATCTCGACCAGGTGCCCATGGCCAAAATTGAGAATCTGCCTCCAGAATTCCCTATATCCAAGGATAGCTCCAAGACAAAAGCTGCCAGGACTGACAAATCTGGCTGGACTTGGCTTCCTGAGGGCTGGCAATCAACTGCCTCTGAAACACTGGGGCTCTGTGCTTTCCTTCCTAATGAAAAGAACTCTTCTTCCTGTCCAGGCACCCACAGCCAAATATGAGATTCCACCTCCAAAACGCCCTATGTCCAAGGAGAGTCCCTAGATGAAAGGTGCCAGGACAGACAGGTCTGGCTGTGTTGGCCTAAGGGTGGCCACCTCTCATCTTCTTCAAAAACACTTAGACTTGGCATTTTTCTTTCCTATTGGTAAAAACCATCCATCCTGACCCGGTGCCCACAGCCAAACCTGGAATTCTACCTCCAAAACTCCGTACATCCAAGGATTGCTCCCAAATGAAAGCCAGACAGGTCTAGCTGCCCTTGCCACTTGGGAACTGTCACTCACCTGCCTCGAAACACTGTGGTTCAATGCTTTCCTTCCTATGGAAAAGAACCATCCTTCTTCTCAAGGAGTCCAAGGTCAAAACTGAGATTTCTCCTCTGAAATTCCAAATATCCAAGGACTCCTCCATGACAAAAGCTGCCATGACAATCAGATCTGGCTGGCTTGGAAGCCAGGACAGGAGCCACCTGTCTCCTCTTCTGCCTTTGAAACACTTGGGTTCCATGCTTTTCTTCCTATGAAAAAGAACTGTCATTCTTATCTACAAAGAAATGGCCAAAATTGGGATTCCACCTCCCAAATTCCCTATATCCAAGGGTTGCTTTCACACAAAAGCAACTAGAACAGAGAGGTCTGGCTGACCTAGGCCTCTGATGGCCACCTTTCGTCTGCCCCTCAAATACTGGTGTTCCCTGCTTTCCTTCCTATGTAAAAGAACCGTCCTTCTCCTCCAGGTGTCCATGTCTGAAATAGGGATTCCACCTCCAAAATTCTGTACATCCAAGGGTTGCTCCCAGGTAAATCGGTCCGTACCATCAAGTCTGGCTGCTCTTGGCCTGTGGTGACTGCCCCTGCAACACTGGAGTGGGTTCTTTCCTTCCCATTGTCCTGGGGTGAGGTTATGATGCTTGTATCCCCATTCAGATGTTCTGTGCCTTTAAGACTGTCTCTGAAGAATGAAAGTTTTGTTTGGGTTTCTCTTGTCAGGGACACAGAGACGGCCAGTACATAGGGCTGTTTTCGCCTTTTGCTTTTGGCTTTCTGCTTTGCTCTCTCTCTCTCTCTGCTCTTACTTCTGCTTGCTTTTGCTTCTGCTTATTAGCTAGTTCTAGCTTAACAGTCCAAATTCCTTCCTGGACTGTTTCTCCTCTCCTTTTTCTTCGACCATCTTGAACCTGCTCTGGACTGGGACCTGGGAACACCGAGGGTTTGCACCGTTTGGCCTGCAGCAGCTGCCCCAGCACCAGAGGGCCTAGCAGAGCAACCACCCCCGAAAGACACTTTCTGATTTTGTCACCTTTTTCAGAGCGGTGTCATCCGGTATTGTTCATTTTGTGTGCTGGGGGTGCTGTGCCTGTTAAATAAACAGGTTCTTTCCACTTCTCTCTGAGGAATTCTTCCCGAACCAGTTGGGGGGAGGGGCCGTGTGGGTTTGCTTTCTGGAGGGGCCCTCCTTTGGAGATTCTCTATCAAATTTGCCCTAAACCAGGACACTGGGTTTATCATAGGGGAAGCTGAAGAGGTAGAAGGAGGAATTTGAGCAGGTGGTAATGAGATGGCAGCCAGGGGAAGAACTGGACCTTCCATTTGAGGTACTTGAGGAAGAGGATTATAAGGTGGAGGGGCAGAAGGAGGCCAATAATCCACGGGGTCCCATCTTTTATTAATTCCATCATCCCCTCCTTCCTTCCCCTTTTTCTTCTTCTGTACCTTACAAATTCACACCCCTTCATCCCCAAAAGCGCTCTTTAACCAGCAAGCTACGTACAATAATTGCTCAGGATCGGTATCTTCTCAAGCTGTCAGATAATGACTCAGTTGTTGACACATCCACTTGTCCCTTGTCCCACACCAAGGCCATCCTCCTTGCACCTCAAATTCTGGCCAGACTTCTACACTGTAGTGGATCATCTTCACTTTACCTAATTCCTCTGTGGCCTCTATAGAATCCCATTTCTCTAACAGTTCTCCTAAGGGACTATTGGGAGGTATATTCCTCAGTCTCTTGCCGGTCTTTTTACTATTACACCCTCCCATTTTTCAGGTCTGAACAGTAAAAAAAATCCCAAAGGTGCCTCTGCTGACAGGTAATCTGAAGAAAAATTTATTTGCCTGATGCTCAGGACCTTTATACTGAAACAACTGCCCGATCTCTTCATTGCCTAACTTTCCTAAGGTCAGGTCTTCTATTTACCAGGACTTGAAAACACGAAACCCCAGCATAAGAAGCCGGTTCGTTCCTGTGTCAGGAAAAACAACTGCCTGATTTTAAGTTTGCCTAACCTGCCAATTTTTAGGCTTCACCGTATCAGGACTTAAAAACAAACCGCAGCCTCCTTTGCTAGGATTTGTGCCTGACCCCTTTGTCAGGATTTACTTTGCCTGCAGGGCTTGTGAGCTTGCCCGAATCCTTCTCAGGACTTGCAATCTGCCTGACTTCCCTCTGTCAGGACTTTTGGGGTGCATGCCACTCATACAACTATTCCCTCCGCACACCTGGGGGAGGGGGCCCTCTTTCCCCCTTAGGAGACGACTGATGCACACTAATTCCACACGCTTCCCCCTGTTCCTGGCCAGCTTCCTCATGGAAGTCAGGAAACGCGGTACTGAGGGGCCACTCTCGCTCCAAAGGTCTGGCTGCTGGCCTTTGTCTCACTCACACACACACTCGCTCATGTCTCACTCCCGCCACCAGATTTCTCACCAGTCCTGTGCTCCGGTGCTCCTCTGCGTCGCTGGTCCTGATCCGATCTCTCTGGTCCTGATAACCAGCTGTTCTGAAGGTCCAAGATGGCCAGTCCTGGTGTCCTCTTCTGGCATGGCTATCCCGAACGAGCGCCCCAGCTGAAACAAACAGGGCAGGAGACTTTTTCTCCTTTTAATGCCTTTATTAAAAGTGATCAGCTCAGGATTGGGCAGCTCGCCGGGTCTGCAGTCTCTGTTGTCTCTCCCAGGGCGAGGAGGAGGAGGAGGAGGAGGATATGCGCAGCTTTGTACACTAGGGCCAGAGCTGGGGATCCAATCCTCATGGGAACCTTTAGGGCATGGTGACCCCTGGTCTTCAACTCCGCAGCCTCACCCCCCTTCCCGGTCCTGGTGTCAGGACGACTCCAGCGCTCTGGATGAGAGGGACTATGAAGGTGTTCAGCATCTCTGCAGGCTCAGCACTCTGTTCCTCACGTTTAGACATCACTCCAATTTCTCAACTCTATACTGGCTCGTTGTTTTGGGGTTGTTTTCAGTGATTTTGGAATAGTAGCTTCCCATGGCATGCTGATCCCAAAGTTAGTTTGCATGCACCCCCTCCCATGACTCAGTCCCTTCTGTTCACCATCTGGGGAAGAGAGCCATTAAGTTGGCCCCAGCCACGGCTTTTACTGATACAAAAACAACTATTAACCACAATGACCCGTAATTACCATAACAAACAAGCAGCACCCCAGCAGCAACAGTGGTCTGATTAGTTTTTGTAGCCTTTTTTCTCACAAAACAAATTGGAAGATTTTTGTTTCTAACAAATGAATTAATGTTGGGAATTGTGTTACTTAGAAACAATGACTAATAAATTTTTTGCTTGCTAAAAAGGTATGGATTTTAAATACAAATATTAAAATTTCATAATACAAATATAGAATAATACTATTATAAATAAGAAAAACAATTATAATTTTCTTATTTCCGTAAATTTTCTTTTTAAGGGGAAATGCATAATTATTTTTAGGTTTTGGGATGTCAGTCTGTAAGAGATGGTCCAAAGATCCCTCATCTGCCTCACAGCTGCCGTCAAGGACGGAGATTGAAGCCCTCCCCAAGGACTGAGAATGAGACCCTTCAAATTCTAACCCGGGGTGCTGGCCTGACTGGAGCGGAATGTTTGCCATGGGAAGCGGGATGTTTCCCATAGGAACCAGTCCTTAAACAACGGGCCCCACTCACTGCTGGCACCAATTTGTGCTGTTCAGAACTGGACTGTCAGTACCTGTTCCAAATGGATTTATTCTCCACTGTTCCCTCCATGTGCCGTCCTGCTCCCCTCCTGGCGGTAGATTATAAAAGAGCCCTGAGTTAACCAAAGACTTTGAGACTCTCCCCGACGTGACCAGACAGATCTATTGGCCGGACCACGAGGATTTCATCTCTCTGTTGGCAGCTATTCCCCCCCTCCTTTTCTCTGTCTCTCTATCCTTTATCTCCTTTCTAATCCTTGTGTTGCATCTGCTGTGGGCACTCAATAAAAGGTGCATTTGTTTTGGTTAATACTGAAAGTCCCCTGCGGTGTGTCTTTGCAGCCTGAGATCAGTGAAATGAACCATCGTGACGCTCCTTGTCCCAGGGGATGGTGGCATGGTCTGATGGGGTTGCTGCCCACAGCGTGTGAACGTGATCTTCTTGGTGGCAATTGCACTGCTTCATCTGCTCTTGCTTTCTGGTCTCCCTATCCCAGAATTACCTATGGCACCTGCTTTTCTTATATTGTGGTTCTCTGTAGTTCCTTCTATAGTCAGCCCTTGTTAAGTTCACTCTTGGAATAGGGGATTATCACCTCCCCATCATATTGAGTGCATTTGAATGCACTTGAATGCGTTTTGCCTGCATTCAAAATATTGTCCTTGTTTTTGATTTACTGTGGAATCTCTGTTTG
Organism: Melospiza georgiana; assembly: GCF_028018845.1. Classification (NCBI taxonomy): domain Eukaryota; kingdom Metazoa; phylum Chordata; class Aves; order Passeriformes; family Passerellidae; genus Melospiza; species Melospiza georgiana. The sequence continues at coordinate 4,086,738 of NC_080461.1, read as the reverse complement.
TATTTTCTACCTCTGTCGAGGCTGGGATTGAAGGTACTTGAGATGATATTTGGTGTTCAGATTCAGGTGGTTTTTTTTCTTCTTATCAGTGACACAGCCTCACAACCCTGAGTTCTGCAGCCTTTCATCTATAGCACAAAATGGCTCACTGTCTCTTGTTACAAGGCCTGGATGGTACCAAGGAGACCATGGTGATACTGGGGATGCAAGGAGACCGTGGTGATACTGGGGATCCAAGGAGACCATGGTGACACCATGGACACTCATGGAGCCATTGGCGTTGTGGCACAGCAGGGCTTCATGGAACCACGGAGTCAACTGTGACTCTACCAAACCTTATGGAACCAAGGGCCCATTGTGACACTGAAGAACTTCAGGGAACCAAGAGTCTCTTGTGACACAGGGGAAGGTGCTCATGAAACCATGGAGACCATTTTGAAACTTCAAGGCCTGATGGAACCAAAGGGTCATTCTGGCACTTCTGAGCCTTAAAACCAAAGAGACCACAGTGACACAGTGGGACTCTGTGGAACCAGGGGGCCATGGTGACATTGTGGAGTGTCATTGAACCAACTGTCCATGGTGACACTGCAGGGCCTGATGGAATCATGGACACCATTATGACACTACAGGGCGTCATGGAAGCAAGGGGCCAATGTCACACTCTGGGGCCTCTTGGGATCCAAGAGCAGTTGTGACACCATGGAAATTATGGCAACTGTGGCACCATGAAACCAAGGATGTGATCCTGCAGGATCCCATGGAACTAAGGATTCATGGAACAGTGCAGGACACATGGAACCGAGGGGCCATTGTGAAGCTGTAGAACCAAAAGAGCCCATTGTGACACTGTGGGCCCCCATGGATCTAAAGGTCCATTTTGACATTGCAGGCCCTCATGGAATCCTGGAGACCACGGTGAAACTTTGGGGCCTTGTTGAATTAAGTGGCCCTGCAGGGCCAGATGGAACCATAGAGCCAAGGGTCCATTGTGACCCTGTGGTACCAAGGTGTTGTGGGTTGACCCAGGCCAAATGCCAGGCATCCATGTGGGCTGCTCACTCACTCCCCTCTGCAGCTGGACAAAGAGAATTTAATAAAGGGTTCATGGGTTGAGATAAGGACTGGGCGAGATCACTCATCAAATACTGTCCTGGGAGAAACAGGCTTAGCTTAGAGATGTGAAATTCATTTATTACTAACAAAGTCAGAGCAGGAAAAGGGGAAATAAAATAAGCTCCTCACCTCCCTCCTTCCAGCTCTACCTCCTACCCCAGCAGTGCAGGGAGACAAGGAATGGGGGTTATGGTCAGTTCATCACCCATGGCTTCTGGCCCTGCTCAGGGAGAGGAGCGGTTCCCCTGCTGCACCGTGGGTCCCTCCCAAGGGAGACAGTTCTGCAGGAGCTTCTCCAAGGTGAGTCCATTTCAGGGGCAACAGCCCTCTGCCAACTGCTGCAGTGCGAGTCCATGCCAGGGACAACAGTCCTTCCCAAACTGCTGCAGCATGGGTCACTCTTCCAGGGGGTGCATTCCTCCAGGGACAGGCTGCTCCAGCCTGGGAGCAGGGCCCCTCTCTCCATGGCTCTCCTGCAGGGTGCCTGGGTCTCCAGGGCCTGGAGCACCTCCTGCCCCTCCTTCTGCACCGACCTGGATGTCTGCAGAGTTGTTCTTCTCACATGTTCTCCCTCTGCTCTCCTCTGGCTGGAGTTAAAACTGCGCCACAATCTCCATTTTGATTTCTTTTTCAATCTGTTATCACAGAGGCATTGCCACCATTTGTAACTGGCCCAGCCTTTGCCAGCAGCAGGTCCATCTTTGAAGCCACCAGGAATTGGCTGTGCCAGACACGGTGGAAGCTTCCAGCAGCTTCTCACAGGAGCCGTCCCTGTGCCCCCTGTGAAATACAAAGCTGTGTTTCATGTCAGGTACATACTGGCAACATGGTATTTGTGATTGTAATATGGGTGGAAACCGACCATGGGGTGAAATAAACATGGCCAGGAGACTTCTTCTCCTGTGTAATGCCTTTATTAAAAAGTGATCAGCTCAGGATTGGGCGGCTCGACGGTCTGCAGCGTCCGTCGTCTCTCCCAAGGCGACTCAGAGGAGGAGGATATGCGCAGCTTTGTCCACCAGGGGCAGAGCTGGGGATCAGATCCTCTTGGGAGCCTTCAGGGCTTGATCCCGTAAGATGTTGCCTCGGTCCGGGTCTCCAGACCCCCCAGTCCTGGCTCGGGGGATCTCGAGGACAGGGTGAGGAACGATGAAGATTTCCCGCATCTCTGCAGGCTCAGCACTTGGTTCCTCACGTCCAAACATCACTCCAGTCTCTCAACTCTTAGGTGGCTCGTTGTTTTTGGGGTTTCTCCATGAGTTTGGAGATGGGGGTCCCACAAAGCATTCTGGTCTTGCGAGTCACTTTGCATCACCCCCCCCCCACCTTCTCAGGTGTCTTCCCTATTCTGAGAAAGGTAAAACTTAGCTTCGGGCAAGGTCCCCACCCAGGAGAAGGGCCATTACCTCGCCCCAGCCAGGGCTTTTACTAATACAAAAACAACCATTAACGACAACGACCCGTGATTACAATAACAAAACACACAGAACTTGGGCAGGGCCAGTGGTCTGGCTGCCTTTTTGAAACTTTTTGTCATAAAAAAATATTAACCGAGTTTTTGTTCATAACAGTGAGCACTTGTGGCCAGCTGCTGTCCCCCTGGCGGGGGCTTGGGCTGCCTCCTGCCCTGGCACCTTGCGGGCTGCAGCCTCCTCCAGCCTGTGCCACTGGGATGCTCCTGTGCCCTGGACTGTGGGGCCATCTATGCATCTCTGCTGCTCTCCAGGCCTCCCGGGAAACGCTGCATTCCTCAGCCATATTCCTGAAGAGGAGGCATATCGAACAAATGCTACACGAGGATCAGAGCTTTGGCGAGTGCCTGGTAAGAGCAGCCGAGAACCCCCAGCCTCAGCATGGCCAAGGTCCCTGAGGGCGGTGCTCAGCGTGCGGGGCTTGCAGCTGTGCCTGCTGCTGCAGCCAGAGGCCGGGCGGGCTCTTCTCCAGGCTCCTGTGGGCCAGAGCCAGGTGCCCATGGAACCCCGGCACGGCCTGGCTGCGGGGCGGCACCGCGGCTCCCTGGGCAGCAGCCGGCCCTCTGGCCCCTGCCCCCGGGAGCCCTTGGCCAGCGGCTGCTGGCCGCGCCTCAGGGCTGTGCAGGCAGGGGAGGCCGGGGCTGGGCGCAGGCAGCGCCCGGCCCAGGGGCTGAGTCCGCGCCAACCCTTCCCTCCTGCCGCTCTCTGCAGCTGGCAGAGGACAGGAGCCGAGCGGCCGAGCACCTGCGCCAAGCCCTGCCCTACCTGCAGAGCCCACAGGAGCCCCTGCGAGAGGCGGCCGTCAGGTTCATGGGTGAGTCCCGAGCACGGGCTCCCTCCCCGACCCGCCGCAGCTCGGCCCGGGCCCTGCCTGCTGTCCCGGCAGCACCAGCCGGACCCGGCGCCGTGGAGCCCCGCCCAGCCTGGGCATCGCTGCTTCCGCCCTCTGGCAGCCATGCCCTGGGCCGGCAGCGTGCGGCAAGGGCCGGGCTGAGCCCTGCCGGGCCAGCAGCCCGTGTGGCCACAGCGCCAGCAGCGCCGGTGGCAGGGAGCTGTGCCGCTGGCGCCATGACAGGCTCTGTGTTCACAGGCATGGCGGGGCGGCACCTGAGGGGGCAGCAGCAAGAGCTCCAGCTGATCTGCAGTGGTGAGTGAGTGAGGGCAGCGGGCTGACCGCGGGGGCTGGCGGGGGCAGCTGCAAGCCCTGCCCCGGCTGCGGAGGGCTCTGCTCCCGTGAGATTTCAGAGCCACATGTGCCATTCGTGGCCAGCACCTTCAGACTGATCCCCTTGCTCCCTGCTCCCTGCGGGCCATGGCAAGAGATGGCCGGGATGGCCCTGGCAGGGGGCTCTCCTCGTCTTTCTGCACATGTGGGATCTGACCTTGCCTCTGTTCCTCTCTCTTGCAGCCCTTGAAGAAATGGCATATGACAGCAGTCCTGCCATCAGAGATGCTGCAGTTGAATTTTGTTTAGTTCTCCGGGCTGTACAGAGAGCTCCCTACTCCCCATGGCGCAGGCTGCGAGATCGATTCCGCAGTGCATGGAGGAAATGGCCTCGTCTGTGCGGCACTGCCTTGCTGTTCTGCTGGAGCTCCCCAGAGAGGTGATCTGCAAGACTGTCTGCTGGGGCCATTTGAGCCAGCAGAAATTTTCTTTTTCTTCTTCAAGATTTTTGTATTTTTATTTTTGTTGGTTTTGACTATGTCAATATAGAATATCTTTCAATACACAGAGTCCCAGGATCTTTCTTTTCCTGCACCGGGTCTAGAAGGCATAGGGGAAGAGGGGGAAAAGGGTGCTTGTGCACAGCCAGCGGCCCAGGCGTGCAGTGTCGCAGGGAAAATGGCCAGACGCCCCTTGGCCTTTGGTGGTTCTGCTGAAGCCTTTGTGCTGCCCACAGAGCAGCTGGGCAGGGGCCAGAGCTGCAGGGATCCCTGCCAGAGCGGTGCCTGGAGATGGCCACAAGCCCTGTGCCAGGCGGGAAGGGCCATTGTGTCCTCCTGCCCGGGTGCTGCTGGCTGCTTTGCTGAGAGCTCCCAGGTGCCTCTGGATGGGGCTCCTCTGGAGCTGCTGTGGGGCTGCGGCGCTGCTGCCTGCAAGCTTGGCCAGGCTGGGGGAGACCCTGAGGGGCTGAGGCACTGCTAAGCCTTGAGCAATTGGCTGTCAGAGGCCATAGGCAGCCCCCTGGAATCAGGCGTGGAACCCTGGTCCTGGCCTTTCAGGGCTGTGAGGCCAGCTGTTGTGGGGCTGGGCGTGTGCCTTCCCTGTGCTCCAGACTGCAGCCTCCCACCCCTCAGCCTTAGGCATTGAGCTCCACTGCCTGATTGCCAAGTCTTGTTCCTGATGCTGTGGGGGAGGCTGAGCTCTGTGGCTTTAGGCCCCATTGAGCCAGAAGAGCAGCAGCTTTGAGCCCACAGGGGCCACAGAAAGGCCCTCTTGGACCACGAGCGTTCCTGTCCTTGCCAGGCCAGGGACACGTGAGAGTGCAGCGGGCACCTTCAGAGTGCCACGCTGGCTTTGCACTGGGCCACCTCCCTGTGCTGTGCACGGCTGGCTCTTTGCTTTGCCGCTCTCGGCCTTGTGTCGTCGTACTCCTCTGGCTGCCTGCAGCCAGGGGCAGCCCTATCAGGAGGCTGAAAGGCCCCGTCTCCAACATCTCAAGGGGGAAATGGAGCTCTCCCGGCCCTCAGCCCACGCTGTAAGCAGAGCAGAGTCTTTTCCCCAGCCCCGATGGCTTTCTGCCTGCTTCTGGCCCCTGGCCACCATGACCCACTGCACTCGCTCTGAGTCACCTACAGCATGCCTGGTGCCTCTTGATTTGCTGACCCTGGGATGTGAGGCTCACTGAGGGAAAGGTGGCTGTCCCAATGCTGAGGGCACACGTGGCTCACTGAGCAGACTTGAGGCTTCCCCAGCAGCTTGCAGGTGCCTTAGGTGTCATGTTACAGTGCTTGTGCTCCTGCCTCCTCCCGTCCCTCTTCTCACCCTCACCCAACCTGCACCCTCTGACCTACCTTCAATAAATCCTGTTGCATCAGACACGGTGTCAAGAGCCCTCCTTCGGCTGCTGGTCGAGCGCACATTACAACCTCTGGGCATGAGAGCAAGGTGGGCTGGGGGAGCTGCTCTCTCAGACCAAGAGGGAACGGCTCTCCACAGCACCTGCCCATGGACCTTCCCCTCACCAAATAAAATCATCTCCAAGTTTAGCTAGTGAGCTAGTAAGGTAGAACTCATTCATTGCCTGGAAATCTGGCACTAGTCTCTAAGTTCCATTAGGTTTCTTTTTTGCTAACCTGTTGACGGAAGGGAACCAGGACATCAATTTGATCATCACAGGCTCGATTTTATTGATCAGTTTGGCGGGTTAAATACAGTTCATAATGAGCTTCATACATATTGCAAAAGTTGAGCTCAGGATTCGTCAGTTACATATCAGCACCTACGCCTACTTCTACATTCCTATGGTTCTACTTTTGATACTTTCTACATATTCTTAGGATATATTCAGGACTAATCTCTACTCCCTATCCTCATGTTGCAGCAAGGTCACTGCTGTCTCTTCCTTTCAGCTTGCTGACTGCTGACTTTTCTCCTTCAGCTTAACCAGTGGCATTATGTCAGTATGGCCTTTCTCAGCTAACCAATTATTAATAATGCTCTCCACATTTCCCCCGTTTTCTTCTTGTGCAAGGAGATTAGTTTGCCATGTTTTTGCTGTTGTACGGCTGACCATGTTTTGAATACAGTTAAAGATACAAGGCAAAATAAGCAAAAACAGTAAAATTACACCCAGCAGTCCTATAGCATAGATCACAAGGTTCCTCAGCCACGGTCCAAGTCCTAAGCCTTTAAGCCATTCGTCAATTCCTAAACCGTCTTCTTCTTTAAGTTTGTGAAGTCCCTGTTGTAATTCTTTTATCTTAGTGTGAATGGACACCGAATGATCAGACAGATTCATGCAACACATTCTCTCAAACTCTTCACATCCATGCCCTTGTGCTAAGAGCAAAAAATCTATAGCAGCTCTATTCTGCAAAACAGCATGGTTAACACTTTGCACATCTGCAGTTAGCATGTCTAGAATTTGTGATGTCTTGTTCAGCTCATCCCTTGCCCAGCATCCTAATTGTTTTGCTAAATTCATGGCTTTATTGGCAGATCCTCCTGGCAACATAGTTGAAACCACCACCTGTTTGAATGTGCCCCAAAACTGTGGATCTCCTATCTTGCTGCAGTCTAAGTCATGTATGCTACGTTTTCTCCTGTTTGAATTTTGACTCAGCTGCATTAGCAAGGACACATTAGGATGAAACAATGACAATTTTCCCAAAAAACAGGGTCCACCCTGTGGTTTAGCTGGTATACCATTCCATGCCCTGTCTCCACAAATCAAGAATATTCCTGTGGGTAATTTCATTGGTGCTGTGATATTTGTGCTGTTACATTGACTGTAATGCTGTGGAGAGAATTCACTCACATTCAGGGATGAATCTAGGGTGGCCCATGTTTCTTTAGGTTGGTTCAAATTCTGAGCACCCGAAAGTTTGAAGCTAAACCATCCACCAGCTGTAGTGTTAGATATGCTGGCATTTGTACTTCCAAAAAGATCCAGTTCCTCAGGAGGAGAATGCAAAGAGGTGTTAAGTGATTGGATTAGTAAACATTGACGATAGCCATCACTCTGACCTGCAGTATACCCTTGTTGCACCGGCAATGTGATGTTTGACATGTTAGACATACATAAGGTTTGATTGTTTATCAAACTGCAAAATTCTCCAGGAGACCACACCGGAAGTCCCACCAGGCATGTTCGAAATGGGTTAGTGACTCCTCCAAGACTAAGACAAAGTGATGATTGGTTAGTTTGATTAGCAAGTGTCACCCATAAATTTTCCCTTGGTTGACTAAAGTGTGTTACTCCTACTGCTTCACTTGCTACAGCATTGAGTAGTATAACAAAAACAAACCTCATTTTTCTTTCTGCTTGCTTTGCTTCTCCTTTTCTTCCTTCTGCTTGCCTTGTTTTTCTTTTCTTCGCTGTCTTTTCCCTGGTTTGCTAGATTGTCTATTGTAAGGCTGAGTCAATTTTTGAATATACTGATCTAGTTCTAAATCAGCATCTTTACTCACAGGTATAGCATGAGGTAAGTTTGAAGGCAAATCAGCTTTACAGCGAGCTGCTATGATGCGTGAGGCTTTAGTAATTTCAAATATTCTAAGGTTTTCCTGCAACTTCCACCTAAGATATGCTATAACCACTTGTTCAGCACTCTCAAAAAGCTGTAATCCTGTCCGTCCTGGCAGGCCAGTACTTTGTTCAAGAGCTCTAACCCAGATATGATTTTGAATCCACTTTCCAAAACAAGATGTACACCATAAATATCCCAATGACCTCTGTGAATACCAATAAACCTGATTACAATCTGCACAATGCAAAGCTACCCATGCATAGCATTTATCTTTATCCTTTTTGCAAACATAACAAGGAAGCGAATGTAAGTAAGGACCAGTATAAAATTCTGGTTCTTCAATCCAAAGCAACCAATTCAATGGTGGTGATCGCAAAGCCTCTTCAGCTTTTTTACTATATGAGGCTAACAGCTCAAGGTCTTTCTTTAACACAAGGCGTATCTTATTTCGTAATCGTAGTTCTTGTTCGTTATTCTACTCAACAACTATATCCTCCTGAGGGTCCCACAACTGTAAAAGTGTTCTAATCATAGAAAATTAATTAGCAATCACTGATATCCCTATTCAAATGAGACCGTTCCCTTTTTTGCTTTCTTTTTCTTGTCTGTCTTCAATCTTGCTGCTCCTAATTTTACTGGTCCTGCCACTTGCAAACTCAATTTTTGCAACTTGTCAATGCAGCAATCTAATGCTCTATCAGGATCCCCTTGGAAGGGTCCTACAACTGAATGCTGTGTTAAAGGTACTAATTTCCTACACCTTATAGAAACTATACGTGATTTACTTTGAACCTTAATTCTATTTACAATACATTGTATTTCCCATCGATAATAAGCAAGAACCTTCTGTTCAGGAGACTCATAAAGATTTAAAGCTATATATGCGTTTTGCCCCGTTTGTCTCCTTAATTCATCTTGCCAGCTTTTACCCCACGTGTGCTCGTGTTCACAAGTATGACACCACAAATCCCGTAATAATGATTGTTCTATCCAAAAAGTTCTTTTACAACCTCCACAACGTAGAGCTATCCAGGCAGCACAATGTGAATTGTGACAGTCAAGGCAATGTAGTTTCGCTGGATCTGTTAAATGAAAAGTTGATAATGAGTCAATGAAACCAATCAACTCCTGGGTAGTGACGTGTCAGTGCTCTGTCCACCGCTTCCGAGTACCCCTTCAATTGAAACAGTAGTGGTTGTAGGACTAGAAGCAGTTTCTTCCCCAGTTGCTCCTTGTCCTCCTCCGTAAGGCGATCCACCAGAGGCTGCATCAATAACAGGTTTAGTCCACTTAGCAGGCACCCACAAAGGCCCTGTAGGTGAGGAAACACAAAGATACCCCCGACCCCAATATAATACTTTTGCAGGTTTTTCCCATAATCCTGTACTTGGGTTCTTATACTTAACCCAGACCTCTGTTTCCTTAGTATTTTCCTGACCTGACCTCGGATGATGTTTCATTGCAGGGGGGGTATCATCTTCCCCAAAAATGCATAAATGATTAATCACATACAAAACCTTAGCCAAACATGCTTGTGGATCTGTCAAATCTTGATGTTTTTCAATATACTGCTTAAGGGTACCGTTTGCTCTTTCCCGTGAAGCTTTCCTTAACTGTATCAGTAACTCATACAATCGTTTATTATTCACTTCCTTAATTGCTGCTTCCTCTATTCGTTTGACTACTCCTGCAACATACATAGAGTCTGTGACCACATTTAAAGGCTCCTGTAAGTTGGACACCGCTCATACTACTGCTAACAATTCCAAAGTTTGTAAGCTATCTGCAGGGTCTGCTGTGAGGAGTTGATGCTTCCATTGTCCTTTTTCTTGCCAGGTAACAGCAGCACGCCTTGATTTCTTTCCTGCATCTGTAAAAACTGTAATAGCTCCTTCTATGGGGTTTTCTTCTCTTAAAGGTCGAGTAATCCAGTTCCATTCTGTCATCCATTGCAAAACTCTAGGCACTAATTTACTAGTCTCTACTTTAGCAGGTGACATCAATAATGCTTCTTGTAAATTCTTTGAATTTATCAAGTACCAGTCCAAGGTTTCTTTTTCCATAGGCAATCTAATAGTAGCAGGTTCTCTACCATCCACTTCAAGAATTCTGAGACGCCCCTTTTTGATTAATGCAGCCAATTGTTCAATTTTTGAAGATATTGTTTTCTTATGCTGTAGTGGTGGTGATAACTATTCCAACACCCGTATCTCCCCCGTTTTCTTTTGCAACTGAGAGAGAGCACCAAGCAAGTGGCAAGGGCTATTCCAAATAGTAAGGTCAATGGGGTGGTCGAGTTGTCGACGAGACACATACCCTTGCTGTACACAGTTACTAATTTGCTGCAAGGCAAGATGATGCTCCTTTGTCAGGTGTACAGGAGTAGTAGGGTCCACACCTTTTAACAAAGGCCGTAGGGCTTCTAATAAGTGATTTGGTATTCCCACAATAGGCTTCAGCCACTGTAAGTCTCCCAGCAACTTCTGTGCATCATGTAGTGTTTTAATGTCCAATTGTAATTCCAATTTTTGTGGTATCACTATTTGATCCATCAAAGTCCATCCCAAATATTTCCAGGGCTTTGTAGTCTGAATTTTCTCTGCAGCAATAACAAGTGAATATGCAGCAAGAGTATTTTTAATGGTGTTAATCTGTAAAGAGGAGAATGGCTGTTGCTGTGCAAACAAAATATCGTCCATGTAATGATATATTATAGTTGCTGGCCATTTACGACGTAGTGGCTGTAATGCTGCATCAACATAAAGCTGACATAAAGTGGGAGAGTTGCGCATGCCCTGCGGAAGAGATGTCCATTCAAATCTTTTATCTGGTTCCTCACGATTTATTGCTGGTAAAGTAAAAGCAAATCTCTTCATGTCATCAGGATGCAGGCCAATAGTGAAAAAACAATCCTTTAGGTCAATAATTAAAAGTGGCCAGTGTTCTGGAATCATAGCTGGATTTGGAAGACCAGGCTGTAAGGCCCCCATAGGTTCCATTTGGTCATTTACAGCCCTCAAATCATGTATCAAACGATATTTCCCTGATTTCTTTTTGATTACAAAAATAGGTGTATTCCAAGGGCTTGTGGACAGTCGTAGGTGCCCTTTTGTATATTGTTCCTGTACCAATTCATGGGCATGCATAAGACTCTCCCCTTTTAATGGCCATTGCTTAACCATCACCGGTCCAAGCAATGGCAATTACCGCAAAGGGTGCTGATTAGTTAACACCACTCCCAATTGTGTTAAAATGTCCCTTCCAATTAAACAGGAAACTGTAGGAGGCAGTTGAACAATTGAAAACACAGCAGATATTTGTTGATTCTCAATGCACACAGACAAAGACGGCGACCTGCTTGCCAATGTAAATCCTCCCACTCCTGTGAGCATGTTTGATGAAGGAAATAGAGGCCAATGTTGTGGCCAGCCTTCTGGAGAAATGATGCTAGTATCTGCTCCTGTATCCAATAATCCATAAAGGGTTATGCTTTGATGCCCATAGGTAATTTCAACCTTTTGTTTTGGTCTATTTTGTAAATCCACAGTTAAAAGTGTAACACCAGTAGAGCCAAAACCTTTTTCATCCCGTGCTTGCCCAGTAAATGATTGTATTCCTGATGTCATTTGTGACAGTGGTACCAATTGTGCAATGCGTTGTCCTTTTGTAATTTTAATCGGAGGATAAAGGGTGTAAGCCATAATTTGTATTTCCCCTGTAAATTCCGCATCGATAACACCAGGCAAAACAAATAATCCCAACATAGTTATAGAGGAACGTCCCAGCAATAATGCTCCACATGTTTGTCCATTCAGTATAAGAGGACCCTTTATTCCAGTGGGTATCCTCTCAGGCCGGTTCGTCATTAGTGTGACGTCTACTGCTGCTGATAAGTCCAAACCGAGGCTCCCTGCTGTTGCGGGTTGCAGACAGGAGGTAGCAGCGATGTCACGGCAGCAGCTGGTGTCTCCGATGTCACGGCAGTAACTCGTGTCTGTCCCTCATTGCCGCATCGGTAACACTTGATGAATGGTCTCGAGCCTCTTTACGTGACTGCCAGTGAGCCGCTTTGGAGAGGAGCAAGAGCAGCTAACACCTGATTTTGAGTAGACTATGCTTTTGCAACCCTAATCCTAATTCCTTTAAGGCTTCTGCTATAAATGTCTGTGAAGCTGTTGGCATTAATGCCATTCACTCTAATCCTTCCTCAAAAGTCCAGTTTGCCCCTAAAGTAGCTAACACTCTTTGGGTTGCTGGATTGCTATTTTGCAAAGCACACCTGCTTCAATAGCGCCCTGCAACACCAGCTCGATCTATAGCAGTAGCTGTTCTATCGATAAAATTTCCAAATGATTCTTCCCTTCCTTGCTTAATACCCATATAAGCCGGTAACCCTCCTGGCTCTTTAACCATGTCTATTGCAGCACGCACTAACCACATAGACTCTGTAAGTTTATCTTCTCCCGATATCATCTGTGCCTCTGTACGTAAAAATGCCTCTAAGCCCATCAGCTCCTTTACTGTTACTCCATGTAATGGGTCATGTGCATTAAACAATAACTGCTGATGATGAGTAAATATCAACCGAACTATTCCTCTTAAATCATTAGGACATAAAACCTGAGTATTAAAAAGATAATCTAACATTTGCTTAACAGGTTCACTTTTTACTCCAAACTGACTAACTGTAGAACGTAGCTGAGTTAACAGCTTCCAATCTAAGGGAGTATATTCTGCTATATTATGCGTAAGGTTCCCCTGTGCATCATACTGTGGTGTGTATGTAACTGGACATGCAAGACTAGAAGCTATTTCCACCGCCTCGCCATCCCCCATTTGCATTACTTCTTTCGCCAAAGCAGCCCAAGCTTCCCTCCTCTGTTTAGCCATCTCCCCCCATGGATCACGGTGTGCCCCTGGGATGGGATCTGGCTCTTTAAGGGTGCTATGCTGCTGGCGCTTCGGTGCAGACACCGAGTTTTCGCGCGGGGGGGGCAGTGAAGCAGAGGCTGGCTCGTGCGGGGGAAGCGGGAGCCCCCCCTCCCCCGCTGGACCTGACAGTGAAACCGGAGCCGGCTCGAGCGGAGCCAGCCTGCGGGGGGCAATCAGCCCCCCCGCTGGAGCCGGCTCGGGCGGGGGAGGTGACCCCCCCACCGAAGCTGTAACCGGAGCCGGCTCACTCGGGGGAAGCGGCGGAGGCAAGGCTGGCGGCGGAGGCGAAGCTGGCTTGCTCCCACCCCCACCATCCGACCCGCCTGAAGCTGGTGGCGGAGGCAAAGCTGGCTTGCTCCTACCCCCCCCATCCGACTCGCCCTCCCCCTCTGACAGGAAAGGTGCAGACGGTTCTACTGCGCCTATAAAGAAATCCTCCACACCACTTTGCTGGGGACTCTTAGGCATAAGTACCTTAGTTACAGAAGGTGCCAGGGGATCATCTTCACGACCATACCCTATATTCCTCTTATGAGCTTCTGTTGCCCTTTCTGCTGCCTTTCTCTCAGAGACCTGCTGAAGTAACGTGTTATACACCACCCGCCATAACTTCCCGAATTTCTTTGCTGACTTATCATCGTCTAGTACTGTATCCCACAATATTTCCCCAAACTTTCTCCACTCTGGTAACTCATGAACTGTATGAGGATTAGAAAAGATACCCTTAGCATGGCCATAAGCTAATAACCCTGGTAACTCCTTTTTTAAATCTATCCCTTTTATCCCACGCCGCTCTAAATAGGCGGTAAATAAATCATATGCCGCTTGCCTATCCATACCTATTAATCAGCGCGCGCTGTTGCAGCTCTCCAGGCTCCGGCGGACACGTATTGGCTTAAGTCACAGTTGTGAACCTTAAGGGTGCTTCAAATTCCGGCACCGTCCCGGCTGCTGGGACCCAAACCCAACTTCCGGACCGTGGCGTAATCCCTTTTTCTTTTAATCCGAGAAAAAGGGCAGAGATTCGGTTATGCCCGCATTCTCCAACATTTGTCGACGGAAGGGAACCAGGACATCATTTTGATCATCACAGGCTCAATTTTATTGATCAGTACGGCGGGTTAAATACAGTTCATAATGAGCTTCATACATATTGCAAAAGTTGAGCTCAGGATTGGTCAGCTTGCATATCAGCACCTACGCCTACTTCTACATTCCTATGGTTCTACTTTTGATACTTTCTACATATTCTCAGGATATATTCAGGACTAATCTCAACTCCCTATCCTCATGTTGCAGCAAGGTCGCTGCTGACTCTTCCTTTTAGCTTGCTGACTGCTGACTTTCCTCCTTCAGCTTAACCAGTGGCATTATATCAGTGTGGCCTTTCTCAGCTAACCAATTATTAATAATGCTCTCCACACTGAAGTCTGCAAGGCGCCCGGGCAGGAGGCAGCCCAGACCCCTCCCAGGGGGACTGCAGCTGGCCACAAGTCCTCACCTCAGCAACAATCTGATTCTCATCATGGCAGTGGAAGTAGAATGGGACCAGGCTCTGGCACACCTGGGACTTGAGGGCCTTTCTTCCATCTTTGGTTAACAAGTCCATCATCTCTTGGAAGACACACATGCAGCTCAGCTGCACCTGGATATCATCCTGTATGAAAGGAAAGGCAAAAGACCTGAGCATCAGCTGCTTCAGGCCCCCCAGGGCACAGGCGTGCATCTGCACAGGGCACCAAGTGTCAGGGCAGCAGCCAGTGGCCGTGGCTGTGGGCACAGAGCCTTACATGGTCAAAGAGTGGCAGGAGCGTCTCAGCCAGCTGCAGAGCGATGGGGGTGGCTATGGGGCCACCATTATCCAGGAACAAATATCTGAGTAGAAGGATGGTCATCCTGATCGCATTGCTTTCATTTTCCTGCAGGAGCTCCACAAGACTTTCAGTCAGGCTCCACATTTTTTCAGCCTGTGTGGAACACAAGTTTGTGAAAGGCCACCCTGCTGCCGCAGGGCCCAGAGGCCAAAGGCCTGTCCCGAAGCACTGGGGCAGCTGAAGCGGGAGGCAGGAGAGCTGGGAGCAGCTGCCCCAGCGGCCGAAGCCCAGGCAAGGCCAGGCGACTGCGTTGCCCAGCCCCATGCTGCCTGTGCAGCTTCAGCCACTGCCCCCTTCTCACCATGGAGGGATTCTTGCCCAGCACTACGAGGCCTCTGAGTGCCAAGTGATGCCTCTCCCTGTCCTTGCTCTGTAGGTTCTGTGCCATGATCTCCAGAATGCTGTCACTGCATTCCCTCAAGTCCAGGCACTCGAAGACCTGAAAGGCACAGGGCAGTGACAGGGGAGCCGGCCAGCAGGAGCCCGGAGCCGCACGGGGCCGGGCCCAGGCAGTAGCACAGGGCACGGGCACTGTCCTGGCAGCTGTGGCTGCGAGAGGCCAGAGAGCTGGGAGGCAGCTCAGCCAGGCAGCGCTGGCCTTGAGGCTCACCTCCACAAGGAATGCCAGGGCAGGGAAATCCCAGTACGGCATCTCTTCACCGAGCATAGCAAGCAGGTAGAATGCAATCCCGGAACAAAAGTGTATGGATGAATGGCAAATTAATCTGACAAAAGGAAAAAGGCAACAAGACCCGAGCCAGTTGGGCAAATCTCTGCCAGGATTGACTCACAGAGTTCTCATCTTTCCCCACCACCCTTCCAGCAAGGGGACCTGGGCCATTTGGGAGTTGGTTGCTCATGGGCAGCCTCTTCTCCCAGCCTTTTCCAGTCTGCTTGGCTGTCCCTCAGTGACAAGGCCCTCTGCCCTATGACCACGGGGACTGTGTGGGTCACACTGGGCACAGAGCACAAATGTCTGAGGCAGTGGGTATAAGGGGGTCACACCTGGCCAGCAGAGCCACAGCATAGTGGCGGGTGTCAACAGAGAGCAGCATGTCCCAGCCACACCTGCGTTCCATTGTCACCACCACATCGTTGTACTGCTTTTGGCAAAGCAGGGACTTCAGGGTGCGCACTGTAAACCTGTGAGCACAGTAAAGCCTAGGTCACACTGGCAGCACTGGCTCCTTCGCAGGCCACGTGGCAGCAACAGGAGGAGTGGGATGGAGCACCTCTTGGGGCTGGTGGCAAGGCCGGGCTCTTCCTGGCATCCATTCCAGAAGGTATCGACCTCCTCTGTCATCTCTTCTGTGATTAGGAACACTTGGAAGAGGAGATGCAGAAATAGGCGGGGGAAATACACCTTCAATATACATGGGACAGGGGGCTCCTGGAGGATCTTCCACATCACCATGGTTGCCTGCAAAGGACAAAGCCCCCGAGACAGCGCTCAGTGCCACGGTGTCCGTGTGGCAGGGCCCAAGCGTGGCAGGGAGAGGCCCGGAGAGAACATGGCAGGGAGAGCAAGGGGCCTGGTGGGCCTGAAGCTGCCCCTGGGCCAGGTTTCAGGCCAGCGCCTGAGGCAGGGAGGTGCAGTGGGGGAAGGAGGATGGAGAGCTGCTGGAGAGGGAGCCTTGGGGCCAGCAAAGGCCAGTTGCAGAAACTCACAGCCGGGGCAAAGACACCCGTTTCGTCCCCATTGGAGGTGCAGGTGCTGTGCTCTGGCCAGCTCCCCAGCACATCCAGGAGGATCAGCTGTGCCAGCTCTGCAGTCCTGGCTGAGCCCATGATGGTCTTCCACATGGCCATGGCAGCTCTGCAGGGTCAGAGCTCTGTCTCAGGGGCGTCTCAGACACAGCCCCAGAGGGAGCTGAGCTGGCTGCCACTTCTGCCTCTGCCCACTGGTCCTGGCCAGCAGCACCCAGGCAGCCCAGCCCTGTGGGGACAGAGCCCTGAGGGGCAGGGAGGGAGCATGGCAGCAGGCTCAGGGGCTGACATGCCAGGGCCTGTCCCTCACGGCTGCCTCGGGGCTGTTTGTGGGGCAGTGGGATGTGAGGGGCAGCGAGGACAAATGTCATAAACCTGTGTGACACTGCAGATCCTCATGGAACCAAGGGGCCAGTGTGGCGCAGCAAGGGTGCATGGAGCCCAGGGAACCAAGGGGCCATGGTGACACATCAGGGCTTTGTGGAACCATGAAGCCATTGTGACATTGCAAGGCGCCATGGAAGCACGGGGCCATTGTGACACTGCAGAAGCAAGGGGAACATTGTGACACTGCAGGGCCTAATGGAACCAAGGAGACCATTGTGACACTGTGGGGTCCCATGAAACCAAGGGAACATGGAACAGGTCTGGCTGGCTGGGCCTCCTGGCGATCACCTGATAGGTCTGGCTGACCTTGGCATGTCGAGGGCTGCTTCTCATCAGCCCCTGAAGCACTTGGGCTCTTGGCTTTCCTTCCTATGAGAGAGGACTGTCCTTCTCCAGGGGACCATGGCCAAAATTGGTATTCCTCCTCTCAATTTCCTTATATGCACAGATTGTTCTTAGATGAAATCTGCCACAAGAGACAGATCTGCCTGCCTTGGCCACCCAGGGGCCACCTCTCATCTGCCTTTGAAACCCAGCAACCATGTGCTTTTCTTGCTTAGGGGAAAAAACATCCATCTCGACCAGGCGCCCATGGCCAAAATTGGGAAACTGCCTCTGGAATTCCCTACATACAAGGATAGCTCCCAGACAAAAGCTGCCAGGACTGACAAGTCTGGCTGGCCTTGGCTTCCTGAGGGCTGGCCCTCATCTGCTTCTGAAACACTGGGGCTCTGTGCTTTCCTTCCCAATAAAAAGAACTCTTCTTCCTGTCCAGGTGCTCATGGCCAAAATTTATGTTGCACCTCCAAAATGCCCAATGTCCAAGGATAGCCCCTAGATGAAAGGTGCCAAGAGAGACAGGTCTGGCTGCCCTTGGCCTGAGGTTGGCCACCTCTCATCTTCTTCCAAAACACTTGGACTTTTCACTTTTCTTTCCTATAGGAAAAAAACATCCATCTTGACCAGGTGCCTATGGCCAAATCTGCCATTCTACCTCCAAAACCCTGTACATCCAAGAATTGCTCCCAAGTTAAAAAGGTCTGGCTGCCCCTGGCCTCTTGGGAGCTGCCTCTCACCTGCTTTCCAAACACTGGGGCATAGTGTTTTCCTTCCTATGGCAATGAACAGTCCTTCTTATCTGTGCAGAAATTACCAAAACTGGGATTCCACCTCCCAAACTCCCTATATCCAAGGGTTGCTTTCAGACAACAGCTACCAGGACAGAGAGCTCTGGCTGGCCTAGGCCTCTGATGGCCAGCTTTCATCTGCCCCTCAAACACTGGTGTTCTGTGCTTTCCTTCCTGTCAAAAGAACGATCTTCTTCTATAGGTGTCCATGTCTGAAACTGGACCTCTAAAATTCTGTATATCCAAGGGTTGCTCCCAGGCAAAATCTGCCAGTACTGTCAAGTCTGGCTGGCCTTGGCCTCTGGTGGCTGCCCCTGCAACACTGGGACTGGGTTCTTTCCTTCCCATGGAGATCCCTGGGACACTGTGGGGACCTCATAGAACCAAGGGGATCATTGTGGCACCACTGGAGCCCATGGAACCAAGGGGATCATTGTGGCACCACTGGAGCCCATGGAACCAAGGGGCCATGGTGACACAGAGGGGCTTCATGGAACCCAGAGACCATTATGACTCTGTGGGGCCTGATGGAACCATAGAGACCATTGTGACCCTTCAGGGCCTGGCGTCATTAAGGAGGCATTATGACACCTCAGGGCCTCCTGGAAGCAAGGGACCATTGGAACACTGTGGGGCCCCATGGAACCGAGGGAACACGGACTAGGTCTGGCGGACTTGGCCTCCCAGGGGCCGCCTGACAGGTCTGGCTGATGTTGGGATGTCAAGGGCTGCCTCTCATCAGCTCCTGGAACACTGGGGCTCCGTGCTTTCCTTGCTATGGAAAAGAACCATTCCTCTTTTCAGATATGCATTGCCAAAATTGGTACTCTCCCTAAAAATTTCCAATATGCAAGGGTATCTCTCAGAACAAAATCTGCCAGCTCTGGCTGGCCTTGGCCTCTGGTGGTCACCTCTCATTTGCCCCTGAAACACTGGGGCTCTGTTCCTTCGTTCCTATGGAAAAGAACCGACCTTCTTGTCCAGGGACCACAGTCAAAATTAGAATTTGGCCTCCCAAATTCTGTATATCCAAGGATTGCTCCCAGACAAAAGTAGCCAGGACAGAGAGGTCGGGCTGGCCCTGTCCTCTGGTGATTTTCTTTATTAAAAGCTGAATGTTTTCATTTAAAAACACCTTGGAGAGGGCCCAGAGACCTCCTAAGGAGGGGTTTGGAGGCCTCAGGCACAGAAGCACTACATATGGACAAAGGAGCTCTGTGCTCTTGTGGTAGTTTTGCATCACAGAAGTGATGTTCTAAGAGAAGATGCTAGGAATGTCCTCCGTGTCTGACAAAAAAACCAATCAGTAATTAGCTTGGAGAATTGACAATCTGCTAAACTAATAAAGAAACTGTACATGCCTCTGTGGAAACACATGTTAAAGATGAAAAAACCGCTGGGGTTCAGCCACAAGCCCTGGGCAGGGGGAGGAGAAGCCATCGGCCCCGGCCGTGCTGTTGCTGTGTTCTGGCCTGGCCACTGAGATCCTGACCCTCCCCCCAGCGCAGCCCATCCTGACACAGCCCCAGCGCAGCCGCTGCAGAAATCCCCATCGTAAAACAGCTCCGGCCGCAAGCACCAAGCCGGGGTCACGGAATCATCTGCAGGCCCCGGGTGAGATATGAACTCTTTCAGTGCTTTCATCCTCCCTCCAGTGAGAGAAAAGGACAAAGTGCCGACACATAGAGGAGCAAAATGAAGACACCAAGGTCAGTGAAGAGGAAGTCGAGTCCCTGATGGGAGGGATAAGGAGATGTCCTGATCTTGGCGCTGAAATCCTCTTGTAAAACTATGGAGAAGTAAGTAATTGATACATCAGACTCTCTTTTTCCCTATAAGGCATTGAAAAGTATGAGGAAATTACTTGTTCAGCAAAGACTTCTATTGCAGCAGCTCTCTGGCCACAGAGAGAAACACAACTTTCCCAGGCATTGTTTTGGAAAAGCCTTTGGAGAAGATCAGACAAAAGAAAAAATTCTTAGCTTGACTTGCTGCACCTGATATTTTAAACAAGTTGAATGTGTTACGGAGATTTGTTTACCAAAGGGTGGGTTCTTAATTAGCCAATGGTGTCGGTGTTTGGATTGGAGGATCAATTAGGTCAACTTGTAGCGAACTAGGGTATAAAAGTATGGGTTTGTTAATAAAGATTATTTATCAGCCTTCTGTGAATCATTGAGTCAATGTCTATTATTACCCAGCTGGGAGCCCTTAACGTGATACGGGCCTCCATGATAAAGTCAGCAAATGTTGAAATAGCTGTGATCGCATGAGAAGTCTGAACAGAGAAAGAGAGAAGAGTGTTGAGACCCTGTGCCCTCATGAAGAGAAGAAGTTCTCTGTATTCAGAGATGAAGATGATTTCAGAAATAGGTGAAGAGGACCTTTGCTCTTAAACAGCTCATCTTTAAAATAATACCCCATAAGCAGACATGGCCCATGAACACAGCTGTGGGAAAAGTTGTGGAAAAAATGAGAGGAACTTCACAATTGCAGATTTGATTGGCAGCTGCTATTCACTGAAATTGAGAGCAATGAGAGAATTATTTTCTTATGAAGAAATCTCCACAGAATGAAAGAGAGACTCCTCTCCCCAAGAGAACTGAAGAAAGGCTCTTATACAAGTGGTAAACTGACTTAAACTTTTAGGATTTGTCTCATTACATTGTCAGTAACAAAGAAAAGGTTGTAGGGAGAGGAGAAGTATTCTAAGAGTTTGGTTCTGATTCTTATTTCTCTTTCTTTGAGATACTATTAATAATCTTTTCTTTATACCCTTTAAAAGTTTTGAGCCCACTTTGCCTTCCTCCTAATTTGATTTCACAGCAGAAAATCAGTAAGAATATTCTAGTGAGTGCACAGGTAATTAGCCAACACTTAACCCACCACACTAATTGATGCATTGGCTAAGAAATCTCATATTGGTGATCCAAAACCACTACAGAGAACTTCCTGATGAACTGCATGAGAACAGAGGGAAATCAAGGCAGAGCCATGGTTTTTCAGGACTTGCTTGATCCTAATGAGCCCTGTGGTGCATTTGGAGCTGAGCCCTGGAAGTTCAGGGCCTGAGAAGAGATTGCACAAACCTTTCCAGGAGTCAAAGTCAGAGGAAACATCCAAAGTGTCTCAAAGCATGAATGTGTCCCACTGAGGTCCATCCCCAACACAGGCTCCTCATGGGCTCCTTGGAGAAAAGAATTGGAGGCCAGGATGGCATTAAATGCTCTCAGAGACTCAGTGTGGAAAGGAAATTCCAAAGTACCTTAAAAACCTTGAGTATCTCAAATCATTGATGAGCCCCACTGAGTGTCAGTACACAGCTCTCAAGGGACTCATTAAAGCAGAAAATTGGGGCCATGATTGCACAAAATTTTCAGAGTTTGTATGAAAATTGAAACACCAAATACTTTAAAATAACTGAAATACCTTGAAGCATTAATGCGTCCCACTGAGTGTTGTTATTGACAAAGCCTTTCCAGGGACTAATTACAGCAGATAACTGGAGGCTATGTTTGCAATAAACGTCCCAGAGACTCCAAGACAAAAGCAAAACCCAAAGTCCTTTGAAAAACCTGCAGTCTCTGGAAGCATTAAGGGGCCCCCAGGGCCATTGCTGAGCAAGGCTCCCCAGGGACTCCTTCCAGCAGATCCTTGAGGCCACTGGGATGTGGGCTAGGGGGGGATGCGGAGGGCAGGACAAGGGGCTGACAGTGCCCAGCCTGGCTGGGGCTGTGCCAGGAGGCCCCAGGGCCTCAGGACAAGGTGTCTCCTCACAGCCCTTGGTGGCACAGACCCTGCTGTGGCCCAGGGCACCAAGACTTGGCTTCTCTTTGTCCCCACCTGTCATCACTGCCTGCAGTTCTGTGCTCTGCCTGGGGCCTGGGGACATTTTCTCAGTCGTATCCCTCAATGGGACCCATTAAAAGTCCAAGAAACTTTGCAGTTGGATTCTGACTTGGAGTTCTGGAGAGGTTTCTTCAGCTCCCTCTCAGGGACTGATGTTCAGAGCCTCAGCACAAAGCCCCAGAGGCTCATTAAAGTCCTGGTGCTGTGTTTGTGCTGCTGAGCTGGCCTGGGCTTCTGGCACAGAGGCAGCTCCTGGTAAGCAAGAAGAGCTTCAAAAGCACATTTCTCTTCATGAGCAGCTCTTCTGCCAGCCCAGCAGGGCTGGGGCACTGCCTGCAGCCACCCTGGGCACAGAGGCACAGAGGCACAGAGAGCTTCAATCAGTCAGGGCTGGGAAGGGGCTGAGAAGTGCCTGGGGCAGAATCACTGCCAGCCCTTGGCACAGGAACCTCTGACTGCAGGACAATGCAGCTGCAGCTCCTGGAGCCATCTCCTAAAGCTGGAACATCCCAATGCCTACAGACCCTGTGAGTACATTCTCTGATTGTTTCTTGTGCAGAGCAGCCAGGGGTGCCCAGGGCTGTCATGCAGAGCAGGGTCCTGCAGCCCAGGGCGCTGTGCTGGGGCAGGGACTCTACTGCCTGCAAGGGACAGCTCTCAGCCAGCCCAGGCAGCTGCTCCCAGCACTGGGGGACAAGATCTGTGGGGGAAGAGGCAGCTGGTAAGGCTTGGAAGTGTTCTCATGGTGTGGGGCGAATGCTGCATTGTTCAGGACTGCTTCTCAGATGTCATTTAACTGCAGAACATTGCCAAGTAGATTATACAGGGAGCACAGCAAAGCAGGGACTGCATTAAAGGGAATATCTTGCCTTTGTTATTTAATGCTCGGGGTTGCCTGGATGGAAAATTGCACATAGATATTCATCTTGCCGTTCAGGTTGAAAAACTAAAAAAAAAAAAAAATTCTCACAGATTTGAATAAAGCAGACAGTGACAGAAATCAGCACAGAGTCCTTTACAGGCAGTATCAGTGTCACTTCTCCAGCCTTCTTAGGGTTGCTCTGAAGTTTCCATCAGAGCCTGCAGAGCCAGAGCTGCCCCTGGGCAGTGCCAGAGCTGGGAGTGTCTGCGGGGCAGAGCTGAGCCCCCAGGGCTGGGCTGGGCTCTGGCAGCACTGGCAGGGACCAGCCCTGGGCACAGGGAAGCAGCTGCTGGCATGGACAGCTCCAGACAGCCGAGCCCTGGGCAGGCAGTAGGGGGAAAGTGCCCCCAGGCTATGCTGGGATATTTAAAGTCGTCCCCAAACCCAGCTATTCCATGATTACTTTTTTTACAGAAGCCCATGCTAAGGCAGAAGAAATGTCCAACAGCAGCTCCATCAGTCACTTCCTCCTGCGGGCATTGGCAGACACACGGCAGCTGCAGCTCCTGCACTTCTGCCTCTTGCTGGGCATCTCCCTGGCTGCCCTCCTGGGCAACGGCCTCATCATCAGCGCCGTAGCCTGCGGCCACCACCTGCACACGCCCATGTTCTTCTTCCTGCTCAACCTGGCCCTCAGCGACGTGGGCTCTATCTGCACCACTGTCCCCAAAGCCATGCACAATTCCCTCTGGGATACCAGGAACATCTCCTACACTGGATGTGCTGCTCAGCTTTTTTTCTTTCTCTTTTTCATCTCAGCAGAATTTTATCTGCTGACAGTCATGTGCTACGACCGCTACGTGTCCATCTGCAAACCCCTGCACTACGGGACCCTCCTGGGCAGCAGAGCTTGTGCCCACATGGCAGCAGCTGCCTGGGCCAGTACCTTTCTCAATGCTCTCATGCTCACGGCCAATACATTTTCCCTGCCCTTGTGCCATGGCAATGCCCTGGGCCAGTTCTTCTGTGAAATTCCTCAGATCCTCAAGCTCTCCTGCTCACACTCCAAACTCAGGGTACTGGGGCACATGACTGTCAGTTCCCTTTTAGCATTAGCCTGTTTTGTGTTCATTGTTTTCTCCTATGTACAGATCTTCAGGGCTGTACTCAGGATCCCCTCTGAGCAGGGACAGCACAAAGCCTTTTCCACCTGCCTCCCTCACCTCGCCGTGGTCTCACTGTTCCTCAGCACTGGCACATTTTCTCACCTTAAGCCCCCTTCCTTCTCCTCCCCATCCCTGGATATGGCCCTGTCAGTTCTGTACTCAGTGGTGCCTCCAGCCCTGAATCCCCTCATCTACAGCCTGAGGAACCAGGAGCTCAAGGCTGCAGTGAGGACACTGATGACTGGATGGCTTCATAAATATTAAACTGCTAGCCAATTTCGGCAAATTACTTGTAATAAAATTAATATTTAAAACTTCTTGTGGGTTTGGTTAGTTTTTTTCCTTTGTTTTGTTTTTTTTTTATCTTGTCCACATAGAAATGTTAATGTTTGTCCCGTTTTTCACTTTGCTTCTCTCCATCTTCCCTGTGACTGTGTCAATGAGGGGCTGCACTCTTGGTGCCTTTAAAGGAACCAAATGATGTCCCAGCAGAGTTTTCTGCAGAGATGCCCTTTTGTTGCCTTCTCTGGAGCTGCAGCAGCAATGTCTGTGTGCAGAGCTGGGGGCAGATCAGTGCTGGCCCAGCAGCAGCAGCACTTGGTGTTGCCAGTGCTGCTGCCATGGCCCTGCCCCGCTGCCCTGGTGGCCCTGGTGTTGCTGCAGGGCCTGAGTGCTCTTGGGGCCGGGTACAGCCCTGGGGGTGGCGGTGCCGGGGCTGCAGCAGGGACAGGCCATGGGCACTGCTGGGGCAGCACTGACGCCTCAGGCCAGAGCCTGGGGGCTCCAGGCTCCTTGCCCAGGCTCTCTCAAGAACACGCCCAGGCCAATGCTCAGCACAGAAAAGCCCCATGAGCAGCCCCAGGCTGGCCATGGGCAGGCTGGGGGCAAACAGCATGGCTGGGGCTCTGCAAGGGCCCTGGGGGAGATGGGAAGGAGCAGCAGAGCAGGGGCTGATCCATCCCCAGTGCGCTGCACAGCCCAGGGCAGCGTCCCAGAGCATCCTCATGGAGCTGCCAACAACATCCCCCCTCTGCAGCCCTGGCCTCTCCCCCAGCTCACACAGGTGCCCCATCCTTGCAGGCAAAGACACGGCAGCACTGGCTCAGCAGCCCCTGTTTGCATTGCACACAGCAGGGGGAGCACCCCCATGCTGTTGGTGTGGGGACATGAACCTGAGGGAGCACAAATGCCATCAGCCCCAGGGGCCAGCAAGGGCTGGGGGACACCAGGGAAACCACTCAGCTTTGTCCTGGCCTCTGCAGTCAGCCTGAAAGTTTGTTCCCTTGAGCTGGGAGTTTCCTGTCCCACTGCAGACGCTGTTGGTCAGAGCCAGGGCTGCCTGGCAGCCACCCCCAAACTGCCCTGAGCATTTCCTTGGCTCCACCTTTGCTTTCTTTACTCTTCCTTATACAAATTTCTTCCTGTTTCCCACCCCTGTTCCCACCCCTGCAAACAGCCCATCCCTGTTTACTCTTTCCTCTGTGGCCCCACTCCCCATTGCAGTTCCTGACTTGGCCCCATGGGAACATCCCTTGGGGAGCAGGATCATCCTACAGGTGCTGCAGGAATTGTCTGCAGGCTCCTGCAGTGCCTGGTGCTGCTCCCTTGCCAGAGACACCCCAGGCCAGGGGGGCACATCTGGGCTGCTGTGTCTGGCTCTGGGGCTCCCTGTTCTGGGCAGTGAGGAGGAGCTGCAGAGGCTCTGCAGGACTGACAGGATGGGCTTTGGGGCTGGCAGGAGAAGCTGAGGGACCTGGGCTGCTGGAGCTTCTGAAGCAGAGTTCCAGGGCTCATCCTGCAACTGCTCCAAGTGTGGTTTCAGAGAATCACAGAATCAACAGGGTTGGAAAACACCTTGGAAATCACCGAGTCCAACCTGTACCCTGACACTGCCTGGTCTGCCCTGAGCCTCCTCTTCTCCAGGAGAAACAACCCCAGCTCCCTCAGCTGCTCCTCACAGCTCTTGTGTTCCTCACCCCTCCCCATCCTTGTTGCCCTTCTTTGGACATGCTCCAGCCCCTCCATGCACTTCCTAAATTGGTGGGCCCAGAACTGGACACAGCACTCGAGGTCATGCCGAACCAGGGCCCACCACAGGGGAAGAATCCCTGCCCTGCTCCTGCTGGCCACACCATTCCTGATGCAGGCCAGGAGCCATTGGCCTTCTTGGCCACCTGGGCACGCTGCTGGCTCCTGTCCAGCCTGCTGTCTATCATTCACTGCAGGTCCCTTTCTGCCTGGCTGCTGTCCAGCAACTCTTTCCCCACCGTGTAGTGCCGCAGGGGTTGTTGTGGGCAAAGTGCAGGACCAAGCACTTGTTCTTGTTCAACCTCACCTTGTTGGATTTGGGCCCTGGATCCAGCTTGTCCAGGGCCCTGTGCAGAGCCCTCCTACCATCTAGCAGATCAACACTCTCAGACAACTTGGTGTCACCAAGCTTCCATAAGGCCCCAGAGTGTCACAATGGTCTCCATGATTCCATGAGGCCTCCCAGTTTCACATTGTCCCTTTGGTGCCATGGGACCCTTTGGTATCACAAAGTCCCTTGGATCCTTGGGCCCTGCAGGGTCACAATGGATCCTTGGTTCCATGAGGTCTGGTAGAGCAGCAATGCTCTCCTTGGTTCCACCATGTCACAATGGCTTCTTGGTCCCAAGGGCCACCACGGTGTCCAACATGTTTCCTTCATTCCGGGAGCCCCTGAGGAGCAGCACTAGCCCCTTGGTTCCATGGGGCCCTGCCGTGTCACGATGGCCCCATCATGACACCAGACCCTGCTCTGTCACAATACTGTGCATGGTTCCACAAGGCTCTGCAGTGTCACAGTGGCCTCTGTGGTTGCACCAGGACCCAGACTGTCACCATGGAGCTCTTTGCTTCCATTCAGCCCCACAGTGTCACAATGGCCCCGTGGCTCTGTGTTGCCGTGTCCTACACACTGTCATCATGGTCCTCTTAGTGCCACCAGGTCCCTCTGTGTCACAATGGCCCCTGGCTTCCCCAGGCCCTGCACTGTCACAATCATCAGAGAATCCACCAGGTTGGCAAAGGCCTTGGAGAGCATCAAGTCCAACCTGGGATCCAACACCACCTTGTCACCCAGACCATGGCACTCAGTGCCGCATCCAGTCTTTCCTTAAACACTTCCAGGGACGGTGACTCACCCACCGCCCTGGGCAGCCCATTCCAATGCCCCATCATCCTTTCTGTCAAGAGTATTTCCTAATGTCCAGCCTAAACATCCTGAAGTGCAGCATAAGGCTGTGTCCTCTTGTCCTGTCACTGTTCTCTGGGAAAAGAGCCTGACCCCCACCTGGCTGCACCCTCCTGTCAGGGTGTTGTAGAGAGTGATGAGGTCTCCCCTGAGCCTCCTCTTCTCCAGGATAAACAACCCCAGCTCCCTCAGCAGCTCTTCCGGGACTCATGCTCCAGACCCCTCATCAGCCTTGTTGCCCTTCTTTGGACACGCCCCAGCCCCTCCATGTCCTTCCGAAATTGAGGGGCCCAGAACTGTAAACAGCACTTGAGCTGCTGCCCAACCAGTCCTGAGCACAGGGGAAAAATCACTGCCCTGCTCCTGCTGGCCACACCATTCCTGATCCATAGGAGTGCCAGGGGTTGGGTGAGGGAAAGGGGGGGAGGGGATGGGGAAAAAGTGTTCTTGATTGTCAGCCATGGAGGGTTTTGATTTTCATATCTGTTCAGACTGCATCAGAAGATGCTGGAGGTAAATAGAGATTGGACATTCATGATATCAGTCTATAAAAAGGAAAAGACAACAAGACAAAACTGTTCCCTCTGCATTTTTTTTTTCCATTGCAATATATTCACTTTGAATACATTTCCTGAATGTGTCTGAATAATCACAGAAGAATTGAAAATTTAAATTATTCTCAGGGGCTTCTCTTGTTCAAGTGTTTTGAACAAATGTTTATGAGCTTTTCTCACTGAATTCCTGAACTGAAGACCTCAAGAAAGATGTGGCCTCTGGAGTAGGAAAATTGATCAGCAACATCCAAGTGGCTGAGGATCCATCCCCATTAGAGCAGCAATGAACAGAAATGGGCACAGCTTTGTGGCTGCCCCAGCTTTGGGATGGGCCCTGGGCCTGGAGCAGGAGCAGCTCTTGAGGGCCCCAAGGCCGGGGCTCTTGTGCTGCCCTGGGCAGATGGGATGGCAGCAGGGGCTGCAGAGCTCTCAGCACCTCAGCCCGAGGGGAGCAGGGCAGCCAGGGAGCCTCCTTTGGCCTTGACCAAGCACCTTCCCCCATGGCTGGGGCTGAGTCCTGTGGCAGCTGCAGCTGCTGCTGTGCCCTTGCCAGGGGCTGAGGTCGTGGGGCAGTGCCCAGAGCAGCCTGGCCTGAGCAGAGCTGTGGGGCCAGAGACGGCTGGGCTGGGCTGGGCTGGGCTGGGCTGGGCTGGGCTGGGGAGAGGCCCTTGGTGCTGCCCAGAGCTCAGGGCAGCTGGCAGAGCTTGCAGGGAGCTGGGCTGCGCTCAGAGAGCCTGGCCCAGCAACCATCAGTGTCCATCTCAGCCTGGCTGAGCGTGCAGAGACCAAGAAGAGCAGCCCAGAGTCCACAAGTTCTCTGTGTGGGAGCTGAGCTTGTGGACCCCTGAGCCCTGCCAAGTGCTGGGGCTGCATCTCCATCTCCAGAGATGTGATAGATGGGAGCAGGGACAAATAATTCCTGCTGGATTTTTTCTTGTGTTTGCTTATACAGGTTCCCTGGAGTCATATGTAGATGAGCTGTTTTGTTTCAGGTAACTCGGGTAAAATGATAAGAATAATATTTTAACCTGAAAACAATACTTCACACATAATACACAATAAGAAAGAAAAGCCTCATAATCAGAAGAGCATCTGAGTTTTTAAGAGCGTGAGACTCATTGATGTCCCAGCAGTCAAACCTGTTCATATACTTTCCTCAGGGTTTCCTTGAGATGAGACGTAACCACCAGAGGCCAAGGCCAGCCAGTGCTCTCTGTCCTGGCAGCTTTTGTCTGGGAGAACCCTTGCATACAGGGAATTTTCGAGAGGAGTATCAATTTTGACTGTGGGCACCTGGAAGGACAAATCGTTATTTTCCATAGGAAGGAAAGCACTGGGCTCCAGTTCTCCAGGGGCTGATGAGAGGCAGCCCTCAACATTCCAAGATCAGCTGGACCTCTCAAGTGAGCCCTGGGTAGCCAAGCCAGCCAGAACTGTTCCATGTTCCCTTGGTTTCATTGTGCTCTGCTGTATCACAATGTTCTCCTTGTTTCTGCAGTGTCACAATGGCCCCGTGCTTCCATGAGGCCCTGCAGGGTCACAGAAGCCCTTTGGTTTTGTGTGACCCCACAGTGTCACCACACTCTCCATGATTCCATGGGGCCTTGCAATGCCACAATGCTCTCCATGGATCCACGGTGCCCTGCAGGATCACAGCGGCCCTTTGGCACCACGGGGCCCTGAAATGCAGCAATGGCCTGTTGGCTCCACAGATCCCTGCTGCTTCACACTGGCCCCTTGGGACCATGCAGCCCAACAGAACCACAGTGATGTCCTTGGTTCCACGAGGCCCCACAGTGTCACAATGGTCCCTTGGATCCATGAGGCCCTGAAGTGTCATCATGGTTCCACAGGAAGGAAAGCAGGAAGGAAAGTATGGAGCCCCAGTCTTCCAGGAACTGATAAACAGCAGCCAGTAGAGGCTGAGACCAGCCAGATCTCTCTGTCCTGGCAGGTTTCATCTGGGAGCAACAGAATAAATATCTTGTATCTCATATATAAATATTTTGTATCCCAGATATACGGGATTTTGGGGGAAGAATCCCAATTTCAGCCCATGAGCACCTGGATGAGAAGGCCAGTTCTTTCCCTCAGGAAGGAAAGGACAGAGCCCCAGTGTTTCCAGGGCAGACTGGAGGTGACCACCAGAGGCTAAATTGAGCCAGGCCTGTCTGTCCTTGCAGCTTTTGTCTGGGACAAACCCTTGCATGTAGGGAATTTGGGAGAAATACCAATAAGTACCAATTTTGACCAGAGCTGTGAACAGAGGCTGAGGGAGCTGGGCTGGTCCAGCCTGGAGCAAGGAAGGCTGAGGGGCTCCCCATCCCAGCCTGGCAGTGCCAGCCAGGAAGGGATGGAGAACACAGAGCCAGGCTCTTCACTGGGGGGCTTGGTGGGAGACAAAAGCCAATGGATGGAAGAGGAAAGAGGGGAGATCAGCCAGGACAGGAGGAGATGAAATAAGTCAGGCTGATTTCAGCATTTCCTCAACACCAAAAGCAGCCTCACCTCCCTTCTCCATCCACCACTGACAGCTTTGCAAATCAGGAATTGTTCAAGCTGTTCTGTCCTCACTCCAGGACAAGAATCCTGATACAAGAACGTAATTGTGTTTATATCTATCACAGAACCACGTTTGTGTGAAATAAATTTTAGTATGGAAATCATTTGTGGAGGGTGGACTCATTAGACACTGCTGGGACATTGCACATGGCTCAGGGAAGAGTTTGTAATTGTGTGATTGTTATTTTAATTGTGTGATTGTTATTAAATTATATCCTGTTCAACTTTGGTCTGTTGGCTAGGTCCAGTGTGGGCTGGAGGCAACTCAGATTTGCACAAGGCTGCTCTGAGTGCCAGGGCTTGGATGGGAGAAATGGTGGGGTGGGGGTAGGGACAGAGTCTGAATGATTGTCAGCCATGAAGGGTCTTGATTTTCATATCCATTCAAAGGGCATGAGGAGGACCTTGGATTCAGTGTCAAATGGAAATTGCACATATCAATGAATTACTGGTGGAAAAAAAATTACAGGACCTAAAAAATATTTTCTCGCTGTCTTTTTAATCTCAGGGTATTCACATTGAATAGGCTTCTGAAATCTGACTAATCAACCACAAAAGATTTGAGCACTTAAATGAAATTATTCCCAGGAGCTTGGCTTGTTAAGGTGTTCTGAATGTCAATGAGCCCTGGGACACTGAATTCCTGCACTGAAGAGCTGAAGGCTGAACAAGCCTCTGGAGCAGGAAAAATCAGCAGCAGTCTCCAAGGTGCTGAGGATGTCAGCAGCCCCCACTGAGGCCATCCCTGCCCAGAGACCATGGGGGAATGGGCAGACAAGGAGAGCGTCCCTGGGGCTGGGGCAGCACAACTCAGAGGCACCAGCGGCTCCAGCTGGGAAATTGAGTGTGGAATGTGGCTGGGAAAGCCCTGCCTGGGCTGTGCCAAGCAGGACACACAAGCCCTGACTGCCATTCCCCAAAAAACTCCCTCAATTAGACATTTAAAAGGGATTACAATTATTGTGTACTCTGAGTTGGATGTACCGGAGAAATACCAACAAGAGATTCTTAGGAGGTCAAAACAACTAAACAGTCTTTATTGCAAACTTTAGAAAAGCAGAAAAACTTTGGTAAAAGGTTTAATACAGCATTCAATCAACAGAAAACCCTTCTCAAAGCATTACCTTGGCCCATTCAGCTTCACAAACTACAAGCCTGTTCAGCGTAATGTTAATCAAAATTTGCAAGAACAGGGAATTAGAAAGAGACAAAGACATAAAAGGTACAGAGGAGCACACAGAGAGCTACCAACTCCTGGATTCCAGCACTGTTGAAATGGAAATTCCAAGAGGAGGTAGGGTCAGCATGTGTGCTTGCCTTGTGGTCAGCCTTCAATACCCCTTGGTCTTCCTGGGCCCTTCCCCAAGGTGGGCCTTGGGCTCATTTGGTCCCTCAGGAGCTGGGCTGGGGCTGCAGAGGTGGCTGTGGAGCATTGCCTGTGCTGTGCCAGGGACTGGCAGACACTGCTGGGCTGGGAGGGAGGCTCTGGGCACATTGGGGTTCCAGGGCAGGGCAGGGCTGGGGTTCTAGGGCAGGGCAAAGCTGGACCTGCCCCTTCCTCCCCCACACATGAAATGTTTTGACCCAACAATTTCCTGCAGTTTTTCACAATAGGCAGTGTTGGAGTTGGAACCCAAATTTGGCCATGGGCACCTGGCCGAGAAGGACAGTTCCTTTCCACAGGAAGGAAAGCACAGAGCCTTCCCCAGGGTTTTGGGGACAGGTGAGAGGTGACCCTTGTGAAACCACTGCCAGACAGATTTGTCCTGGCAATATTGCTGTGGGAAAAATCCCTGGATATAAGGAAATTTGGTGGTGAAATCCCAGTTCTGGCCATGGGTGCCTGGAGGAAAAGGAGAATTCTTTCCCATAGGAAGGAAAGCACAGAGCCCCGGTGTTTCTATAGCAGATGCGAAGAGACCCTCAACATGCCAAGGTCAGCTGCACCAGTCAGGTGGCCCACGGGAGGCCAAATCAGCCAGAGCTGTTCTGTGTTCCTTTGGTTTTAAGGGGCCCGGAGGTGTCACAAGAGTGCCTTGGTTCCGTGGGGTCCCACAGTGTCACAATGGCCCCAGTTTCCTGAAGGTCCCACAGGGTCACAATGGTCCCAACTATTCCATGAGGCCTTGCAGTGTCACAATGGTCTTTGTGGTTCCACAGGCCCCATAATGTCACGTCACTCCTCTGTTCCGTGAGCCCTGCAATGTCAAAATGGACCTTTGGGCCCTGGGGGTTTGTGGTGTCACAATGGTCTCCTTTGGCTCCACAGTGCCACAACGGACCATTGATGACAGAAGACCTCACAATTTCACAATGGCTCTGACACTGGCCGGGGCTCTATGTACAAATCACAAACAGGATGGGGCTCCTGTGGACCATGCCTTGAGCTGTTTTATTTTTCAGCATCAGTCTCATTACACGATTGTGACAATGGGAAAATGCCAGCAGCTCACATCCCAGGCAGGAGACCAAGACATTAATGTTGCAACTTACTTTATAAGTTATTTGACCCATCACACAAAGCAAAATCATATTGACAGTAGTTCTATCCAATCACTATAAGCACACGTACCTTTGGTTAAAACAATACTTGCTTGTTTTGAATACAATACCTACGTGTAAGCCTTAAAACACAACGTACAGAGCTCTATTATTAAGCTTCAACCTTCCTAGATAAACTTTTCTGCAGCTTAGAGAGTTATTCTAGACAAGCGTTAATACACAGATCATTGTTCTATTTGTCCTTGCTTTTCTACAGTTTAAATAATTTTTCTGCTGACCTATCTCATGGCTGCTGCTTAGCTCTAATCACAGTTCTACTGTATAGGAGCCCTGCCTTTTGCAGCTTTCCCAAAAGCCTCTAATTTTGTGGATTCCCACATGGCCCCTTGGTTCCATGCAGCCCAGCAGTGTCACAAAGGCCTCTTGGTTTCTTGAGGCCCCACAGTGTCACAATGGTCTCCATAGTTCTATGGCATCCCACAGTGTCACAATGCTTTGCTTATTCCATGGAGCCTCGTAGTGTCACAATGGTCTCCACTGTTCCATGAGGCCCCACAGTGTCACACTGGTCCCTTGGTGTCACAGGGCCCCATAGAGTCACAATGGTGCCTTGGTCTCACAAGACCCCACAGTGTCACAATGGTCCCTTGGTCTCACAGAGCTCCACCGTGTCACAATGGTCCCTTGGTCTCACAGAGCCCCATAGTGTCACAATGGTCCCTTGGTTCCATGAGCCCTGTGCTGCTGCCTTCCCCCCTCCCCTTCTCAGGCCACCCTGCCAGCTGAGAAATGCTCCCTGGGCCTCGGCCTTGGCCAATAGCCCTTGGGCTCAGCTCCTCTGCAGCTCATCACAAACACTGTCTGCTCCAGGCACTGCTGCTACCCAACCAGCTCCTGGTTCCTTTAGGAGCAGCCCTGGGAACTGTTTTTGTTCCCTCAGTGGCACAACATCCCTGTTCTCACACTGCCAAAGAAAGCTGTTGGTGCCAAGTGCGGCCAGGATGAACCATTGCTGGGACTGAAGCCCCTCTCTTGGGGCCCTGCAAACAGCGCTCCAAAAGGAGCCCTTGGAGCTCTCCTGGGCCAGCGACTCCCTCTGAGTGGGGCCTCTCCCAGCCGGGAACTCTCCCGTTTGCTGCACTCGGGGATCCTGAACAACGACGGAGCCTGGGCTGATCCCCCCACTCCTCCAGGCTCAACCCTTTGCCCTTTGCTGGGGAGATGCCAAAGGATCCACAGTGAACATTCCCTGCCCTCAGGGGAATTTTTCACAGGTGCCTTGCACTGACTCTTTGTGTCTGTGTGCACACAGGAGTGCCTGTGCTGGGGAAATGTGGCAGAAATGCTGCTCTCTGAGGGGCTGGAGTGCCCTGGATAGCAGAGTCAGTCAGATATCCAGGTATCAGTAAGTGAAATTAAGTCATGAGGTCTAAGCAAAGTTAAATGCTGCTAAGAGTTGTTCTTTTGCTAAGTTTTTAAGTTTAATTTATTAGCTAAGTTTTGTTAAGTGTTATTCCTCTGTTAAATTTCTAAGTCATAGGTTTTAAGTTAGGTTAAATACTGTTAAGTGCTGTTATTTTGCTAAATTGTGACATTTAAGGTACACATATGGTCTAAGTTAAGTCTTTTTATGTTTGACCTCTGCTAACCTTTTGGGTTGTATTCCTTTTATCCTTGCCCTTACTGGCCTTTTGGCACACACACACACACACACACACACACACACACACACACGGACAGTTTTCGGTACATTTCTGGTTTGATTGCCTGGATTTTGTTTGATTTTGTTGTTGCTTTGTTTCCTTCGTGTGCCTGAAGTGTCCAGTCAGGAGCAGAGGGACTCTTGCCAAGGAACTTAGTGCTACTGTCCCTTAATATTAAATCTGGTCTTTGCAGATCCCTTGCCGGGGATCTTTTCAGTGCTCTCAAGTCCTCGTTCATAACAGGGTGAAGGAGCCCTGGCCCAGGCTCTGGCCCTGGGGGACACAGGGACACTGCTGGGGGGTCCCTGTCCCCCTGCCCTGGCCCCCCGTCCCCATGTCAGGCTCTGGGGTCGATCTCATGGAACATCCTCTGGGGGAGGCTGCAGCGCTGGGGGCAGGGCAACCCTGGGGGACAGGGGACCCCGCTGTGCATGAGCAGGGTTGGACTGCTCTGGGGGGAACTGTGAGGGGGGGTGGGGCAGAGTGACCTCCCCAGTGACCTCACACAGCCCCTGTGATGTCATACAGCTCCTGAGATGTCACACAGCCCCTGAGATGTCACACAGCCACCTGTGATGTCACACAGCCACCTTTAATGTCATATAGCCACTTCTGATGTCACACAGCTCCTGTGATGTCACACTGCCCCTGTGATGCCACACAGCCCCTGTGATGTCACAGGCTACCTGTGATGTCACAATGCCTCCTATGATGTCACACAACAACTCTGTTATGTCACACAGCCTCCATATGATGTCATTCAGCTGCTGTGTGATGTCACAGAGCAGCTTTGTGATGTCAGTCACCTTGTGATGCCACAGTCATGTCTGTGATGTGACAGCCTTCTGTGACATCACACAGCTGTTCTGTGATATCATACTCTATGTCACAATCCACATTGTGATGTCACAGAGCCGCCTTCTATGATGTCACAGCTAGCTCTGTGATGTCACACCTCCCTCAGTGCTGTCACACAGCCTCTTTCTGACATCCCAGCTGCTCTCTAGCTCTACGACACAGCCACAGAGGTGCTGCTGTGACACAATCCCCTCGGGGCCATCCCACAGCCCCTGCCAGTGCTGAGCCCCTGTGAGCTCTGTCTGTGCCCTGCTGGTGTCCCTGAGGGGCCCTGGCAGTGCCCCAGCCCTGCTGGGCTGTGCACAGGAGCTGCTCCTGGCCAGAGCTGTCTCTCTGCAGCGCTGCCCTTGCCAGGAGCTGCCTCTGGATTAGGAGCCCGTCCCAGCTGAGCAGCACAGACACAGCACAGGGACTTAATGACCCTCTGGGGCTTTGGTGCTCTTTTGGTCTTTGACAGAGACAGTCCCTCACAGTGTGCTCAAAAAACTTCTCAAGAGCTCAAAGTCAGATTGAAATACTGAAGTTTCTTGTACTGAAGTTTCTGGTACTTTAAAGAGATCCCTGTGAGGGACAGGACTGAGAAAGTGTCCCCAGGTTCCAGGGAGATCAGAACACTGCAGGCAGTGATGGCAGCTGGGGACAAACAAGGCAAAGGTGTCTATGGTGCTGAGCACACCTGGAT
Organism: Melospiza georgiana; assembly: GCF_028018845.1. Classification (NCBI taxonomy): domain Eukaryota; kingdom Metazoa; phylum Chordata; class Aves; order Passeriformes; family Passerellidae; genus Melospiza; species Melospiza georgiana. Next base: position 4,050,978 of record NC_080461.1, on the reverse strand, counting down.
GTGTTTCAGGAATGCAAAGGGCCAAGGCCTGAGCCCCAGACCCTGGCCAGGCAGATCCTGTCCCTCCCTCCTTGCTCAGGGCTCTTCCCGGGATGGGCACTGGCATGTGGGGATGTGCAATGCCAAGGGCAGGAGCATGGGGCAGCCCCTGCCAGGCTGCTGAGCAGGGACAAGGAGGCAATGAGGCCCCAGGCCTGCAAGGGTCACTTGTCCCCTCATGGCCTCAGGCCCAGGGCCAGCAGCCATGGCCAAAGTGCTGCCCAAGGTGGCTCTGGCAGGGCTGTCTTGCAGCTGCTGCCCATCCCTGTGCCCTGTGCAGCCCAGATTGTCCCACGGTGTCCCTGCCCTGCACCTCTGTCCCTGCAGGCTGTCGGCATCCCCCGGCTGCTCCACCTGGCTGGGCCCTTCCTTTGCTGACAGCTCTGCCTCCTGCCTGCCTCTGCCTGCCCACACAAAGCCTTGGGCTGCTCCAGGCTCCTGCTGGGGACGTGCTGCACCTCTGTCCCTGCCCTAGCAGAGGAATTCCTTTCTCTTTGGGTCCTGTCTGGAGCTCCCTATCTGCCCTTTGCATTAATTCTTTCTTTCTCTGACTGTTCTCTATTATGCCAAAAGGATCCACCATCTCTAAAACCACCCTTCAATCCTTCCCAGGTCTCCTTCGCTGTCCTCAATCTCCACTCCACTCAGCACAGTGGTCTTGTATTCCTGTATTGTGCTTACGTGCTTGAGGCCTCCAAACCCCACCTTGGGAGATCTCTGGGCCCTCTCCAAGGTGTTGGCAAATGAAAACATTCTGCTCATAGTCTGAGAAAAGCACCTCAGGATAAGATCAGTCAGACCTGTGTGTCCTGGCTGCTTTTGCAGTGGAGCAATCCTTGGATAGATAGAATTTTTTAGGCTGAATTCCAATTTTACCCATGTATTACAGCGCCTGAGTGGGTCGCTGGTGGTGAGAGAGAGACGGTGAATCTTGTTTCTAGATCAGAAGGCTGGATTTATTGATATATAATATATAATACTTTATGACTATACTAATAGAATAAAGAGAGAGGTTGCAGAGCTGCTAGCTAGAGCTAAGAATAGATAGAAAGAATCTATAACAAAGTTGTGGCCAAGGACTCAGTCCCTAGCTTGCACTTTGTGATTAGCCCTTAATTATAAACAAGAAGCATGAGCCAATCAAGGTGCCCCTGTTACATTCCACAGCAGCTGATAATAATTGTTTACCTTCTCTTCTGAGGCCTCTGCACTCCAGAAGACGCAGAAATCTGAAAGAAAGGATTTCTGTGAAGAACTGTCTGCGACACCCATGGGCACTTTGATGTGAACAACGATTCTCTTCCGTTGGAAAGAAAGAAGAGGCCCAATGTTTCAGATGAGCAGCAGCCACCAAGTGCCAAGGCAAGCCAGACCTTTTTGGAATTGCAGCTTGTGCCTGAGAGAAAGCCTTGGATACACAGTATTTGGGAGATAGAATACCAATTTTGGCCTCTGGTCCCTTGATCAAAAAGGCCATTTCTTTTCCATCTGAAGGAAAGCAGAGAGCCCCAGGATTTGATCATAGATGAGAAGCAGCCCCTGGGAGGCCAAGCCAGCCAGACTCGTCTCTCCTGGCAGCTTTTGGCTGGGAGTTATCCGTGGATAAAAGAAATTTAGAGGCCAAATCTCAAATTTGGCCAAGGCCCCTGTACGAGAAGACTGTTCTATTTCCATCACAAGGAAGGCAGAGAGCCCCAGTGTTTCAGGGGTAGATGACAGGTGGCCATCAGAGTCCACAACACCAGCCAGAGCTGGCAGCTTTAGTCTGGGAGAAACCCTGCATATAGTGAGCATTTTAGGAGGAGTAGCAATTTTGGCCATGGAGGAAGAAGAAAATTCTTTTCCTCTTTTCCATAGGAAGGAAAGCACAGAGCCCCAGTGTTTGAAGGCAAGTGAGACCCAGCTCTCAGGAAGACAAGACCATCCAGACTCGTTGGCAATGGCAGCTTTTGTCTGGCAGCAATCCCTGGATATTGGGAATTTTGGAGAGGGAATCCCATTTTGGCCATGGATGCTTGAATGAGACGGGCCGTTCTTTTCCATTTGAAGGAAAGCCCAGAGGCCCAGTATTTCAGGGGTATAGGAGAAGAGACCCTCAACAAGCCAAGAGCAGTAGGACCAGTCAGGCCAGGCCAACCAGAGCTATTACCTGTTCCCTTGGATCCATGGGGCCCCACAGTTTCACATTGGCCCCTTGTTTCCATGGGGCCCTGCAGGGTCACAATGCTGGTATCATATTGGATCCTTGGTTCCATGAGGCCCAGGTGTGTCACTCTGGCCTCTTGTTTCCAAGGGGCCCACAGTGTCACAATGGTCCCTTGCTTCCATGAGGCCTTGCAGTGTCACAGGGGTCTCCTTGGTACCACAGTGTCACAACAGACCCTTGATTCCATGGGGACTCACAATGTCAGAAGGGTCTCCTTGGTTCCATGAGGCCCTGCAGAGCCCCTTGATTCAACAAGGCCTCAAAGTGTCATAATGTCCTCCAGGATTCCATGAGGCTTTGCAATGTCACCATGAACCTTTGGTTCCATGGGGTCCCACCCCATGAATTTTTAGTTCCATGGGGCCCTGAACTGTCACAATGGACTCCTTGGTTCCATGGTGCCACACAGAGTAACAACTGCCTCTTGGCCTGCCAAGACTCCAGAGTGTCCCAACAGTTCCTTGTTTCCATGAGACCTTCTAGTGTCACAGTGGCCCCTTGGTTCAGTGAGGCCTTTGGAGTCACTATTGTCTCCATTATTCCATAATGCTTTGCAGTGTCACAAAAGGCCATTGGTTTCACTGAGCCCCACAGTGTCACAAGGGTCCCCTTGGCTCCACAAGGCTCCCAAGTGCCACAATGGCCCTTTGGTTTCACAAGGCCTCAAAGTGTAAAAATGGCCTCTATGGTTCCATGAGACCCTGCTGTGTCACAATGGACCTTTGGTTCCATGAGGCCCCAGAGTGTCACAATGGTACCCTTGGTTCCACTGGGCCCTCCATCCCATGGAGACCCACAGTGTCCACTGTAGTCCCCCTGCTTCCATGAGGCCCTGCCATGCTGTAATGGCTCCTTGGTTCCAGTGGGTCCCAAAGTGTCAGAACTGTCTCCATTGTTCCATGAGGTCCCACAAAGTCACTGTGCTCCCCTTGGTTGCACAGGACCCCAGAGTGTGAAAATGGATTTGTGGTTGCATGGGATTCCTCAGTCCCAATGGTCTCCTTGGATCCACAGTGTCACAGTGACCCCTTAGCTCCATGCGGCCTTGCTGTGTCACAATGGCTCATGGTTCCATGAGGCCACACAGTTTAACAACGGACCCTTGGTTCCATGAGGCCTTGCTGTGTCACAATGAACTCCTGGATCCATGAATGTTCATAATGCCAACAGTCTCCTTGGTTCTGCAGTGTCACCATGGACCCTTTGTTCCATGAGTTTCCGCAGTAGAGCATGGTCACCTTGGCTTCATGAGGTTCTGCAGTGTCACAATGGACCCATGGTTCCACCAGGCCTTGCTGTGTCACAATGGCCCCTTGGTTCCAAGAGGTTTCTCAGGGTCACAATGATCTCCTTGGATCCACAGTATCACAATGGGCCATTGGTTCAATGTAGCCCCAATGTGTCAAAATGGATTTTGGTTCCAGGGAGTTCCACTCTGTCACAATGGACCCTTTGCTCCATGAGTTTGCACAGTGTCACAGCTGGCTGCTTGGTTCTGTGAGGCCCCACCATCACCAAATCTCCAAAATATCAGCATCATTCTCCTTAACACTAATTTGCTATTTAAGAGGGTATCATTTATTCAGGCCTGAGTTCTAGGGAGGGATAACTCCTAACCTTATGTGGACACGTAATTCTACCAGCGTCACTAAATGTGTATTACAATTCACCGATTACCCTGAAACCCACCCCAAGTTTCCAGTTTCAGACCTTCTGTTTTCTATGACTGCATTCTTGAGCCAGATGTCTTCTTCTCCTCCAACCATCCTTGCTGAGAAAGCAGGCCCTGCATGCCTTGTTTCTGTGCTGAAAGTTCATAGGCACAGTAAAAATTGGATTAACCCTTTTGAATTAAGCTTTTGGTATTGAATTGAATTAAACGTTTTGGTATCAAGGCCAAGGTTTTGTGTGGACAGGCAGAGGCAGGCAGGAGGCAGAGCTGTCAGCAAAGGAAGAGCCCAGCCAAGTGGGGCAGCCGGGGGATGCCAACAGCCTGCAGGGACAGAGGTGCAGGGCAGGGACACCGTGGGACAGTCTGGGCTGCACAGGGAACAGGGATGGGCAGCAGCTGCAAGACAGCCCTGCCAGAGCCACCTTGGGCAGCACTTTGACCATGGTTGCTGGCCCTTGGCCTGAGGCCACGAGGGGACAAGTGACCCTTGCAGGGCTGGGGCCTCATTGCCTCCTTGTCCCTGCTCAGCAGCCTGGCAGGGGCTGCCCCATGCTCCTGCCCTTGGCATTGCACATCCCCACATGCCAGTGCCCATCCCGGGAAGAGCCCTGAGCAAGGAGGGAGGGACAGGATCTGCCTGGCCAGGGTCTGGGGCTCAGGCCTTGGCCCTTTGCATTCCTGAAACACATCCAGGTGTGCTCAGCACCAGAGACACCTTTGCCTTGTTTGTCCCCAGCTGCCATCACTGCCTGCAGTGTTCTGCTCTCCCTGGAACCTGGGGACACTTTCTGAGTTGTGTTCCTCAGTGAGACCCATTAAAACTTCAAGAAACGTCAGTTTCAATTTAATTTTGAGTTCTTGTGTAGTTTTTTGAACACCCTCTTAGGAACTGAGTCTGAGGTAAACAGTACCAAAGTCCCAAGAGGCTCATTAAAGTCCTTGTGCTGAGTCTGTGCTGCTGAGCTTTAAAGGAACAGCACTTCCCAGGACCAGCTCCTTTCCCAGCCCAGCAGGGCTGAGGGCTCTGCCTGCAGGCACTGAGGGGACAGGAGCCAGGCAGAGACAGGCTGAAGGCAATCAGGATTGGGAAGACATTGAGCTGAGAGACTTCACTTGGGGAAAGATCTTCACAGCCCTGTACATGGTGAGTGTGTGGGTGCAGGGCAATGTCCCTTGTGCTCCTGGAGGGATCTCCTGAAGCCAGCACACCCCACAGCCTGGGGGATGTGTCAGGAGGACTCTCCCAGTTTCTCTGTGGCACAGGAGCAGGAGGAGGAGGAGGAGGAGGAGGACGAGGAGGAGGAGGACGAGGACGAGGACGAGGACGAAGACGAGGACGAGGAGAGGGAGGAGGAGGATGTGCTGCAGAGTGGGGCTGCCCTGGGCACCGTCAGAGGGACAGGGCAGGATGGCTCCTGCTGCCAGGGACGGCTGCAGGGGGTGAAGCTGGGGCTGCAGCCAGGGCTGCCCAGGGTTGTCCTGCAGAGCAGCTCCTGCAGCCCTCAGGGCTCCAAGCCCAGGGCATGTGCCACCTGCCAGGGGCAGCTCTCAGCCTGCCTGGCAGCTCCCCATAGACGCTGCAGGGGAGAAGTTGGAGGTGGAAGGAGCCACCCCCATCAGGGCAGATTCCTCCTGCTCTGGAGATGGTGCTGCATGTCCAGGGCTGCTCTCAGCTTTCTCCTGAAATGAAGGGAAAGGGGCTGTCAGCTTTGTCTGTGTCACAGACTCCTCCACTGTCACCCTGGGCATCAGCAGATGTGCCTCAGATCTCCCTCAGAAAGTGCTTCCTCACTCTCCTCTCCCTACAAACAGCAGCAGCAGCACCTTGGTTGCAGCATCTCTGTTTGTCTTCCCTGCCCTTAAGGCCCTGCTGCCAGGGAGATGCCCCTGGGCAGTGCCCTGTGCTGGAAGGGGTCTGTAGGGCAGAGCTGAGCCCCCAGGGCTGGGCTGGGCTCTGGCAGCACTGGCAGGGACAAGGCTTGGATAGAGAGAAACAGCTCCCAGTAGGCACAACTCCAGGCAGCAGAGAGCCAGACCAACCCTTGGTTTCCCATCCTGTTAAGCTGCATAGGGAAAGAGAGAAGGGTTTGGATAAAATAATTTTTAAACTGGAGAATTCCAAAAGTCCACTGTATTTTTCAAGAAAGATTTAAGTGTGATCGTGCTGAAATAGAGAGAGGTAAAATGAACAAAGGGCACCTGTGTGGGACCAGCAGGTCTGACTGCACTGGGGCACAGGGAGCCTGTTTTCCCTCTGGGCTCCCCAGTGTTCAGCCTGAGAGCAATGCTGAAGATAAAGCAGTAACTCAGAAGGAGCAGAAATCCAAAATCAAAAATAAAGAAATTAAGCAAATTTCCTTCAAAGCAAGATAAATATTTTGAGGGGATTCCTAATAAAAGAGCATAGGATGGACTCAAGGGAATCTGTCCAAGGTTGTCAATGTCTTCTTTCGACAGTTCACTATGCCCAGAGTGAAGAAATGTCCAACAGCAGCTCCATCAGTCACTTCCTCCTGCTGGCATTGGCAGACGCGCGGCAGCTGCAGCTCCTGCACTTCTGCCTCTTGCTGGGCATCTCCCTGGCTGCCCTCCTGGGCAACGGCCTCATCATCAGCGCTGTAGCCTGCAGCCACCAGCTGTACACGCCCATGTTCCTCTTCCTGCTCAACCTGGCCCTCAGCGACGTGGGCTCCATCTGCACCACTGTCCCCAAAGCCATGCACAATTCCCTCTGGGATACCAGGAACATCTCCTACACAGGATGTGCTGCTCAGCTCTTTTTCTTTCTCTTCTTCATCTCAGCAGAATTTTATCTGCTGACAGTCATGTGCTACGACCGCTATGTGTCCATCTGCAAACCCCTGCACTACGGGACCCTCCTGGGCAGCAGAGCTTGTGCCCACATGGCAGCAGCTGCCTGGGCCAGTACCTTTCTCAATGCTCTCATGCTCACGGCCAATACATTTTCCCTGCCCCTGTGCCATGGCAATGCCCTGGGCCAGTTCTTCTGTGAAATTCCTCAGATCCTCAAGCTCTCCTGCACACACTCCAAACTCAAGGTACTGGGGCACATGACTGTCAGTTCCCTTTTAGCATTAGCCTGTTTTGTGTTCATTGTTTTCTCCTATGTACAGATCTTCAGGGCTGTACTCAGGATCCCCTCTGAGCAGGGACGGCACAAAGCCTTTTCCACCTGCCTCCCTCACCTCGCCGTGGTCTCACTGTTCCTCAGCACTGGCACATTTCTCACCTTAAGCCCTCCTCCATCTCCTCCCCATCCCTGGATATGGCCCTGTCAGTTCTGTACTCAGTGGTGCCTCCAGCCCTGAATCCCCTCATCTACAGACTGCGGAACCAGGAGCTCAAGGCTGCAGTGAGGACACTGATGACTGGATGCTTTCAGGAACATTAAACTGCTGATTAATTTCTGCAAATAACTTTTAATAAAAGTCATCTTTAAAAGTTCTTTTGAGTTTGGTTGTGTTTGTTTATTTTTACTTTTTTTATACCAACCACAAAAAATTTTATTTCTTCTGACATATCTCATTTTGTTTCTCTCCACCTTCTCTGTGACCACAGACTGTGTCAATGAGAGGCTGTGCTCTCAGTGGATTTAAATGAACTAAAGGAACTCCCAGCAGAATTTTCTGCAGAGATGCCCTTTTGTTGCCTTCTCTGGACCTCCAGCAGCAATGTCTGTGTGCAGAGCTGGGGGCAGATCAGTGCTGGCCCAGCAGCAGCAGCACTTGGTGTTGCCAGTGCTGCTGCCGTGGCCCTGCCCCACTGCCCTGGTGGTCCTGGTGTTGCTGCAGGGCCTGAGTGCTCTCGGGGCCGGGCACAGCCCTGGGGGTGGCAGTGCTGGGGCTGCAGCAGGGACAGGCCATGGGCACTGCTGGGGCAGTCAGACGCCTCAGGCCAGGGCCTGGGGGCTCCAGGCTCCTTGCCCAGGCTCTCTCAAGAACACGCCCAGGCCAATGCTCAGCACAGAAAAGCCCTGTGAGCAGCCCCAGGCTGGCTGTGGGCAGGCTGGGGGCAAACAGCATGGCTGGGGCTCTGCAAGGGCCCTGGGGGAGATGGGAAGGAGCAGCAGAGCAGGGGCTGATCCATCCCCAGTGTGCTGCACAGCCCAGGGCAGCGTCCCAGAGCATCCTCATGGAGCTGCCAACAACATCCCCCCTCTGCATCTCTGGCCTCTCCCCCAGCTCACACAGGTGCCCCATCCTTGCAGGCACAGACACGGCAGCACTGGCTCAGGAGCCCCTGTTGGCATTGCACACAGCAGGCGGGAGCACCCCCATGCTGCTGCTGTGGGGACATGAACCTGAGGGAGCACAAATGCCATCAGCCCCAGGGGCCAGTAAGGGCTGGGGTATGCCAAGGAAACCAGTCAGCTTTGTCCTGGCCTCTGCAGTCAGCCTGAAAGTTGGTTCCCTTGAGCTGGGATTTTCCTGTCCCACTGCAGATGCCGTTGCTCAGAGCCAGGGCTGCGTGGCAGCCACCTCCAAACTGCCCTCAGCATTTCCTTGGCTCCACCTTTGCTTTCTTTACTCTTCCTGATACAAATTCCTTCCCATTGCCCATCCCTGTTCCCTCCCCTGCAAACAGCCCATCCCTGTTTACCCTTTCCTCTCTGGCCCCACACCCCATTGCAGTTCCTGACTTGGCACCATGGGAACGTCCCTTAGGCAGCAGGATCATCCTACTGATGAGGTGCTGCAGGAATTGTCTGCAGGCTACTGCAGTGCCTGGTGCTGCTCCCTTGCCAGAGGCACCCCAGGCCAGGGGGCACATCTGAGCTGCTGTGTCTGGCTCTGGGACTCCCTGTTCTGGGCAGTGAGGAGGAGCTGCAGAGGCTCTGCAGGACTGACAGGACGGGCTTTGGGGCTGGCAGGAGAAGCTGAGGGACCTGGGCTGCTGGAGCTTCTGAAGAGGAGGCCCAGGGCTCATCCTGCAACTGCTCCAAGTGTGGTTTCAGAGAATCAGCAGGGTTGGAAAAGACCTTGGAGATCATCAAGTCCAACCTGTGCCCTGACACTGCCTGGTCTGCCCTGAGCCTCCTCTTCTCCAGGAGAAACAACCCCAGCTCCCTCAGCCGCTCCTCACAGGACTTGTGCTCCAGACACCTCACCAGCCTTGTTGCCCTTCTCGGGACATGCTCCAGCCCCTCCATGTCCTTCCTAAATTGGGGCGCCCAGAACTGGACACAGCACTCGAGGTGCTCCCCAAGCAGTGCTGAGTACAGGGGAAGAATCACTGCCCTGCTCCTGCTGGCCACACCATTCCTGATCCATAGGAGTGCCAGTGGTTTTATGTGGGAAATGGTGGGGAGAGGGTGATGACAATGTATTATTGATTGTCAGCCATGAAGGGTCTTGGTTTTCACATCTGCTCAGAATGCATTAGAAGGTGTTGGGGGCTAATATCAAGTGCCATTGCTGATATCAATCTATAAAGAGGAATAGAAAACAGGAAAAGGCAGTTCACTTTGCATTGTTTTCAATACACTATATTCGCTTTGAATGAACTTTTCAAGTCTGTTGAATTAACGACAGAAAAATTGAAAATTTAAATTATTCCCAGGGGCTTGTCTTGTTCAGATGTTTAGAAAAAATATTTTATGCTTTTCTCACTGAATTCCTGAACTGAAGAGCTCAAGAAAGAAGAGGCCCCTTGAATAGGAAAATTCATCAGCAACATCCAAGTGGCTGAGGATCCATCCCCATCAGAGCAGCAATGAGCAGAAATGGGCACAGCTTTGTGGCTGCCCCAGCTTTGGGATGGGCCCTGGGCCTGGAGCAGGAGCAGCTCTTGAGGGCCCCAAGGCCGCGGCTCTTGTGCTGCCCTGGGCAGATGGGATGGCAGCAGGGGCTGCAGAGCTCTCAACATCTCAGCCCAAGGGGAGCAGGGCAGTCAGGGAGTCTCCTTTGGCCTTGACCAAGCAGCTTCCCCCATGGCTGGGGCTAAGTCCTGTGGCAGCTGCAGCTGCTGCTGTGCCCTTGCCAGGGGCTGGGGCCGTGGGGCAGTGCCCAGAGCAGCCTGGTCAGAGCAGAGCTGTGGGGTCAGAGGCGGCTGGGCTGGTCTGGGGAGAGGCCCTTGGTGCTGCCCAGAGCTCAGGGCAGCTGGCAGAGCTTGCAGGGAGCTGGGCTGGGCTCAGAGAGCCCGGCCCAGCAACCATCAGTGTCCATCTCAGCCTGGCTGAGCGTGCAGGGGCAGGACTCAGGCCAGGTCTTGTGGGGCAGGGCCAGTGCCTGTGGAAGGCACTGAAAACAGGCAAGTGCCCCAGAGAGGAGGCTGCTCTGTGACCTTGGTGGCATGGACAGAGCAGGGAGGACATTTGTCAGTGCCAGCCTCTGTGCCCAGCCCTTGGCAGCCCTGGCAGCTGAGCTCAGCTTTGGCCTGGGCTGAGTTTGGCTGTGGCCCAGCTCCATCCTCCTGCGGGGCTCAGGGCCTGTTCCTGGCCATGGCCAGCCCTGGCTGCCTCTCTGCTGGCCCAGAGGCTGGCATAGCCCGGGGCAGGACTGTCTGTGCAGCCCCACAGGTGCCAGGGGCTCTGCAGGAGCTGGCAGAGGCTGCCCAGCAGGGAGGCCATGGGGCACAGAGCCCCAAGACTGCTGTGGGCACCACGGCACAGGCGCCGTTCCCAGCCGCAATGCTCCTGGCCTGGGCTGGGCCTGCACAGGGCCTGGGCCACCATGGCTGGGCCAGCACAGGGCCACAAAGGGGCCACGCAGCCACTGCCGGGGCTGACAGCAAGGCCAGGCTCACACAAGCAATTGCTGAGCATGGCCTGCGCTGGCCAGGCCTGACTGTGCCAAAGGCACAGCTCAGCTGCCCTTGGGGGCTGCAGCAACAGTCCAGAGCCCAAAGAGCCTCCATGGCTGTGCTGGAGACCAAGGCTGCAGGAGGGAAATGCAGGGCTGCTGCGGGATGGGGAGGGCATTGAATTCCAGCACACACCTCAGGTCTCTGATGATCCCAGCACCATGCTGGGCCCTGTTTCAGACTGGAGCAGAGCAGATGTTGATGGGACAGGAGCCCTGCGGGGCTCTCAGGGCCTTGAAGCTTCAAGGTGCTCTGCTCTCCCTCAAGTGCTCTCTGAGAGTTCCAATCCCAGATGGGCACATTAGGGCACAAGTGGCACTGCCTGTTCATGGGCACACAACTGATGCCTGCCTGAAAAGGGACACAGGTGTTAATCCCTATTTATTTTATAATATGGAAGCACATTTTTATTATCTGGGTCATTTGAGTACTTTTAAGACATGACAAAATTTTTCCACCAGGAACAGCAACTTCCTCGATGTTTACTGATGGCAGGAAAAGAAATGTTGATCTTCCCTTCTACTTGCATCACCAATATTCTGTTTATCATCTCCCTTTGCCTTCAGATGTTTTCAGCTCTCCTGTTTAAATGGACATATCTGAGTATATATCTTCACTAGACCAGCTGGATCTTTGTCTTTCCCACTGCTCCCAGGTTTCTTCCTCCAGGTGCTCTCTGGTCATTCAAGTGCCTTTCAACTGAGAGGAACTTGGCTCTGTACAGGAGAGCTCTTCATCCCCTTTCTCTCTTTTCCTCCATCTGGGAATGTAGAGGGCCCCTGACTTCAGCCTATGACTCGTGTGTGCAAAGAGCAAATTTGGACAGAATCGGGGCAGGGAGGGTTTGGGAGGGACCTTTGGATCTGTGCTGGGCACAGAAGGTGTTTTCCATTGCTCTGAGACTGTCTGCTGTGGAAAGTGGATTTCATATCCAGCAGAGGAATGACTTTGGCATTTGATGGAGCTGTGCCTTCCCTTGGCTTTGTTGGCTGCCAAGAAATTAACAGCCCTCTGTGTCTCAGGCAGCTTCTTCTCCAAGGAAAGCAGGTGGGAGTTGGAGCCAAGGAGCTGAAAGCTGCAGGTGCAGCCTGGGCTGGAGGGAGCTCAGATTTGCACAAGGCTGCTCTGAGTGCCAGGGCTTGGATGAGGGAAATGGTGGGGTGGGGTAGGGACAGATTCTGATTGATTGTCATCCATGAAGGGTCTTGATTTTCAACTCTATTCAAACTGCATGAGGAGGTACTTGGATTCAGTGTCAACTGGAAATTGCACATATTAATTTATGAACAGGGGAAAAATTAAAATAGACTTAAAATATCTTTTCTCACTGTCTTTTTAAATAGAATCTAATCAGTTGGAATACACTTTTGAAATCTGCCTGAGTAACCACAAATTATTTGAACACCTAAATTATCCCCAGAGGCTTGGCTTGTTAAGGTGTTCTGAATGTCAATGGGCCCTGGGACACTGAATTCCTGCACTGAAGAGCTGAAGGCTAAATAAGCCTCTGGAGCAGGAAAATTCAGCAGCAGCCTCCAAGGTGCTGAGGATGTCAGCAGCCCCCACTGAGGCCATCCCTGCCCAGAGACCGTGGGGGAATGGGCAGACAAGGAGAACGTCCCTGGGGCTGGGGCAGCACAACTCAGAGGCACCAGCAGCTCCAGCTGGGAAATGGAGTGTGGAATGTGGCTGGGAAAGCCCTGCCTGGGCTGTGCCAAGCAGGACACACAAGCCCTGACTGATATCCTCCAAAAAACTCTCTCAAGGAGACATTTAAAAGGAATTACAATTATTTGTGTACTCTGAGTTGGATGTACTGGAGAAATACCACCAAGAGATTCTCAGGAGCTCAAAACAATCAAACAGTCATTTTTGGCATCTTTAGAAAGTCAGAGAAACTTCGGCAAAATGTTTAATATGACATTGTAGGGGTTTTGTTTTTTTAATTTAGGATTTTTCTAATTTTGACATTTTTTAATTAATATATTTATGAGTGTGGATTTTAGTGTCAGTTAATAATTTATGAATTTATTTTGTTGAGAGATAGGATTAGGAGAACAGTAAAGTAGGTCTAAAATTTTAAAAGGGTATAAAGAAAATTTTATTAAAAGTAATTAAAAGAAAAAAAGTGGTAAGTATTAAACATTTTAGAGTCCTTTTTTTTCTTTACAATTTTTCTTTTTACTGACAATGTAAAGAAACAAAACTTAAAATTTCTAGTTAGTTTGCTATTTCTAGAATAGTCTTTTTTCAGCTTGTTAAGGTTATGGAGATTTTTTTACAAGAGGAAAAAATAGATTTTTTTTGTTGTTCTAATTTTTGTCATGGATAACAGCTGTCTGGGTAACTTTGTTATTGTGTAGTTGTTTTTATTGCTACAAGCTTTTTTACAGCTTGTTGATCGGCCATGTAAACTTATGGGGTATTGTTTAGAGATGAGTTCTTCAAAGGTAGAAGTTTTTATTATTTCCTTATTAAATTATTTTTATCTCTGGGAATAGCGATCTTCTCTTGGGGGTACTGGATTACTTTTTTTTTCTGCCGGAACTTTTTATGAAATCACAGTTATTTTATCATTTGTTCATTTTAATATGAATGTTTTTGTTTGATAGTATTTGGAATAATTTTTTTAAGTTTTATGTGTTACAAAGAAAAGGAGTTTTTTTTATTATAGTCTATAAGAGGATTTTAGTTTTAAGATTAAGGTATTTTTTCTTCTTTTTTATTGGGTATTTAATTTGTTCTTTGCTGACTTTGATGGTTTTATGGTTTCTTTTAAATGTCTGTATTTTGTTTTTTTCTTTTACTTGAGAGAGGATTGAAGTTTTGAAAGGGTTTACACCTGATCTGCTGGTAACTTGCAGTGGAAGTTGTGGTTGGATTGTATTAGGACTGGTTTTCTGGCTGCTTTTTGTGGTTTTTTATCTTTAAGTTTTTAGTTGTAGGGTTATTTTGTATGGGTTGTATGTTGTAGGGGTTTTGGTGTTAGTTGTGTTGGGGGGAGGGGACTTGATGGTAAGATTTTAATGTTGTGTGACTGGCTTTGTTCTGGTTGGGGTTTTGTAGTCTCTTTTCTTTCCTGTTTCATAGTTGTTGGGGTTTGGTTTGCTTAGAATGGGGCCGATGGGTGAGGGGGGCAGCCTGGGGAGAGGGGAAGGGGCTGAGCCCACAGCAGGGTTGCTTGGTTTGGTCTGGTTTGATTTGGTTTGGTTTGGTTGAGATGGGGGCCAGGGCCAGAGCCTGCTACTTCTTTGTTGACTGGAAAAGAAAGAGGAAGTTCCTGGGTTTTTTAGTCTTTAACATTCGTGTTTCACAGAGGGGTGTTCAGTATCTCAGTTGTTTAACAGATTGTCAGTTACACAAAAAAGTTTTGTATTACTTTTTAAAATTCTTCTCATGTCAAACTATGACAGACATTCAATAAACAACAAACACTTCTCAGAGCATTGACTTGGCCCATTCGACTTGACAAACTCTAAGCCTGTTAAATGTAATGTTAAACAAAATTTGCAGGAGCACAGAAACAGAAGACGAATACACAGAAAGAGACAAAAACATAAAAGATACAGAGAAGCACACACACAGCTTCCAACTCCGGGATTCTGGCAGTGTTCAGACAGAAATTCCAAGAGAAGGTAGGTTCAAGATGTGCGCTTGCCTTGTGGTCAGCCTTCAATACCTGGGTCTTCCTGGGCCCTTCCCCCAGGTGGGCCTTGGGCTCATTTGGTCCCTCAGGAGCTGGGCTGGGGGCTGCAGAGGTGACTGTGGAGCATTGCCTGTGCTGTGCCAGGGACTGGCAGACACTGTTGGGCTGGGATAGAGGCTCTGGGGGGATTGGGGTTCCAGGGCAGGGCAGGGCTGGGGTTCCAGGGCAGGGCAAGGCTGGACCTGCCCCTTCCTCCCCCCACACATGAAATGTTTCAAGCCAACAATCTCCTCCAGTCTATCACAACAGGCAGTGTTGGAGGTGGAAATCCCAATTCTGGCCATGGGCACCTGGATGAGAAGGAAAATTCTTTTCCATAGGAAGGAAAGCACAGAGCCCCGGTGTTTGGAGAGCCTCACTGGGCCAAGGCCAGCCAGACTTGTCAGTAATGGTAGATTTTTTCTGGGAGCAGTCTTTGAATATAGGGAATTTTGGAGGTGAAAACCCAGTCTCAGCCATGGGCACCTGAAAAAGCAGGACAGTTCTTTCCCATGGGAAGGAAAGTACAAAGCCTTCCCTAGTGTTTTAGGGATGGATGGGAGGTGAACTGCATGAAGACATTGCCATCCAGACTTGTCCTGGTAATATTCCTATGGGAACAATCCCTGGATATAAGGAAATTTGGAGGTGAAATCCCAGTTCCTGCCATGGGTGCCTGAAGGAAAAGGAGAGTTCTTTTCCATTGGGAAGGAAAGGACAGAGCCCCATCGTTTGAATAGCACATTAGAGGAGACCCTCAATATGCCAAGGTCAGCTGTCAGGCAGCCCCTGGGAGGCCAAACTAGCCAGACTTGTTTCATGTTCCCTTCATTTTGTAGGGCCCCATAGTGTCACAATGGTGCCTTGGATCCATGAGGCCTCACAGTGCCATAATGGTCATTTGTTTCCATGGGGTCCCACAATGTCACAATGGCCCCCAGGTTCCAGAAGGCCCCAAGTGTCACAATGGTCCCAATGATTCCATGAAGCCTTGCAGTGTCACAATGGTCTCCGTGGTTCCCCAGGCCCCACAATGTCACATAACTCCTTTGTTCTCTGAGGCCCGCAATGTCACAATGGACCTTTGAACCCTGGGGGTTTGCAGTATCCCAATGGTCTCCTTTGGCTCCACAGTATCACAATGAACCATTGATGACTGGAGGCCCCTCTGTGTCACCCTGGAGCTTTGGTTCCATGCAGCCCTGCAGTGTCACAAAGGCCTCTTCGTTTCATGAGGCCCCACAGTATCACAATGGTCCATTTGGTTCTGTGGGGCCTCACAGTGTCACAATGGCCTCCGTGATTCCATGGGTCCCCTCATTATCACAATGGCCCTTTGGTTCCATGAGTCTGTGAAGTCTTAATGGTGTTTCCATGGTTCCATGAGACCTTGCGATGTCACAAGGGATCTTTGGCTCCATGGGGTCTCGCAGTGTCACAATGGCCGCTTGGTTCCATGACACCCCAAAGTATCATAATGGTCTCCACAGTTCCAGGAGGCCCCACAGTGTCTCACATTGACCCTTGGTTTCATGGGGCCTCTCATTGCCACAATGGTCACTACATTCCATAGAGTCACACAGCGTCAGTACACCCCCCTTGAGGCCCTGCAATGTCACAGTGCTCTCCATGATTCCATGAGGCCCCACATTGTCACAATGGTTCCTTGGTCTCACAGGGCCCCAAAGTGTCACAATGGTCCCTTGGTTCCATGAGCCCTGTGCTGCTGCATTCTCCCCTCCCCAGGCCGCCCTGCCAGCTGAGAAATGCTCCTTGGGCCTCGGCCTTGGCCAACAGCCCTTGGGCTCAGCTCCTCTGCAGCTCATCACAAACACTGTCTGTTCCAGGCACTGCTGCTATCCAACCAGCTCCTGGTTCCTGTAGGAGCAGCCCTGGGGACTGTTTTTATTCCCTCAGTGGCACAACATCCCTGTTCTCACACTGCCAAAGAAAGCTGCTGATGCCAAGTGCGGCCAGGATGAACCATTGCTGGGACTGAAGCCCCTCTCTTGGGGCCCTGCAAACAGCGCTCCAAAAGGAGCCCTTGGAGCTCTCCTGGGCCAGCTACTCCCTCTGAGTGGGGCCTCTCCCAGCTGGGAACTCTCCCGTTTGCTGCACTCAGGATCCTGAACAACGACGGAGCCTGGGCCGATCCCCCCACTCCTCCAGGCTCAACCCTTTGCCTGCTGGGGAGATGCCAAAGGATCCACAGGGATCATTGCCTGCCCTCAGGGGAATTTTTCACAGGTGCCTTGCACCGACACTTTGTGTCTGTGTGCACACAGGAGTGCCTGTGCTGGGGAAATGTGGCAGAAATGCTGCTTTCTGAGGGGTTTGAGTGCCTTGGATAGCTGAGTTAGATATCCACATATCAGTAAGTAAGGTTAAGTCACGAGGTCTAAGCAAAGTTAAATGCTGCTAAGAGTTGTTCTTTTGCTAAGTTGTTATGTTTAATATAAGTTATAAGCTAAGTTGAATATTGCTAAGTATTATTCTTCTGTTAAATTGGTAAAGTCATAGGTTTTAAATTAGGTTAAAACCTGTTTAGTGCTGGTTTTTTGCTGAATTGTGAAGTTTACAGTATCAGTTAAGGTTAAGGTGTAAGTTATTTCCTCTTAAGTTTGAGCTCTATTAAGCTTTAGGCCATATTCCTTTTATCCTTGCCCTCACTATCCTTGTGTCATACACACACACACAGGGAAAGTTCTCTGTTCACTTCTGGTTTGATTGCCTGGATTTGGTTTTGTTTTGTTGTTGCTTTGTTTCCTTTGTGTGCCTGAAGAGTCCAGTCAGGAGCAGAGTGATTCTTGCCAAGGAACTTTGTGCTGCTGTCCCTTAATATTAAATCTGGTTTTTGCTGATCCCTTGCTGGGGATTTTTTCAGCGCTCTCAAGGCCTTGTTGGTACCAGGGTGAAGGAGCCCTGGCCCAGGCTCTGGCCCTGGGGGACCCGGGGACGCTGCCGGGGGTTCCCTGTCCCCCTGTGCCACCCCCAGGGCCCCGGCTCCCCATCCCCATGTCAGGCTCTGGGGTCGATCTCGTGGAACATCCTCTGGGGGAGGCTGCGGGGCCAGGGGAGGGGGGACCCGGGAGGACAGGGGACCCTGCTGTGCACGAGCAGCGTTGGACTGCTCTGGGGGGAGCTGTGAGGGGGGCTGGGGCAGAGTGACCTCCCCAGTGCCCTCACACAGCCCCCGTGATGTCACACAGCCTTTGTGATGGCACACAGCCACCTGTTATGTCATACAGCCATATCTGTGAACTCAACCCCTGGGATGTCACAGCCCCCTGTGTTGTCATACAGGGGGCATACATACACACATTCTCCGTGATGTCACACAGCCTTCCTGTGATGTCACACAGCCTCCCGTGATGTCATACAATCTCCTGTGATGTCACACAGCCCCCCTGAGATGTCACCCAATGATGTGATACAGCTGCTCTGTGATGCCACAGAGGACACTGTGATGTCACAAAGTCACCATGTTATGTCACTGTCTTTCTGTGATGTCACAGTCTTTTCTGTGATTTCATGGCCTGCTCTATGATGTTACACAGCCACCCAGTGATGTCACAACCCACTATCTGATGCCACAAAGCTACCCTCCATGATGGCAGAGTCTGCTCTATGGCCTTACATCGTACTCTGTGACATTACATTCAGCTCTGTGATGTCACAACCCTGTCAGTGATTTCACAGTATTGGAGAGTTTTGTTCAGACATGGCTTGAAGGAAAAAAGGCCATGATCATATGCAGCTGGTTAAGCAGTAAAAAGCAGCTGTAAGCAGTAAGTTCGCAGCCTTCTGATTACCAGAAAAACAAAAACACTGCATCCTTGATCAAATGGTGAGAAAAACATTGTGAAAAACACAGAGTCCTTGAATGTAGTCAGCAGCACGATAAAAAACAAGTATTAGTCTCAACAAGAAAGCCACAGGTATTAGCAACAAAGGAGGGGTTGACATGTAATCTGTAACCAATGATGAGCTCGGTTTTTGCAATATGTGTGAGCTTAATTAACACTACTATAAAAGTATGTAAACTGGATCAATAAATCGGAGATCGATCATCATCGCTAGGATGTGCAACTCTCCCTTCACTTTCCTCAAATGGTGACTTCGATTGTGATACGGCGACAGACCATGGAGGAGTGAAGAACCGGGTCGGGTTCTGAAGCAGCCGGAACGGCAGATAAGCGTGGAGAAAAAAGGAGAAAAAAGAAGCTGAGACGCACCGTGCCTTGGGTGGTCGTACAGGCGAGCCTGGCCAATATGTGCTGCCGTGACCTTGATGAGCTGCAACAGCGCTGACGATTTAGGTATGGAGAGGCAAGCAGCATATGATTTATTTACTGCCTTTTTACAAAAACGGCAGGTTAGGGGAATCGATTTGCAAAAGGATTTACCAGGGCTTTTGGCTTATGGCTATGCTAAGGGAGTTTTTATTAACCCCCATACTGTTCACGAGTTAACGGAGTGGCGTAAATTCGGTGATTTATTGTGGGAGGCTACTTTAGAAGACAATAAAACTGCCAAGAAGTTAGGTAAATTATGGAGGGTGGTTCACAATGAGGTGTTAAAGCATCAGGCTAAGAAAAAAGCAGCCGAGCAAGCAACAGCTGCACATGGCTGTAAGAAAAATTATGATCAGGAAACGGGTATTCCCTGCGCCCCTGTAGTAAGGATGGTTTTCTTGCCTGCTTCGCCATTCTCTGTCTCGTTCTCAGCTGTTTTTGATGGCCTGGAAAGGCTCGGGATGGCCGTGGGACAGCCCGCGCCCAAAGGACGAAAGGAGTCTTCAGGTTTTTTCACAGTCTTCGGTGTTTATTAATTTTTATCTACAATATTTTCTCTTGGCCTGACAGAGGTCCACACAGCAGGTCAGCCATGAGCACACTGAGTGCCCTCGGGGCAGTCACTTATCTTTATACCCAAGACTACGTATAAGATATTTACCTATTTTCCCCAATACCTTTCACCCTTATGGACAAGTGCACTTTTAGTAAGAGCCAATCCCAAAGTGCCACCACCACCACAGAAGATGGACGACTAGAAGAAGAAGAAGGACAGGACACGCCCTAATTCCTCCATCTTGTCCCTCTAGACCCGCCCTGTACTGAAATTCTGAAACCTGTGTTTCACACTATAATTAACCTATCCCTTCACCATTTATCCCCGTGTGATCCTCCCATCCTCATACAGGTGTCGTCTCATGTGCAGGATCAAAGTCCAGCCACCAGACACTTCTGGCAAGATTCCAGGACCTCCGAGCCCCCCAAGGGTTGTCTCAGTGACTCTGCACATCAGGACTGCTGTGTTGAGATCCCACAGTCCTCCTCTGCTTCAGCAGGACTGGATATAGAGCGCGCCTCTGAGGCTTCCACACCCCCTGAAGAACAGGAGCAGTGGCCAAGACCACCCGATAATCTCCCGAAAATCAATGAGCCGATCCCGGGGGCAGAAAATGACCTAGTGGAGGCTATTGCGATGGAGAAACGGGAGGCGTGGGCTGCGCTTGCAAGAGAAGCCATGGAAAAGGGGGATGAGGAAGTTATCAGCGCTGCTTCCCAGCTGGCTTGTCCTGTTGTATTCAATCTGCAGCAGGGAGGGGGCATGCAGGCTACCATTACAGCCCTTGATTGGAAATTGCTGTCTCAGCTGAGGTCTACTGTTAATCAATTTGGAGTGAAAAGTGAGCCAGCCAAACAAATGTTAGACTATATTTTTGATACCAGTCTTCTCTTGGTAAATGATTGTCGGGGAATAGCTAAATTGATATTTACTCAACATCAGCAGTTGTTATTCAATGCTCATTGGCAAGAGCTTGTAAATGAATGCATAGCGGTACAGCGACAGCAGGGAGATCCTCTCCATGGTACAACTGTGAACGAGCTTATGGGCTTGGGACCATTTCTTCGTACCGAAGCACAAGCTTTGCTGGGCAAGATAAGTGCCGGGAAGCGATGAGATTGGTCAGGCTTGCTATAGAGAGGGTAAAAGAGCCAGGAGGGGTACCTGTGTATATGGGAATTAGGCAAGGGCCAGGAGAATCATTCGGGTCATTTATTGATAAGGCTTCTGCCTCAATCGAAAGGGCTGGAGTACCAGAATATCTTAGGGGGGCATTACTCAAGGAGTGCGCTCTCTAAAACTGTAATTCCACTACTAGAAGCGTGCTTAATACTCTGGGTGCCAATTGGACTATAGAGGAGGCATTAGAGAGAATGGCTTTAATGCCAACAGGAGCACAAGCCTTTGTGGTAGATGCACTCAAACAATTAGGGCTAGGCTTACAAGAACAAGCAAAGACCTCTCAAAATCAGGCGTTAGCTGCTCTTGCACCACTTCAAGCATCGACAGCACTACCTCCAAAGGCTAGTTGGTGCCAAAAATGCCGATTGGACATCCACAATACGGGCGCTTGCAGGCGGGGACCGGGAGGCACGAAACGCATTGACCGCGCACCGACACAAGTCGTCGCTGCAGCATCAGCACCCTCTCCTGTCTCCAACCCACCACCACAGAGAGCCTTGGCTTGGAACCAGCAGCCGCCGTAGGAGTTACGCTGATGACCCCACACCCATGGAAAATTCCGACAGGGATTCACGGACCTATTGTTATACAGGGTCACACTGGGTGCTCTGCTGTTCGGAAGATCATTTGCATTGGGACTATTTGTTTTGCCTGGCGTCTTTGATGTGGACTATATGGTTATGGTGCATACCCCTTTCCCACCACTCCAAATTAACAAAGGACTGAGAATTTCTCAGCTGGTGCCACTTGAGCCAAATGACTAAGGGATTACAGTCTATAAAAGGACAAGAGAGGGGAGAAAATAGTTTTGAATCCACCGGAGGACTTACCTTACTGACTTTGAACCTTTCTGAGAGACCCAGGAAAAAGGTGGAAGTGGAATTTCAAGGACAGAAAGGATCATTTTCAGGCTTGTTGGACACTGGAGCAGATTCCAGCATTATTAGCCCTAGCTGTTCGTCTCCTCTCCGGGTTCGCATGAATGGAAAACAGCTAACAGCTTTCTTTTTCAGTAGTCCAATTACCACCTACCTTGCAATGCCTTATAGGGCAGGACATTATGGCTCAGTTGGGGGTGGTTTTAACCCTTTGGGGTAAAAGCCATTGCTTGGACCGTGGCTGGGGAACCTTGTGACATTTGCTATAGGGATACTAGTTATGCTTTTAATGCTTTTGCTTATTTTGCCTTGTATTTTTAATTGTATTCAAGATATGGTCAGTAGAATGATAGAATAAACCTGGCAGACTAACCTCCTTGCGCATAAAGAAAAACGGGGAATATGTTGGAGAGTTTTGTTCAGACATGGCTTATAGAAAGGCCATGAGCACATACAGCTGGTTAAAAAGTAAAAGGCAGCTGTAAGCAGCAAGTTCTCAGGCTTTTTCCTTAACAACAATAAACACTGTGTCCTTGGCTAAGTGATGAGATAAACATGGTGGAAAACATGGAGGCCTTGAGAATGGTCAATAACAAGTCAACAGCAGGATGAGAAAAACAAGTATTAGCCTCAACAAGGAACCGCAGGTATTGACAACAAAGGAGGGGTTGGTGTGTAATCTGTAACCAATGATGAGCTCGGGTTATGCAATATGTATGAGCTTAATTAACACTACTATAAAAGTGTGTAAGCTGGATCAATAAATCGGAGTTCAATGCTCATCAATCGGATGTGTGCTCGTCTCCCTTCACTTTCCTCAGCTCTGTACTGGGAGGGACTGGGACAGAGCGGCTTTGTACTGGGATATACTGGGAGGGACTGGGGGGAGTCACTGGGATGTACTGGGATTAACTGGGACAAACTGGGACCGACTGGGATGTACTGGGAGCACTGGGATCAACTGGGAGCACTGGCATGAACTGGGATGCACTGGAATGGACAGGGTTTGAACTGGGAGCACTGGGATTGAACTGGGATGCACTGGGATGGACAGGGATTGAACTGGGAGCACTGGGATTGAACTGGGATGCTCTGGTTTGTGCTGGGATGCACTGGTTTGAACTGGGATGCACTGGGATGGACAGGGATTGAACTGGGAGCACTGGGATGCACTGGTTTGTACTGGGATGCACTGGTTTGAACTGGGATGCACTGGGAGCACTGGGGCGCCCCCTGCTGGTGTCCCCTGACGTTGATGGGGCGGGGCCACCCTGGAGACACCTCAGGGACACCTTGGGGCACTTTGGGGACACCTTGGGGACACTTTGGGGTGACCCTGGGGCCACCCTGGGGACACCTCAGGAACTCCTGGGGTCATTTCAGGGACACCTCGGGGACACCCTGAGAGCACCCTGGTGACATCTGGGAGTGACCCTGGGGACACCTTGGGGACATCATGGCGGCCATCGTGGGATCACTTTGGTACCCCCCTGGGAACACTTTGAGGACATCCTGGGGACACCCTGAGAGCAGCTTGGGGACACTCTGGGCATATCTTGGGGACATTTTGGGGACACTCTTGGGACACCTTGGGGACATCCTGGGGTGACCCTGGGGACATCCCTGAGACACCTCGGGGACACTTTGGGGACATCCTGGGGACACTTTGGGGACATTCTGGGGTCACTTTGGGGAGACTTGAGGGACACCTTGGGGACATTTTGAGGACACCCTGAGAGCACTTTGGGGACATTTTAGGAACCCCCAGCTCAGGAACACCTTGGGGACACCCTGGGGTCATTTCAGGGACACTTTAGGGACATCCTGGGGACACCCAGAGAGCACTTTGGGGACACTTTGGAGCCACTTCAGGGACACTTTGGGGTGACCCTGGGGACATGCCTGAGACACCTTGGGGACACGTCAGGAACTCCCTGGGGTCATTTCAGGGACACTTTGGGGACATTGTGGGGACATTCTGGGAAACCCAGACCCTGGGGTCACTTTGGGAGCTGTCGTGGGGACACCAAGGGGACACATCAGGAGGCCCCTGGGGACACTTTGGGGACACCCTAAGGCCACCTTGGGGACACTTTTGGGGACACTTCAGAGCCACCAGTCTGGGGACACTTTGGGGACACCTCAGGATGCCCCGTGGGGACCCCTGGGGGACACCTTGGGGACACTTCAGGGTCACCATCATGGGGACACCCTGAGAGCACTTTGGGGACACACTGGGGACACCTTGGGGACACTTGGGGGACATTTGAGGGAGATATGGGAGTGATGCTGGGGACACTTTGGGGGGACATCTCGAAGCCACCCCGGGGACACCTTGGGACATCTCAGGGTCACTTCAGGGACACTTTGAGGACACCTGAAGAACTCTTGGGGACACTTTGGGGACATCGCAGTGGCCATCGCAGGGACACCTTGGGGACACCTGAAAGACACTGTGGGAACACCCTGAGAGCACTTTGGGGACATCTTGGGGACATTTTGGGGACCTCAATGGAGCATCATGGAGACACCTTGGGGATACCTCAGGACCTCCCTGGGGACCCTTTGTGGCCATTTGTGGCCATTTGGGGCCATTTTGGGGCGATTTTTGGGCCATTTGGGACATTCTGGGGCCATTTGGGGATATTTTGGGTCCCCCCAATGACCACAGACACAGGCCACGCCCCTTTCCCCACACCATTTTATTCCCAACCAATCAGAATCTCCAGAGTGCTTCAGATGGGCGCAGCCTCCTCTGCTCACTCCTCCCCCTTCCCAATGGTGGGCGGGGCCTCCTCGGGGGTGGGCGTGGCCTTCATGGCATGGGCGGAGGCTCTCCAGCGCTGCAGCCAATGGGAGAAGGGGGCGCAGCCAGGGGGCGTGGCCAGGACCCACTGAGCAGGTTCGGCCCACCTGGGGGGAGGGGCAGGGTTAGGAAAAGGGGGTGAGGCTTAGGGTGGGAGGAGCCACGCCTCCATTCCAGACCTCTCTCCCTCCAGGCCCCGCCCCCTCCCTCACCATTGGCTGACGAGCTCCTTGAGACGGGGCCAGTCCCTGATTCACTGCACACAGCCTTCTCTGACCAATCGCAGCTGAGGCAGCAGCTCCGCCACGTCCACGGTGAGGGGGGGTGGGGCCAGCGGCTCTGGCTCTGCCCCCAGGGCAGGTCCCGCCCCCCGGCACAGGCGCAGCGCCCCCTGGCGGAGCTGCTGACGCAAGATGGCCGCCAGGGACAGCAGTGAGCCCTGACGGACACAAGGGGGCGGGGGCAGGCTTAGCCACGCCCCCCAAACCCCGCAGGACATGCCCACAATTGGCAGCACTTCCCCCACTTTTTCAGCCCCATTAAAGCCCCACCCCAAATCCCTCCCACTCTCTCCACGCCCCTCCCCCACTCTTTAAGCTCCTCCCCTTTCCCTCCATCCCCTCCCCCACATTTCAAGCTCCTCCCCCAATCCTGCTCCCAAGCCCCTCCCCCTAAATTTAAGTCTTTCCCCCATATTTTGGCTCCTCCCCCATTCCCCTCCCCCAACCCTTGGCTCTCTAAACCCCTCCCTCCTCGAGGCCCCTCCCCCACTCAAGCCCCTCCCCCTACCCTTTCAGCCTCTCTCCATCTTTAAGCCCCTCCCCCTTTGTAGATGCTATCTGGCCCTCCCTCTTTGAGCCCCTCCCCATTCTTAAATCTCCTCCCTCCCCCTCAAGCCCCTCCCCCTCTTTAAGTCCCACCCCTCAAGCCTTTGCCCCACCCTTTAGGCCCCTCCCACTTTAAGACCCTCCCCCACTTTATCCAATCCCCTGGTTTAAGCCCCTCCCCCATTTTAGCCCTCTGGGTTAGGCCCCTCCTCCTGGTATAGGCCTCTCCCCCATTTTAGCCCCTCCCATCCCTCTTTAAGCCCTGCCCCACCCCCTTAGCCCCTCCCCCACCTGTGCCACGCCCATCTCCCGTGCCAGCCCCCGCAGAGGGGGCGTGGCCTGTGCTGGGGGGCGGGGCTCCTCTCCCAGTGCTCCCAGTGCCAGCTGCCGGTGCCGCAGCCACGCCCCCTCCAGAGGGGGAGGGGCCGAGCCCGGCCCCGCCTGCACCACGCCCACAACCTGCGGCCAATCAGAGACATTGGGAACTGGGATGGACTGGTAGGGACTGGGGGAACTGGGTTATACTGGGAGGGCACTGCAGGGAATTGGGAGATACTGGTTTATACTGGGAGGGACTGGGAGGGAAGTGGGTTATACTGGGAGGGCACTGGGATCAAACTGGGAGTTACTGGGATCTCAGCTGGAGTCAAACTGGGAGCACTGGGAGGAAGTGGGAGTTACTGGGAGCACTGGGATCAGAGCTGGAGTCAAACTGGGATGAACTGGGAGCGACTGGGAGGGGAATGGTTTGTACTGGGAGGCACTGGGGGATACTGGGTTATACTGGGAGGGGACTGGGATGGAACTGGGGGGAACTGGGAAGGACTGGGAGGGAACTGGGAGGGAAGTGCAGGATACTGGGATGGACTGGGTTATACTGGGATATACTGGGATGGAAGTGGGAGGGTGCTGGGAGGGACTGGGTTATACTGGGAGGGACTGGGATCAAACTGGGAGTTACTAGGAGCACAGTTGGAGACAAACTGGGAGCACTGGGAGGAACTGGGGCATACTGGGACAGACTGGGAGGGAACTGGGATATACTGGGATCTCAACTGGATTCACACTGGGAGTATTGGGATGAACTGGGATTGAACTGGGATGGACTGGGAGGGAACTGGGAGTTACTGGGAGTTACTGCGAGGGACTGGGAGGGAAATGAAGGATACTGGGATATACTGGGAGGGAACTGGGATCGTACTGGGAGTTACTGGGAACACTGGGATCAGAGCTGGACTCAAACTGGGAGCACTGGGATGGACCGGGATGGAACTGGGGGACACTGGTTTATACTGGGAGGGACTGGGATGGACTGGGAGGAAACTGGGACATACTGGGATGGACTGGGGAGGAACTGGGGGATACTGGGATGGACTGGGGTTACTGTGAACACTGGGAGGGGACTGGGATCAAACTGGGAGTTACTGGGATCTCAGCTGGAGTCAAACTGGGATGGACTGGGAGGAACTGGGAGGGACTGGGAGCACTGGGATCAGAGCTGGAGTCAAACTGGGATGAACTGGGACAGACTGGGAGGGGACTGGGTTATACTGGGAGGGACTGGGAGCATTGAGATCACAGCTAGTGTCAAACTGGGATGAACTGGGAGGGACAGGGAAGGAACTGGGATAAACTGGGATGGACTGGAGGATACTGGGATATACTGGGAGGGGACTGGGGGGCTTAGTGGTCTATACTGGTTTATACTGGTTTATACTGGTCCATACTGGTTTATACTGGTGCGGGGCCCACCTGTTCCTGCAGGGGCACTGAGGGGTCACTGGGGGGGTCCCTGGCGGGGTTTAACCAGTTTATACTGGTCCATACTGGTCCATACTGGTTTGCTCCCCACCTGCTCCCGCAGCGCTCCCAGCGCCGCTCGGCGCCCCCTGGTGGCGGCGCTCAGGAACCGCAGGCGCTGCTGCAAACGGAGCTGGGGAGGGAAACGGCAAAAATCAACAGAATTCACCCCAAATTCACCCAAAATAACCCAAAAATCAACAAAATTAACCCAAAATTCCCCCGAAACCATCCAAGTGTACCCAAAAATCAACAGAATTCACCCAAAAATTCACCCAAAACTCACCCAAAATGAACCTAAAATACACCAAAATGAAACCAAAATGAACCCAAAATTAATCCAAAATCACCTAAATTACCCAAAAATCATCAGAATTCACCCAAAATTCATCCAAAATTCCCTGAAACCATCCAAATTAACACAAAAATCAACAAAATTCACCCAAAATTAACAGAAAATGCACAAAAATTCACCCCAAAATCCCCCTGAAATCATCCAAATTAAAAAAAAATCTCCCTGAAATCACCAAAATTAACCCAAAAATCACCAAAATTCACCCCAAATTCACCAAAATTAACCCTGAAATCCCCCCAAATTAACCCCAAATTAACCCAAAAATCACCAAAATTTACCCAAAATACCCCCGAAATCATCCAGATTAACACAAAATCACCAAACATCACCCCAAAATCAGCCAAATTAACCCCAAAATCCACCCAAAATTACTGAATTAACCCAAAAATCACCGAGATTAACACAAAAATTCCCCAAAATCACCGAAATTAACCCAGAATCACCCAAATATCCCCCTGAAATCACCTAAATTTACCTCAAAATCACCAAAATTCATCCAAAAATCCCCCCAAAACCACCCAAATTAACCTAAAATCAACCAGTTTACCCAAAAATCTCCGCAGATCACCCAAATTAACTCCAGAATAACCAATATTAACTCAAAAAATCCCAAGATCACCCAAATTAACCCAAAATTAACCCAAAATACACTAAAATTAACCCAAAAATCCCACAAATCACCCCACAATCACCCAAATTAACCCCAAATCACCAAAATTTACCTAAAAGTACCCAAAATTAACCCACAATTAGCTCACAATTTACCCCAAGTCACGAAAATTAACCCAAAAATCTCCCTGAAATCACCCAAATTGACCCCAAGTCAGCCAAAATTAACTCTGAAATCCCCCCAAATTCACCCAAAAATCACCAAAATACAGCAAAATTAACCCTGAAATCCCCCCTAATTAACTCAAAATTAAACCAAAAAGCACCAAAATTAACCCAAAAATCACCCAAATTAACCCCAAATACACCAAAGTTCATCCCAAAATCCCCCCAAATCCCCCCACAATCACGCAAATTAACCTCAAATCACCAAAATTTCCCTAAAAATCCCCAAAATTAACCCAAAATTAACCCAAGAATCCACCAAAATTAACCCAAACTCACCAAAATTAACCCAAAAAACGTGGTCAACCAAAATACCCCAAAAATCTCTCCCTAATCACCCAAAATACCCCAAAATCACCAAAATTACCCAAAGTTCCCCATTTCCCCCAAAATTCCCCTTTTCCCCCTAAATTACAAAAAAAAAAAAGCCCCAAACCCCAAATCCCCAATCCCAAACCCGAATTCCCAAAATCCCAAATCCCCCAAAACCCCCAAAATCCCCAAATTTCCCCCAATTCCCAAAGCCCCAAAATCCCCCAACCCCCCAAAACCCCAAAAACCCCCAAATCCACCAAATCCCCCAAAATGCCCAAACCCCAAAAACCCCAAATCCCAAAAATCCCAAAAACCCCCAAACTCCCCCAAAATCCCCAAGCCCCAAACATTCCAAAATCCCCAAAACCCCAAAATCCCTCAAAGCCCCCCAAAATCTCCAAAATTTCCCATTTTACCCCCTCAAAAACCCCAAATCCCAAAACCCCAAAAAACTTCAAAACTTCAAAAACCTCAAAATTCCCCAAATCCCCCAAAGTGCTCCAAACTCCCAAATCTCCCACTCCCAAAAAAAACCCAAATCCCCAATACCCCAATTTCAGCCCAAAATTCCCCATTTTACCCCCAAAAATCCCAAAGTCCCCAAAACCCCAAAATGTCCCCAAATCCCCCCAAAACCCCAAATCCTCCAAGTCCCCCGAAATCCCCAAATCCCCCCAAAAACCTCCAAATCCCCCAAAATTCTCCCCCCAAATCTCCCAAAAACCCCAAACCTCCAAAATCCCCAAATCCACAAAACCCCAAAACCCCCAAAATTCCCCCAGATCCCTCCCAAAATCACAAACCCCAAAATCTCCAAAACCCCCAAATCTTAAATCCCCAAAAACCCCAAAATCCCCAAAACTCCCCCAAAACCCCAAAATGTCCCAAACCCCCCCAAAATTCCAAATCCCAAATCCCCAAAATCCCAAACCCTCAAATCCCCAAACCTCCCAAATCCCAAAATCCCCTCAAATACTTCCCCAAAACTCCCAATTTCCCCATTTTATGCCCCAAAAACCCCAAATCGCAATCATCCCAAAATCTAAAATCCCAAAATCCCCAAAAAACCCCCCAAAATCCCAAACCCCAAAATCCCCAAACCCCAAATCCTAAATCCCCAAAACCTCAAACTCCCCCAAATCCCAAATCCCCCGAACTCTAAACCCCCAAAACCCCCAAATCCAAAACCCCAAAAAACCCCAACCCCCAAAATCCCCAAAAATGCTCCCAAAACCCCAAAATCCCCAAATTTCCCATTTTATCCCCCCAAAACCCCAAATCCCCAAACCCCTCCCCCAAAAAAACCCCAAAATCCCGAATCCAAAATGTCCAAAATCTCGAATCCTCAAAATCCCAAATCCCAAAACCCCAAAATCCCCCAAACCCCAAAACTCCCCAAAAAACTCCAAGGCCCGGAACCGCCAAAAAACCCCCCAAAACCTCAAACCCCAAATCTCCCAAAATCCCAAATCCCCCCAATCCCCCCACTCCAAATCTCCAACCCCCAAAATCCCAAACACCCAAAATTGCCCCAATCCCCCAAAATTTCCCATTTTATCCCCCCAAAACCCCAAATCCCAAAAAAACAACAAAAAAACCCCTCCAAAACACCCCAAAAATCTCCAATCCTAAACTCCAAAATTGCCCATTTTACCCCCAAAAATCCCATAAACCCCCAAAACCCCAAAAACTCCAAAGCCGAAATCCAAAAAAAACCCAAAAATCCCCACATTCTCAAATCCCAAACCCCCAAAATTTCCCCATTTTACCCTCCAAAAGCCCATAAACCCCCTCAAAATCCCCAAAAACCTCAAATCCCAAACCCCCGAACTCCCCATTTTATCCCCCCAAAAACCCCAAAATTCCCCCCAAAATTCCCGCACTCACCACTCGGCCCCTCCCCCTCCACAGCTGCTGCTGGAGCTGCTCCAGGGCCGAGTTTGGGCTCAAATCCGGGGATTTTGGGGCCAGATTTGGGCATTTAGGATCCAAATTTTGGGGTTTTGGGGACAGATCAAAATTTTGGGGTTTTAGAGCCGATTTTGGAGCTGATTTTGAGGCCAAATCTGAAGATTTCGGGTCCAAATTTTGGGATTTTGGGGCTGAATTTTGTGGATTTTGAGGTTTTGGGGCCGAATTTTGGGGTTCCTGGGGTGGATTTTGGAGCTCCTGCTGCAGCTGGGTCAGCGCCTGGCCCAGGGAGGCCCGGTAGGCCAAGAGCCCCTCCCGGAGCAGGAACTGCCTGGGGAGGAAATTGGGGTGAGAAATGGGGAAATTGGGAAAATGGGGAGAAATAGGGGGGGGGGAAATGGGGATTTTGGGGAAAATAGGGGAGGGGAAATGGGGGGAAAATGGGAATAAAAATTGGGATTTTGGGGTCAAATTTGGTGATTTTGGAGCCAATTTTGGAGCCAATTTGGGGGATTTCAGAACAGGTTTTGAGGCTGAATTTGGGAGTTTTGGGGCAGAATTTGGAGATTTAGAGCCAAATTTTGGAGTTTTGGGGATGAACTTTGTGATTTTGGGACCCAATTTGAGGCCGATTTGGGAAATTTTGGGGCTGATTTGGGGCTGAATTTTAGGATTTTAGAGCTGAGTTTGGGGCCAAATGTTGGGGATTTTTGAGGCCAAATTTGGGGATTTTGGGGCCGATTTTGGGGAATTTAGGGCTGAATTTGAGGATTTTGGGGCTGAGTTTGGGCATTTTAGAGCAAATTTTCAGGATTTTATGGACAATTATGGGGCCAAATTTGGGAATTTTGGGGCGAAATTGGAGTGGAATTTTGGTGGTTTCAGGCAAAATTTTGGGGTTTTTTTCTGGGGGTTTGGAGCCAAACTTGGGGATTTGGGGGCTAAATTTAGAGACATATTTTGGGATTTTAGAACAGATTTTGGGGATTTTGGGACCGATTGTGGGGATTTTAGAGCTAATTTTGGGGCTAGATTTTGGGATTTTGGGCTGGAACATTGGAGATTTTGGGGTGGAATATTGTGAGTTTTACCGATTTTGGGGCTGATTTTAGGGCAAACCTGGAGAATTTGGGGCCAAATTTTGGCGATTTTGGGACCGGATTTTGGGGCCAAATTTGGGGATTTGAAAGCCAATTTTGGGGTGAAATTTGGGGCCAAACTTGGGGATTTTGGGGCTGAATTCAGGGACTTTAGAGCCGATTCTGGGACTGATTTTGGGGCCAAACTTTGGGGATTTTGGGACCGAATTTTGGGGTGATTTTGGGCGATTTTGGGGCCCAGGGAGCCCCAGAAGGCCGAGAGCCCCACCCAGAGCAGAAACAGCCTTGGGGGGGGGGGGCGCAGGGAAATTTGGGATGAGAAATGGGGAAAATGAGAAAATGGGGAGAAAATGGGGAAAAATGGGGGGGGGGAATGGGGATTTTGGGAGGAAAATAGGTAGAAAAATGGGAATAAAAATGGGAATTTGGAGGAAAAAATGGGAATAGAAATGGGGATTTTGGGGGATAAAATTCGGGAAACAGGAGAAGAAAAATGGAGATTTTGAGGTGAAAAATGGGGATTTTGGGGAAAAGGCAATAAAAATTGGGAATTTTGGGTACATTAGAACAAATTTTGGATAATTTTGGGTATTTTAGGACCAATTTCAGGGAGTTTGGGGTGGATTTGGGATTTTTTTTGGTACATTTTGGGCTGGATTTCAGACATTTGGGGATAATTTGAAGTATTTTAGGATGGGTTTGGGATATTTTAGGATATTTTAGGGATATTTCAGGGGATTTTGATCTCACCTGGTGATTCCATCGTTGCCCATCCCCCGCTCCAGGTGTGTCCCAGGGGATTTTTGGGAGCATTTGGGATTTTTGGGGTATTTTGGGCCAGATTTCAGGGATTTGGGGATATTTGAGGGTAATTTAGAATATTTTAGGATAATTGAGGATATTTTAGGGATAATTCAGGACATTTTGGTGTTACCTGATGACTTCATTGTTGCCCATCCCCTGCTCCAGGTGCATCCCCAGCTGCCCCCTCAGGTGGGACAGGAGTGACAGGAGGGGGGGCAGCGCCTCCCACACCTCCCCCACGGCCCCCCAGAGCTCCTGGGGACCCCAAAAGCACATCAGGGACCCCAAAATGGCCTGGGGACCCCAAAATCCCAAAAATCCACCCCAAAAATGAGGTCAAAAACCCCAAGTCCACCCCAAAAACGAACCTGGGATCCTGAAAATGGACTCGGAAACCCCAAAACGCCAAAACCCCCCCAAAACACCAAACTACCCCAAAACCAGCTAAGGAACCCCAAAAATGGACTCGGGGAGCCCAAAAATCCCAAAATCTGCCACAAAACCCCCCAATACCCCAAAATTCACCCCAAAAATCCCAAATCCACCCCAAAAACACCTCAGGGACACAAAAAAAGGATTCAGGGACCCCAAAATCCCCAAATCCTGACCCCAAAATTGCCAAAATCCCCCCAAAAATCCCAAATCCCAAGCCTAAAAATTCCCAAAATCCCTCAAGTCCCCAAAAAATTCCCCAAAATGCAAATTTCTGACCCAAGAAATCCCCAAAGCCCCCAAATCTCCCACCCCAAATCCCCCAAATTCAAAATCTTGACCCCAAAAGGCCCAAATCCCCCAAATCTGAAATTTTGACCCCAAGAAGCCCCAAAATACCCAATTTTGACCCCAACCCTGTTCCCCTCCCCCCTCACCTGCAGGAGGCTCTTCAGGGTGGGCAGGGCCTCGGCTGAGGGGGCGGGGCCAGCCAGGAGATCTCTGTGATTGACAGGTGTGAGGCCACGTCCCCAACGGCACCAGAAATCCCCTCAGGGACCCCAAAACATCCTAAAAACCCCCCAAATTCCCTCCCACCCCATTAGGCCCCACCCACCCACTTAGGCCACACCCATTCATTTTGGCTACACCCACTCCTTTAAGCACCACCCATTCCTTTGGCCACACCCACCCCATTAAGCCCCACCCACGCCTTTAAGCCCCACCCATTGCTTTTAGCCACACCCACCCATTTAGGCCAAACTGATCCCTTTAATCCCCACCCATTTTAGCCCCACCCAATCCCTTTCAGCCCAACACACCCCTTTAGGCCACACCCACCCCCTTAAGGCCTGCCCATCCCTTTAAGCCACACCCACTGTTTAAGCCCCACCCACTGTTTAAGCCCCACCCATCCCTTTAAGCCCCATCCACATCTTTAAGCCACACCCACCCCATTAAGCCCCTCCCACCTTTTAAAGCCCCCATCCACCTCTTTAGGACCCACCCATTCCTTAAAGCCCGACCCACCACCCTAAGCTCCACCCATTCTTTTATGCCTCACCTACTCCTTAAAGCCACACCTATTCCCTTTAAGCCCCACCCACCTCTTTAAGCCCCACCCACCCTTCAGGCCCCACCCACCCATCCCTTTAAGCCCCACCCACCTTTAAGCTCCACCCACTTATGCCACACCCCCCCGTTTTAAGCCCACTCCATCCATTTAAGCTCCACTCACAATTTAAGCCCCACCCACTCAGTGGAGCCCCACCCACACCGTTAAGCCCCGCACACTAAATCCACATAATCCCTTTGAGCCCCATCTGCCCCTTTAAGCCCCACCCACCTTTTGAGCCCCCCTCACATATTAAAGCCCCACCCATCTCTTTAAGCCACACCCACCCCTTTAAGCCCCTCCCATTCTTTTGGCCACTTGCTGCCCTTTAAGCCGCACCCACTCCTTCAGGCCTCACCCACCTTGTGCTCTGATTGGCCAGGACCTCCAGCGCCCAAAGCACCGCCTCTGGGCTGTGGCCAATCAGTACAGCCTGTAGGGGGCGCCATGTGTCAGAGCAGAGGGCGTGGCCTGAGCAGAGCCACGCCCCCTCCCCCAGCCAGCCACGCCCTCCTCAGCCTGTTCCGACCAATCCGGAGCCTCCTGAGCCTTCCCGGGGTGATTGGCGGCTCTGGGATTCATTAATTAATTGATTAATTGAGGGGTTAATCAGGGGTTAAGGATGAAGGGGTGTGGCTTACCTATGTTGGCGTGGCCTATGGAGCTCCGCCTCCCTGGTCTTGCACAGGGCCTTGATTGACACCTGCAGAGGGGGAGGGGTTGGGGGAATTTGGGGAGTTTTGGGGGGTCCTGGGCTGATTTTGGGGTCCTTGAATGGTCTCCAGGCCCCGCCCACCATGTCAGGCCCCGCCCACTCACCAGCACTTCCGGTTCCGCCCCCGCGGCCAAGATGGCCGACAGCTTCGCCCGGGATTGGCCCGGCCTGAGGAGACCCAAAATTCTTTTAAAATACCCAAAATCTCCAAAAACTGCCCGAAAATCCCCCAAATTTACCCATAATCCACTCAGGGACCCCAAAAATGCCATCAAGAACCCCAAAGTCTCCTCAAAATCAACCAAAATCCCTCCAAATCCCCTTAGGTACACAAAATCCCCCCAAAATCCCTCAAGTCCCCCCAAAATCCCTCAGGGACCCCAAAATCTCCCCAAATTCCAAAAAAATCCCCTCAGAAACCCCAAAATCCACTCAGGAACCCCAAAAATCCCCCCAGAAAGCAAAAATTTCCTCACAATCCCCCAAAATCCCCTCAGAGACCCAAAAATCTCATCAAAATTTCCTCATAATCATCCAAAATCTGAAAATTCCCACCGGGGACCCCAAAATCCCCTCAGGAACCCCAAAATTCCCCAATAACCCCTTAGGGACCCCAAAATTCCCTTAAAATGCCCCAAAAATCCATCAGGGACCCCAAAATCTCCTCAAGTTCCCTCAAAAATCCCATCAGGAACCCAAAATCGCCCAAAAATCCCCACAAAAATCCCCCCAAGTTCCCCAAAAATCCCCTCAGAAACAATAAAATTCCCTTAAAATGCTCCCAAATGCCCCCAAGAACTCCAAAATCCCCTCAAAATCTCCCAAAATCTCCTCAAATTCCCCCCAAATTCCCCGCAGGAACCCCAAAATTAACTCAGAGACCTCAAAATTCACTTAGGCATCACAAAATCTCCTCAAAATCCCCTCAAATTCCCCAAAATCCCCCAAACTCCTCTCAAATTCCCAAATTTTCACCAAAGTCCCCTCAGAAACCCAAAATCACCTAAAATTCCCCCAAAATCCTCCATGGACCCCAAAATTCCCTTAAAATCCCCCAAAATCCACTCAAGGACCCCAGTATTTCCCTTATAATCCCCAAAATCCCTCAGGAACTCCAAAATCTCATTAAATTCTCCCAAAATCCCCGAAAAATCCCCTCAGAAACCCCAAAATTCCCTTAAAATGCCCCAAATTCCCTCAGGGATCCCAGAATCTCCTCAAAATTCCCTTAAAATGCCCCAAACCCTGAAAATTCCCACCAGAGTCCCCAAAATTTCCTCGAGTTCCATTAAAATCTCCTCAGATTCCCTCAAAATCTGATCAAAGTGTCCCAAATCCCCTCCAAATCCCCCCAAAATCCCCTCAGGAACCCAAATTTTCTCAAAATTTTCTCTAAATCCCTGAAGGAACCCCAAAATGTCCTCAAAATCTCCCCAAAATCCCTCAAAATTCCCCAAAATCCCCTCAAATTCCCCAAAATACCAAAAATCCCTTTAATTTCCCCTCAGAGACCCAAAATTTCCTCAAATTCCCCCAAAATACCCTCAAAATCCCCAATAATCTCATCAAATTGCCCCAAAATCCCTTCACAGACCACAAGATTCCCCCAAAAATCCCCTCAGAGACCCAAAATCTCCTCAATTTCCCCCCAAGAACCCAAAATTCCCTTAAAATGCCCCAAATTCCCTCATGGACCCCAAAATCTCTTCAAAATTCCCTGAAAATGCCCCAAAATCTGAAAATTTCCACCAGAGACCCCAAAATTTCTTCGAGTTCCATTGAAATCCTCTTAAAATCCCCCCAAATTTATCAAATTTGCCCCCAAATCTCCTCAAAATGGCCCAAGTCCCCTGAAAATTCTCTCAGGAACCCAAAATCTCCCCAAAACCTCCCCAAAATATCCTCAAATACCCCCAAAATCTCCTCAAAATTCCCTCAGCGACCCCAAAGTTCCCTTAAAATGCCCCAAAAATCCCCTCAGGAACTCCAAAATTCTCTCAAAATCTCCCAAAATCTCCTCAAATTCCCCCCAAAAGTCCCCTCAGGCACCACAAAACCTCCTCAGAATTCCCTTAAAATCCCCCAAAATCTCAAAATTCCCCTCAGGGACCCCAAAATTTACTCAGAGGCCTCAAAATCCCTCAGGGATGCCAAAATCTCCTCAAAATCCCCCAAAACCTTCTCAAAACCCCCCAAATTCACTCAAAATCCCATCAAATTCCCCAAAATCCCCCCAAAATCCCCTCAGGAACCCAAAATCTCCTTAAATTCCCCAAAACCCCCTCAGAAAGCCCCAAATCCCTCAGGAACCCCAAAATCTTCTCAAAACCCATCAAAATCCCCTCAGAAACCCCCAAATCCGCTCAAAATCCCCCAAAATTCCCTCAGAAACCTCAAAATCCCTCAGGGACCTCAAAGATCCCTCAAAATCACCACAAAATGCCCCAAAATCTCCTCTGAATTCCATCAGAAATCCCAAAAATTCTTTGAAATCTGCCAAAATCCCTCAGGGACACAAAAATCTCCTCTAAACACTTAAAAATCACCTCAAACTCCTTCCAAATCCCCTCAAGGACCCCAAAATATTTCCAAAACCACTTTAAAATCCCCAAAAACCTCCTCAGAGACCTCATAACTCCCTTAAAACGCCCCAAAAATCCCTCAGGGAACATAAAATCTCCCCAAGATCCCAAAATCCCCTCAGAAATCCCCCAAAATCCCTCAGGGACCCCACAAATCCATCAAAATCCCCACAAAATACACCAAAGACTCCTCTAAATTACATTAGGGACCCCAAAAATCCCTTAAAAACTGCTAAAATCCCTCAGGGACCCCAAATTCCCTTAAAATGCCCCCAAATCCCTCAAGACCCCCAAAATATCTTAAAATCCCCCCAAATCCTTCAAAATCCCCCAAAACACCTCAAAATCTCAAAAAATCCCCTCAGGAACCCAAACTCACCTCAAAATCCCCCCAAATCCCCTCAGGAACCTAAAATTCTTCAAAAATACTCTCATGGACCCCAAAACCTCCTCAAAACCCCTCAAAATTTCCCCAAATTCCATTAGGAACACAAAATCCCCTCAAAATCACCTCAGGAACCCCCCAAATCCCCTCAAAATCTCCAAAAATCTCAAGTTCCCCCAAAATCTCCTCAGATTCCCCAGAATTCCCCAAAAATGCCCTCATGAATCCAAAATCTCCTCAGAACCTCATTAAATTCTCCCAAAATCCCCACAAATTCCCTCAAATCCCCAAAAAATCCCCTCAGGAACCAAAAATCTCCTGAAATTCCCCCAAAATCTTCTCAAAATCCCCTCAGGGACCCTGAATTTCCCTTAAAATGCCCCAGATTCTCTCAGGGATACCAAAATCCCATCAAAATCCCCCAAAAATTCCCCCACAGACCCCAAAATCACCTCAGACTTCCCACAAACTCCTTTGAACTCCCCCAAAATCCCCTCAGAAATCCCAAAATCACCTCAAAATCCACTCAGGGACCCTGAAATCTCCCCATAATCCTTCAAAATTCCCTTCAAATCAGGCAAAACCCTGAAATTCCCTTCAGGGCGCCTAAAATCAACCCAGGAACACCAAAAATCACTCAGAGACCACAAAATCTCCTCAGAATCCCTCAAAATCACCTCAAAACCCTCTCAGGGACCCCAAAATGTCCTCAAGATCTTAAAATTAACTCAAAATCCCCTCAGGGCCCCAAAATCCATCAAAATCCTCCAAATTACCTCAAAATCCACCCAAAATCTTCTCAAAATCCCATGAAATTTCATCAAAATCTCATCAGGGCCCCAAAAATCCCCTCAAAATCCTTCAAATTGTCTCAAAATCCCCTCAGGAACCACAAATCCTCAAAAAACGCTTCAGGGACCCCAAATTCTCCTCAAAATGCCCCAAAATCTCCTCACAACCCCCGAGAGACACAAAAAAATCTCTTGAAAACCCTTCAAAATCCTCCCACATCCCAGAGAATCCTCCCAAATCCCCTCAAAAATCACCCAAAATTCCCTGAAGGGCCCCAAAATTCAGTCAGGGACCAAAAAATCTAAAAATCCCCGAAATTCTCCCAGTGCCCATATAAGGAAACACTGCAAGGCCCTGCCCCTTCCACCCTGCCCCCTTCAGGCCCCACCCCTTTTACCTTTTATGGATTGCCCTCAGAGCCCCCTCGTGGCCGTCCCACAGCCCAGCCGGGCCCGGCACCGCCCCCAGCAGCCGAAGCTCCGCCCCTCGCAGAAGCTCTGCCCACCACCGGCTCTGCCTCCTCCAGCGAGGCCTCTGGGGGGGGAAATGGGGACCCCAAAAGTTTGGGGTGAGAACCCCCGAATTTGGGGTTTGGGGGGTCTGGGACCCCAAAATTGAGGGTGGAGACCCCGAAATTGGGGTAAGAATCCCAAATCTGGGGTTTAGGAGGGTCCTGGGACCCAAAAAATTGGTGAATAGGACCCCAAAATTGGGGTTTGGGGGGTTCAGGGACACCAAACTTGGGGTTTAGGGGGGGTCTGGAACCCTAAAAATGGGGAAAGGACCCCAAAATTTGGGGATAGGGACCCCAAAATTGGAGTTTGGGGGGGTCTGGTCTGGGACCCTAAAATTGGGGAAGGGGACCCCAAAATTGGGATTTAGGGGGATCAGGGACCCCAAAATTGATGAAGGGGACCCCAAAATTGGGGTCTAGGAGGACATGGAACCCCAAAATTGGGATTTGAGTTCATCAGGTGTCGACGGAAGGAGACCAGGACATCAATTAGATCATCACAGGTCTGATTTTATTGATCGATACAGCAGGTTAAATACAGTTCATAATGAGCTTCATACATATTGCAAAAGTTGAGCTCAGGATTGGGTAGTTACATATCAGCAACTACGCCTACTTCTATATTCTTACGGTTCTACTTTTGATACTTTCTACATATTCTCAGGGAGAATCTCTCTTCCCTATCCTCATGTTGCGGCAAGGGCATTCTGTCCTTGCCTGTCATTGGTCACCGACTGCTGACTTCTCTTTTCAGCTTACTGACTGCAGACTTCCCTCTATCAGCTTGACCAGCGGCATTATGTCAGTATGGCCTTTCTCAGCTAACCAATTATTACTAAAACTCTCCACATTTCCCCCGTTTTCTTCTTGAGCAAGAAGACTACATTTCCCCTGTTTTCTTCTTGAGCAAGAAGACTAGTCTGCCAGGTTTTTGCTATTGTACGGCTGACCATGTTTTGAATACAATTAAAGACACAAGGCAAAATAAGCAAAAACATTAAAATTACACCCAGTAGCCCTATAGCATATGTCACAAGGTTTCTCAGCCATGGTCCAAGTCCTAAGCCTTTAAGCCATTCGTCAATTCCTAAACCTTCTTCTTCATTGAGATGGTGAAGTCCCTGTTGCAGTTCTTTTATCTTAGTGTGCATGGACACCGAATGATCAGACAGATTCATGCAACACATTCCCTCAAACTCTTCACATCCATGCCCTTGTGCTAAGAGCAAAAAATCTACAGCAGCTCTATTCTGCAAAACAGCATGGTTAACACTGCACATCTGCGGTTAGCGTGTCTAGAATTTGTGATGTCTTGTTCAGCTCATCCCTTGCCCAGCATCCTAATTGTTTTGCTAAATTCATGTCTTTATTGGCAGATCCTCCTGGCAAGATAGTTGAAACCACCACTTGTTTGAATGTGCCCCAAAACCGTGGATCTCCTATCTGGCTGCAGTCTAAGTCATGTATGCGACGTTTTTTCCTGTTTGAATTTTGACTCAGCTGCAGTAGCAAGGACCCATTAGGGTGAAACAGTGACAATTTTCCCAAAAAACAGGGTCCACCCTGTGGTTTAGCTGGTATACCATTCCACGCCCTGTCTCCACAAATCAAAAATATTCCTGTGGGTAATTTCATTGGTGCTGTGATATTTGTGCCGTTACATTGACTGTAATGCTGTGGAGAGAATTCACTCACATTCAGGGATGAATCTAGGGTGGCCCATGTTTCTTTAGTTGGTTTAAATTCTGAGCACCCGAAAGTTTGAAGCTAAACCATCCGCCAGCTATAGTATTAGATATACTGGCATTTGTACTTCCAAAAAGATCCAATTCTTCAGGAGGAGAATGCAAAGAGGTGTTAAGTGATTGGATTAGTAAGCATTGACGATAGCCATCACTCTGACCTGCAGTATACCCTTGTTGCACCGGCAATGTGATGTTTGACATGTTAGACATACATAAGGTTTGATTGTTTATCAAACTACAAAATTCTCCAGGAGACCACACCGGAAGTCCCACCAGGCATGTTCGAAATGGGTTAGTGACTCCTCCAAGACTAAGACAAAGTGATGATTGGTTAGTTTGATTAGCAAGTGTCACCCATAAATTTTCCCTTGGTTGACTAAAGTGTGTTATTCCTACTGCTTCACTTGCTACAGCATTGAGCAGTATAACAAGAACAAAACTCATTTTTCTTTCTGCTTGCTTTGCTTCTCTTTTGCTTCCTTCTGCTTGCTTTGTTTTTCCTTTCTTCGCTGTCTTTTCCCTGGTTTGCTAGATTGTCTATTGTAAGGCTGAGTCAATTTTTGATAATTCTAAATCAGCATCCTTACTCACAGGTATAGCATGAGATAAGTTTGAAGGCAAATCAGCTTTACAGCGAGCTGCTATGATGCGTGAGGCTTTATTAATTTCAAATATTCTAAGGTTTTCCTGCAACTTCCACCTAAGATATGCTATAACCACTTGTACTGCACTCTCAAAAAGCTGTAATCCTGTCCGTCCTGGCAGGCCAGTACTTTGTTCAAGAGCTCTAACCCAGAAAAAATTTCGAATCCACCTTCCAGAACAAGATGTACACCATAAATATCCCAATGACCTCTGTGAATACCAATAAACCTGATTGCAATCTGCACAATGCAAAGCTACCCATGCATAGCACTTATCTTTATCCTTTTTGCAAACATAACAAGGAAGCGAATGTAAGTAAGGACCAGTATAAAAGTCTGGTTCTTCAATCCAAAGCAACCAATTCAATGGTGGTGATCGCAAAGCCTCTTCAGCTTTTTTACTATATGAGGCTAACAGCTCAAGGTCTTTCTTTAACACAAGGTGTATCTTATTTCGTAATCCTAGTTCTTGTTCATTATCCTCCTCAACAACTATATCCTCCTGAGGGTCCCACAACTGTAAAATTGTTCTAATCATAGAAAATTAATTAGCAATCACTGATATCCTTATTCAAATGAGACCGTTCCCTTTTTGCCTTCCTTTTCTTATCTGTCTTCAACCTTGCTGCTCCTAATTTTACTGGTCCTGCCACTTGCAAACTCAATTTTTGCAACTTGTCAATGCAGCAATCTAATGCTCTATCAGGATCCCCTTCGAAGGGTCCTACAATTGAATGCTGTGTTAAAGGCACTAATTTCCTACACCTTATAGAAACTATACATGATTTACTTTGAACCTTAATTCTATTCACATTGTACTTCCCATCGATAATAAGCAAGAATTTTCTGTTCAGGAGACTCATAAAGACTTAAAGCTATATATGCGTTTTGCCCCGTTTGTCTCCTTAATTCATCTTGCCAGCTTTTGCCCCACATGTGCTCATGTTCACAAGTGTGCCACCACAAGTCCCACAATAATGATTGTTCTATCCAAAAAGTTCTTTCACAACCCCCACAACATAGAGCTATCCAGGCAGCACAATGTGGATTGTGACAGTCAAGGCAATGTAGTTTTGCTGGATTTGTTAAGTGAAAAGTTGATAATGAGTCAATGAAACCAATCAACTCCTGGGCCGTCCGATAGTGACGTGTCAGTGCTCTGTCCACCGCTTCCGAGTACCCCTTCAATTGTAACAGTAGTGGTTGTAGGACTAGAAGCAGTTTCTTCCCCAGTCGCTCCCTGTCCTCCTCCGTAAGGCAATCCACCAGAGACTGCATCAAAAACAGGTTTAGTCCACTTAGCAGGCATCTACAAAGGCCCTGTAGGTGAGGAAACACAAAGATACCCCCGACCCCAATATAATACTTTTGCAGGTTTTTCCCATAATCCTGTACTTGGGTTCTTATACTTAACCCAGACCTCTGTTTCCTTAGTATTTTCCTGACCTGACCTCGGATGATGTTTAATTGCAGGAGGGGTATCGTCTTCCCCAAAAATGCATAAATGGTTAATCACATAAAAAACCTTAGCCAAACATGCTTGTGGATCTCTCAAATCTTGATGTTTTTTCAATATACTGCTTATGGATACCGTTTGCTCTTTCCCGTAAAGCTTTCCTTAACTGTATCAATAACTCATACAATCGTTTATTATTCACTTCCTTAATTGCTGCTTCCTTTATTCGTCTGACTACTCCTGCAACATACATAGAGTCTGTGACTACATTTAAAGGTTCATGTAAGTTGGACACTGCCCATATTTCTGCTAACAATTCCAGGGTTTATAAGCTATCCCTGTGTGTATTGTTCCTTTACCAATTCATGGGCATGCATAAGACTCTCCCCTTTTAATGGCCATTGCTTAACCACCACCGGTGTATCCGTTTTCCAGGTGAGTGGAATGGGGAAAGTCCAAGCAATGGCAATTACCCCAAAGGATGCTGATTAGTTAACACCACTCCCAATTATGTTAAAATGTCCCTTCCAATTAAGCAGGAAACTGTAGGAGGCAGTTGAACAACTGAAAACACAGCAGGTATTTGTTGATTCTCAATGCACACAGACAAAGACGGCGACCTGCTTGCCAATGTAAATCCTCCCACTCCTGTCAGCATGTTTGATGATGGAAATAGAGGCCAATGTTGT
Organism: Melospiza georgiana; assembly: GCF_028018845.1. NCBI lineage: Eukaryota > Metazoa > Chordata > Aves > Passeriformes > Passerellidae > Melospiza > Melospiza georgiana. The sequence continues at coordinate 4,007,823 of NC_080461.1, read as the reverse complement.
GGCCACGCTTCTGGAGAAATGATGCTGGTATCTGCTCCTGTATCCAATAATCCATAAAGGGTTATGCTTTGATGCCCATAAGTAATTTCAACTTTTTGCTTTGGTCTATTTTGTAAATCCACAGTCAAAAGTGTAACACCAGTAGAACCAAAACCTTTTTCATTCCATGTTTGCCCAGTAAATGATTGTATTCCCGATGTCATTTGTGATAGTGGTACCAATTGTGCAATGCGTTGTCCTTTTGTAATTTTAATCGGAGGATAAAGGGTGTAAATCATTATTTGTATTTCCCCTGTATAATCCGCATCAATAACACCAGTCAAAACAAATAATCCCAACATAGTTGTAGAAGAACGTCCCAGCAATAATGCTCCACATGCTTGTCCATTTAATATAAGAGGACCCTTTACTCCAGTTGGTATCCTCTCAGGCCGATTCATCATTAGTGTGACGTCTACTGCTGCTGATAAGTCCAAGCCGAAGCTCCGTGTTGTTGCGGGTTGCAGACAGGAGGTAGTAACGATGTTACGGCAGCAGCTGGTGTCTCCGATGTCACGGCGGCAACTTGTGTCTGTCCCTCATTGCCGCATCGTTAACACTTGATGAATGGCATCGAAACTCCTTGCGTGACTGCCAGTGAGCCGCTTCGGAGAGGAGCAAGAGCAGCTAACACCTGATTCTGAGTAGACTCTGCTTGCTTTTGTAACCCTAATCCTAACTCCTTTAAGGCTTCTGCTATAAATGCCTGTTAAGCTGTTGGCATTAATGCCATTCGCTCTAATGCTTCCTCAATAGTCCAATTTGCCCCTAAAGTAGCTAACACTCTTTGGGTTGCTGGATTGCTATTTTGCAAGGCACACTGCTTCAATAGCACTCCCTTCATGTAGTCTGCAACACCAGCCCGATCTATGGCAGTAGCTGCTCTATCAATAAAATTTCCAAATGATTCTTCCCTTCCTTGCTTAATACCCATATAAGCTGGTAACCCTCCTGGCTCTTTAACCATGTCTATTGCAGCACGCACTAACCACATAGACTCTCTAAGTTTATCTGCTCCCGATATCATCTGTGCCTCTGTACGTAAAAATGCCCCTAAGCCCGTCAGCTCCTCTACTATTACTCCATGTAATTGGTCATGTGCATTAAACAATAACTGCTGATGCTGAGTAAATATCAACCGAACTATTCCTCTTAAATCATTAGGACATAAAACCTGAGTATTAAAAAGATAATCTAGCATTTGCCTAACAGGTTCACTTTTTACTCTAAACTGACTAACCGTAGAACGTAGCTGAGTTAACAGCTTCCAATCTAAGGGAGTATATTCTGCTATATTATGCGTAAGGTTCCCCTGTCCATCATACTGTGGTGTGTATGTGACTGGACATGCAAGACTAGAAGCTATTTCCACCGCCTCACCATCCCCCATTTGCATTACTTCTTTCGCCAAAGCAGCCCAAGCTTCCCTCCTCTGTTTAGCCATCTCCCCCCATGGATCACGGTGTGCCCCTGGGATGGGATCTGACTCTTTAAGGGTGCTATGCTGCTGGCGCTTCGGTGCAGACACCGAGTTTTCGTGCGAGGGGGCAGTGAAGCAGGGGCTGGCTCGCGCGGAGGAAGTGGCCCCCCCGCTGGAGCTGACAGTGAAACCGGAGCCGGCTCGAGCAGAGCCGGCTCGCGCGGGGGAAGCCGCTCCCCCGCTGAAGCCGTAACTGGAGCCGGCTCACTCAGGGGAAGCGGCGGAGGCAAAGCTGGCGGCGGAGACGAAGCTGGCTTGCTCCCACCCCCACCATCCGACACGCCTGAAGCTGATGGCGGAGGCAAAGCTGGTTTACTCTTATCCCCACCATCCGACTCGCCCTCCCCCTCTGACAGGACAGGTGCAGACGGTTCCACTGTGCCTATAGGAAAATCCTTCACACCACTTTGCTGGGGACCCTTAGGCATAAGTACCTTAGTTACAGAAGGTGCCAGGGGATCATCATCACGACCATAGCCTATATTCCTCTTATGAGCTTCTGTCGCCCTTTCTGCTGCCTTTCTCTAAGAGACCTGCTGAAGTAATGTGTTATACACCACCCACCATAACTTTCCTAATTTCTTTGCTGACTTATCATCGTCTAACACTGTATCCCACAGTATTTCCCCAAACTTCTTCCACTCTGCAAGCTCATGAACTGTATGAGGGTTAGAAAAGATACCCTTAGCATGGCCATGGGCTAATAACCCTGGTAACTCCTTTTTTAAATCTATCCCTTTTATCCCTCGCCGCTCTAAATACGTAGCGAATTAATCATATGCCGCTTGCCTATCCATACCTATTAATCAGCGCGCGCTGTTGCAGCTCTCCATGCTCCGGCGGACACGTATTGGCTTGAGTCACCGTTGTGATCCTCAAGGGTGCTTCAAATTCCAGCACCGTCCTGGCTGCAAGGACCCAAACCCAACTTCCTCGACCGTGGCATAATCCCCTTTTTCTTTTAATCCGGGAAAAAAGGGCAGAGATTCGGTTTTGCCCGCATTCTCCACCACTTGTCGACGGAAGGGAACCAGGACATCAATTTGATCATCACAGGCTCAATTTTATTGATCACTAAGGCGGGTTAAATACAGTTCATAATGAGCTTCATACATATTGCAAAAGTTGAGCTCAGGATTGGTCAGTTACATATCAGCACCTACGCCTACTTCTACATTCCTATGGTTCTACTTTTGATACTTTCTACATATTCTCAGGATATATTCAGGACTAATCTCTACTGCCTATCCTCATGTTGCAGCAAGGTCACTGCTGAACTTTCCTTTCAGCTTGCTGACTGCTGACTTTCTTCCTTCAGCTTAACCAGCGGCATTATGTCAGTATGGCCTTTCTCAGCTAACCAATTATGAATAAATCTCTCCACAAATTGCTTTTTAAAATTCCTCTCATGTCAAACTACAACAGACATTCAATCAACAAAAAACACTTCTCAAAGCATTCACTTGGCCCATTCGACTTGACAAACTCTAAGCCTGTTCAATTTAATGTTAAAAAAAATTTGCAGGAGCACAGAAACAGAAGACACAGAAAGACAGAAAGACAAAAAATATAGAGAGGCACACAGAGAGCTACCAGCTCCAAGATTTAAGTGGTGTTCAGATGGAAATTCCAAGAAGTCGTAGGGTCAAGGTGTGAGCTTGCCTTGTGGTCAGCCTTCAATACCCCTTGGTCTTCCTGAGCCCTTCCTCCAGGTGTGACTTGGTTTCATTTGGTCCCTTAGGACCTGGGATGGGGGCTGCAGAGGTTGCTGTGGAGCATTGCCTGTGCTGTGCCAGGGACGACAGCCTGCAGGGACAGAGGTGCAGGGCAGGGACACCATAAGACAGCCTGGGCTGCACAGGGCACAGGGATGGGCAGCAGCTGCAAGACAGCCCTGCCAGAGCCAACTTGGGCACTACTTTGGCCATGGCTGCTGGACCTGGGCCTGAGGCCACAAGGGGACAAGTGACCCTTGCAGGGCTGGGGCCTCATTGCCTCCTTTTCCCTGCTCAGCAGCCTGGCAGGGGCCGCCCCATGCTCCTGCCCTTGCCATTGCACATCCCCACATGCCAGTGCCCATCCTGGCAAGAGCCCTGAGCAAGGAGTAGGGGACAGGATCTGCCTGGCCAGGGGCTGGGGCTCAGGCCTTGGCCTTTTTGCATACCTGAAACACATCCATGTTTGCTCAGCACCAGAGACACCTTTGCCTTGTTTGTCCCCAGCTGTCATCACTGCCTCCAGTGTTCTGCTCTAACTGGACCCTGGGGACAAGTTATCCGTGGTGTCCCTGACAGGAATCTCTTCAAAGTGCAAGAAACTTCAGCATTTCAATGTAACTGAGTTCTTGAGTGTTTTGTGACATCACTGAGTGAGTTGAGACATCAGAGAGCTGGCTGTGACATCACAGAGTAGGATATGTGGCAATAGAGCCGACTCTGTCATCAGAAAGTGTGAATCTGTGGCATCAAAGATTGGTTTGTGACATCACTGGGTGGCTGTGTAACATCATAGAGCAGACTGTGATGTCACAGAACAGACTGTGACATCACAGAAAAGACAGTGACATGTCGCAGACATTTTTTCACAGAAATCCTTTCTTTCAGATTTCTGCGTCTTCTGGAAAGCAGAGGCCTCAGAAGATAATGTAAACAATTGTTATCAGCTGCTGTGGAATTCAATAGGATGCACCTGATTGGCTCCTGCTCCTATGTTTATAATTAAAGGCCAATCACAAAGTGCAAGCTAGGGACAGAGTCCCTGGACACAACTTTGTTATGAGATTCTTTCTTTCTATTCTTAGCCTAGCTAGCAGCATCTGCAACTTCTCTCTTTATTCTATGTAGTATAGTCATAATGTATTATATATGATATATCAATAAATCCAGCCTTCTGATCAAGAAACAAGATTCACCGTCTCTCTCTCACCCTCAGCGACCCACTAAGGACGCTGTAATAGTGACATCACATGGTGACTTTGTGACATCACAGTGTCTTGTGTGACATCACAGAGATGGCTGTATCACATCACAGGGTGATGTATCAGATGACTGTGTGACATCACAGGAAGGCTGTGTGACATCACAGGATGTTGTATGACATGACAGAGGGTGTGTGACATCAGAGATGGCTGTGTGACATCACAGGGGCTGTGTGAGGTCACTGGGGAGGTCATTCTGCCCTGGCCCCCTCACAGCTCCCCCAGAGCAGTCCAACCCTGCTCATGCACAGTGGGGTCCCCTTTCCCCCGGGTCCCCCCGCCCCCGGCCCCGCAGCCTCCCCCAGAGGATGTTCCATGAGATCGACCCCAGAGCCTGACACAGAGACTGGGGGCTGGAGCCCTAGGGGTGGCACAGGGGAACAGGAACCCCCCGGCAGCGTCCCCATGTCCCCCAGGGCCAGAGCCTGGGCCAGGGCTCCTTCACCCTGTTACAAACGAGGGCTTGAGAGTGCTGAAAAAATCCCCGGCAAGGGATCAGCAAAAACCTGATTTAATATTAAGGGACAGCAGCACAAAATTCCTTGGCAAGAATCATCTGCTCCTGACTGGACACTTCAGGCACACCAAGGAAACGAGGGAACAAGAAAACCAAACCAAATCCAGGCAATCAAACCAGAAATGAACTGAGAACTGTCCCTGTGTGTGTGTGACACAAGGACAGTGAGGGCAAGGATAAAAGAAATAAAGAGATAAAAGCTGAACAGAGCTCAAACTTAACAGGACTTAACTGATACCTTAAATTCACAATTTAGTCAAAACCAGCAGCTAACAGTATGTAATCTAACTTATAACCTATGACTTAGCAATTTAACAGAGGAATAACCCTTAACAGTATTTAACTTAGCCTAATAACTTACATTAAAATAACAACTTAGCAAAATAACAACTCTCAAAAGCATTTAACTTAGCTCATACCTCATTACTGAACATTTCTCACAGGCCTGACTGACTCAGCTATCCAAGGCACTCAAGCCCTCAGAGAGCAGCATTTCTGACACTTTTCCACAGCACAGGCACTCCTCTGTGCACACAGACACAAAGAGGCAGTGCAAGGCACCTGGGAGTAATTCCCCTGAGGGCAGGAAATGCTCACTGTGGATCCTTTGGCATTCCTCCAACAGGTGAAGGGTTGAGCCTGGAGGAGTGGGGGGATCGGCCCAGGCTCTGTCGTTGTTCGGGATCCCTGAGTGCAGCAAACGGGAGAGTGCCCGGCTGGGAGAGGCCCCACTCAGAGGGAGTCGCTGGCCCAGGAGAGCTCCAAGGGCTCCTTTTGGAGCGCTGTTTGCAGGGCCCCAAGAGAGAGGCTTCAGTCCCAGCAATGGTTCATCCTGGCCGCACTTGTCATCAACAGCTTTCTTTGGCAGTGTGAGAACAGGGATGTTGTGCCACTGAGGGAACAAAAACAGTTCCCAGGGCTGTTCCTACAGGAACCAGGAGCTGGTTGGGCAGCAGCAGTGGCTGGAGCAGACAGTGTTTTTGATGAGCTGCAGAGGAGCTGAGCCCAGGGGCTGTTGGCCAAGGCCAAGGACCAAGGAGCATTTCTCATCTGGCAGGGCAGCCTGAGAAGGGGAGGGGGGAATGCAGCAGCACAGGGCCCATGGAACCAAGGGACCATTGTGACACTGTGGGGCCCTGTGAGACCAAGGGACCATTGTGACACTGTGGGGCCTCATGGAATCATGGAGAGCACTGTGACATTGCTAGGACTCATGGAACCAAGGGGACCGTATTGACACTGTGTGGCTTTATGGAATGTAGGGATCATTGTGTCACCGAGAGGCCCTATCAAACCAAGGATCCATTGTGACACTGCAAGCCTCATGGAACAGTGGGAGCCATTGTGACACTGTGGGGCACCATGGCACCGATGAGTCCATTGTGATACTGAGGGGACTCATGGGATCATGGAGACCATTGTGACGCTATGAGGTACCAAGGAATAAGCAAAGCATTGTGACTCTGTGAGGCCTTATGGAACCAGAGAGACCATTGTGACCATGGGGATACTTACAGAACCAAGAGGACCATTGTGATACTCTGGGGCCTCATGAAAATAAGAGGCCTTTGTGACGTAGCAGGGCTGCATGGAACCAAAGGTCCATTGTAACATTGCAGGGCTCGTGGAACAGAGGAATTACTTGACATTGTGGGACTAGGGAGCCGTGGAGACTATTGTGACACTTCAGGGCCTTATGAAATGTAGGGGCCACTGTGACACTGCTGGACCCCATACAACCAAGGGGTTTTTAATCAAGGTACCATTGTGACACTGTTGGACCCCATGGAATCAAGGCACCGTTGTTAGGCCCCATAAAAGCAAGGGAACATAGATCAGGTCTGGCTGGTTTGGCCTCCTATTGACTGCCTGACTGGTCCAATTCACCTTGGCATCTTCGGAGTCTCTTCTTATCAGCTGCTGAAACACTGGGGCTCCATGCTTTCCTTGCTATGGAAAAGAACTGTCCTTCTTAGCCAGGTACCCATGGCCAGAATTGGGATTTCCACCTCCAACACTGCCTGTTGTGAAACTCTGAAGAAGATCGTTGGCTTGAAACATTTTGTGTGTGGGGAAGGTAGGGTCAGGTCCAACTTTGCCCTGCCCTGGAACCCCAGCACTGCCCTGCCCTGGAACCCCAATTCCCCCAGAGCCTCTATCCCAGCCCAGCAGTGGCTGCCAGTCCCTGGCACAGCACAGGCAATGCTCCTCAGCCACCTCTGCAGCCCCCAGCCCAGCTCCTGAGGGACCAAATGAGCCCAAGTCTCACCTGGGGGAAGGGCCCAGGAAGACCAAGGGGTACTTAAGGCTGACCAGAGGGCAAGTACACATCCTGAGCCTACCTGCCCTTGGAATTTCCATCTGAGCACTGCTGGAATCCAGGAGTTGGTAGTTATGTGTGTTTGTTTGTGTGTGTGCTTCTCTGTATCTTTTTTGTCTGTCTTTCTGTGTCTACTTCTATATATGTCCTCTTGCAAATTTTGAGTAACTTAAAACTGAACAGGCTTAGAGCTTGTGAAGTTGAATAGCACAAGGTAATGCTTTGAGCTGTGTTTTTTGTTGATTGAATGTCATATTAAACCTTTTGCCAAAGTTTCTCTGATTTTCTAAATTTGACAGTAAAGGTTGTTTTGCTCTTTTGAACTTTTTAGAGTCTCTTGTTCTAATTTCTCCAGCACACAAAACTGAGAGGATGCAAACAATTGAGTTTCCTTTAAAATGTCTCCTTGAGAGAGTTGTTTGGGGGATGGCAATCAGGGCTTGTCTGTCCTGCTTGGCACAGCCCAGGCACGGCTTTCCCAGCCACATTCCACACTCCATTTCCCAGCTGGAGCCGCTGCTGCCTCTTGAGTTATGCTGCCCCAGCCCCAGGGACGCTCTCCTTGTCTGCCCATTCCCCCATGGTCTCTGGGCAGGGATGGCCTCAGTGGGGGCTGCTGACATCCTCAGCACCTTGGAGGCTGCTGCTGAATTTTCCTGCTCCAGAGGCTTATTCAGCCTTCAGCTCTTCAGTGCAGAAATTCAGTGTCCCAGGGTTCATTAACATTCAGAACACCTTAACAAGCCAAGACTCTGGGGATAATTTGATTTTAATTTTCAAATCATTTGAGGTTAGGTAGATCTCAGTAGTGTATTCAAAGTGAGTACATGACATTTAAAAAGACAGCGAGAAGAGATGTTTTAGATCCTATTTAGTTTTTTTTCCTGTTAATTTATGGATATGTGCAGTCTCCAATTGACACTGAATCCAAGTACCTCCTCATGCAGTTTGAATAGATCTGAGAATTGAGACCCTCCATGGCTGACAATCATTCAGACTCTGCCCTTACCCCCACCCCACCATTTCCCCCATCCAAGGCCTGGCGCTCAGAACAGCCTTGTGCAAATCTGAGCTCCCTCCAGCCCAGACTGCACCTGCAGCTTTCAGCTCCTTGGCTCCAACTCCCACCTGCTTTCCTTGGGGAAGGAGCTGCCCGAGACATAGAGGGATGTTCATTTCTTGTCAGCCAACAATGCCAAGGGAAGGCACTGCTCCATCAAATGCAAAAGTCATTCCTCTGCTGGATATTAAATCCATTTTCCACAGCAGACAGCCTCAGAGCATTGGAAAACACCTTTTATGCCCAGCACAGATCCCAAGGTCCCCCCAAACCCTCCCTGCCCAGATTTGCTCTTTGCACACACAAGTCACACACTGAAGTCCGGAGCTCCCTCCATGCCCAGAGGGAGGAAAAGCGAGAAAGGGGATGAAGAGCTCTCCTGTGCAGAGCCAAGGTCCAAGTGCAGCCCCTGCAGTGGGAACAACAACTCATCAGGTTTGTGTCCTTTAGGCTCAGGGCCTGGTGACACTCAGAGGTACAGAAAGGTTTCTTGCCAACAAACACAAGTTGAACATTTGAGCAGTTTAAGAACCATCAAAGCTCCTCTCTCAGCTCTCTGGAATATCCCAGCAGCATCTGACATGTCCACCATCCCCAAAGGATTCCTGTAGAGGAACAGTTTTAGACATTGATATAAGAAAAGGTAATTTGGTGATAGATATAAAGACAATTAAGATTTCACTGTATGTGATATTTATTTAAACTTCAGAAAGTTTGGGCGACTCCCTGAAGCTCAAAGCATGAAACAAGTAAGTTGAGAGGCGCTTGAATGACTGGAAAGCATCTGGTGGAGAAAATCTGGGACCAATGGAAAAACAAATATCCAGATGATCTAGTGAAGAGATGTCTTTAGACATGGCAATTTAACCAGGAGAGATGGAAGTACTTGATGGAAAAGAGAGAGATTAAATAATAGACTGATTATTGGTGACACAAGTAGATGGGAAGATCAGTATTTCTTCTCCTGCCATCAGTACACTTCCAGGAAATCCCCATTTCTGGTGGGAAAACATTGCCATTCCTTAAGAGTACTCAAATGACCGAGATAATAAAAATTTGCTTGTATAGTATGAAACTAACAGGTATTAAAACCTGTGCCCCTTTCCTGGCAGATATCAGCTGTGTGCCCATGAACAGGCAGTGCCACTTGTGCCCGGAGGTGCCCAGCTGGGATTGGATCTCTCTGAGAGCACCTGAGGGAGAGCAGGGCACCTTGCAAGCTGCAGGTCCCTGAAAACCCCGCAGGGCTCCTGTCCCATAAACATCTGCTCTGCTCCAGTCTGAAACACGGCCAAGCATGGTGCTGGGATCATCAGGGAGCTGAGGTGTGTGCTGGAATTCAATGCCCTCCCCATCCCACAGCAGCCATGCATTTCCCTCCCGCAGCCTTGGTCTCCAGCACAGCCATGGAAGCTCTTTGGGCTCTGGACTGTTCCTGCAGCCCCCAAGGGCAGCTGAGCTGTGCCTTTGGCACAGTCAGGCCTGGCCAGCGCAGGCCATGCTCAGCAATTGCTTGTGTGTGCCTGGCTTTGCTGTCAGCCCCGGCAGCAGCTGCATGGCCCCTTTGTGGCCCTGTGCAGGTCCAGCCCAGGCCAGGAGCATTGCGGCTGGGAACGGCCCCCGTGCTGCGGTGCCCACGGCAGTCTTGGGGCTCTGTGCCCCATGGCCTCCCTGCTGGGCAGCCTCTGTCAACTCCTGCAGAGCCTGTGGCACCTGTGGGGCTGTACAGACAGCCCTGCGCCGGCCTCTGAGCCAGCAGAGAGGCCAGCCAGGGCTGGCCATGGCTGGGAACAGGCCCTGAGCTCCGCAGGAGGATGGAGCTGGGCCACAGCCAAACTCAGCCCAGGCCAAAGTTGGGCTCAACCGCCAGGGCTGCCATTGCATGGGGACAGAGGCTGGTGCTGACAAACGTCCTGGGCCCCCTCCCTGCTCTGTCCGTGCCATGCAGGGCACAGAGTAGCCTCCTCTCTGGGCCACTTGCCTGTTTGCAATGCCTTGCACAGGTGCTGGCCCTGCCCCACAAGGCCTGGCCTGAGTCGTGCCCCTGCACGCCTAGCCAGGCTGAGATGGAAACTGATGGTTTCTGGGCCAGGCTCTCTGAGCCCAACCCAGCTCCCTGCAAGCTCTGCCAGCTGCCCTGAGCTCTGGGCAGCACCAAGGGCCTCTCCCCAGCCCAGCCCAGCCGCCTCTGGCCCCACAGCTCTGCTCAGGCCAGGCTGCTCTGGGCACTGGTCCCAAAGCCTCAGCCCCTGGCAAGGGCACAGCAGCAGCTGCAGCTGCCACAGGACTTAGCCCCTGCCATGGGGGAAGGTGCTTGGCCAAGGCCAAAGGAGGCTCCCTGGCTGCCCTGCTCCCCTCGGGCTGAGGTGCTGAGAGCTCTGCAGCCCCTGCTGCCATCCCACCTGCCCAGGGCAGCACAAGAGCCGCGGCCTTGGGGCCCTCAAGAGCTGCTCCTGCTCCAGGCCCAGGGCCCATCCCAGAGCTGGGGCAGCCACCAAGCTGTGCCCATTTCTGTTCATTGCTGCTCTGATGGGGATGGATCCTCAGCCAATTGGAGGTTGCTGATGAATTTTACTATTCCAGAGCCCTCTTCTTTCTTGAACTCTTCAGTTCAGGAATTCAGTGAGAAAAGCTCATAAACATATGCTCAAAACACTGGAACAGGGAAAAATCTAAGTTTTCAATATTTCTGTTGTTAATTCACAAGCGTATTAAAAGTGAAATTGCAATATTGAAAAAAAAAGCAGAGAGAACTGTTTTGTCCTGTTTTCTTTTAATATTTATGGATTGATATCAGCAATGTCCAGTTGATATTAACCCTCAGAACCTTCTAATGCATCCTGAACATTTATGAAAATCAAGACCCTTCATGGCTGATGATCAGACTTTTTCCCCACCTCCTCCCCACCATTTCTCTCATCCCACCCCCGGAACTCCTATGGATCAGGAATGGTGTTGCCAGCAGGAGAAGGGCAGTGATTCTTCCCCTGTGCTCAGCACTGGTTGGGCAGCATCTCAAGTGTTGTGTCCAGTTCTGGACCTCTCAATTTAGGAAGGACCTGGAGGGGCTACAGCGTGTCCAGAGAAGGGCAGCAAGGCTGGGCAGGGGTCTGTGTCACAGACATGTTTTATGAAAAATCCTTTCCTTAGGATTTTTTCCTTCTGAGAAGCTGAGAGGCCTCAGGATCAAAATGTAAACAATGATTATCTGCTGCTTTGGAATGCAACAGGTGGATCTGTATGGGTCTCATGTGGTTGTTTCTAATTAATGGCCAATCACAGGCCAGCTGTCTCAGACTCTCAGTCTGAGACACAAGCTTTTGTTATTCATCCTTCTTGCTTGCTAGCCTTCCGATGAAATTCTTTCTTCTATTGTTTTAGTATAGTTTTAATATATAATTTACTTTTGGTATAATATATATCATAAAATAATAAATCAAGCCTTCTGAAACATGGAGTCAGATCCTCATCTCCTCCCTCTTCCTGGGACCCCTGTGAACACCACCACAGGTCTGGAGCACAAGTCCTGTGAGGAGCGGCTGAGGGAGCTGGGGTTGTTTATCCTGGAGAAGAGGAAGCTCAGGGGTAACCTCATCACTCTCTACAACTCCCTGACAGGAGGCTGCAGCCAGGTGGGGGTCAGGCTCATTTCCCAGGGAACAGTGACAGGATATGAGGACACAACTTGCAGCTGCACTAGGGGACATTTAGGCAGGACATTAGGGAATATTCCTCACACAAAGGGTGATTGAGAAATGGAATGGGCTGCCCAGGGAGGTGCGTGAGTCACCATCCCTGGAAGTGTTAAAGGAAAGACTGGATGTGGCACTGAGTGCCATTGTCTGGGTGACAAGGTGGTGTTGAGTCCCAGGTTGGACCTGATGCTCTACAAGGTCTTTTCCAGCCTGGTTGATTCTCTGATGATTGCAACACTGCAAGGCCCTGGGGAAGCAAGGGGCCATTGTGACACTGCAGGCCCTGGTGGCACTAAGAGGACCATGGTGACACTGTGTACGACATGGCAGAAAATAGCCAAGGGGCCATTGTGACACTGTGGGGCTGAATGGAAGCAAAGAGCTCCATGGTGACAGTCTGGGTCCTAGTGCAACCACAGAGGCCACTGTGACACTGCAGGGCCTTGTGGAACCAAGGAGACCCTCGGGGGAGCCTGGGGACAATGAAATCAAGGGGCCATTGCTGCATTGCAAGGACTCTGGGAACTGAGGGAACAATTGTGACACTGGGGTGCCCCATGGAACCAAGAGTCCCTGATGACACTGCAGGATCTTGTGTCCCTAGGGCTCCATTGTGACACTGCAACACCAAGGAATTCATTGTGGCACTCTGAGGCCTCACGGAGCCACAGAGGCCACTGTGACCCTGCTGGGCTTTGTGGAACCACGCAGAGCATTGTGACAGAGAAGGACCTGGTATCATGATGGAACCATTGTGACACTGCAGGGCCCCATGGAATCAAGGGGCCAGTGCTGCTCCTCAGGGACTCCTGGAATGAAGGACAAATGATTGAGACCTTGGTGGCCCTTGTAAACAAGAGGCCATTGTGACCCTGTGGAACTAAGGAGAGCATTGCTGCACTGCCAGACCTCAGGGAACCAAGGATGCATTGTGACACTGCAGGGCCTTGGGGGACCAAGGGCCACTGTGACACTGCAGGGCCCTAGGATCCCAGGGATTCTGTGACACCCAGGGGTCCCATTGAATAAAAGGGACATTGTGACTCTGGGAGGCCTCATGGACTCATGGAGACCATTGGGACACTCTGGAGCCTCATGGAACCATGGTGACACTGAGTTGGCTGGGAATGTGGATCTGCTGGATGGTAGGAGGACTCTGCACAGGGTCCTGAACAGGTTGGATCCAGGCACCAAATCCAACAAGGTGAGGTTGCAAAACTCCAAGTGTCGGGTCCTGCATTTCGGCAAGAACAACCCCTGCAGCTCTAAAGGTTGGGCACAGACTGGCTGGAAAGCAGTCAGACAGAAAGGGACCTGCAGGGTCTGATGGACAGCAGGCTGGACATGAGCCAGCAGTGTGCCCAGGTGGCCAAGAAGGCCAATGGCTCCTGGCTTGGATCAGGAATGGTGTGGCCAGCAGGAGCAGGGCAGGAATTCTTCCCCAGTGCTCAGCACTGGTTGAGCAGCACCTCGAGTGTTGTGTCCAGTTCTGGGGCCCCAATTTAGGAAGGATATTGAGGGGCTGGATCATGTCCAGAGAAGGGCAACAAGCCTGAGGAAGGGTCTGGAACACAAGTCCTTTAAGGAGCGACTCAGGGAGCTGGGGTTGTTTACCCTGAAGAAGAGGAGGATCAGGGGACACAAGGCAGTGTGAGGGCACAGGTTGGACTTGATGATCTCCAATGTCTTTTCCAACCTTGCTGATTCTGGGATTCTCTGAAACCACCCTTGGAGCATTTGCATGATGAGCCCTGGGCCTCCTCTTCAGAAGCTCCAGCAGCCCAGGTCCCTCACCTTCTCTTGCCAGCCCCAAAGCCCATCCGGTCAGTCCTGCAGCTCCTCCTCATTGCCCAGAACAGGGAGCCCCAGAGCCAGACACAGCAGCCCAGATGTGCCCCCGTGGCCTGGGGTGACTCTGGCAAGGGAGCAGCACCAGGCACTGTAGGAGCCTGCAGAAAATTCCTGCAGCACTTGTAGGATGATCCTGCTCCCTAAGGGACGTTCCCGTGGGGACAAGTCAGGAACTGCAATGGGGAGTGGGGCCAGAGAGGAAAGGGCAAACAGGGATGGGCTGTTTGCAGGGGAGGGAACAGGGGTGGGCAAGAAGAAAGAAATTTGAAGCAGGAAGAGTAAAGAAAGCAAAGGTAAAGCCAAGGAAATGCTCAGGGCAGATTGGGGTTGGCTGCCAGGCAGCCCTGGCTCTGAGCAACAGCATCTGCAGTGGGACAGGAAACTCCCAGCTGAAGGGAACAAACTTTCTGCCTGGATGCAAAGGCCAGGCCGTAGCTGAGTGGTTTCCCGGGTGTCCCCCAGCCCTTGCTGGCCCCAGGGGCTGATGGCATTTGTGCTCCCTCAGGTTCATGTCCCCACAGCAACAGCATGGGCGTGCTCCCCCTGCTCTGTGCAATGCCAACAGGGGCTGCTGAGCCAGTGCTGCCGTGTCTATGCCTGCAAGGATGGGGCACCTGTGTGAGCTGGGGGAGAGGCCAGGGCTGCAGAGCGGGGATGTTGTTGGCAGCTCCATCAGGACGCTCTGGGACGCTGTCCTGGCCTGTGCAGCGCACTGGGGATGGATCAGTCCCTGCTCTGCTGCTCCTTCCCATCTGCCCCAGGGCCCTTGCAGAGCCCCAGCCATGCTGTTTGCCTCCAGACTGCCCACAGCCAGCCTGGGGCTGCTCACAGGGCTTTTCTGTGCTGAGCATTGGCCTGGCCGTGTTCTTGAGAGAGCCTTTGCAAGGAGCCTGGAGCCCCCAGGCCCTGGTTTGAGGCATCAGTGCTGCCCCAGCAGTGCCCATGGCCTGTCGCTGCTGCAGCCCCGGCACTGCCACCCCCAGGGCTGTGCCCTGCCCCGAGAGCACTCAGGCCCTACAGCAACACCAGGGCCACCAGGGCAGTGGGGCAGGGCCATGGCAGCAGCACTGGCAACACCAAGTGCTGCTGCTGCTGGGCACAGCTGCTGGGCCAGCACTGATCTGCCACCAGCTCTGCACACAGACATTGCTGCTGCAGCTCCAGAGAAGGCAACAAAAGGGGGATCCCTGGTGAAAACTCTTCTGGGAGATCTTTTACTTCAATTGAAGCCACTGAGAGTACAGCTCCTTGTTGACACAGTCTGGGGCCACAGGGAATGTGGTAAGAAACAAAATGAGAAATGGCAAAACCAGTAGCATTTCTTTTGGACAGTATTTAAAAAAAACTAAAAATGAATGAGAAGGTTAAACTAACCACTGTACACCAAAAGAAAAATCAAAGATGACTTTTATTACAAGTGATTTGCAGAAATTGGCCAGCAGTTTAATTTTTCTGATACCGTCCAGTCACCAATCTCCACACTGCAGCCTTGAGCTCCTGGTTCCTCAGGCTGTAGATGAGGGGGTTCAGGGCTGGAGGCACCACTGAGTACAGAACGGACACTGCCAGATCCAGGAATGGGGAGGAGATGGAGGGGGGCTTAAGATAGGAAAATATTCCAGTGCTGAGGAACAGAGAGACCACAGCCAGGTGAGGGAGGCAGGTGGAAAAGGCTTTGTGCCGTCCCTGCTCAGAGGGGATCCTCAGCACAGCCCTGAAGATCTGCACATAGGAGAAAACAATGAACAGAAAAAAACTAAAATTTAAACACGCACTAATAGCAATTAGGCCTAGTTCCCTGAGGTAGGATTTGGAGCAGGAGAGCTTGAGGATCTGGGGGATTTCACAGAAGAACTGGCCCAGGGCATTGCCATGGCACAGGGGCAGGGAAAATGTATTGGCCGTGTGAATCAGTGAAAAGAGAAAGGCAGTGGCCCAGGCAGCTGCTGCCATGTGGGCACAAGCTCTGCTGCCCAGGAGGGTCCCGTAGTGCAGGGGTTTGCAGATGGACACGAAGCGGTCGTAGCACATGATGATCAGGAGAAAATACTCTGCTGAGATGAAGAACAGAGAGAAAAAGAGCTGTGCAGCACATCCTGAGCAGGAGATGTTCCTGGTGTCCCGGAGGGAATTGTGCATGGCTTTGGGAACAGTGGTGCAGATGGAGCCCAGGTCGCTGAGGGCCAGGTTGAGCAGGAAGAAGAACATGGGCGTGTGCAGGTGGTGGCCGCAGGCTACGGTGCTGATGATGAGGCCGTTGCCCAGGAGGGCAGCCAGGGAGATGCCCAGCAAGAGGCAGAAGTGCAGGAGCTGCAGCTGCCGTGTGTCTGCCAGTGCCAGCAGGAGGAAGTGCCTGACGGAGCTGCTGTTGGACATTTGCTGGGGTTGGCAATGGCGAACTCTAAGAAAAGCAAACATGGAATAGTTGGGTTTGGAGAGGACTTTAAGTATCCCAGCACAGCCTGGGGGCACTTTCTCCCCACTGCCTGCCGGGGCTCCGCTGCCTGGAGCTGTCCCTGCCAGCAGCTGCTTCCCTGTACCCAGGGCTGGGCCCTGCCAGTGCTGCCAGAGCCTGGCCCAGCCCTGGGGGCTCAGCTCTGCCCTGCAGAGCCCTCCCAGCTCAGACACTGCCCAGGGGCAGTTCTGGGTCTGCAGGCTTTGATGGCAGAGTCAGAGCAACCCTGAGGAGGTTGGAAAAGCAACACTGATGCTGCCTCCAGGGGGCACCGTGCTAATTTCTCTAACTGCCTGGTTTCGTAAGATTTCAGAAAAAAAATAATTCTCACTCTGAACTGAGAGATAATTATTGATGTGCAATTTCCATCCTGACAACTCAGAGCAGTAGACTACAAAAGCAGCATTTCCCCTTTTATGCAGCCCCTGCCTTGCTGTGCTCCCTGTATAATCTACCCGGAAATGTTCTGGAGTTAAATGCCATGCTGGGAGCAGTCCTGAACAATGCAGCATCTTCACC
Organism: Melospiza georgiana; assembly: GCF_028018845.1. Lineage (NCBI taxonomy): Eukaryota > Metazoa > Chordata > Aves > Passeriformes > Passerellidae > Melospiza > Melospiza georgiana. Next base: position 3,990,910 of record NC_080461.1, on the reverse strand, counting down.
ACATAAGGAGAACACTTCCAAGCCTTAAAAGCTGTCCCCTCCCACCCAGACTTTGTCCCCCAGTGCTGGGAGCAGCTGCCAGGGCTGGCTGAGAGCTGTCCCTGACAGGCAGCAGAGTCCCTGCCCCAGCGCAGCGCCCTGAGCTGCAGAATCCTGCTCTGCACGATAGCCCTGGGCTCCCCTTGCTGCTCTGCACAAGAGACAATCACAGAATGTACTCACAGGGTCTGTAGGCATTGGGATGTTCCAGCTTTAGGAAATCACTGCAGGAGCTGCAGCTGCATTGTCCTGCAGCCAGAGGTTCCTGTGCCAAGGGCTGGCAGTGATTCTGCCCCAGGCACTTCTCAGCACCTTCCCAGCCCTGACTGACTGAAGCTCTCTGTGCCTCTGTGCTGCGCCTGAGGTGGCTGCAGGCAGGTCCCCAGCCCTGCTGGGCTGGCAGAAGAGCTGCTCATCAAGAGAAATGTGCTTTTGAAGCTCTTCTTGGTTACCAGGAGCTGCCTCTGTGCCAGGTGCCCAGCCCAACTCAGCAGCACAGACACAACACAAGGACTTTAATGAGCCTCTGGGGCTTTCTGCTCAGGCCCTGAACATCAGTCCCTGAGAGGGAGCTGAAGAAACCTCTCCAGAACTCCAAGCCAAAATAACACTCCAAAGTTTCTTGGACTTTTAAGGGGTCCCAGAGAGGGACATGACTTAGTAAGTGTCCCCAGGCCCCAGACAGAGCAGAGAACTGGAGACAGTGCTTGACAGGTGGGGGCAAAGAGAAGCCAAGTCTTGGTGCCCTGGGCCACAGCAGGGTCTGTGCCACCAAGGGCTGGGAGGAGACACCTTGTCCTGGGGCCCTGGGGCCTCCTGGCACAGCCCCAGCCAGGCTGGGCACTGTCAAGCCCTTGTCCTGCCCTCAGCATCCCCCCTTAGCCCACCTCCCAGTGGCCTCAAGGATTTGCTGGAAGGAGTCCCTGGGGAGCCTTGCGCAGCAATGGCCCTGGGGGTCTATAACGCTCCCTGCAGGGACTGTAGGTTTTTCAAAGGACTTCGGGTTTGGCTTTTGCCTTGGAGTCTCTGGGACGTTTTGTGCAATCATGACCTCCAATTATCTGCTGTAATTAGTCCCTGGAGAGGCTTTGTCAGTAACAACACTCAGTGTGGCTCATTAATGCTTCAAGGTACTTCAGTTATTTTAAGGTACTTGGTGTTTCCTTTTTGATACAGACTCTGTGAGAGGTTTGTGCAATCATGGCCCCAATTATCTGCTTCAATGAGTCCCTTGAGAACTTTGTACTGGCACTCAGTGGGGCTCATTAATGTTTTGAGATACTCAAGGTTTTTAAGATACTTTTTGGATTTAAGAATACTTTAAGGTACTTTTAAGGATTTTCCCTCCTACACTGAGTCTCTGAGAGGTTTTTGTGCCACCCTGGCCTCCAATTTTCTCCTCCAAGGAGTCCATGAGGATCCTGTGTTTGGTATCTTTCTCTGTTCTGCTTTACAACAAAGATGGAACTGAAAGAATTTTGTAAGGCTTTCTAAAAGCATCCAAACAAACATGGGAGAAATAACAATACAACAATCACTAAGAGAACAAATAGTCCTATTTTAGCTCGACATCATCCATCCCTTCAATTCCTTGGATTGGAAGAGTTTATTGAACCACTCTTTGTTTTCCACTTGAAGCTTCTTGAACCCTTCCTTCAGTACCTGAATGCTCCTGTGGATTGACTCGCTGTGGCTGGAGAAGTTCATGTAACACATCCTGCAGAGTCTACACAGCCTTGCCTATGTGCCCAGAGTAAAAACTCCATCACTCTTCTGCAATGTGACATGTCTGATGGTCTCTATGTCTAAGAGGAGGTCACTCAATGTGAGGGAGGTAGCATTGGTTTGCTTACTTAACAGGCACCCAGGATGGTCTAATTGTCCTAAAGCTTTAGCTGCAGCCACCCAAGGTAGTCCAAACTGGGGATGCTACCATCCGGCACCTGGATTAAAGCTTTCAAAGCCATCTCTTTGATATCATCCAATATTTCTCTGCGGATACCTGCTGCTTGATCATCTGGTAGGCTGTGTTGTCCTTCTCCAGCTAGATGGTTGATTGTGGATTCTGCCTGTGCCTCATTATTAGCATAGTCTGCTATTAGTTGATTTAGTAAACACTTCTAATCCCCTTCCACAGAGTGTGTTCTGTAAGTGACAGAAACTTGGTTGTAATATATTTTAAATCATATGAGGTTAAGACATGTGCTGTAAACATGGCCCTCATTAGGCCATTAAAACAAGTTAAGTCCTTCCTATGGTCTTTAGCTGCCCTACACAGATCCTTGATTTCCTTGTAAACCAATGGCTGATACCTGGGATTCTGCCCCCTTCTTTCATAACATATGGGCACAATAACGAGTTTTGTGACTATTTGCCAGTCTCCTTCCTTAACTGCTTCTTTCCAGATCCCTTCCTAGGGATCTTCTGGGGTTGAGGGGAGAGGTGGCTCTGGGGAATCCAAACTGTCTTCTGGGGAGGAAAAATAACTTGGAACAGAAACAGTTCGATTAGAAATAGTGTGACAGTTGGGCTTAGTATCTTTGATCATGGGGTTATATTGTTGCTGGAGGGTGAGGTGCCATTTTTTCAGGTGTTGGGGAGGAAGGCCTTGATTTAGGATGGTGGTCTTCCAGAGTGGAGTTCTGGAGGTATGACCCAGGATGGAGGTGAAATGATTGACAATGGGGCCTGACCCACAGTCATAGGGGTGGAGTCTGGAGGTTTGTTCAGGGCGGAAGAGAAGGTTGTGGTTGCAGGAAGTGGAGGAGCCAAGATGGAGGGAGGATAGTTGGGCTCCTGAGCCACATTCGGGCTCCTTCCATCTTGAGTGTCCCGGGTGTGATGCTCCAAGGGCACACAGCCATTGCCATCTTGGACCATGGTGGAAGGTCTGAGAAAGGCAGGTTTGAGGGGAGGTCCTGAGTTAGGAGTGACCAATGGATTGAGTTTTCAACACACTGTTTGCTGGCGAAGGGTCTCAAGGATGGTGTGGAAGATGGGTAGGATGCTGGGTGAAGTGGGGCCCCTTTTGATCATAAGGTTGTACAATTTAACTCCCACTGAGTCCCAAAATTCAGTGGTATGGATTTCAGCAGCAGAGGCGTCTGGAAAATTTTTAATGATCCACCTCATGATTGATTTTAATTCGTTCTTTGAAAATATTATGTCATGATCAGTGAGAATTAAAGCATCCATATATGCTCCTTTCTACTTTGGACATCTGGCTGCCTATTTTTCTCCTTCTCTACCTTATGGGGAAGAGTCACCAGCACACCCCAAATCAATTATGGGACATGGGTGCATATTGTAAGAACACAGTGGCAAAATGGGCACTAAATGTCTTGCATTTCCCCAAACCCACCTGCAATCCCATGCCGGTGAAACCATCATTGTCCCTGCCGATCCTGGGGAAGGTCCCTTGAAACAACGATGAATCCACCGGGCTCAGCACATTCCAAAATCCCATGGAGCACTGGCCTATCCATCAGCTAACCCCAGCTGATGTGACTGACACAGGGAGCCCTGAATGTCATGGTCCCTGTTCGGGCGCCAAAGGTCACAATGCAGGTGGCTGCAATAAACCTCTCTGGTTCCCTGACTTCAGGGTGAGGGTGGCAAAAATGAAAAGGAGCAGGATCAATGGAGATTTTAAAAGGGACTGTAATAACAGGGTGAAAAACAATAAACATGGAGAAGTCGAGAACAGTATGAGGGGCAGGATCCAAAGACCCGAGACATAGGGGAAGCAACATGTACACTTGGGGGTAGAACACTCTAGAACAATAGCCATAGAGGGGAAACAAGTAACCAATAGAGGAAGAGAACTTGGACAACTTAGCATAACAACATTAAAGGCTTATGGGGGAATTCTCAAGCTTACCCTAACTTAAACAAATTATTTCAAGGGCTTGAAACTCATGCCCAAATCTTTTGGGGTAAAATCTGGCTGACTCTGAGTTACAGCCAGGCTAACTCCCACACCGCTGCTTTGCACTGGCCCCTTGGGAATCATGTGGCCCAACAGAGCCAGAATGATGTCCTTGGTTCCACGAGGCTCTACAGTGTCACAATGGTCCCTTGGATCCATGGTGCTCTGCAATGTCACAATTGCCCCTTCATTTCACAAGGCTCCCAATCTCACTTTGGTATCCATAGTAAGGAAACCACGGAGCCCCCATGTTTCAGAGGCTGATGAACGGCAGCCACCAGAGGCCAAGGCAAGCCTGACATATCTGTCCTGGCAGGTTTACTTGGAGCAACCCTTGGATATTTGAAATTATGAATGCAGAGTCCTAACTTCAGACATCTGTGTCTGGAGAAGGATGATTTCTTCCATACAAAGAACAGCACAGAGCCTTTTCCAGTGTTTGGAAAACAGGTGAGTCCTGGAACTCATGAGTCAAAGACCAGCCAGACCTGTCTGCCCTGGCAGCTTTTGTCTGGCAGCAATTCTTGGATACACAGAAATTTGGAAGTGGAATCCTAATTTTGGCCATTGATACCTGGAAAAGATGGACAGTTCTTTTCCACACAAGGGAAAACCCAGAGCCCCAATGTTTCAGGGGCAGGTGGGAGTGGTCTTCCATCTTCCACATTCCAAAGTCAGCCAGACCTGTCAGGTGATCCCTGGGAGGCCAAGGCAGCCACACCTATTTCATGTTCCCTTGGTTCCACAGGGAACACATAGCTGCTTTCAGTGTCACAGTAGCTCCTTGCTCCCATGAGGCCTTGCAATTTCACTATGGTTGTCTTGCTTCCATGATGTCCCGTGGTGTCATAATGGCCCCTTGATTACACAAGTTCTTAAGGATCTTAATGGTCTCCATGGTTCCACAAGGCCCCACAGTGTCCTAACAATCTCTTGGTTCCATGAAGTCTCACTGTGTCCCTTGGTTCTATTGGGGCCCAGTAGTGCAACAATGATTCCCTTGGTTCCACAAGTTCCCATAGTGTCACAATGGCCCCGTCCTTCCATGAGCCCCTGCAGGGTCACAATGGTCTCCATGATTCCACGGGGCCTTGCAATGTCACAATGTTCTCCATGGATCCACAGTGCCTTGCAGGATCACAATGGCCCTTTGGCTCCACAAGGCCCTGAAATGCAGCAATGGCCTCTTGGTTCCACAAAGCCCCGCTACTTCATACTGGCCCCTTAGGACCATGCAGCCCAACAGAGCCACAAAGATGTTCTTGGTTCCACAAGAACAGAAAGATGTTCTTTGTTCCACGAGGCCGCACAGTGTCACAGTTGCTCCTTGGATCCATGGTACCTGCAGTGTCACAATGTTCTCCTTGGTTCCACAAGTTCCTACAGTGTAACAGGTTCCACAAGGGCCTGCAGTGTCACCATGGCCCATTGGTTCCACAATCCTGCACAGTGTCAAAATGGTCTCCGTAGGAAGGAAACAAGTGAGCCCCAGTGGTGCAGGGGCAGATGAAAGGCAGTCACCAGAGGCCAAGTCCAGCCAGACTTGACGGTATGGGCAGATTTTGTCTGGGACTAACCCTTGTGTAATGGGTTAATGTCTCAAGTTTGTTCATCAAGTTGCTAAAGTCTATGAAGAGAAGGAAGCCAAGAATAGAAAACCCACAAAATAAATATAATGGGTTAAGATGTTGCAAAATGAATGTCATAAGGCTTAAACCACAATATGTCACAAGCTAATATGTTGAAAGGCTGGATATGCAATATGTAACTATAAGCAGCTACATGGCTATATATGGTAAAGGCTATTGCAGAGTCCTCAAAACCTTGAAGAAGAGGCCGGAACCTTCCTCCAAACGACCACCAGAAGGCAGAAAAAGACCCCCTAGCAACTATTGGCGCAGATGCAGAGTACACCGGAAGAATTGCATCTCCAGGAAAAAGACATATAAAAAGCCTGTGAACTGTCGGGCGGGGTCTGGGCCGTTGGCGGAGTGGTGACTCCCTGGCCACACCCAGTGCTCCTGGGTGGGTGCAAGTCCTTGGCTTCACCCAGCACTGTAATTTGCCTATTATCAGCTTACTCTGCTAATTCAATAAATTCTCTACTGATTGAACTTAACGAGTGGTGGCTCATTTCCACTACCAACTTATAACAGAGACTTTCACATAATCTTGAGTACTTACCTGCAAGAAATGTATCATTCTAAGAAATTTTCCCAACTGACATGAATAGAGTTTTGTAGGATATTTTAGGGGAAGCCCTCCAAGCCAGGGACTGGGTACTGGCCAAGCCCTGGGCCCTCCTGCTCAGGAAACATTCCATGAGTTCTGCGAGTTTATGTGCTAAAAATATCATCAAGTCACTTTGGCTTACCCATTTGGGTCGATGAAAGCTGGACCCACTTTTGTAGCAAATTCAAAGACCTCACCTATGGGTGGATGCACCACGTAGGATTTTCCCAAGTGCTTCGAAGAATTCTCCAGGTCCTCACTGTGAAATTGAGCTCTCCAGCAACTGCGGACTCTGGATGATGGTAAAGTATTTAGGCAATTCGGGATGTGTCTTTCTCAATCCCTATCCTTTCTCTCCTGTAATAATGATTAGGTGCATTACCTTGCTTCTTTTTGCTTGTTGCTAAAGCCAAGCACGTAGTTGTACTGAATGTATAATTTTACTTTTGTGTTGCCTTAACACTCACAGTAAAATAAGACCATTCTTCCCATTGGTTTCTGTGCTCTTTAAATCACCCCCGCCAGCTGGCAGAACAGGTATCAGAACTTGATAAAAGCCAGGCTCTGCTGTGATCTAGCTGGGCGCATGGAATGGAGAGGGCCACTGTCAGTCCATGGAACCCATGGGAGCAAGGCTCAGATGTGGAAAAGATGTGCCCCATGGAACCCCAGAGACCTCGATGGAGCCAGGGCTGCAGTGTGTCACAGAGGGAGGGACCTCATGGCAGCAGGAGAGCATTGTGAGGCTGTGGAACAATGTGGCACCAAGGTTCCACTGGGACTTGACAGAACCCCATGGATGTGAACGGCCCCAAACAGGGCCAGGAGACACTTTCTAGACAAAGCCCAGGGAGGGGGATTTGCCATTGTGACCCTGTGTGGCACCATGGAACCAAACAGAGCACTGTGACACTGCAGGGCTCTGTGGAACTGAGAACTTGTGTGACAGCGAGGAGCCCAATGGAACCAAGGGGCCATTCCATCCTTCAGGGCTTCACAGAACCAAGTTGCCATTGTGATACTGCAGAACCAAAAGAGACCACTGTGACACTGAGGGGCTTCATGGAACCAATGAGACTATTCTGACACTCCAAGTCCCCATGGAACCAAGGGGCCATTGTGACACCACAGGGCCTCATAGAACCAAGGCAACCACTGTGACACTGCAAGGCCTCATGGAAGCAAGGGGCCATTGTGTCACTGTGGGTCCCCAAGAAAGCAAGGGGCCAGTGTGACACATCCAGGCCTGGTGGAACCAAGGGGCCATTGTGATCCTGGGGAACCCAATAGAACCAAGGTGATGAGAGCACAGACACTAATAGCGCAGAAAGCATACAGGCCTGGCTGATAGAAAAAGGGCACGGTTATCTGCAACGCATAAGTGCATAACCAGGCCTGAAGCCAGCAGACAGTCCATGAAATGCCCTTGGCCTGGTGATAAAGAGAAGTTGGTCAATTACACAATGCCTCCAGGCCTGCTAGCAGACTATCAGTAAACCGCAACGCAGAACTATTGCAGAAGTAAGCAGAAGCATGAACAGCTGGCGTGCACCAATCATAGCATTAGTAAAACCGTATGAACAGATATTTGTAACCAATAAAATGTAAGCTAAAGCCACATGGACAACTAACAATAGTATAAAAGAATGTATAAAGCAGTAATAAATCGAACAAGATGCATACCACATATTGAGTCGCTTCTTGATTCCAGACTCCTGCTAACCCCTTATCTCTACACCCTGCTCCATCCCACAGGAGGCTGCTGGTCTGTGCCAGTGTCCCCTGTGTGCTGCAGAGCTCTGGGGACCATCAGAGCAGCAGCTCCACGATACAGAACATCAAGGCTTCCCCACATACAAGTGCACAGCTGCAGCGTCTCCTGGTACATCACAACAAGGTAGGTGTGATGATGGTGGGGACTTAAAATGGTGATGGCATTGCTGACTATCCAGGGGGAATCTGTGCCTTCAGTCCCCAGGGAGACCTGGGTTGGGAGGATTATTGGGGGGTGCTGGATTGGGCACTGTATTGCAGCCAGTTGCCCTCTCCTCCTCAGCCCAGTGTGACCCTGCTGCACAGTGATGGACACATCTCCAGGGGCCTTAATGACCAGCATCGCACGGTGATCAGGACACAGGATGCGTCAGGTATGGCCCTGTCAGGGCAAGGGAGTCAGTGAGGACAGGGGGCTGATTATCTGCAGGGTGCTAGCTGGGGGATGACTAGGGCTTTGTGTACAGAGATGGGTAATGTGGCATGGGTATTTTGCGTATGGGGTAAGAAGGAAGGGGCAGAATGGAGCAGGAGGACTGGCACATGGGGCAACTGAGCTTGGAGCTGGAGTAACGTGGGAGAATGGCCATGCCCAGTGTGGGACAAGACCTGGTGCCATGCCCAGTGTGGGACAAGAGTCCTGGTGCGCTGGGGCCAGCATCTGTGGCAGCTCACCCTTGTCCTTCCCCGCCCAGGCCCTGCCGCCTTAGGACAGCACTGGCCAGGCACAGCTCCTCGACAGGTCTCATGGGCCCCAGGGCTCGAGCAGTCTCTCCAGCCCTGCCAGACATCAACAGCCCCCAGCCAGCTGGAAAGGACTCAGCGCCCAATGCTCGACCTGGGACATCATGTCCGAAGCGAGAAACATCTGTGACAACTGTCATCAGGAGCTTGACTATTTACTTGTATATAGTTGTTAAGTTAGTTGTATATAGTTATTAGGTTAATAAAAACTGTTAAAATTATAGGCAGAGCCTTGTCTCACAGCCTGTCTCTCCCCGGGCTCCCTGGTGCTCCTTCAGCTCCTTCCTCCCTGCTGTGGCTCTGCCCCCGGGCTGAGCAGATCGAGCCCTGGGCCAGGCCCTGAGGCCACTGCTGCTCCCGCGGCACCTGCGGGGCAGCCCTGAGGCTCCGGGCCGGCTGTGGGAGCAGGAGCCGCACTGCAGAACCCACGGCCCTCACGGGCTGCGAAGGCACGGGCGAATGGCCATGGGGCCTGGCTGGCAATGCAGCGCTGTTGCTCTCAGCTGCCGCCTCCAATCCTTACAGGCAGCCCTGACGCCGGCTCAGGAGCCGCTCGGAGCCGTGTCAGAGGGCTGGCCCCGACCCGCGGCCCCCAAGGGCACTTGTCCCTTCATCTCTGCACTGCCACATTCCGAGCTCATTTGTCAGCTCCCTCGTTCCCTTCCTTTCTGTGGGGCAGCGTTAGGGGCCGGCCCAGCGGCTTTTCTCCCACACAGCCAGCAGCCCTTTGCCCACAGCTCCCCTGGCGGGAGCCAGAGCTGCTTTCCAGCCGGACAGCCCCGCTGTGTCCCGCAGCCCGGGCCGGCTCCTGCCTGCTGCTGGCGAGGCCTGGCGGCTGGGCCCGGCCATCCCGGGCCAGAGCAACTCCCTGGCCGGGGGAACACAGTCGGACATTGGGGGACACACAGCAACAGAAAGGGGACACATGGTGGGCACCGTTTCCCTGTGTCCCCATTGCCGCAGAGCAGTGCCGTGTGCGGTGCTGGCACAGATCCGGGAACAAAGGAATGTGTGCTGTCACCGGAGAAAGGACACTGCAGGGATGCTGCTCACCACTGAGGGTGCTCGGGGGTGGGGGGGCTCTCTGACCTTCTCAAACCTGGGGAGGCTGGGGGCGTCTCTGTCCCTCTCAGCTCTGATGTGACCCCACCCAAACATCATCGGGCTCAGAGGGACAGAGACACCCGCGAACCCCCAGAAGGGCTGAACTCGGGATTTGATTTGGGGCTGAGGATTTAGGAAGGGGCTGGAATTGGGGCTGAGGTTGGAGTTGGGCCTGAGATTTGGATTAGAGCTGGAATTGGAGTTAAGGCTAGACATGGGATTGGCTTTAGGGCTGGAGTTGGGATTGTGTCTGGGTATAGACAAGTCTGGGACTTGGATGTGATTAAATACAGAACTGTGAGTATGTCTAAACATGGAGTGAGATTGAGACCAGGATCAGGGTCAGGTTTGGGACTGAGCTCACCCAGAGCAGGCCGGGGGGTTGTCACTGCAGGATGTCCCTGGCATCATCCCAGCCCTCCTCAGGCACCTCCAAACATGAGGGGCAGCTTGGTGCTCCATGATCCAGGTGCTCCCACGCTGCCCCTCAATACCAGGCAAGCATTCCCTGAGAGCAGCCCTGACTGTGACCCTTGGGGCTCTGGGATCAGCCCTCATATCCACGTGGGAGAAGCTGCAGACAGGATGAGAGATTCCCTCCCCCATTTTTCCTGTGGAAGGGTGAAGCCCAGCTGCCCTTTTCTTCTGGTGCCTCCTCCTCTCCTCAGCTGAGGATGTCAAACTTCCCAGGAGCAGGAAAATCCCCATTCCCTGTTTGCTTGTGGCTGCAGCCTGGAACATCCACCCAGAATGAAGAACTTTCTGACAGCCTGTGGAGCGTTTTGTCAAAGAGTGGCTTGAGGAGAGAGGACACAGCCGAATTAATTTGGTAAAGATGTCCTAACTAGGGCAGAGGCCTTTTTGCAGGCAGGGTGTCTGTTGAGAAAGTAGCAGACTAAAGAATGGAAAAGTACAAGACCGTGGCTAATTCCAAATCTTGCACCTGCAAAGATAACGTGTCCTTGGGCCTAGCGGAGTATGATAAAGAAATAGACAGCGAGACGTGAGAAGTAGAGAACGTAGGCCCAAAGGAATGAGGATGAGTTAATGGTATAGTTTAACCAATAGATTGCTTGGCTTACAGAATATTCATAAGCTTATTATTTGCTGTATAAGTGTTTGAAGCTTTCTTCAATAATCTGGTCCTGTGATGAACCATCTGGTGTCCTGGTCTCCTTCCCACGACACATGGTGACCTCGAACACTGACCCCTCGTCTCGCACTAAAAGAAAAAGGGGAAGGACGTGCCACAGTCGAGGAAGTTGGAGCTGAGTCCTGTTTGCAGCCGGGACGGTGCCGGAATTTTGAAGCACCCTTGGGGTTCACATCGGTGACTCAAGCCATTTACGTGCTGCCGGAGCCTGGAAAGCTGCAAGAGCGCTCATGAATAGGTATGGATAGGCAAGCAGCATATGAATTATTTGCCGCGTATTTAGAAAGGTGAGGGGTAAAGGGGATAGATTTAAAAAAGGAGCTGCCAGGGTTGCTAGCCTACGGTTATGCTAGGGGGGTTTTCCTTAATCCACATACAGTTCATGAACTTGCTGAATGGAGAAAGTTTGGGGATATACTGTGGGAGGAGGTGTTAGAAGATGATAACACAGCACAGAAATTGGGCAAGCTATGGCAGGTGGTACACAACGCACTGCTTCAACATGTTTCTGAGCGTAAGGCGGCAGAAAGGGCGACAGAGACTCATAAGAAGAATATAGGGTATGTTTGTGAGGACGATCCTCTCGCGCCTTCGGTAAACAAGGTGTTCATACCGATGGGTTCACAACAGTCTGGGATGGAGGATCCTGCACAGGCACGGGGGGGTCATCTGCACCTCCTCTGTCGGAGGAGGATGAGCTGGATGATGGAGGAGAGCGCGGACAAAGCCCGCCACCCCTCCGCAGAGAGAGTGACCTAAGCCCGCTGCCCCCCCACAGGGAACGCGGGCTAAGCCTGCCGCCCCCCTGGAGGAAATGCAAGCTGAGCCTGCCACCTCCCCACAGAGAGTGCGAGCCGAGCCTGCCACCTCCCCCACCCAATCGGCCTGCACAGAGGCGCCAACAGCGCAATACTCTCAGAGAGTCAGTTCCTATCCCAGGGGCACTCAGTGACCTATGGGGGGAGATGGCTAAACAAAGGAGAGAGGCTTGGGCTGCTCTGGCAAAAGAGGCAATGCAAATGGGAGATGATGAGGCAATGGAGGCCGCTTCTGCTCTTGCCTGTCCAGTTACATACACGCCATAGTATGATGCTCAGGGGAACCACACACAGAATCTGGCGGAGTACACTCCTTTTAGACTGGAAGTTGTTATCTCAATTGTGGTCCACGGTTAGTTAGTTCGGGGTGAAAAGCGAACCTGTTAGGCAGATGCTGGATTATCTCTTTAATATGCAAATTTTGTGCCCAAATGATTTGAGGGGAATAGTGCGGCTAATATTTACTCAGCATCAGCAATTGTTGTTTAATGCACATTGACAAGCTTTGGTTAATGAGTCGGTTGCGACACAGCGAGCTCAAGGGGACCCGTTGCATGGAGTGACGGTGGATGAGCTCATGGGCTTAGGGGCATACTTGCGCACGGAGGCACAGTTGATATCAGGAGCAGATAAGTTTAGAGAAGCCATGCGGTTGGTACGTGAGGCCATAGAAAGGGTTAAAGAGCCAGGAAGGCTGCCGGCGTACATGGGCATAAAACAAGGTAGAGAGGAATCATTTGGGAGTTCTATTGACAAAGCAGCTGCAGCTATAGACCGGGTTGGATTTGCAGAGTACATGAAGGAGGCGCTATTGAAGCAGTGTGCCTTATAGAATAGCAATCCGGCCACGCAAAGGGTGCTAGCCACTCTGGGAGAAAATTGGACCATTGAGGAAGCGCTCGAGCGAATGGCATTACAGCCAGCAGCCTCACAAGCATTCTTAGTGGATGCAATAAAGGAGTAGGGCTGCAAAAACAAGCCCACTCAAAATCAGGTGTTAGCCACTCTTGCTCCTCTCTGAAACGGCTCAATGGCAGACACGCAGGGAGGCTCGAGAACATACCCCAAATGTTACCGATGCAGCAATGGGGGACACACGCGCCCAGAATGTAGAGCAGCCGGCGTGTGGTGCCAAAGCTGCCAATCCAACTCCCACAACACTACGGCTTGCCGGCGCTGATCGGGAAACGGTCGGCGAACCACGTTCAGTGGCAGCGCCCAGACACAAGTTGCCGCTGTGACATCAGCGCCACCTCCTGTCTGCAGCCAGCAACAGCGGGGAGCCTCGGCTTGGACATAGCAGCCGCAGTAGACGTCACTTTAATGACGAACTGGCCTGAAAGGATACCAACTGGAGTAAACGGTCCTCTCATGCTACAAGGACAAAAATGTGGAGCATTATTATTAGGACGTTCCTCGACATCCATGCTGGGACTATTTGTATTGCCTGGGGTCATAGATGCGGACTATACCGGAGAAATACAAATCATTACACACCTTATCCCCCAGTTAAAATAACAAAAGGTCAACGCGTTGCACAATTGGTACTGCTACCGCAGATGACATCGGGTATTCCATCCCTTACTGGACAGAAGCATGATGGAAAGGGTTTTGGCTCTACCGGTGTTACACTCCTGACTGTAGATCTACAAGAGAGGCAAAAACAAAGAGTTGAGATTACCCATGGATATCAGAGCATAACCCTTTATGGATTATTGGATACGGGAGCAGACAACAGCATTATATCGCCAGAAGCATGGCCACAGCATTGGCCCCTGCTCCCATCAATTAATATGCTCACAGGAGTAGGAGGACTTACTTTGGCAAGCAAAACACCGCCTCTGTCGGTGCACATTGATGGGCAACAAGTGTCCATTGTGTTCTCAGTCATTCAGTTGCCCCCTACAGTCTCTTGCCTGATAGGCAGGGATGTTTTAACACAGTTGGGGGTGGTGTTGACCAATCACCACCCTTTGGGGTAATTGCCATTGCTGGGACTTTCCCCATTCCACTCACCTGGAAAACAGATACACCGGTGATGGTTAAGCAATGGCCCTTGAAAGGGAAGTCTTATGCATGCCCATGAATTGGTGAAGGAACAATACGAGCAAGGACATTTACGACTCTCAACGAGTCCGTGGAACACGCCCATTTTTGTGATCAAGAAGAAGTCAGGGAAATACCGCCTGGTACACGATCTGCGAGCTGTGAATGACCAGATGGAACTGATGGGGGCCTTGCAGCCTGGTCTTCCGAATCCAGCCATGATCCCACAAGATTGGCCACTTCTAATCATTGATTTAAAGGATTGTTTTTTCACTATTGGGCTGCATCCCAATGATACGAAGAGGTTTGCCTTTACCCTACCAGCAATAAATCGTGGGGAACCAGACAAAAGGTTTGAATGGACGACATTGCCGCAGGGGATGTGGAACTCCCCCACATTGTGCCAGCTTTATGTTGACGCTGCATTACAGCCATTACGTCAGCAGTGGCCAGCTACCATAATATATCATTACATGGATGACATCTTGTTTGTGCAGCAACAGCCATTTTCCCCTTTACAGGTTGACAGCATCAGAGACACTCTTGCAGCATCTTCACTTGTTATTGCCACAGAGAAAATTCAGACCACGAAACCATGTAAGTATTTGGGATGGATTCTAATGGACCAAACAGTGGTACACCAAAAATTAGAACTGCGCTTGGACATTAAGACTTTACATGATGCTCAAAAGTTGCTAGGAGACTTACAGTGGCTTAAACCCATTGTGGGAATACCAAATCGCTTGTTGGAAACCCTGCGACCCTTGTTAAAGGGCACTGACCCCACTACCCCTGTGTGCCTCATGAAGGAACACCATCTTGCCTTGTAGCAAATCAGTAATTGTGTACAACAAGGATATGTGTCTCGTCGACAACTAGATTGCCCTATTGACCTCACCGTTTGGAATAGCCCTTGTCACCTGCTTGGCCCTGTCTCCCAATACGAGAACAAAACGGGGGAGATACGGATATTGGAATGGCTGTCACCACCATTACAACATAAAAGAACAATATTTTCAAAAATTGAAAAATTGGCTGCGTTGATTAAAAAAGGCCATCTCAGAATTAGAAGTGGACGGTTGAGAACCTGCCACCATTAGGTTATCCATGGAAAAAGAGATGCTGGACTGGTACCTGGTTAATTCAATGGACTTACAGGAAGCATTATCGACATCATCTGCAAAGGTAGAGATGAGCAAGTTAGTGCCCAGGGTCCTGCAATGGATGGCAGAATGGGACTGGATCACTCGGCTGCTGAGAAGAGAGCGCCCCATAGAAGGAGCCACCACAGACTTCACAGACGCAGGGAAGAAATTGAGACGTGCTGCTGTCACTTGGCAAGAACAAGGACAATGGAAGCATCAACTTCTTACAGCAGACCCTGCAGACAGCCTACAAACCTTAGGATTGTTAGCAGTAGTATGGGCAATGTCTAACCTGCATGAGCCCTTGAATGTGGTCACAGACTCCATGTATGTCGCTGGAGTAGCCAGATGTATAGAAGGAGCAGCAATTAAGGAAGTGAATAACAAACAGCTGTATGAGTTACTGGTTCAATTAAGGAAAGCTCTCCAGGATAGAAGTGCAGTGTATTCTGTAATCCATATGAGGAGTCATAAGTGGTCTGAAGGTCTGGGGGAAGGGAATGAGCATGCAGAGAAGTTGGTTACCTTACCCATTGATAACTCTTGTCCTGTTGATAAGCATACATTGGCAAGAGAAGCCCATAGTAGATATCATCAAAATGCAAAAGGGTTGGCGAGGAACTTTGATTTGGACTTATCAGAAGCTAAAGCCATTGTCTGGGCATGTCCAATATGCAGTTATCATAATGGGGGAATAGGTCTGGGCTGCGGAGTTAATCCTCGAGGTTTAGAAATGAATGAGAAATGGTAAATGGATGTCACGCATGTAGCTAGGTTTGGCAGGCTTAAGTATGTGCATGTTACGATAGATACATATAGCCATTATATATGGGCTACAGCTCAGGGAGGAGAGAAAGCGATACATGTGATCAGGCATTTATTGAGTTGCTTTGCTGTTATGGGAGTCCCACGAGGTATCAAAACGGATAATGGTCTGGCTTACACAAGTGCTAGAGTCCGAAAGTTTTTGGACCAATGGTCTGTCAAGCATGTGACAGGTATTCCGCATTCCCCCACAGGACAGGCGATAGTAGAAAGAGCAAATGGTACCCTCAAACAATATATTGACAAACACCAGGATTTAAAGGATCCACAAGCATGCCTGGCTAAGGTTTTGTATGTGATCAATCATTTATGTATTTTTGGGGAGGACGATGCCCCCCCTGCAGTTAAACATCACCCGAGATCAGGTCAGGAAACTATTAAGGAAACAGAGGTCTGGGTGTAGAACCCAAGCACAGGGATATGGGAAAAACTCTCAAAAGTGCTATATTGGGGTCGGGGATATCTTTGTGTTTCCTCACCAACAGGGCCTTTGTGGGTGTCTGCCAAGTGTACTAAACCTGTCTTTAATGCAGCATCTGGTGAACAACCTTAAGGAGGGGGGCAAGGAGTGCCTGAAGAAGAAGCTGCTGCTGATTTTACAACCCTTATTGCTGCAGCTGAAGGGACACTCGAAAGCAGTGGACAGAGCAGTGACACGCTGCTACAGGACGGCCAGGGAGCTGATTGACAACGTTGAAGCACTATCGACCTTCCACATAAAAGGACCAGCAAGGGAGCGCTGCCTTGAGTGTCACAGCCCCTGTTGTGCTGCGTGGGTAGCTCTGTATTGTGGGGGTTGTGGTAAAACCTTTTGTTAGAACAGTCCAGGATCTGGGGTTTATGGTGTAACACCTGCAAGCATGACTACGCATGGGGGGAAGACTGGCAAAGGGAACTAAGGAGACAGATGGGACTAGGTACGGCTCTAGCTTTAAATCTTTATGAGTCTCCCGAGCAGAAAATCTTGGCCTATTACCAGTGGGAGGTACAGTGTATTGTGAAAAGAGTTAAAGCTCAAAGTAAGTCATACATAGCTTCTGCTAGGTGTAGAAAATTGGTGCCTTTAACACAGCATTCGGTTGTAGGACCCATCAGAGGAGATCCCGATCAGGCATTGGACTCCTGCATCGAGGCCCTACAGAGATGGAGATTGCAAGAGTTAGGATCGATGAGGTTAAAGACAGATAAGAAAAGGAAAGCAAGAAAGAAAACAGAAAAATGAGGCTTATTTTTGTTATACTGCTCAGTCCTGTGACGGATGGGGCAGTAGGAGTAACACGCTTTAATCAGCCAAGAGATAACATATGGATAACGCTTGCTAATCAAACTAACCAATCATCACTTTGTCTTAGCCTTGGAGGAGTTACTAACCCATTTTGAACATGCTTGGTGGGGCTTCCAGTGTGGTCTCCTTGGGAATTTTGTAGTCTGATTGATAACCAAACTCTATGCATGCAGAATATGACAAACATTAGGTTACCCACACAACAAGGGTACACTACAAGTCAAAGTGACGGTTACTGCCAGTGCTTAATAATCTTATCACTTAATACTACTTTGTACTCTCCTCCAGAGGAGTTGGATATCTTCGGAAGTGCAAACGCCAGTATGACTAACACCTCAAACGGTGGATGGTTCAGTTTCGATCCCTTAGATCCCCAGAATTTAAATCAGCATAGAGGAGCATGGGCTACCCTAGATTCATCCCTGAATTTGGGTACAGTGTCTCAGCAGCTTTATAGCCAATGTAACGGCACTAACATCACGGCACTGATGAAATTACCCACAGGGTTATTTTGAATTTGTGGAGACAGAGCTTGGAATGGTATATCAGCCAGGCCACAGGGTGGACCTTGCTATTTGGGAAAATTGTCATTGTTTCACCCCAATGTGTCTTTATTAATGCAATTGAGTCAAAATTCAAGCAGGAAGAGACGCAGCCTGCATGACTTAGACTGCAGCCAGATAGGAGACCCACAGTTTTGGAGTGAGTTAAAGCAAGAGATAGTTTCAACTATCTTGCCAGGAGGAGCTGCAAATAAAGCTATGAACTTAGCAAAGCAATTGGGATGCTGGGCCAAGGATGAGCTAAACAAGACGTCACAAATTTTAGATATGCTAACCGCAGATGTGCAAAGTGTTAATCATGCTGTTTTGCAAAATAGAGCCACTATAGATTTTTTGCTTTTAGCACAAGGTCATGGATCTGAAGAGTTTGAGGGAATGTGTTGCATGAATTTGTCCAATCACTCTGTATCTATTCATGCAAAGATAAAAGAATTATAGCAGGGACTTCACAATCTTAAAGAAGAAGAGGGTTTAGGAATTGACAAATGGCTTAAAAACTTAGGACTTGGACTGTGGCTGAGAAACTTTGTGACATATGCTATAGAGATACTGGGTGTGATTTTGATGCTTTTGCTTATTTTGCCTTGTATCTTAAATTGTATTCAAAACATGGTCAGCCAAATGATAGAAAGAACCTGGCAGACTAGCCTCCTTGTCCAAGAACAAAACGGGGGAAGTGTGGAGAGTTTTGTCAAAGAGTGGTTTGAGGAGAGGCGACACAGCCGAATCAATTTGGTAAAGATGTCCTAACTAGGGCAGAGGCCCTTTTTGCAGGCAGGGTGTCTGTTGGGAATTTAGCCGACTAGAGAATGGAAAAGTACAAGGCCGTGGCTAATTCCAAGTCCTGCACCTGCAAGATAGCGTGTCCTTGGGCCTAGCTGAGTATGATAACGAGTGGACAGAGAGATGTAAGAAATAGACAACGTAGGCCCAAAGGAATGAGGAAGAGTTGATGGTATAGTTTACCCAATAGATCGCTTGGCTTACAGAATATTCATAAGCTTATTACTTGCTGTATAAGTGTCTGATGCTTTCTTCAATAAAGGGGACCTGTTGATGACCATCTGGTGTCCTGGTCTCCCTCCTTCGACATCTTGCCAAGTGTTTTGGGAACAGATGAGAGGTGACCCTCATGAAACCACTGCCATCCAGACTTGTCCTGCCAATATTCCTATGGGAACAATCCCTGGATATAAGGAAATTTGGAGGTGAAACTCCAATTCTGGCCATACGTGCCTGGAGCAGAATGTCAGATCTTTTCCATAGGAAGAAAAGCATGAAGCACCACTGTTTCAATAGTGGATGAGACCCTCAACATGCCAAGGTCAGCCTGACCTCTTGGGAGGTCAAACCAGCCAGACCTGTACTGTATTCCTTTGTTTTTATGGGGCCCTGAAGTGTCACAATGGTGCCTTGGTTCTGCGGGGCTCCACACTGCCACAATGGCTCCTTGATTACAAGAAGACCTGAAATGTCACAATGGACCCCTTGTTCGATGGGATCCCACAGTGTCACAGTGGCTCCCAGGTTTCACAATGGTGCCACTGATTCCATGAGGCCTTGCAGTGTCACAATGGTCTCCATGGTTCCCCAGGCTCCACAATGTCACAGGACTCCTCTGTTCCATGAGCCCTGCAATGTCACAATGGACCTTTAGACCCTGGAGGTTTGCAGTGTCACAATGGTCTCATTTTGGCTCCACAGTCTCACGATGGTCCGTTGATAACAGGAGGACCTGCAATGTCACAATAGACGTTTGGCTCCATGCAGCCGTGTAGTGTCACAAAGGCCTCTTGGTTTCACCAGGCCCCATAGTATGAAAATAGTCCTCTTGGTTCT
Organism: Melospiza georgiana; assembly: GCF_028018845.1. NCBI lineage: Eukaryota > Metazoa > Chordata > Aves > Passeriformes > Passerellidae > Melospiza > Melospiza georgiana. The sequence goes on along the minus strand of NC_080461.1, from coordinate 3,971,416 downwards.
GTGGTGACCCCCAGGGTCACAATGGTCTCACTGGTTCCATGAGGCCTCACAGTGTCACAATGCTTTGCTTATTCCATGGATCCTTATAGTGTCACAATGATCTCCATGATTCCATGAGTCCCCTCAGTGTAACAATGATCTTCTTGGCTCCATGGTGCCCCACAGTGTCACGAGGGCCCCTTGGTTCCATGAGGCTGTGAAGTGTCACAATGGCCTCTCCATGATTACATAAGGACTTGCAATGTCACAATGGACCTTTGGCTCCATGGGGTCTTGCTGTATCACAACGATCCCTACATTCCATGGAGCCACACAGAGTCAGCACGATCCCCTTGGTTCCATGAAGCCCAGCAATGTCACAATGCTCTCCATGATTCCATGAGGCCCCACAGTGTCACAATGGTCCCTTGGTGTCACAGGGCTCCACAGTGTCAAGGTAGTCCCATGGTCTCACAGGGCCCCACAGTATAACAATGGTCCCTTGGTGTCACAGGGCCCCACAGTGTCACAATGGTCTCTTGGTTCCATGACCCTGTGCTGCTGAATTCCCCCCTCCCCTTCTCAGGCTGCCCTGCCAGCTGAGAAATGCTCCTTGGGCCTCGGCCTTGGCCAACAGCCCCTGGGCTCAGCTCCTCTGCAGCTCATCACAAACACTGTCTGTTCCAGGCACTGCTGCTGCGCACCCAGCTCCTGGTTTCTGTAGGAGCAGCCCTGGGAACTGTTTTTGTTCCCTCAGTGGCACAACATCCCTGTTCTCACACTGGCAAAGAAAGCTGTTGATGCCAAGTGCAGCCAGGATGAACCATTGCTGGGACTGAAGCCTCTCTCTTGGGGCCCTGCACACAGCGCTCCAAAAGGAGCCCTTGGAGCTCTCCTGGGCCAGCGACTCCCTCTGAGTGGGGCCTCTCCCAGCCGGGCACTCTCCCGTTTGCTGCACTTGGGGATCCCAAACAATGATGGAGCCTGGGCTGATTCCCCCATTCCTCCAGGCTCCTCCAGGCTCAACCCTTTGGCCTTTGCTGGGGAGATGCCAAAGGATCCACAGTGAGCATTGCCTGCCCTCAGGAGGATTTCTTACAGGTGTCTAGCACTGATTTTTGTATCTGTGTGTACATGGGAGTGCCTGTACTAGGGAAATGTGGCAGAAATGCTGCTCTCTGAGGGCTTGTAGTGCCTTGGATAGATGAGTCAGTCAGGCCTGTAAGTAAGGTTACATCATGACAAATAAGTTATGAGGTTTTTTTTTTTTGCAAAGTTTACTATGTTGTAAGCTAAGTTGAATATTGTTTAATGTTATTCCACTAATAAATCTCTAAGTCATTGGTTGTAAGTGAGGTTAAATTCTGTTAAGTGCTGTTCTTTTCCTAAATTGTGAAGTTGAAGATATCAGTTAAGGTTAAGGTATCAGTGAAGTCCTGTTAAGTTTGACCTTTGTCAAGCTTTTATTTCTTTATTCATTTTATCCTTGCCCTCACTGTCCTTGTGTCTCACACACACTGGTACAGTTCTTGGTTCATTTCTGGTTTGATTGCCTGGATTTTGTTTGGTTTTGTCATTGCTTTGTTTCCTTGGTGTGCCTGAAGTGTCCAGTGAGGAGAAGAGTGACTCTTGCCAAGGAACTTTGTGCTGCTGTCCCTTAATATTCAGTCTGGTTTTTGCTGCTCCCTTGCTGGTGATTTCTTCAGGGCTCTCAAGGCCTCATTCATAACAGGGTGAAGGAGCCCTGGCCCAAGCTCTGGCCCTGGGGGACACGGGGACGCTGCCGGAGGGTCCCTGTCCCCCCTGCACCACCCCCAGGGCCCCGAACCCCGTCCCCGTGTCAGGCTCTGGGGTCAATCTCGTGGAACATCCTCTGGGGGAGGCTGCGGGGCTGGGGGAGGGGGGACCCGGGGGGACAGGGGAACCCGCTGTGCACGAGCAGGGTTGGACTGCTCTGGGGGGAGCTGTGAGGGGACCGGGGCAGAGTGACCTCCCCAGGGACCTCACACAGTGCCCCTGTGATGTCACACAGCCCCTGTGATGTCACACAGCCCCTGTGATGTCACAGCCCCTATGATGCCACACAGCTCTTTTGCAATGTCACACAGCCACCAGTGATGTCACAGCCCACTCCGGGTTGTCACACAGCCCCTGTGATCTCACACAGCTAACTATGAGATGCCACCCTATGATGTGCTACATCTGCTTTGTGATGTCACAGAAGTCTCTGTGATGTCACAACCTGCTCTATGATGTTACACAGCCACCCAGTGATGTCACAACCCACTCTCTGATGTCACAGAGCCACCCTCGATGATGGCAGAGACTGCTCTATTGCCTCACACTATGATGTCACAGACAGCTTTGTGATGTCACAAACCCCTCAGTGATGCCACGAGACCTTTTCTGTGCTGTCATACTGGCACTCTTTAATGTCACAGCACATACTTTGAACCTCACGGTCAGCTCTATGATGTCATCCAGCCATGCCATGGTGCCACAGCCTGCTCTGTGATGTCACAAAATCTCCTCTATGATGCTGTAGCTGCTCAGTGACTTCCACAACAAACTCTCAGATGTCATAGACCAATCTGTTGACTTCAAAATTGCTTCCTAGAGCACTATATTCTAATACTTGATAAAGATCCTGAACTGTGGAGTAAATAGCTCAGGTTAAAATCTTTCTGTCCGATCATGATCAGAATCAATCAGAGCTGTATTTATACAAATATATCTGGTATTCCATCATTAATCCTGTGGGACAAATTGGGGTAAAGTTCAATTCCACCTCTCCAATCCTTTACACATTAACCTTTGACAAATTCTTGGGCTGGGATTGGATCCAGCTGTTCCCAGTCTCCTCTCTTAGAAGGAATTTTAGTAGTCTAGGAGCCCTGCAAGGGTTTGAGGATCCATGGTGGCTGTTGGGTGTACTTTCTGCACCTCATGTATCAGGAGGAGTTTCTCCAAAAAAGAAATAAAGCTTTTTGCTGAAGCTCCCACTGTGCCCATGACAGGAACCCCTGTGAGTGTCTGGGACATCCCGGCTCTTTGGCAGCCTGGGGACTCCTGGGATGTCACCGTGGAGCCACTGTGAGTGCCTGTGACAGATCGGTGCCTTTGCCGCCTAAGGTGACCTGGGATGTCACCATGGAATGGCTGTGACTGCATCTGACCACAGGGCTCTTTACCATCCTCAGAAGGCCCTGGAAGGTGTCCATGGAGCCCCTGTCTCTGCCTGTGACATTCCAGCTCTGGAACAGCCTGGAGACTCTTGGAATGTCCCCACGGAACCCCTCTGAGGGCCTGTGACAAATCTGATCCTTAGCAGGTAACCATCACCAGGTCCCTGTTGCTATGGTCAGTTTCCATGGCAACCATCACAAACCCCCTGATGCTATGGTCAGTTTCCATGGTAACCATCACCAGCCCCCTGTTACTATGCTCAGTCCCTTGGCAGCTCCATGGAGACCCCATGCCGGAGTGGTTGCCATGGACACCAGCTCAGGCCACAGCCAGAGCCCGTTGCCATGGCAACCATTGGCAGCCCCCATCCCCAGGCTCATGGGATCCCAGAACCACAGAATTGGCTGAGCTGGGAGGGACCCATCAGGATCCTCCAGTCCTACTGCTGGCCCTGCACAGGACACCCCAAAAATGCCAGCCTGGGCCTGGCAGCGCTGTCCAAACGCTGCTGCAGCTCAGAGAGCCCTGGACCTGAGACCCTTCCCTGGGGAGCCTGGGTAGGGCCCCAGCAGCCTCTGGGCAAAAACCTTTTCCTGACATCCAACCTGAGCCTGCCCTGACTCAGCTGCAGCCGTTCCCTCCACTGCTGTCCCTGGGCACCAGAGGGAAGAGGTTCCCACAGCCCCAGCCAGGGACCCGCTCCCAAGGCTGTTGCCATGGCCACCAGGGCTGGGACCAGCTGGGATTCTCGGTTTCCACGGGCGGGGGTTCAGGAATGGGATTCCTCAATTTCCTGCCCCTGCTAAAACCGTGCTGCCTTCGCTGCCCTCCCGCCTCCCGTGGAAAGCACAAAAGGCAAAGATCCTGGGCTGGGATAAGAACAATTTATTGGGAACAACAATGAGATAAGGAACAAACAGAAAAAGAAATTATATTGATAACAGAAGGGATAAATGAAACAGTTTACTGGGAAAACTAATACATCAACAACAGGCTCTTCCTGGCCACAATTTCCCCTGTCTGGAAAGGACACCCTTCTCCTCAGGGAGAGAGAGGGAGTCCCTTTCCTGCCCCTGGCCATGTTCTCAGGTGCGAGTGAATGTAATGACATGGCCATGGCCAGACCCTCATGTTCTTCCGTCCCACATCATGTCTTTGGCAAGGGCAGGAAAAGGGACAGGTGTTTTTCCAGCATAGACCACAGGGAAACTGGATCACCAGGGTTCTTCCCAATGTGGGCCCTCTAATGGGGGATGAAGCTGGAGTGGTGCATGAAGCTGTTCCTGCATTTTTGGCATTTGCAGGGATTCGCTTACTGGTGGGTCCGTTGGTGTCTGGTCAAATGGGAGCTACTGGTGAAGCTTTTCTCACACTGGGGACACTTGTAGGGCCTCTCCCCTGTGTGGATGCGTCGGTGGGTAATGAGGGTGGAGTTGTGCTTGAAACCCTTCCCACAGTCGGGGCAGTGGAAGGGCCTCTCCTCAGTGTGAATCCGCTGGTGCTGGAGGAGATTGGAGCTGCTCGGAAACCTCTTCTGACACTGGGGACACTCGTAGGGCCTCTCTCCAGTGTGGTTGGTGGGTCACAAGGTTGGATCTGTAGCTGAAGCCCTTCCCACACTCCCCACACTCGTAAGGCCACTCCCCAGTGTGGATCATCTGGTGGCTGATCAGGTTGGAGCTCCTAAAGAACCTAAAGTTCTTCCCACACTGTAAGCACTTGTGGGGCTTCTCCCCATCATGAAGCTTTTTATGGACCACCAGCTCTGAACTCTGGCTGAAGCTCTGTCCACCTTCCTGGCTCAGGGTGGCTCTTTCTTCTTCAGAGCACCCTGGGCTGGGTTTGGAGCCCCTCCTCATGGGGGATGTCTGAGGTTTTTCTTCCCTGTTGGATTCCTGTGTGCTAGAATCACTCAAAACAGTCTCTTTCACGAGGTTCTGCCATGCAGATTTTTCTTCCCTGGTCTCCATCCTCAGTTTCTTCCCTGGGGAAGGAAGGACAAGGAGAGGATGGGATTTGCCTCCATGCCAGAGGGAAGGGGAAGGAGATCCCTCCAGTACATCCCTGGCAGGACAGGGCTGACAGCAGATTTGTCCTGCAGCCGGGGCCTGTGCTGGGCTGGGAGATGGAGCAGGAGAGAGGGGGAAATAGGAACTGACTTCCTCCTCACCTATCTGGGTGTCCCGGGGCTCCTTCGTCTTCCTCACAGCCTCCTTCTCCATCCAATCAAGGTTTGGGAATGGGAAATCCTGTTCTGGGAAGAAAACAAAGGGTGCGCACATTTTCTTTTGTACTGGTTTGAAGGCAAACCTTTGGAGCGTCTTAAGGAGAATTACAATTTAAAAGAAAACTAAGATCAAGGCAATGATACAGAAACACTGCCTTAAACTGACAGAGTCAGGATATAACCTGACACCCTGTTGGTCAGAGTGGTGGCAGCTGTCCCAGTAAATGGTGACTGCAGTCCTGTTGGAGAGATGAAGGTGATTCTGTTGAAGCAGTCATCGTGCAGAAGGGTCTGGTCTTCCTTTGGAGGTCCAGTGGTGGTTATGGAGCTCTTGTCCTCTGGCAATCCAGTAGGCAAGCTGCTCCTGGTGTGGCAAGTCTCAGCTTATATCCAGGTAGGAATGCTTGGATCCTCCCCCTGGGCGGAGCATCCCACAATGGGAGGATGGAATTTTATCAGTCCTGCAGTGACACTCAATGACCCATTCACAGAAGATATCTCCCCTGAAGGGTGTTATCAGGGCTGAGTCATGGAAGAGATAAAGAACACTGCCCCACCTGTTTATAGCAGTTGCTGAAGGTGGGGATTGAAAACATGCATTTGGTTACATCTTGCATGGCAACCTGAAACAGTGGGGTAATCCCTGCTCAGGGGGTGAACACCACCCCCCTTACCCAAACTGGCTCAGCTGTAAAACCCCCACCCTGGGAAGGGCACACACAGAGGACAATGTCACACTTACCCTGCCCCAGGGGAGCCCTCTTTTTCCTGTCATTCCCTTCCTGTCCCCCTTTTTCTATCCCATTTACTGTTCAATAAAATTCATTTTGGGTTTGGTCTCATTATCACCTTAATTGGGGCAGAGGAATCTAACACTTTTCTTAACCAGACTCACCAGACCGTGAAATTATTTTGGCACAGTGAGTTTAGGCACTGTTCTCTGACCCCAAGTGCCTTTGACAACACCATGGTTCCCTCCTCTGAGGAGGTTGTGGTTCTCTCTGGAGGAACTCTTTGAAACTGGGCTGCAGCTTCCTCTGAGTGACTTATGGGAGAACTGATGAGGTAAATCGCCTTTGTGGGCCTGGAGTGTAAAGAAAATATTTTGTTGTCCTTCTATTACAGCGACCTGATGAAGGTCTTCAGGGTGAGAGAAGTGGACCAGAGTCTTGGTTCATGATCAGAAGGCTGGATTTATTGATATATGATATATAATACATTATAACTATACTAAAAGGAATTAAGAGAAAAGTTGCAGAGGCTTGCTAAGCTAAGAATAGAAAGAAGAGAATGAATAACAAAGTTCTGTGTCCAGCAGAAAGCAAGGACCAACTCTCCCGTGAGTGGTCAGCAAATCCAAACACTCACAGAAGACCAATCACAGATGCTCCTCTTACATTCCACATCAGCAGATAATTATTGTTTGCATTTTTCTTCTGGGGCCTCAGCTTCCCAGAAAGGACAAATCCTAAAAGAGAGGATTTTATGAAAAAATGTCTGCGACATCCTTCCTTGAAATGTTTTTTCAAATCACTGGAGGAAAGGTAGCAAATGATACCAGCGAGACTGACAAGGTTCATTCACCCCATGGTGAGGAACACAAGGCTGCTAAAAGTCCTACAAGAAGCTCAGCTCAAGTAGCTAAATTCCCAAATAAGTCCTGAATTCCCAGGCTTGAGTGCTTTGCGAAATGTGAGAATCATTTTTCTCTTCATCCCTGTCACCTTTGTGACAGCTACAAAGAGTTTCCTTTCCTTTTAATGATATCTGTCTTGGGCTGAATTCACACTTTTATCAGAATATGCTCGCAGCTGAGATGGAGCTGTGCAGGAACCAGTGGAACTTGGAATTGCCACAAAATTGCTTGTACTGTCAGTTTATTAATGTTTGGGATTCGTTTGCATTTTCATCACATCTGACTTGTGGGAAAATCAAATATTCATCAAAGTGATTTATGCAGAGTCAAGTTTGATTTCTGCGAAATTATTTTGTCCAGCGCCCAGGGGATGCTCGAGGGGTCTCTGTGCCTCTCGCCCTGAGGGATGCTTGGCAGGGGTTTGGGGGGCTTGTCCCTGTCCCTGTCACCCCAGGGCATTCCCCCAGGAGTGTCCCTGTCCCTGTCACTTCAGGCCATTCCCCAGGGGGTCTCCGTTGTTCTCACCCAGGGAATGCCTGGGGGGTCTCCCTCCCTCTCACCCCTGTGCCAGGGGGTACTCAGGGCAGTCTCTGTCCCTCTCAGCCCAGGGGATGCTCGGGGGTCTCTGTCCCCTCACTCTGGGGGGTGCTCGGGGGTCTCCATCCCTCTGGCCTCAGGCAATGCCTGTGCAGGGCTGGAGACCAGGGGCTCTGTGTCCCTCTCACCGCTGAGGGTGCTCGGGCCTGGGGGGGCTCTCCGACCTTCTCACACCTGGGGAGGCCGGGGGGGTCTCTGTCCCTCTCAGCCCTGCTGTGACCCCCACCCAAACATCATCGGGGTCAGAGGGACAGAGACACCTCAAAGCCCCAGAAGGGCTGAACCTGGGATTTGGTTTAGGGCTGAGGATTTAGGAAGGGGCTGGAATTGGGGCTGGGATTGGAGTTGGGACTGAGATTTGGATTAGAGCTGGGATTGGGGTTAAGGCTAGATATGGAATTGGATTTAGGGCTGGGGTTGGGATTGGGTCTGGGGCTAGAGAGACTGGCACTGGGATGAAATTAAATACAGAACTATGAGTGTGTCTAAACAGGGAGTGAGACTGAGACCAGGGTCAGGGTCAGGTTTGGGACTGAGCTCACCCAGAGTGGAACAGGGAGAATGTTACGGTGGGAAGGTTTAGGGAAAATCCTGGTTTGGGGAAAAACAAGCTGTGAATGCCTTGCGTTGGGGATTCCTCCCACCCATGTCCTTTTCTAGAAGTCACCTGATGTCCAAAAATCAAGAGTGAATCACAAAACCTACCAGGAGTTTCCCATTTCCAGTCTCATCCCTCTTGGGTTATGGTTGGTCCCCCATCTCAGGGCTGGTGGGGATTCCATCGGTGCTTGGGATCCCCCCTCTCCAGGGTCCTGCTTTTGGATTTTGGGAGGTTCTGGGGTCCCAAGGTCCCCCTCTCCAGCCTCCTCTCAATCCAGCCACTTGGGGTTCCCCTTTCTTTCCACCACCCTGTCCTTGTTTAGGGCAAAATCGGTTGAAACCCTCCAAAAGGAGTTTCCTCTAGAATGCCGATTCAGCAGCCCCACCCTCAGCCAGTCCGGGAAAATATTTCCGGGGAGAAAAGTGGAAAAAAACTTTATTCTACAGGCAAAGCATTCACCAGCACAAAAATTGAACAATATTAAGCAATAAAACCTCCTGCTGCTCCAAAATAGATGACAAACTCCGAAAGTCCCTCCTTGGGTTGTAGCTCCGTGCACTCAGTGTCTTATCAGTCTCTTATCAGTCTCTTTTCAGTCCCTCCAGCACTGGAAATGCTGGCCCAGGCTCAGCCAGGTGGGCCACAGGTGCGAGCTGCTGGTGGTGTTCTGGCTGGAACAGATTTAAACAGCTCCAAAGAAAAAGAAAAACCACAGTCCAGGGAACTTCTCTGCCTCAGCGAGCTAAAAACTAACTAAAAGCAAAGGAGAGCTCTGTCCTGCTCTCTGTCCATCCAGCAGCTGGAATGTGGAGGAGTGAGTGCAGTGTATGAAAACAAACTGCAGCTTCTTCCTCCTCCCCTTAGCTCTCAGAACCAGCCTTAAAGGTGCAGAACTCATTTCTGGGCTAAACAGACCAATGGGGTACGAGCATCATGACGTCACCCCAGGACACCCCTGTCAGGGTCAGGGGGTCCCGTCCCCGCCTCATCTCCGGGCTGCCGGGGGTCCCCCAGCTCCGGTATCGCCCCTTCCCCTCTCCCCGCCCCGGGGGTCCCCCGTTCCACAGCCCCGGCTCTCACGGGGATCCCCAAAACCAATGTCCCGCCCCGTCGGCACCGGGCCATCCCCACGTGGACCCCCCCGGGACCCTCCCGAGGGGCGATCGCGGCTCCTCTCCCCCCGAAAAAGCTCCTCTTAGGGAGCCCGGAGATGTCCGGGGCTCGAGTCCGGGATCTGCCGGCTCCGAACACTCTCCAAAAAATCCTCCCGGAGACCCCTGGCTGGAGCCGGGGCGAGCTCGGCCTCCGCCCTCCCCTGCGGCTCGGGGCTGGGGGCGATGCTCCCGGGGCAGGGGGTGCTGCAGGCTCGGCGTGCGGGCGCTGCGAGCGCCGCGATTCTCCCACTCCTGCTCCTCCTCTCCCTCCTCTTCCTCCCGCATTTCCTCCGCTCCCAGCCCGGACCCCCCTTTCCCACCGCTCTGCCCCGCGGCCCCGCAGCACCGGCTGCTGGGTGGGGGAGCCCCCGATCGGCCCCAGGGCTGGGCAGGGGCTCGGGGACCCCCCCGGGGCGGATCCGTCCCCCGGCCCGAGCCCCAAATTCCGCTCCAGGGCCGCGGGGTTCTGTGGGCCCGCCTGGCAACCGGTGAGTCATCGGAGAGAAAAGCTCTGGTTATCTGGAAATTGTTTACTGCGTCCTCTGATTGGCTGGAATTGTAAAAGGCCCTACGCCCTGCGGGTGTTGCTGGGAGCTGCGGAGTCCGGGCGGGAGCCTTTTCCTGTTTCTTTCTGTTCTCTGAGACCTCTTTCCTTTTTCTTTCTCTCTTTGAGACCTCTTCCCGCTTTCTTTCTCTCCCTTTCTCCTCCCCATTTCTTGTTCCGTTCAGTCCACGCTCAATAATAGTCGGTTGCTTTCCCACGCTCTCATTCGCTCCTTCACTGCGGCAGAGGCGTCTCTCCCTCGCGGGGTCGTAATCCATGGACAGGGTCCCTTCCCACCCCAGTCCCTGGAAAATGTCCATCAAAGCCACCTTTGCTATGTGCTCTGGGAGCCCACAGAGCTGCTGGAGCTTCTCCCCTAGGGAGGCACGGCAGGAGCAGCACCCTGGGAGCCTCGGGAATGCCCCTCTGGGATCCTCGGCACACGCTGCCAGGGTCTGGAATTCCAGTGCTCAGCTATGAAAAGATGTTCCTGCCCTTGAGGGCAAAGCTGTCAAGAAGGAGCCAAAAGCCAAGTGGAACAAGATCTTACAGTGGCATTTCACTGCGAGCCTTCATAACTTCCCCCATGGTTGTTGTAGCTCCTGAATTGGGAATTAAATCTGGGCACGGTCATTGGTGTGAGCTGCCCTGGGTCAAGGGAGACACTGAGAGAGAAACAGAGCAGGGAAAGAGAGGCAGGAGAGAAAAGAGGGCACAAACACAGTCAGCTGAGAAGGTGGCACTCTGAAAACAGACCAGAACTGACTGAAAAGGAATATAACAGAAAGGAATAATTTTGCGCCTTTTTTTTACTATCAAAATACAATTTCTTCCCCTTCTCACAAACCTCTTGCCAGTGTCATTCACCAGGGCTGTCAGAAAGTCCTTCATTCTGGGTGGATGTTCCAGGCTGCAGCCACAAGGAAAGAGGGAATGGGAATTTTCCTGCTCCTGGGGAGTTTGACATCCTCAGCTGAGGAGAGGAGGAGACACCAGAAGAAAAGGGCAGCTGGACTTCACCCTTCCACAGGAAAAACGGGGCGGGAAAATCTCCCATCTTGTCTGCTGCTGCTCCACAGAGATGTGAGGACTGATCCCAGAGCCCCAGTGGTCACAGTCAGGGCTGCCCTCAGGGAATGCTTGCCTGGTATTGAGGGGCAGCATGGGAGCACCTGGATCTTGGGGCACCCAGCTGGCCCCCATGTTTGGAGGTGCCTGAGGAGGGCTGGGTTGATGCCAGGGACATCCTACAGTGACATCCCCCCGTCCTGCCCTGGGGTAGCTCAGTCCCAAACCTGACCCTAATCCTGGTCTCAATCTCACTCCATGTTTAGACACACTCACAGTTCTGTATTTAATCTCATCCCAGTGCCAGACTTGTCTAGCCCTAGACCCAATCCCAACCCCAGCCCTAAAGCCAATCCCATGTCCAGCCTTAACCCCAATCCCAGCTCTAATCCGAATCTCAGCCCCAACTCCAAGCCCAGCCCCAATTCCAGCCCCTTCCTAAATCCTCAGCCCCAAATCAAATCCCGGGTTCAGCCCTTCTGGGGCTTTGGGGGTGTCTCTGTCCTTCTGACCCCGATGATGTTTGGGTGGGGTCACAGCAGGGCTGAGAGGGACAGAGACCCCCCGGCCTCCCCAGGTGTGAGAAGGTCGGAGAGCCCCCCCAGGCCCGAGCACCCTCAGCGGTGAGAGGGACACAGAGCCCCTGGTCTCCAGCCCTGCACAGGCATTGCCTGAGGCCAGAGGGATGGAGACCCCCCAGGCATCCCACAGAGGGAGGGGACAGAGACCCCCGAGCATCCCCTGGGCTGAGAGGGACAGAGACTGCCCCAGACATCCCCTGGCACAGGGTATGAGAGGGAGGGAGAACCCCCAAGCATTCCCTGGGTGAAAATGATGGAGACCCCCTGGGGAATGCCCTGGGGTGACAGGGACAGGAAAAACACCCCCAAACCCCTCCCAAGCATCCCCCAGTGTGAGAGGCACAGAGACCCCTTGAGCATCCCCTGGGCACTGGACAAAATAAACTTGGCAGAAATCAAACTTGACTCTGCATAAATCACTTTGATGAATATATCCTCTTCCCACAAGTAACTTGTGATGAAAGCGCAAACAAATCCCAAACATGAATAAACTGACAATCCAAGCAGTGATGTGGCAATTCCAATATTCATTGCTTCCTGCACAGCTCCAGCTCAGCTGCTGTCAGGTTCCGATAAAAGGAAAGTGGAAATTTGGCCCAAAACAGGTTATTAAAAGGAATGGAAAGCTCTGTGTAGCAGTCACAAAGGTGACAGGGATCAAGAGAAAAATAATTTTCACATTTGGTAAAGCCCCCAAGCCTGGGAATTCAGGACTTATTTGGAAATTTAGCTCCTTGAGCTGGGCTTCTTGTGGGACTTTCAGCTGCCTTGCGTTCCTCACCATGGGGTGAATGAACCTTGTCAGTCTCGCTGGTAACATATGGTCCATTTCCTCCAGTGATTTTAACAACTTTATAAGGAAAGACAGCAAATTATTTTCTTTACACTGGCCACCCATAAAAGCCATTTCCCTCATCATTTCTCCCATAAAGAAATAAAACTTTTATAAGTTCCATAAGGTCCCCAGGATGAAGGAGGCACTGTGTCCAAGTTTCCAAGAGTTCTTCCAGAAAGAACCACAACCTCCTCAATGGAGGGAACCATGCTGTTGTCAAAGGCACTTGGGGTCAGAGAACAGTGCCCTGAACTCACTGTGTCAAAATAATATGGCAATACGGTTAAGAAAATTGTTAGAGATATGCCTCTGCCCCAATTAAGGTGCTAACAAGACCAAATCCAAAATGGATTTTACTGAAGAGTAAATGTGAGGTAGAGAGAGAGTTGGAAAGAAAGAGAAAAGAGGAGAGGGCAATGGAATGACAAGGGACAGAGACCTCCCCTGGAGCAGGGCAAGTACGACATTATCCCCTGTGTGTGTGGCCCTCCAAGGGTGGGGGTTTTACACCTGAGCCAGGTTGGGTAAGGGGGGTGGTGTTCACCCCCTGAGCAGGGATTACCCCACTGTTTCAGGTTGCCATGCAAGGTGTAACCAAATGCATGTTTTCAATCACCATCTTCATCAACTGCTATAAACAGGCGGTTAGTGTTCTTTATCTCTTCCATGACTCAGCCCTGATAATGCCCTCCAGGGCATTATCATTAGCATCTTCTGCTAATGGGCCATTGAGTGTCACTGCAGGACTGATAAAATTCCATCATCCCATTGTGGGATGCTCCACCTGTTGCCATCTGATGCAAGGCAAGGCAACCTGGTTCTGAGGAAACGGCACTGCTACCCAAACTCTCCAGGGTTGATCGGGCCAAGAACACGCAGACACCAACGAGGTGGACGGTGAAAAAGGCCTTTATTGCCCCGTCTCGTGGGATTTTGTAATCTGGGAGGTTTTTCTCTACATCAGGGGGTCTTACCTTACTGTAATTGGTTAATAAGGAGTGGAAAGTTACTAGTGTTAGGGGGGTCTATATTCTTGGGTGATCCCTTATCACTATGCGTTAGGGGGAGAGGAATCCTGCTGCTTTCCGTGACATCGCGAGATTTTCCGAACGCCTGTCCCTATCTACCACATCTCCCCCCCCCCCTTTTTCACAAATGAACGAGGTAGTCATATACATAGGTACTGAGATGAGGCATGAGGTTGTTGGCAAAGAAAGGGGTTTGGTAAACCTGGGTAAGATTTTTGCCAGGCAAGCTTAGAAAATCTTGTGACTGGCAGTGTTCCCAGGTCGAATTCACAGCAGTTGTTCCCGGCCTATGAACAGGATGTTGGCCCGTTCTAGGCAGGTCTGAATGAATGAGACTAGCTTGTTCAGCAGGCAAGATCCAAAGGTGACAGCTAAAAGTAGCATTGCCAATGGACCTATTAGGGTAGAAATAAGGGTGGTTAGCCATGGTGATCAATTGAACCAGGACTCGAAGCAACCCTGTTGGACATTCCTTTCTTTCTGTCTCTGAGCCAGTCTGTTTCGGAGTTCTGCCATGGAGTCTCTCACGACTCCCATGTGGTCTGCATAGAAGCAGCACTCCTCCTTCAAGGTGGCACACAGGCCCCCTTGCTGCATGAACAGGAGGTCTAGTCCTCGCCTGTTCTGCAAGACCACTTCTGAGAGTGAGGAGACTGACTTCTCTAGAAAGGAGATGGATTTCTCGATCCTCTGCAGGTCCTCGTCAATCGTTGCCTGCAGCTGTGACAGTCCTTGGTGCTGTGTCGCTAAGGCTGAGACTCCTGTGGCCGTTCCGGCTGCTCCTAGGTCCAGCAGCATTGCGATAGTCATACCTGTTGCTATTTCTCTTTTGTGGAGCCGGCTGTGTTCCTCAAAAAGGTGATACACTTCTTCATCTCCGTGGTACAGGACCCTAGGAACAATCAGAACTTGGACACAAAAGTCGTTAGAGTCATCGAATTTGGCAAGGAACACACACGGACTCACTCCAGATTGCTGGCAAACCCACATCCCAGATGCCGATGGGACTACCCACTTATTGTTTTTCCTGTTGGGTTTGACCACTTTGGTGCAGACGTTGCCTTTCCGCCTAGCTAGGGTTGCATTGCCAAAGCATCTTCCCTGGCCTGTGATTCCTTTGCGGGGGGTGTCCCATCTACATTGGTTGGGTGAATCTGCTGTGGAGTAACTGAAGGGAGTGTTTAAAGCGACTCCTTCGTAAAAGGGAGGTTCGACATCATAACAAAGCCAGCAGGATTCGGTTAGGTTAGGGTTAGATTCGTTCAGGGATTGGAAGGATTGGGTCTGACTCGGCTGAGCGGCCTATCTGAAAGGCTTCCGCATGGCCGGTTGGGATATCAGCGACCCTTGCGGGCAAGGCTTTGGGGTGGGTCGCGTTTCTCCCTTTTGGCACGCTTTTAATCACTTTGTTGGGTCCGACCACTCGGGGTGCCGACGGTTGGAGCCTAATAATTTGCACATTCACCCTCTCTTTTGACCCTTGAAGGACTACTGTCCACGTTCTGCCTATTGCCCAACTGGGGTGATGCGGCTGCAAAACTGTCATGTTGTAGTTAGTGCATGTCCGAATTTTTGGGACTTTATGGCAATTTTGATGGAAGGTTCCATGAAAGAAGAGTGGTGTTTTTCAACCGATGGGTGCCCAGTTGAACTGTAAGAATTTGTCAGGCTCTTGTGGCTCCCACCCAGGCCCTGACAGTCTGGCATCTGTGACGATGGTTTCGCAGCCCCAGTGCCCACAATGTCCCCACCTGGGTGACTGCAGTAGCTTTTCTCAGGGTTTGAAGCTGGGCACCAGTAGGATAGGTACATGTGTGTGGCATGTGGGGAATGGGGGTCTACCTTTGGTTGTCCTGGAAACAGGTCAGTGATGCAGAGCACGAAGGATGGGGCGTTTGGTGTGGTGATTTCTTTGAGCACTTTGTCACTACTAAGGTGTTGCATGACCCACCTGAATGGCTGATGGGGGTAGTGATCTGGGCTGGCCTGCCCTCTGGCAACAAGCCCCAACAGCAAAATCACACAGAAACACTGTTGATGCTTGGGTCCCACCCGTGCGGGTCTCTCAGGCGCTGCCTGGCGGCTTGGTGGTCTGTCGTTTTCCTCTGGAATGGGGATGTACGTGTCACGAGGACGTCCCACGAGGATGTCCTGTAAACAGAAACTCGCAACTCTCATCGATCTCATTCTGCTCATTGTGAAGGTCAGGCTTGATTGACTTAAGTGGACACCACCTGATTTTGCTGTCCTTTTTGACAGCTGCGTACCCCCTCCCCGTGAGCATCAGCCTCCAGCCCCATTCCCATTCGCCTAGCTCGTTTCTAATTACAACCTGCGGGCTCTCTTCTAGTGCTCGGGTGGCCCAGTGTTTTTGAACGGGACTGTTTGTTTCATCTCCCCTAGGGAATTGATTCAATGCCAGCAGAGCAGTTGCCAGTATACGTGCCTGAT
Organism: Melospiza georgiana; assembly: GCF_028018845.1. Classification (NCBI taxonomy): domain Eukaryota; kingdom Metazoa; phylum Chordata; class Aves; order Passeriformes; family Passerellidae; genus Melospiza; species Melospiza georgiana. The sequence continues at coordinate 3,955,529 of NC_080461.1, read as the reverse complement.
CTCCTGGGGGAATGGCATTGGCAAAGCCCTCTGCTTTCACCAACACTTCTATCTTGGTTTTCAGGGTCTGATTTGCTCTCTCGACTATGGCCTGCCCGGTACTGTTATACGGGATACCTTGCACTAATGTGATGCCTCATTTTGAAGCGAACTCTTGCACTGGTTTAGAAGTGAAATTGGAACCGTTGTCAGTTTTGATCTGTTTGGGGATACCAAGCCAGGCCATGGCTGTCAGCCAGTGCTGAATTGTGGCCTTGGAGTTTGTTCTGGGGTGCTGTGTGGCTATGATCGTTCCGCTATAAGTGTCTCTTGTCACTGTAAGCCATGCTCGGGGCTTCAGCAGTTGACACCAAGTGAAGTCCGACTGCCAGATTTCTGAGGGCTTGAGACCTCTCGGGTTGACCCCACAGGTCCATAGGGGTGACTTCTGGCAATGGGGGCAGGTGGCTACCAAGTTTCGCGTCCGCTGTCGGGATTCCACATCTCTTTGCCAGTGCTTTGGCTCCGATGTGGAGCGACTCATGCAGTTGATGGGCTTCCTCTGACGTCCATACTGCGTCCATACTTCCTCTGACGTCCATACATGCTGCGGCGTCCGCTTTGTCGTTGCCGATCTGGAAGTAACCTTTGACTGGGTTGTGGCTGTTGATGTGAATGACCGACACGGTGCCCCGTCGCGAGGAGAGTGCTTCTTCCAGCATTAGGGCTGCTGCTGATGTTGACACTCCTGGTCCTGCCATGGCTAGGCAAAGCCTTGCCACAAATATAGAGTCCGTTACTATGTTGAGGTGTTCTTCTTGGAAGAGTCCGCATGCCAAGACAACTGCTGTTGCCTCCAGCTGTTGCACTGACAGTGTGGGGTCACATGCTTTGACGCAATACCATTGCTCTCCTGCCTGCCACACTGCTGCTGCGGTTGAAGTCGTGGAGGAAGTGTCTGTGAAGACTGTTGGTCCTGGCTGCGGTCAATCCATGACCTTTGGCAGTATGTCCATGTCGACTACGGTCAGCAACTGAGTCCAGGGTGGTCTGGAGGAGTAGGAGATTTCTCCTCCGAAGCCGGTGAGAGCAAGGGCCAGGTATTCTGATATTGTGGCTGACTCCGAGGTCAGTTGCTTGCGGAAAGGGAGGTGGATGCTTGTCGGCTCTGTTCCTAGGTGTCTCAAGGCGAGTTTCCTGCCTTTCATGATGAGGTTAGCAATGCATTCGATTCCCGGGGAAAACGCACGAGCAGGTCTTCCAAGCACCACCCATTGAATCGGTCGGGCCTTTTCAGAAAGTCCTTGGGCCAGTGCTCCCACTCCCCCCTTCAGTGTAAAGTGGACGTATAGGTCCAGTGGCATGGCTGGGTTCCACCTGGCAAGTATGCCAGGGGACATCTGGCTTTCGATGAAGTCGAGGGAGCTCGTTGCCTGTGGTGTCAGCTCCTTGGGTTCCCAGGGGTGCTTTCCTTTCAGGAGGTCATATAAAGGGTCCATGACCTCGGGAGGAACTAGGATGATGTTGTGAAGCCACTGTAGTGATCCCACCAGGCGTTGCACGTCGTGGAGTGTTTTGATGTCTCGACAGACCTTCGCCTTGGGGGGTGTCACGTAGGAGCTTGTGATCTCTACTCCCAGGAAGGTCACGCAGGGTCCTCTCTTGATCTTTGCGCTCGCGATCTCGAAGCCGTTGGCCTGGAGGGTGTCCGTGATTGTGGACACCAGGTGATCTACTTGGCTTGTCGATGGTGCAGCGACTAAGATGTCGTCCATGTATTGAATGATGGTCGCGGGGGGATAGGAGTGTTGGACTGGCATCAGTGCTTTGTCCATGGTGATTTGGCATATGACAGGGCTGTCAACAAGACCTTGTGGAAGTACCCTCCATTGGAAGTGGAGGTTGGGCCGCTCACCGTTTCGAAACGCCATGGAAAAGGCAAACCGTTCTCTGTCCTCAGGGTGCAGGGGTATCGAAAAGAAACAGTCCTTGATGTCCAGCACTGTGATCGGCTGCCCTTTGGGGATGGCTGAGTTCGCGGGAAGCAGTGTCTGGACTGGAGCCATGGGTCGGATCGTCTTGTTCACTTCTCTCAGGTAGTGGATGAGGTGATAGCCTTCTCCAGACCTTTTGGGGATCACAAATACAGGGGTGTTCCACAGGCTGACGGAAGGTTCTAGGTGACCCTTTTGCAGTTCACTGTCAACCAGTTCCAGCAAGGCTGCCATTCGAGGCTCTGTCAGGGGCCACTGCTTGACCCATACGGGGTCTGGTGATTTCCAAGTCAATTTGATTGGCAGCGGCAGGTGTACGGCAGTGGCCCTCAGGATAAATTTGTAATCCGGAATCCTAGCAAGGAAAGAACATCCCTTCCCAACAAGGGTGGAGAATTTTGCAAAATGTAGGGGTAGATTGCTACTGTCTGTTCTGGTCCCTTTTTTGTGTGAAGTGTTAAAGCCACCAACTGGGTGCTTTTCCATACCCGGGACTGCCCTCCCACTCCGTTCACTGGAGGGACTTCTTTGAATTGCCAATGCCCGGGCCAATGCGCTTGGGGAATAATCATGCAGTCTGATCCCGTGTCTGCCCAGAACTGAAACCCTATGACGCGGGGATGCTGACTGCCGTAAAGGCGGCATGTCCCCCACACCATCAGGGGCTCCTTCCCTATTCTCATGGCCAGGGCCACCCACGGATCCCGCACTGGGGCGTCCCCTGCTGGTCCTGTGACACCAGCGTGGCTTGTGGCGGTGGGGGGTGCGAAAGCATTACTGGTGGTGTTGTGCAATTCTGCCATTGCGTTGTAGGTGGGGATGTAAAATTGACTGCTCCCTGTGGGGGCATGGGGTACGAGGGTCCCCTGCCCCACTGGGGGTTGCTTGTAGCTGGGCCACTGCACATGCCAGGTGGGAGGGGGCTGAACACGGCCCGGCTGCCCCCTCCCTTTTCCATTTCCCTGAAGCCTGGATCTGCATTCCTTAGCTAAATGTCCCTTCTTCCCACATGCCCAGCACGGTCCCCTAAATCCCCCTTGGCGTGGTGGAGCAGCTGCTGATAGGCGCCTTGGCTGGGGGCAGTTTACTGCCAAGTGGCCTGCCTGGCCACACTTAAGGCACACCATCACACTGGTTATTGCAGTGTGAACTGCTGCTTGGATGGGAGCAAGCTGTTCCTCCTTTGCAACATGTCTGATCATGTCAGCTATGCTAGCCCCAGGTGGCAGTGATCTTAGAATGTCCTTGGTGGCTGAGTTGCATTGCTGGCATAGGCAGTCTGCCAGCACGGGATTCTTAGCCTCTGAGGGTAATGAGGAGGAATCTAATGCTGCCTGAAGCCTGTCCACAAACTGAGTGAAGCTCTCACTTTCACTCTGTCTTATGGTGGACCACGGGGCAGGTTTAGCCACTACTTTGGAAGCAGAACGAATGGCCTCTCGGGCAGCCCGGGTGGTTGTCATAACTTCATGGGCCCTTAATCCCTCAGCCTGGGCCTGGGGGGTGATCATAGTGGGGTCTTTACCCATCAATCTCTGTATACTGGAGCCGTGCAGTGGATGGTCAGGTCTCATTATCTGGGCTAGCTCCTTTGTGCATTGATCCTCCCACTCGTGTTTAAAAACAATCCTTCCTGCCCCATCAAAAATCATTCTGCACGTCTGCTTGATATCAAAGGGAAGCATGTCATCCCCCCCAAAAACGCCATCAGTAAGTGTGGTAACCGTTAATTCCCTTGTCTGCAATTGCTTTAATAATTGTCTGTACCTCTTTTGGATTCACTGGAGAATAGGTCCTTCTTTGGTTTTCGCCTGCCCCCCCCCCCCCCCCCCACGGACTGGGAACACTAGATTGGCTGAAGGGGTGTACTCGGCGCAGGCTATCTTTATTTTTCGCCAGTCTGTAAGTGGGGTTGGGTCTTTCTCTGATGACCCCTTCACCCACGCGGGAGTGCTGTGATTAATAACCTTACGCGCCGTTGCTCTCTCCCTGTTAAAGCTAGAATCCGAATTGGAGCTCCCCGATTCCCTCTTGGACTCAGAGGTTGAATCCGAGTCCGAGCCGGAAGTCGACTGGTCGAGCATTTCCGGGTTGCTCTGCCTTTTTCTCGGGCTCTGACCCCGCCCCCTCCTGCGGGGGGCGGACCGTTCCCTCCCCCTGGGGTCTCCCCGCCCCCTGCTGGGGGAGGTCCTTGCCTTACACGGGCTTAATTTGAATAGAGGGCTCTGATTGGTCTTACACTCCACCGCGGGTACCGCCCCCCCCCCACCCCGCTCACCCGCGCATGCAATGTTAAGCAGGCTGACTGTATTTCCGCTCTTTTCCCCCTCTTCTCTTCCACTCTGACTACGCGGTTCGTCGCCATTTTCGAACCCATAGGGTGGCGGAGAGATTTTATCGATCCGGGCGGTTTCTGACCATCCCGCTGCTTCCCGCGCCTCGTCTGCCAGCCCCCCCCAAAAACACTGCGCCAGTTGCTCTGCCTCCTGCGTCGGGTCGGCAGTCGGCGGGGGGGGAAAGGTTAGAGGAGCCGCAGTTTTGTCAAGAGGCTCCGAAGGGGAGCTGGGATCTGGCGGGCTCCGCAGGGGGGTTGGGGGGTCTCCCGGGGGTTCTGGGGGTTTTGGGCTCGGGCTCGGGAGGAGGTGGGACGCACCTAACCCCCGCATATTCCCGTCTTCAATCTGATCACTTTCTGGGGTGGTCTGTGTCGCTGCTCCCACCCCCAACTGCGGAATGGCTATTAAACAACTTCTCGCAGCTTTCCAGGTTTCTTGCTCTTGTTGAGCTTTTTGCAGAGCCTGGATGACTCTGCCCCATGATTTTAGGGCTTTCCCCGAGCCTGAGGACATGGTATCCTCGGCCAGAGTTTTCGTACAATTATCCCACACCCCCGGATGTAGGATATCTACAGGGCTTTCTATAGCCCCAAGCTTAATCAATCTCGGCAATGCGAGGGTTAAATCTCTAACTTTCCATTGTATACCCCAGTGTATATTCATTTCTGTTACAACCTTCACAAGCGATTCCATGATCCAAGCTGGTCCGGAGGCGTCCCTCCCGCTGTGGTCAGACCTGCAGCCACAGCCGCCGACCTCTCTCCAGGCGAATACCCGTTCCCCGGGTGCTGATCGGCTCCCGGAGTTTCAGCACCAGTTGTTGCCTTCTGATGCAAGGCAAGGCGACCTGGTTCTGAGGAAACAGCACGGCGACCCAAACTCTCCAGGGTCGCTCGGGCCAAGAACACACGCAGACACCAACGTGGTGGATGGTCCAAAGGCCTTTATTGCCCCGTCTCGCGGGGTTTTATAATCTGGGAGGTTTTTCTCTATGTCAGGGGGTCTTACCTTACTGTAATTGGTTAATAAGGAGTGGAAAGTTACTAGTGTTAGGGGGGTCTACATTCTTGGGTGATCCCTTATCACTATGCGTTAGGGGGAGAGGAATCCTGCTGCTTTCCGTGACATCGCAAGATTTTCCGAACGCCTCTCCCTATCTACCACATCCACCCAGGGGGAAGATCCAAGCATTCCTACCTGGATATAACCTGATTCTTGCAACACCAGGAGCAGCTTGCCTACTGGATTCCCAGAGGACAAGAGCTCCATAACCACCACTGGACCTTCAGAGGAAGACCAGACCCTTCTACAGCATCACTGCTCTCACAGATTCACGCTTATCTCTCCAACAGGACTGCAACCACCATTTAAAAGGACTGCAGCCAGCACCCTGACCAACATAGTGTCAGGTTATATACTGACTCAGTCAGTTTAAGGCAGTCTTTCTGTATCATTGCCATTATCTTCATTTTCCTCCTAAATTGTTATTCTGGCTTAGACTCTCCGCCAGGTTTGCCTTCAAACCAGTACAAAAAAAAAGTGCTCATCTGTTGTTTTCCACCAAAAACAGGATTTCCCATTCCCAAAACCTTGCCAGATGGAAGTGGAGGCTGCAAGGAAAAGGAACATTTCCCGGGACACCCAGGCAGGTAAGGAGGAAGTCAGTGCCCCTTTCCCCCTCTCTCCTGCTCCATCTCCCAGCTCAGCACTGCCCCTGGTTTCAGGACAAACCCAGTGCCAACTCTGTCCTGCTGGGGATGCACTGGGGGGATCTCCTTCCCCTTCCCTATGGCATGGAGGCAAATCCCATCCTCTCCTTGTCCTTCCTCCCGCAGACAAGGAGCTGGAGATGGAGACCAGGGAGGAAAAATCCCCACGGCGGAACCTCATAGAAGAGGCTGTTTTGAGCAGCTCCATGGCACAGGAATCTAACAGGAAGGAAAAGCCCACAGGAGGAGAGGCTGCAAACCCAGCCCAGGGTGCTCTGAGGAGAAAAGACCACCCTGAGTGAGGAAGGTGGACAGAGCTTGAGCCAGAGCTTCGAGCTGGTGGCCCATGAGCAGCTTCATGATGGGGAGAAGCCCCACAAATGCTTGGAGTGTGGGAAGATCTTCAGGCAGGGCAATACCCTGATCAGCCACAAGATGATCCACACTGGGAAAATGGGCTTGTGAGTGTGGAGAGTGTGAGAAGGGCTTCAGCTGCAGCTCTGCCTTTGTCAACCACCAGCGGATTCACACCAAAGAGTAGCCCTTCTGCTGACCTGACTGTGGGAAGGGCTTCAACTGCAACTCCAAGCTCATCATTCACCAGCGCATCCACACTTGGGAGAGACCCTACCAGTGTCCCACGTGTCAGAAGAGGTTTCACACCAGCTCCAATCTCCTCCTGCATGAGCGGATTCACACAGATGAGAGACCCTTCTGCTGCCCTGATTGTGGGAAGGACTTCAACCACAAATCCACCCTTGTCATCCACCGGCGCATCCACACTGGGGAGAGGCCCTACGAGTGTCCCTGGTGTGGGAAGAGCTTCTCAGACCGCTCATTCTTTAACCGACACCAACGGAGGCACTGGTAAGGGAAGCCTTACGAGAGCCCTGACTGCAGGTGGAGCTTCATGAACTGCTCCATCTCCATCCCCATTGGAGGACGCACAATGGTCAGTGCCCTGGTGACCCACATTCCTTGTGATACACAGTGGGAAGTGATTTGTTTTCCTTTTTCTTTGCCTCTTATTTTCTTTTGATTTATCTCCCTCCCTTCAAAACAAAAATAATGAGGATAAAAATTGACCCAATTTATCAAAAGCATCTAAAGCCTCACATTTTACTTGTGTTTTGAGGGAAACTTGGATTATTGGAGATATCTGGGAGGATATGGGGGGTTTTGGGGGTATTTGGTTTGGTTTTCTTTATTCTTGGCACTCCGAAAGATGAGAGGGATTGTTCTGTCAGCTCAAAACCACTCAATGCTACTGAAAACTACTCAATCCCACCACAAAATTCCTCAATTCAACAGCCCCTTGGGGTGAAATGGGGTTGGAAGGGGATTGGGTGAAGTGTAATGCAAATCAGGAGGGGTGAGATGGGCATTGGGTGGGGCAGGATGGGTGGGATGGGGTTTGGGAGGGGTGAAATGGGGAAATACAGCTTGGGAAGCAGTCTTGATGTCCAGGAGTGGTGGGATGTGTTGGGGTTTTGACTGGGGAGGTGGGTTGGGGTCTGCAATGAGGCAGCCAAAGTTTCGGGAAAATGAAGGGAAGGGAAGCCCATTACTGAGTGACTTTTTGGATATTCCATGTTTATGAAGAGTTGCTGGGGTATCTCATATTTCTGAGGTAGTGTTGGGGCACTCCCCAGCTCTTGGGGGTTTCCTGAGAGCAGCTCAATGGAGCCCCATTTCCAGGGGTGGTTGCCATGGGCACGAGCTCAGGGATGTAGCCAGAGTCCGTAGCCTCAGTGCTGAAGAGCAGAGAAATGATGAATGGCCCCAGACATCTCCAGTGTGTGTTTGCAGACCTGTGAGCTTACTGAGGAGAGGTCAACAGCAATCCCCTGGAGAGATGCACCTTAGTCTCCGGGTGTTCCTCAGAGCTCAGGGTGAGGAAAGAAGCTTCACCCATGGTGCCTTGCAGCACTATATTAATTTGTCTCAATTCTTTCCTCCCTATTGAAGCGTTGGCCTTTCCCACCCCTTTTACCCTTATATGTTCATGTTCTGATGAGTTCTCCCTTCCCTGTAATTCCATTGGTTTATGTCTCTGGCTATCCACCCTGGCATTTCCTATTGGTCCCTTCCCTGTGTACCACCCATGAGCCCTCAGACCATTGGATCCCTGATGCTCTTCTGCACTCTCTTTTTTCCTCATTTATAACCTAGACCCTCCTTTGGCTTTGTCTTTGGTCCTGGACTTCTTCAGCGTTGCCTGAAATAAAGCACATTGGAACTCCATTCCTGGAACCTCCCGTGTCTTCACTGCCGACCTGCTCCATGTGTGTGTCTGTGCGTGTGTGCGTGCGTGCGTGTGTGTGTGTGCGTACTGGGGCTCTCGTGTCTTCTGCCTGTTGGTGCAAGATGCTCTCAGGGAAGTTGCATATACCACCACCGTAGACCCCAACAGTGGCACCTGAACAGGGACCTTCGTCTGGTACCCCTGGAGAGCATCTTCAGCATAGCTACAATCTAAGTCGCCTTTGGGTCAGCCACTAGCCTAAGACAACCTCTGAATTTTATCTGGGCATGCTGAGGGGAGAGACCTGGAACCCTCCCAAAGTCGTGGGCTGGAGGATTGCTTTCCTTGACACACCCCCACGAGATCCTTTGTTGATGCACTGCTGGGTGAGTATGTTTCAGTCAGAGTCACCCTTTTTTTTTTGTTTTCTCATTTTAACTTGTGGGTGGAAAGACTGCAGAATGGGCACAAAACTCGTTCCACAACGGGAGATTTATATCCAAGTTACATTAGCCCTAGTTGCTCAGGAAATTCATTTTTCAAATGAGAATTTGAAAGCTTTTGTTCATTTTCTTTTCAAATATTTTATGTTACAAGGGAATCAGTTTAATCACTTGAGATTTGGGGTACGGTTGGGATCAAGTTATTTGTTTTATAACTGGAGGGAAATTTTAAAGTAGAGAAGTTTTATTGTCTTTTTAATTCCGTTTATGGCAAAAAGTTTTATCTTCTTTTTTGTTCTATTTATGATTCAGTTTACAAATCAGGGGAAAATTTGGGAAAAGTTTTGGGTCCCCACTTCAAAACCCCTTCCCTTCATCCTCTCCCCAAGCCCCTAAACCCTCTTCCCTGCCTGAGAAGCAATCAGCAGGTGGATGTCGCTATTCAGCACAGGCTTGCTGCTGTCTCCCTGAAACCTCCCAATCTCCTCTCTCCCCTTACCACGACAGCACTGGCCATGCTGCTCTGGATCTTCCCCTCAACCTTCTTCCTATGCCCACATACCCTCTTTCATCTCCCCCAGTGGCCATTACCCCACAAAATGGCACTGGCAATGTGGCAGCCCTGCCATTTTGTCCCCTCCTGATCCAAGTTTTCCCACCCTCACACCCCAAAATGGCCACTTGCCTGCCTCTCCTCTGCCCTTTCCTGCTCCTCCATCATTGTGCTCCTCTCCTGTGACACATTCCCCTCCACCCATCACATCAATTGTCGCTCCTGCATCAGGAGCCCCCCTTTCCATCAGTAACACCCTTCCCAACGCGAGCTCTGCCTTTCCCCTCGTGGTCTCCACCTCCTCCACCCCAGGCTCCACCCCTGGCAGCCATGACACTTCTGGCTCCCACATGACCGGATGTGGAAGTGGACATGATAGTGACTGGAAGGCAGCCATCTTGGCTCCCAGCAGCCCACGACCCAGGGCCGCACTGGTTATCCAGAAGCACCACTCCTCTACCAGCAGGCCCTCTTCCTCAGTGGAAGACAGTGATCCCTCAAACTCTAGCACCGAGCCTGAGGATCACTGGGCAGGGGTGTGGGAACAAGCTGCTAGGGAAGGTGATTGGTAGGTGACAGGGAGATTGCAGACCCTTGAGGCCCCTGTCCAATCCAAAAGAGGAAGGAACCCAAAGCAGGAATCCATGCCTGATACAAAGTGTTGCAAGGCATGCAGGGACTGAGAGAGGGGGTCCCTGTCCTAAAAGAATAACGAGTCGTGCCAAAAGCTGTGATGACAAGCACAAATGGCATGAAAAAAAAGAACAAAAGACACAGTGGATAGACACAAACCAATAACCTGAAAAAGAAAACAGCTCTACACTGCCTGAACAATACAACTTCCTATTGGTCTTGCATTCCACAAAAAAGACGTTGTTTAATTATTCCTACCCATTCAATTATTTCGTTGTATCCTAATCTTATGTACTATTTCCTTTTTGAGTTATTACTCTAGTACTATTATGACTTATAGCTATTGCTATGTTAGTTATGTTCCCTTATTTTGTAAGGTGTTTGCAGAAATCCATAGGGAAAGCCTTTTAACTTAGAAAAAAATGGAGGGTTGTGGAAGCCTGTGAGCCTAATGGGGAGAGGGCAACACCAATGCCCTGAAGAGATGCACCTTAGGCTCTGGGCATTCCCCACAGCTCAGAGTGAGAAAAGAAACTTCCCCCATGGTGCTCTGCAGCACTGTGGTAATTTGTTCCAGTTCTGTCCTCCCCATTGGCCCGTTGGCCTTTCCTGCCTCTATTACCCTCATATGTTCATGTTCTAGAGAGTTCTCCCTTCCCTGTCTTCCCTTTAGTTTATGTCCCTGCCCATCCACCCTGGCATTTCCCTCTAAGTCCCTTTCCCTGTATAGCACCCCTAAACCCTTAGATCCCTGATGGTCTCCTCCACCCCCTCTTTTCCTGTATTTATACCCTAAAACCTCTTTTGTCTTTGTCTTTAACCCCAAGACCCCTGGAGTGTTAGACCTTAAAAAACCCTCCTTAGAACTCCATGCCTGCACCTTCCCATGTCTTCACTGGTGAGTTGCTGCGCGTGTGTGTGTCGGAGTGTGTGTGTGTGTGTGTGTGTATGTGGGTGGGTGTGTATGTGTATGTGTGTGCGGGTGCTCTTGCACCTCCGACCCATTAGCACAAAACACTCTCAGGGAAAGTTACTTCCATCATCACAGACCACAGCTGTGCCCCTTGGGACCGAGAGGCCATTGTGACGCTGTGGAACCAAGGAGAGCATTGCTGCACTGCCAGACCTCATGGAACAAAGGATCCATTGTGACACTGCAGGGCCAAAGGATCCAAGGGACATTGTGAAACCAAGGAGGTCCCATGGAACCAAAGGGACATTGTGACACTGGGAAGCCTCATGGTTTCACGGAGACCATTGGGACACTCTGGGGCCTCATGGACCTGTGGTGACACCAAGTTGTCTGGGAGTGTTGATCTGCTGGAGGGTAGGAGGGCTCTGCACAGGGCCCTGGACAGGCTGGATCCAGGACCCAAATCCAACAAGGAGAGGTTTAAAAAGTCCAAGAGGGCTCTGCACAGGGCACTGGACAGGCTAGATCCAGGGCCCAAATCCAACAAGGTGAGGTTTAACAAGTCCAAATCTGTGTCCTGCACTTTGGCCACAACAACCCCTGGAGCCCTACAGGCTGGGGACAGAGTGTCTGGACAGCAGCCAGGCAGAAAGGGACCTGGGGCACTGATGGACAGCAGGCTGGACATGAGGCAGCAGTGTTCCCAGGTGGGCAAGAAGGCAAATGGCTCCAGGCCTGGATCAGGAATGGTGTGGCCAGCAGGAGCAGGGCAGGCATTCTTCCCCTGTGCTCAGCACTGGTTGGGCAGCACCCCAGGTGTTGTGTCCAGTCCTGGGCCCCTAATTTAGGAAAGACGTGGAGGGGCTGGAGCGTGTCCAGAGAAGGGCAACAAGGCCAATGAAGGGGTCTGGAACACAAGTCCTGCAAGGAGTGGCTGCGGTTGTTTATCCTGGAGAAGAGGGGGCTCAGGGGAGACAAGGTGGTGTCAGGGCACACCTTGGAATTGATGATCTCCAAGGTCTTTTCCAACCTTGCTGATTCTTGGATTCTTTGGAACCCTTGGAGCAATTGCAGGATGAGCCCTGGGCCTCCTCCTCAGAAGCTCCAGCAGCCCAGGTCCCTCAGCTTCTCCTGCCAGCCCCAAAGCCCATCCTGTCAGTCCTGCAGAGCCTCTGCAGCTCCTCCTCACTGCCCAGAACAGGGAGCCCCAGAGCCAGACACAGCAGCCCAGATGTGCCCCCCTGGCCTGGGGTGCCTCTGGCAAGGGAGCAGCACCAGGCACTGCAGGAGCCTGCAGACAATTCCTGCAGCACTTACAGGATGATCCTGCTGCCCAAGGGACGTTCCCATGGTGCCAAGCCGGGAACTGCAATGGAGAGTGTGGCCAGAGAGGAAAGGGCAAACAGGGATGGGCTGTTTGCAGGGGAGGGGACAGGGCTGGGCAGTAGGAAGAAATTTGTAGCAGGAAGAGTAAAGAAAGCAAAGTTGAAGGAAAGGAAATGCTCAGGGCAGTCTGGGGGTGGCTGCCAGGCAGCCCAGGCCCTGAGCAACAGCATCTGCAATGGGACAGGAATCTCCCATCTGATGGGAACAAACTTTCTGGCTGACTGCAGAGGCCAGGACAAAGCTGAGTGGTTTCCCTGGTGTGCCTCAGCCCTTGCTGGCCCCAGGGGCTGATGGCATTTGTGCTCCCTAAGGTTCATGTCCCCACACCAACAGCATGGGGGTGCTCCCCTGCTCTGTGCAATGCAAACAGGGGCTGCTGAGCCAGTGCTGCCGTGTCTGTGCCTGCAAGGATGGGGCACCTGTGTGAGCTGGGGGAGAGGCCAGGGCTGCAGAAGGGGGATGTTGTTGGCATCTCCATGAGGATGCTCTGGGACACTGCCCTGGGCTGTCCAGAGCACTGGGGATGGATCAGCCCCTGCTCTGCTGCTCCTTCCCATCTGCCCCAGGGCCCTTGCAGAGCCCCAGCCATGCTGTTTGCCCCCAGCCTGCCCACAGCCAGCCTGGATCTGCTCACGGGGTTTTTCTGTGCTGAGCATTGGCCTGGGCATGTTCTTGAGAGAGCCTGGGCAAGGAGCCTGGAGCCCCCAGGCCCTGGCCTGAGGCGTCAGCGCTGCCCCTGCAGTGCCCATAGCCTGTCCCTGCTGCAGCCCCAGCACTGCCACCCCCAGGGCTGTGCCCGGCCCCAAGAGCACTCAGGCCCTACAGCAACACCAGGGCCACCAGGGCAGCAGGGCAGGGCCATGGCAGCAGCACTGGCAACACCAAGTGCTGCTGCTGCTGGGCACAGCTGCTGAGCCAGCACTGATCTGCCCTAGCTCTGCACACAGACATTGCTGCTGCAGCTCCAGAGAAGACAAGAAAAGGGGGCTCTCTGCAGAGAACTTTACTGGGACATCCTTTAGTTCCTTTAAAGCCATCAAGATTGCAGCCACTCTTTGACACAATCTGTGGCCAAACAGAAGATGGAGATAAACAAAATAAGAAATGGCACAAACAATGACATTTCTTTGTGGACAACATGAAATAACTAAAGCAAAGAAAAAGAACTTCCAAAATGAAACCAAAGAGAAATGTCAAAGATTACTTTTATTACAAATGATTGATTTTAACTGGCCAGCTGTTTAATGTTTCTGATACCATCCAATCATCAGTCTCCTCACTGCAGCCTTGAGCTTCTGGTTCCCCAGGTTGTAGATGAGGGTATTCAGGGCTGGAGGCACCACCGAGTACAGAACTGACAGGGCCAGATCCAGGGATGGGGACAAGATGGAGGGGGGCTTCAGGTAGGCAAGCGAAGTGGTGCTTACAAAGAGGGAGACGACAGCCAGGTGAGGGAGGCAAGTGGAAAAGGCTTTGTGCCGTCCCTGCTGAGAGGGGATCCTCAGCACAGCCCTGAAGATCTGAACATAGGAGAAACCAATGAACACAGAACAACCAAACACCACAAAGCAGTAACACCAAGAAGCCCCAGTTCCCTGAGGTGGGATGTGGAGCAGGAGAGCTTGAGGATCTGTGGGATTTCACAGAAGAACTGGCCCAGGGCATTGCCATGGCACATAGGCAGGGAAAATGTATTGGCTGTTTACAGCACTGAATAGAGAAGATCACTGGCCCAGGCAGCTGCTGCCATGTGGGCACAAGCTCTGCTGCCCAGCAGGGTCCCGTAGTGCAGGGGTTTGCAGATGGACATGTAGCGGTCGTAGCACATGATGGTCAGGAGGGAAAGTTCTGCTCCCATGAAGAAGATAAGCAGAAATACTTGGGCAGCACATCCTGTGTAGGAGATGGTCCTAGTGTCCAGAGGGAATTGTGCATGGCTTTGGGGACAGTGGTGCAGATGTATCCCAGGTAAGAGAGGGCCAGGTTGAGCAGGAAGAAGAACATGGGCATGTGCAGGTGGTGGCCGCAGGCTACGGCGCTGATGATGAGGCCATTGCCCAGGAGGGCAGCCACGGAGATGCCCAGCAAGAGGCAGAAGTGTAGGAGGTGCAGCTGCCACGTGTCTGCCAATGCCAGCAGGAGGAAGTGCCTGATGGAGCTGCTGTTGGACATTTGTGCTGCCTTGGCATGGGGATCTGTAAAAAAATCAATCATAGAATAGTTGGGTTTGGAGAGGACTTTAAATATCCCAGCACAGCCTGGGGGCACTTTCCCCTCACTGCCTTCCCAGTTCTCTGCTGCCTGGAGCTGTCCCTGCCAGCAGCTGCTTCCCTGTGCCCAGGTCTGGGCCCTGCCAGTGCTGCCAGAGCCCAGCCCAGCCCTGGGGGTTTAGCTCTGCCCTGCAGAGCCCTCCCAGCTCAGGCACTGCCCAGGGACAGCTCTGGCTCTGCAGGCTCTGATGGCAAAGTGAGAGCAACCCGGAGGAGGCGGAAAAAGCGACACTGATGCTGCCTCTAAGGGACCTTGTTCTGATATCTGTCTTTGCTGGCTTTATTCATATCTGAGAGAATTTTTTTTTCCACCTGAACTGAGAGATTAATATCTGTGTGCAGTTTCCAATTCAGGCAAGCCAGAGCTGTAGGTGAAAAAAGTAGAAATTTCCCTTGTCTCCAGCCCCTGACTCGCTGTGCTCCCTGTATAATCTACTTGGAAATGTTCTGCAGTTAAATGCCATGCTGGGAGCAGTCCTGAACAATGCGGTATTCTCCCCACACCATGAGAACACTTCCAATCCTTACCAGCTGTCTCCTCCCACCCAAACCTTGTCCCCCAGTGCTGGGAGCAGCTGCCAGGGCTGGCTGACAGCTGTCCCTGGCAGGCAGCAGAGTCCCTGCCCCAGCACAGCGCCCTGGGCTGCAGGACCCTGCTCTGCAGGGCAGCCCTGGGCTCCCCTGGCTCTCGGTTTCCCGGCTGTTTAGGTGACCTGGAAAGGCCCGGGGTGGCCTTGGACAGCCCGCGCTTCAAAGGAGGAGAAGAGGCTTCAGATCTTTTCTCGGTCTCGGTGTTTATTAATTGTTTATCTAAAAGATTTTCTCTCGGCCTGATAGAGGTCTGCACAGCAGCCAGCCATGAGCACACTGAGAGCCCCCAGGGTAGTCACTTATCTTTATACTCGAAATTACGTATACAATATTTATCATTTTTCCCCAATACCTTTTACCCTTATTAACCAGTTCACTTTTAGTAATAACCAATCCCAAAGTGCCAACATCACCACAGAAGATGGAGGCCAAGAAGAAGAAGAAGAAGAAGAACAGGACACGCCCCAATTCCTCCATCTTACTTCTTTAGACCCCCCTGTACAGAAATCTTAAACCCTGTGTTTCACACTCTAATTAACTTATCCCTTCACCATTTACCCCAGTGAAATCCTCCCATCCTCATACAGGTGTCGTCTCCTGTGTAGGATCAAAGTCCAGCTACCAGACACTTCTGGCAACATTCCAGGACTCCTGAGCCCCCCAAGGGTGGTCTCGGTCACTCTGCACATCAGTCCTGAGGTGCTGAGATCCTACACCTGGCTGCTGTGTACAAGAGACAATCGGAGAATGTACTCACAGGGTTTGTAGGCATTGGGATTTTCCAGGTTTAGGAGATCGCTCCGGGAGCTGCAGTTGCACTGTCCTACAGCCAGAGGTTCCTGTGCCAAGGGCTGGCAGTAATACTGCCCCAGGCACTTCTCAGCACCTTCCCAGCCCTGACTGATTGAAGCTCTCTGTGCCTCTGTGCTGTGCCCAGGGTGGCTGCAGGCAGTGCCCCAGCCCTGCTGGGCTGGCAGAAGAGCTGCTCATCAAGAGAAACGTGCTTTTGAAGCTCTGCTTGGTTACCAGGAGCTGCCTCTGTGCCAGGAGCCCAGCCCAGCCCAGAAGGACAGACACAGCACAAGGACTTTAATTGAGCCTCTGGGGCTTTGTGCTCAGGCCCTGAACATCAGTCCCTGAGAGGGAGCTGAAGAAACCTCTCCAGAACTCCAAGTCAGAATCCAACTCCAAAGTTTCTTGGACTTTTAATGCGTCCCAGATAGGGACACAACTGAGAAAGTGTCCCCAGGCCCCAGGCAGAGCAGAGAACTGAAGGCAGTGATGACAGGTGAGGACAAAGAGAAGTCAAGTCTTGGTGCCCTGGGCCACAGCAGGGTCTGTGCCACCAAGGGCTGTCAGGAGGCACCTTGTCCTGAGGCCCTGGGGCCTCCTGGCACAGCCCCAGCCAGGACGGGCGCCGTCAGCCCCTTGTCCTGCCCTCAGCATCCCCCCGTAGCCCACATCCCAGTGGCCTCAAGGATCTGCTGGAAGGAGTCCCTGGGGAGCCTTGCTCAGGCATGGGGCTCCTTAATGCTCCCTGCAGGGACTGCAGGTTTTTCAAAGGACTTTGGGTTTGGCTTTTGCCTTGGAGTCTCTGAGAGGTTTTCTGCAATTATGGCATCCAATTATCTGCTGTAATTAGTCCCTGGAGAGACTTTGTCAGCAACAACACTCAGTGGGGTCATTAATACTTCAGGGTACTTCAGTTATTTCAGGGTTATTTGTTGTTTCCCTTTTGATACAGACTCTCTGAGAGGTTTATGCAATCATGGTTCCAATTATCTGCTTTAACGAGTCCCTTGAGAGCTTTGTACTGACCCTCAGTGGTGCCCATTAATGCCTTGAGATACTCAAGGTTTTTAAGGTACTTTATGGATTTAAGAATACTTTTAAGGATTTTCCTTCCCATACTGAGTCTCTGAGAGGTTTTTTTGCTATACAGGCCTCCAATTCTCTCATCCAAGGAGTCTGTGAGGATCCTGTGTTGGGTATGTTCCCCGTTTCTGTTTTAAAACAAAAATGGAACTGAAAGAATTTTGTAAGATTTTCTAGAAGGATCCAAACAAACATGGGACAAGTTACAATATAATAACAACTAAGATGATTAATAGCCCTCTTTTAGCTGGATATCATCCAGCCCTTTAGTCCCTTGGATTGGAAGTCTTTGTTTTCCACTTGAAGATTCTTGAACCTTTCATTCACTACCTGAATACTCTTTTGGATTGTCTCGCTGTGGCTGGAGAGGTTCATGCAATACATGACCTCAGAATCTACACAGCCATGCCCATGTGGCCATAGTAAAATCTCTATCGCTGTTCTGCAAGGTGGTCTGTCTGGTGGTCTCTATGTCTGAGAGTAGGCCACTCAATGCGAGGAAAGTAGCATTGGTTTACTTACTTAAGAGACACCCAAGATGGTCTAATTGTCCTAAAGCTTTAGCTGCAGCTACCCAAGGTAGTCCAAAGTGGGGGTGCTACCATCCGATACCTGGATTAAAGCTTCCAAAGCCATCTCTTTGATATCATCCCATACTTCTCAGGGATACCTGCTGCTTGATCATCTGGTAGGCTCTGTTGTCCTTCTCCAGCTAGATGGTTGATTGTCAATTTCGCCCTTACCTCATTATTAGCATAGTCTGCTATTAATTGATATTGTAAACACTTCCATCCCCCTTCGCACCTAAAGAGGGTGTATTCTCTAGGTGACAACAATATGGTCATAATATATTTTAAATCATAGGGAGTTAAGATGTGCTGTAAACATGACCCTCATTAGGCCATTAAAACAAGGTAAGTCCTTCCTGTGGTCTTTAGCTGCTCTACATAAATCCTTAATTTCCCTGTGAACCAATGGCTGATACCTGTGATTTTTCCCCCTTCTTTCATAACATACCAGGGTAATGAGGGGTTTTGAAAGTATTTGCCAGTCTCCTTCCTTATGTGGAGGCATGGCCCAAAGTGGAGAGGATGATTGACAGTTGGGGCATGACCCACAGTTTTTGGGGTCGAGTCTGGAGGTTTGTTCAGTTCAGGAGAGAAGGTTGTGGTAGCAGGAAGTGGAGGAGCCAAGACCGAAGGAGGATGCTCAGGCTCCTAAGCCACGTTCAGGCTCCTTCTATCTTGACTCTCCAGGGCATGATGCTCTACGACAGCCTGGCCATCGCCATCTTGGACCATCGTGGAAGGTCTGAGAAAGGGAGGTTTGAAGGGGGGTCCCCAGTTAGAAGTGACCAACAGATAGAGTTTTCAACACACTGCTTGCTGGTGAAGGGTCTCAAGAATGGTATGGAAAATGGGAAGCATGTGGGGTGCAGTGGGGTCCCTTTTGATCAAATGGCTGTACAGTTTAACTCCCACTGAGTCTCAAAATTCAGTGGTATGGATTTCGTCAGCAGAGGCATCTGGAAAATTTTTAATGATACACCTCATGATTGATTTTAATTCATTCTTTGAAAATAATATGTCATGATCAGTGAGAATGAAAGCATCCATATACACTCCTTTCTACATTAGACATCCGGCTGCCCATTTTTCTCTGTCTCTGCCTTATGGGGAAGAGCCACTGGAACATCCCAAATTAATAATGGGACTTTGGTCCATAATGTAAAAACATAGTGGCAAAATGGGCAATAAATGTCTTGCATTTCCCCAAACCCACCTGCAATCCTATGCAGGTGAAACCGTCGTTGTTGGTGCAGATCCTGGGCAAGGTCCCTTGAAGCAACGATGAATCCACCGGGCCCTGCACAATCCAAAATCCTAGGGAGCGCTGGCCTATCCATCAGCTAACCCCAGTTGATGTGACTGACACAGGGAGCCCTGAATGTCAGGGTTACTTTTCGGGTGCCAAATGTCACAATGAGGGTGGGTGCCTCTCTGGTTCCCTGACTTCAGGGTGAGGGTGGTAAAAATGAAAAGGAGTGGTTTCGATAGAGTTGCCCAAAAAGAACTTTAATAACAGGGTGAAAAACAATAAACATGGAGAAGTCGAGCACAGTACGAGGGGCAGGATCTTAATACCTGAGACAATGGGGAAGCAACAACATAGACATTGGGACTAGAAAACTAGAACAAAAACCATATAGAAGAAACAAGTAACCAATAAACAAATAGGGGAATAGAACTTGGACAACTTAGCATAACAACACTAAAGACTTATGGGGGAACACTCAAGCTCACCCTAAATTAAACTAATGATTCTTAGATAGAACATCACTCCCAGTTCTTCTGGGGTAAAATATGACTCACTCTGCGTTACAGCCAGGCTAACTCATACATTGCTGATTTGCACTGGCCCCTTGGGACCATGCGGCACAGCAGAGACACAATGATGTCCTTGGTTCCATGAAGCTCTACAGTGTCACAATTGTCCCTTGGATCCATGGTGCTCTGCAGTGTCACAATGGCCCCTCCATTTCACAAGGCTCCCAGATGTCACATTGGTCTCCATAGGAAGGGAACCATGGAGCCGCCATGTTTCAGGAGCTGATGAATGGTGGCCACCTATAGGTGGCCATTGAATCTTAGTATGTATTGTATAGGTGGCTTTTGAGCCATAGTAAAATATATGTATTGCATAAGTGGCCTTGCCCCGATCCTAGTTGTTCTAAATGGGCTTCAGCTGTGATGTCCTTAATTGGGTGGCAGCTGTGGCTAATGAAGATAACTGGGATAAAAGGGGGTGGGTTGGACAGTCAGGGAGAGCTTTGGGGGAGCTCTGATGAAGAAGCTGGAACAACACTGCTGTGAAGAGCTTCTTGTGAGAAAACCACCCAGAAGGTGTGGGACTCTAGAAACATGATAATAATGCCACCAGAGGTCAAGCCAAGCCTGACCTGTCTGTCCTGGCAGGTTTGCCAGGAGTAACCCTTGGATATCCAAATTTATGAATGTGGAATCCTAATTTCAGACATAGTGCCTGGAGAAGTGTCGGTTTCTCGGCTGTTTTAATGACCTGGAAAGGCCCGGGGTGGCCTTGGGCAGCCCGCGCTCCAAAGGACGAGAAGAGGCTTCAGGTTTTTTCTCGGTCTTCAGTGTTTATTAGTTGTTTATCTAAAAGATTTTCTCTCGGCCCGACAGAGGTCTGCACAGCAAGCCAGCCATGAGCACACTGAGCGCCCCCGGGACGGTCACTTATCTTTATACTCAAAACTACGTATACAATATTTACCTATTTCCCCCAATACCTTTCACCCTTATTGACCAGTACACCTTTAGTAATAACCAATCCCAAAGTGCCAACATCACCACAGAAGATGGAGGCCAAGAAGAAGAAGAAGAAGAAGGACAGGACATGCCCCAATTCCTCCATCTTACTTCTTTAGACCCCCCTGTACAGAAATCTTAAACCCTGTGTTTCACACTCTAATTAACTTATCCCTTCACCATTTACCCCAGTGAAATCCTCCCATCCTCATACAGGTGTCGTCTCCTGTGTAGGATCAAAGTCCAGCCACCAGACACTTCTGGCAACATTCCAGGACCTCCGAGCCCCCCAAGGGTGGTCTCGGTCACTCTGCACATCAGTCCTGAGGTGCTGAGATCCCACAGAGAAGGATTTTTTTTTTCCATAGAAAGAAAAGCACACAGCCCTTCCCAGTGTTTGGAAAACAGGTGAGTTCTGGCACTCAAGATTTAAAGACCAGCCAGACCTGTCTGTCCTGGCAGCTTTTGTATGGTAGCAATCCCTGGATACACAGAAATTTGGAGGTGGAATCCAAATTTTGGCCATGGATGCCTATAAAAAATGGACAGTTATTTTCTATGCAAAGGAAAGCCCAGAGTACCAGTGTTTCAGGGACAGATGCGAGTGGCCTTCCACATTCCAAAGTCAGCCAGACCTGTTAGGTGACCCCTGGGAGACCAAGGCAGCGACATCTATTTCATGTTCCCTTGGTTCCACAGGGCCCTGCAGTGTCACAATGGCTCCTTGCTTCCATGAAGCCTTTCAGTGCCACAATGATTCCCTTGCTTCCATGATGCCCTCAGGTGTCATAATGGCCCCATGATAACACAAGTTCTTAAGGATCTTAATGGTCTCCAGGGTTCCACAAGGCCCCACAATGTCATAATGGTCTGTTGGTTCCATAAAGTCCCGCTGTGTCATCATGGTCCCTTGGTTCCATTGGGGCCAGTAGTTCAACAGTTCCCTTGGTTCGACAAGTTCCCATAGTGTCACAATGGCCCCTTCCTTCCACAAGGCCCTGCAGGGCCACAATGTTCCTTTGGTTCCATGGGGCCCCACAGTGTCACAGTGGTCTCCAGGATTCCATGAGGCCTTGCAATGCCACAATGCTCTCCATGGATCCACGGTGCCCTGCAGGATCACAACAGCCCTTTGGCACCATGAGGCTCTGAAATGCAGCAATGGTCTCTTGGTTTCACGAAGTCCTGCTGCTTCACACTGACCTCTTGGGACAGTGCGGCTCAACTGGGCCACATGGTCTTGGTTCCAAGAGAACAGAAAGATGTCCTTGGATCCATGAGGCCCCGAAGTGTCACAGTGGCCCCTTGGATCCATGATACCCTGCAGAGTCACAATGTTCCCCTTGGTCCACAAGTTCCTACAGTGTAACAGGTTCCACAAGGGCCTGCAGTGCTACCATGGTGATTGGTTCCACAATGCCCCGCAGTGTCACAATGGTCTCCATAGGAAGGAAACAAGTGAAACAAGTGAGCCGCAGTGGTGCAGGGGCAGATGAGAGGCAGTCACCAGAGGCCAAGTCTAGCCAGACTTGACTATATGGGCAGATTTTGTCTGGGAGTAACCCTTGGATATAGAGAATTTTAGATGCAGAATCCAAATTTTGGCCATGGGTGCCTTGCCAAGAAAGACAGTTCTTTCCCATAGGAAGGAAGGAAAGCCCGGAGCCCCAGTGCTTTACAACCAGATGGGAAGTGGCCCTTGACATGTCAGATTCAGTGGGACCTGACAGCCCCCAGGAGTCCAAACTAGGCAGACCTGTTCCATGTTCCATTGATTTCATGGGTCCCCACATTGACACAGTGTTCCCTGATTCCATGAGATCTTGCAATGTCACAATGGCTTCTTGGTTTCATGAGCCCCAACAGAGTCACAAGGGTCCTTTGTCTTCATGCGGCCCCTCCATGTCACAATGGCTCCTTTTTTATATGGGCCCCACTGTTTAATCATTGACCCTTGCTTCTATAGGGCCCCTGAGTTGCACAATGGTCTCCTTGATTCCATATGAGCTTCCATACTCACACCCTAGTCTCCTTGGACCTCCATTGTCATGACTGACACTTGATTCCATCAGTTTCTGTAGTGTCACCGTGGTCCCTGTCAGAGGCTGGATGAGATCAATGTCCCGAGACACCTTGGGATGCTCGGAATGCCCTTGTGGGGCCGGGGCCAGGTCCAGGTCAGGCCTTGGTTTGTGGTGGAACAGAGCCCCTGGCCTGGCAGAGCTGTGAATCACACAGCAGGGGCTATCCTGTCCCACCTCTGATTGGCCCAGCTCTCAATCAATCACACACTAGCAGCTGGTGCCTACCCTGGCTCTCATTGGACAAGGAACTGGCAGTTCCACCCCAGGGGTGGGCCCATGAAAGCCCAGGGTGTTAAAAGCCGGAGCACGAGGCCAGCCCAGGGTCTGGGTCCTGCCTTCCCCTGGGGTTCCTTTGTTATTGAGGCTGGAACCTGTGCAGTTGTTACCTATGTGCGTGTCTTTCTATAGATCTTCTGGCTTTCTGTTGTTCTCTATTTCTTCTCCTTCTAATCCTATTTACCTGGAACATTTTTGGGTAACTTAACATCTTAAGGGTAAAGGTTTTTAGATTAATGGTCTAAGTTAATGAAGTTAATGCTTTGATAAGAGTTTTTTGTTGAAGTGGATGTTGTATTAAATGCTTTGCCCAAGTTCCCTGATTGTCTATCTTTTGCAAGTAAAATTTGGTGTAATTTTGACCTCTTAGCTCAGGTGGTCAGAGCATGGTGCTGGTATCACTCAGGCTGTGGGTTCAATCCCTGTGCGGGCCATTCACTTAAGAGATGGACTTGATGATGCTTGTGGGTCCCTTGCTACCAAGAATATTCTTTAACATCTGTCTGTGTTGAGAATATCTGGTTGATGTTTCTCCAGTGCACCAAACTCAAGGAAAGGAAGCTTTGGTTACCCCCAGCATTTCAGTGTTCTGGGGTGTTCCAGTCCTGCAGGCTCACAATTGCCTCTTGTTTTCATGAGGCCCCACAGTATCCCACTGGCTCCTTGGTTTCATGAGGATCTGCAGTGTCACACAGGTTTATGGCATTTGTCCTTGCTGCTTCACATCCCACTGCCCCACAAACAGCCCCAAGCCACCCGTGAGGGACAGGCCCTGCTGTCCCAGTCTGGGCTCAGGGCTTGGCCTTTCTGCTTCCCCCAACCAGCCCAGGCCTTGCTCAGCATTGCAGTTCCCTGCTCAGAGCCTTTGCCTGCCTGCAATCCTGCTCTTAAGGATCTGCTCTCAGCAGTCCCTGGGGAGCCTTTGTCACTCCCTGCCCTCAGTGGGGCCCAGTGATGCTCCAAGGGACTTGGAGATTTGCTTCTGACTCCTTAAGCCACTTCTTCAGCCTTCTCTCAATGCCTGAGGGTGCTGGACTCAGCCCCAAATCCGCTGTGGGAATCAATAAAATAGAGAAAGCCCTCGGGGGCTCTTTCCCTTCCTTCAGTGGTTTTCAAGTCTCCAGGGCTTGTGCAGCTGATTGGAGTCAGTTTGTTGTTCTGTTAAGGAGGAAGATTTCAAAATACACCTCATGACATTTTTTTTTTTTAACAAGTGAGTATTTTTTTTATTTTCCAGATCAAAGAAGAGCTCATAAAAGCATTTCCCATGTGATCTTGATGCTGAATATCTCCTTAGGAGGTCTGTGCACAGAGAAGAATGAGCCCCTTGAGGGCTAACCCTGTTTGGACAAACTGCTCCTCACCCCAAACCTCACCATGTCTGACATGGCCCACCTGGCACGGACATCCCTGTGCCCTGCAGCAGAACCTTGTCCCCTGAGCTCTGCAGCTCCATGTCCCAGCCCCTTGTACCATGTCCCACCTGCTCTCCTCAGGGCTCTGCCTGCACACAGGCCCAGGAGAAGTTTTCCTGTTGGGAAGGAAAGAATAGAAAAGCCTGTGCAGGTTTCTTGAATGAACCCAACTCAAAAACCACCTGCTCAGCCCAAGCTGCCCTGAATGGGAAAGCCTTTCTCCAAGGAATAGCAGAAATGATCTCTGGAATCTCTGTGAGCAGAAATGATCTCTGGAAGCAGAATTCTCTGAGTCTTGCAGCTGTATTCTCTGTCCTTGCCCTTTCCCTGGATCTCTTTTGCAGATGGAAACTGCTGGTGCCATCCTCACCTTTAACCTCTCTCTTGAATGCAAACAGATCTTCCCAGGTGTGTTCAGCAGGATTTACTCAATGTTTGTACAAAACTTTTGTGTTCCTCATGAACAAAGGGGCCATTTTTGCACTAAGGGGGTGATGTGGAAACAAGGAGCCAATTGTGACCCTGGGGTGACATGGAACCAAGGGGCCATGGTGACACAGCAGGGCCACGTGGATCCAGTGACACTGTGGATCCAAGGAGTCCATGGAGACACCTCCAGAACCTCATGGAACCAAGGAGTCCATGGTGACCCAGTGGGGCTGCATGGAGCCAATGGTCCATGGTGACACTGCCCATCGAAGGAGTTCATTGTGACATTGCAGAAGCTCATGGAGCAAGGGAGGCCATTGTGACACTGAAGAACTTCATGGCACCAAATATCCATGGTGACACAGCAGGGCATCATGGGAACCAAGGAACTGCTGTTGGCAGTAGGGAAACTCATGGACCCAGGGGCTGTTGTGGCACTGCAGAGCCAGCAGAGCTGCTGGACCTTGTCCCCTGGCCCTGCACAGGTCCTTGGGAGGCACGGCAGGAGCAGCACTCTGGAAGCCTCAGGAATGCCCTTCTGGGATCCATGGCACACACTCCCAGCGGCTGGGATTCCAGTTCCCAGACAGGAAAAGATGTTCCTGTCTCTGAAGGCAAAGCTCCTAAGAAGGAGCCAAAAGCCAAGTGGAGCAAGATCTTAGAGTGACATTTCACTGCCAGCCTTCATAACTTCACCCATGGTTGTTGTAGCTCCTGGATTGGGAATTAAATCAGGGCAAGGTCTTTGGTGGGAGCTGCCCTGGGTCAAGGGACACACTGAGAGAGAAGCAGATCAGGCAAAGAAAGGCAGGAGAGAAGAAAGGAGGACACAAACCCAATCAGCTTAGAAGGTGGCACTCTGAAAAACAGAACTGGAACTGATGGAAAATGAATGGGACAGAAACCAATAGTTCTGAAAGTTTTAGTTACTATCAAAATACATCCCACACACGCAGCCCCCCACAATCCCAATCCCACACCATCAAATTTGGATCCCACTTCTCCCAGTCTGTATCCAATCCCATCTCACCCTGGAGGCTGTGAAATTGAGTAATTTGAGCATGGAACTGAGTTTTTTTGAGGTCAGAACAAGGCAATTTGTAATGGGATTGAGCCCCTTGGGGGTAAGATTGAGGTGTTTTCAGTGGGACTGAGTCATTTTGAGGTGACAGATCAATCCATCTGTAGTTATGTAGTGCAAAGATATGGAGAACACTTCCTGAAGTCCCCCAAGACCCCACAAATCTTCCAGAATATGTCTCAAAAACCATAAATTCCTGCTCAAGTAACTGTGAACTGATGGAACTTTCAAGATCTTTGATATATCTCTTTGTTTTTAGTCCTTTTTTTAGGTGTTTTTAAGTGATAAGGAAAAATCAAGAGGAAACTGGGGCAAAACCTAAAGGATAACCAGCCTTGTGTCCTCCCAGCAGAGATCACTGAATGTAGGTCACCAGGGCTCTGCCCAACGTGGATCCTCCTATGGGGGATGGAGCTGGAGCAGGGCACAGAGCTCTTCCTGCAATTGGGGCCTTTGCAGGGCTTCCCTTACTGGTGATTCCATTGGTGTCTGGTCAAGTGAGAGCTCATGGACAAACTCTTTCCACACTGGGGACACTCGTAGGGCCTCTCCCAAGTGTGGATGTGCCGGTGGATGGTGAGGTGAGACTTGTGCTAGAAGCCCTTCCCACAGCTGGGGCATTGAAAGGGCCTCTCATCGGTGTGAATCTGCTGGTAGAGGAGGAGATTGGAGCTGGTCTGAAACCTCTTCTGACACTTGGGGTGCTCATAGGGCCTCTCCCCAGTGTGGATGTGTTGGTGGGTCACAAGGTTGGATCTGCAGCTGAAGCCCTTCCCACATTCCCCACACTTGTAGGGCCATTCACCAGTGTGGATCATCTGGTGGCTGATCAGGTATAAGCTCTTCCTGAAGCTCTTCCCACACTCCAAGCACTTGTAGGGCTTCTCTTCCACAAGGTTCTGCCATGGAGATTTGTCCTCCCTGGTTTCCAACCTCAGGTCCTTGTCTGGGGGAGGAAGGACAAGGAGAGGATGGGATTTCCCTCCATGCCAGAGGGAAGGGGAAGAAGATCCCCCCAGTGCATCCCCAGAAGGACGGGGTTGGCAGCAGTGTTGTCCTACAGCCAGAGGCCATGCTGGGCTGGGAGATGGAGAGGAGAGAGGGGGAAAGGGGCACTGACTTCCTCCTCACCTACCTGAGTTTCCCAGGGCATTGTGTCAGTTTGAAAAGACAGGCGTCCACTAAAGAAGGCACGAGCCTCCCTTGAAATGGAAACTGGAAAAACCTTCTCCTCCAAATTATTATAATTTTGAAATTAAGGTGCTCTCAGGAAAAGATATGAGAATTGGAATAACAGTTCTTAACTACGAAAATTAAAAATAAAAAATTAAAAGTGCAATAGTACAAAAAAACCCGCTGGCAGGGTCAAAATATTACCTGACACCCTGTGGGTCAGGGTGTTGGTAGAAGTACCATAAAGTGTGGCTGCAGTACTCCTTGATTGAAAGATGTGCTTTTGTTTGAGCAATGATTTTCTGGAAGGGTGTAGTCTTCCTCTGAAGGTCCAGTGGTGGTGTAGATGGGCCTGATCTTCCTCTGGGAATCCAGCGGAGAAGAAAGCTGCTCCTCTGGGAATCCAGTAGGAAAAGAGTCACTGTGGTGTTCGAAATCTCAGATTATATCCAGGAGGAATGCTTGGCTCCTCACTGTAGGTGGAGCTTCTCGCAGTGGGATAATGTAATTTTATCAGTCATGCAATGAGACTCAATGGCCCATTAACAGAAGATATTGCCCTGGTGGGAGGATTAGTTGTTGAAGAGACAATGTAAACTGCCCAATTAACAGATGACAACTGCTCCACAGATAGGAATAGAATACACACACCCAATTCCAACCTAAGGCAGTGGCTCAAGGGTTGGTGTCATGGACAGAATTTTGCATTCTTTGATCACGAGGCAACTTTTATAGCGCCTGGCCTGCTGGAACCAGATGGGCTCCATCTCTCAGTTAAGGATGGAAGCTTTTTAGCTCATGAACTGGCAGAACTTGAGAGAACTTTAAACTAGGTTTGAAGGGGGAAGGGGATGCAGCTGGGCTGTCTGGAAGCAGGCCCAATAGTGGTAAGCCTGAGTTAGGAGTGAAATCAGCCCAGCTGGGGTGGATGTATACCAGTGTATGCAGCATGGGTAACAAACAAGAAGAGCTGGGAAGCCATGGTCCAACAGCAGAGCTGTGATGTAATTGCCATCAGGGAAATGTGGTGGGATGACTCACATGGATGGAGCACTGCACTGGATGGCTACAAGCTCTTCAGGAGAGACAGGAAAGGGAGAAGAGGTGGAAGGGTGGCCCTTTATATCAGAGAGGCTTTGGACACCACAGGTATTGAAACTAACGATGATGAAGCTGAATACCTATGGGTGACAATTAGAGGGAAGGCCAACAAGGCTGACATCCTACTGGGAGTCTGTTATTGTCCACCCAATCAGGAAGAAGAGCTGGACAACTCATTCTATAAACAGCTAGAGAATGTTTCTGGATCATCAGCCCTTGTTCTTGTAGGCAATTTCAACCTGCTAGACATCTGCTGGGAGCTCAATACAGCTGAAAAAAGGCAGTCCAGGAAATTTTTAGAGGGTTTGGAGAACAAGGTTTTTGTCACAGCTGATGGGTAAGCCCAGCAGGGGAGGGACTGTGTTAGATCTGTTGTTTGCAAGCAGAGATGGTCTGGAGGGAGATGTGATGGTTGGAGGTCGCTTGGGGAACAGTGATAATGAAATTATAGAGTTCCCAAAATTTGTTAAAATCAGGATGAACATCAATAAGACTTTTACATTGGACTTCCATAGGGCAGACTTTGGTCTATTCAGGACACTTATTCAGAGAGTTCCTTGGGAAGCGGCCCTTAAAAACAAAGGAGTTCAGGAAGGGTGGGCATGCTTCAAAACAGAGAGCTTGAGGGCACAGGAACAGACTCTCCCTGTGTGCCAAAAGACGAGTCGATGAGGTAAATGCCCAGCCTGGATGGGTAAGAAGATTTTGGAGGAACTTAAGAATAAAAAGAGGAGGTATCCTCTTTGGAAGGAGGGTCAGGTCCCGCAGGTAGTGTTTAAGGGGGCCACTAGAGCATGTAGAAAAAAAACAAAACTAGAGAGCTCAGTACTTGAAATTGCTACTTTTATAAATGTTTTAAGTTGAAAGATGTAGCTGGTGTAGCATTGTGTGTTTTATATGGGTTTATTGTAAAGTTGGTTATTTTTATAAGTTTAAATTTTGGTTTGACCCTTGGTTCCCCCCACGTTCTCCCTCCTCATGGTTTGTTCCTTCCACCAGTTACCTGTCAATCATTATACCAACCCCCTTTCCTTTCTAGAAATTTCTATGTCAATCTTCCTGTACCTAATGTATGATTTGTCCGCTGAGCCTTTTCCCTCCCTTGGGCCCTTCCTACTGGTTCTGTGTGTCCCTTGTTCCATCCCTGGGCTTTGTTCATTGGTCCCTCGTGTCCCCGTCTGTTACACCTTTGCCCTTTATAAGTGCCTCCCTAATGGTTTTTACTTGACACCATCACTGGCCCCGCCTGGGTCAAAGAAAGCACCTTGGCTTCCACACACATGTCCACTCCTTCCTTCCTTTGCCTCAGCACTTCGCAAGTCCTGCTCTCGTCTGCATCACCACACAGCAGATGGAGCCACTACTCAGGGGTTCTCGCCGAGAACCTGGGAGTGGCAGAATTCGCAGTCTCCACCGGTTACTCCAGGAGTGGCTAGCCGGACCTGTCAGCTCCAGTGGCCGAGGAAGTGAGACTGCAGCTGGGGTTGTATTCTATTCCTATCTCTTAGAGGTGGGGCAGTTATGTTGTCTTAATTGGGCAGTTTTCTTTATCTCTTCTACAAACCAATCCTCCCTCTGGGGAGGTATCTTCTGTTAATGGGCCATGAGTGTCACTGCATGACTGATCAAAATTTACATCATCCCATTGTGAGATGCTCCACCCAGAGGGAGGAGCCAAGCATTCCTACCTGAATATAATCTGAGATTTTGGGACACCAGTACAATCTTTCCAATGGATTCCCAGAGAAACTGCGTTTTCCGCAGCAGATTCCCAGAGAAGCAGTTTTCTTCTCCACTGGATTCCCAGAGAAAAATCAGGCCCATCTACACCAACACTGGACCTTCAGAGGAAAACTACACCCTTTTACAGGATCCCTGCTCCAACAGAACCACATCTGTCAGTGCAGGAGCAGTGCAGCCACCATTCAATGGGACCGCTACCAACACCCTGACCAGCAGGAATTCTGACTCTGTCAGTAGGTTGGGGTTTTTTTGTTTGTTTGTACTATTACATTTGTATTTTTAGTTTTCCTAGTAAAGAACTGTTATTCCTATTACAATTTTTTTGACTAAGAGCCTCTTAATTTAAAAATTATTGTAATTATGAGGTGGGCGGGTTTACATTTTCCATTTCAAGGGAGGCTCCTGACTTCCGTAGTGAACACCTGTCTTTTCAAACCAAGATATTAACCTTTAGGGTTATGGAAAAAACTGAAAATATATACCCCACACTCAGTTAGAAGTATCCTAAGCCAAAAGGCTGAAAATAGCTCACTGATTTCTGTATGTTAAATTATGAAGTGATCCTAACACATAATGATTTAGAGCTAATAGTGAGTAACAAACTCAACTCTGCCCAGTTTTTGTATGGAGAACCAAGTGAGGAACTAATACATAATTGCCTAGAGGTTATAAACTATCAAACTAGAGTAAGAGAGGACCTAACAGATCAACCACTCCAAGGAGGGAAATGATTGTGCATCAATGGATCTGCACCGGTAATAAAGGGGCACAGGGTATCAGGGTACACTATAGTGCATGAAGGGTTGGTAGCCATTTAAAAGAGAAAGTTACCTTCCAACTGGTGAGCCCAAGCGTGTGAGCTATATGCCCTAAAGGGAACTCTGGAAATATTAGCACAGAAAAGATACAGACTGAAAATACGCTTTTGGCATTGTGCATATCTTTGGAAAATTTTGGGAAGAGAGGGGGCTATTAAATTCAAAGGGAAAGGGACTGATTAAAGTGTTAGAAACCTGACAATTACCAGGGAAGTAGCAGTGGTATATGTTAAAGGACATAAAAAGAGGGCAACTCAGGACACGTGAGGGAACAATTTAGCTGATTTAGAAGCTTAAAATGCAACTGAATCAGACATAGAAAAACTAATATTAGTATTAACCCCCATGAGAAAAATGCAAAAAATCCCTATATTCAGTGGGACAAAAAAGGAAGAACTCCTTAAAATAGGAGCCAAGAAAGATAACAAAGGGAAGTGGAGATGAGCAGATGGGAGGCAAAAGTTGAATAAACCCCCTTGCCAAGAAAATGCTAGAAGGCATACATGGAACAGCACACTGGGGTACACAAGTGCTAAGTGATCAATTTCTAAGGGATTGGAGTTGCATAGAAATTCTCAGAATAGCTAAGCAGATAACTGAATGGTGTGTGATATGTCAACAAGTGAATAAGAAAATCATGAGGAAAACACCCAGGGGAGGGTGAGAACTAGCCTTAAGGCCCTTCCAAAACATCCAAGTAGACTTTACTGAGCTTCCCCAGGTACAACAGTGGAAGTTTTTTCCAGTGATAGTAGATCACGTGACTCATTGGGTAAAGGTGGTACCCAGTGTGAAAGCCAATGCCAATGTTGTGAGTAAAACACTTCTGGAATCAATTATTGCCCAATATGGGTCGGTAAACAGGATTGATTCAGACCAGGGAACTCAATTCACATCAAAGATATGAAAATCAAGACCCTTAAGTTGTATTTTGATAAGGTCTTAAAAAGCCATTTAAATTTTTGAAAGTGAAAATGATTTCTCACATGGGGTTAGGGAATGTGAGGAAAGGTTGTCCACACTGGGTCAGCTCCAGAGTACAACTTCTCTGACCTGGCCAGACCTCCTTAGGAGTGGCCCTACATCAATATCAAGCACAGAATGCTGCAATCACCTCTTATCTACAGAGAACAGTAATAAAATACACTCTTTGAAATAGGATTATATATTTCTTAGAAGTTCATTGAAATATTTCTCCATAACTGTAAAAGGAAAACTTCCTGATGAAGAGGACAAGACCAGAGGGAAATCAAGGCAGAGCCGTGGTTTGTCAGGACTTGCTTGATCCTAATGAGCCCCATGGTGCATTTGGAGCTGAGCCCTGGAACCTCCAGGCCTGAGAGGAGATTGCACAAATCTTTCCAGGAGTCAAAGTCAGAAGAAAACCTCAAAGTGTCTCAAAGCATGAATGGGTCTCACTGAGGTCCATCCCAGCACAGAATCCTCATGGACTCTGAGGAAGGGAGAATTGGAGGCGAGGATAGCAGAAAAATACTTCTCAGAGATTCAGTGTAGAAAGGAAAATTCAAAGTACCTTAAAAACCTTGAGTATCTCAAAGCATTAATGAGCCCCACTGACTGTCAGTACAAAGCTCTCAAGAGGCTCGTTAAAGCAGATGATTGGGGCCATTATTGCACAAACCTCTCACAAAGTCTGAATCAAAAGAGAAACACCAAGTACCCTAAAATAACTGAAGTACCTTGAAGTATTAATGAGTCCCAATGAATGCTGCAACAGAAGGAGAATCTCCAGAGACTAATTAAAGTAGATAATTGGAAGCCATGATTGTAAAAACCCCTCAGAGGCTCTAAGGCAAAAGCCAAACCCGAAGTCCTTTGAAAAACCTGCAGTCCCTGCAGGGAGCATTCAGGAGCCCCAGGGCCATTGCTGAGCAAGGCTCCCCAGGGACTCCTTCCAGCAGATCCTTGAGGCCACTGGGATGTGGGCTAGGGGGGGATGCTGAGGGCAGGACAAGGGGCTGACAGTGCCAAGCCTGGCTGGGGCTGTGCCAGGAGGCCCCAGGGCCTCAGGACAAGGTGTCTCCTGACAGCCCTTGGTGGCACAGACCCTGCTGTGGCCCAGGGCACCAAGACTTGACTTCTCTTTTGTCCCCACCTGTCATCACTGCCTTCAGTTCTCTGCTCTGCCTGGGGTCTGGGGACACTTTCTAAGTCATGTCCCTCAGTGGGATCCATTAAAAGTTCAAGAAACTTTGGAGTTGGATTCTGACTTGGAGTTCTGGAGAGGTTTTTTCATCTCCCTCTCAGGGACTGATGTTCAGGGCCTGAGCACAAAGCCCCAGAGGCTCAATTAAAGTCCTTGTGCTGTGTCTGTCCTTCTGGGCTGGGCTGGGCTCCTGGCACAGAGGCAGCTCCTGGTAACCAAGCAGAGCTTCAAAAGCACGTTTCTCTTGATGAGCAGCTCCTCTGCCAGCCCAGCAGGGCTGGGGCACTGCCTGCAGCCACCCTGGGCACAGCACAGAGGCACAGAGAGCTTCAATCAGTCAGGGCTGGGAAGGTGCTGAGAAGTGCCTGGGGCACAATCACTACCACCCCTTGGCACAGGAACCTCTGGATGTAGGACAGTGCAGCTGCAGCTCCTGCAGTGATCTCCGCAAGCTGGAACATCCCAATGCCTACAGACCCTGTGAGTACTTTCTCTGATTGTCTCTTATGCAGAGCAGCCAGGGGTGCCCAGGGCTGTCCTGCAGAGCAGGGTCCTGCAGCCCAAGGCGCTGTGCTGGGGCAGGGACTCTGCTGCCTGCCAGGGACAGCTCTCAGCCAGCCCTGGCTGCTGCTCCCAGCACAGGGGAACAAGGTTTGGGTGGGAGGAGACAGCTGGTAAGGATTGGAAGTGTTCTCCTTGTGTGGTGAGGATGCTGCATTGTTCAGGACTGCTTCCAGCATGACATTTAACTGCAGAACATTTCCAAGTACATTATACAGGGAGCACAGCGAGTCAAGGGCTGCATACAAGGGAAAATCCTACTTTTTTTAATGTACTACCCAGGCTTGCCTGGATGGGCAATTTTCTATAGATATTCGTCTCTGGTTCAGGTTTAGAAAAATAAATAAATGCCCTCTCAGATCTTAACAAACCAGGCAGTGACAGAAATCAGCACAGGGTCTCTACGAGGCAGCCTCAGTGTTGTTTTCCCAGCCTCCTCAGGGTTGCTCTGACGTTGCCATCTGATCTCGCAGAGCCAGAGCTGCCCCTGGGCAGTGCCTGAGCTGGGAGGGCTCTGCAGGGCAGAGCTGAGCCCCCAGGGCTGGGCTGGGCTCTGGCAGCACTGGCAGGGCCCAGACCTGGGCACAGGGAAGCAGCTGCTGGCAGGGACAGCTCCAGGCAGCAGAGCACTGGGAAGGCAGTGGGGGGAAAGTGCCCCCAGGCTGTGCTGGGATATTTCAAGACCTCTCCAAACCCAGCTATTCCATGATTACTTTTTTTACAGATCCCCATGCCAAGGCACCACAGCAAATGTTCCAACAGCAGTTCCATCAGCCACTTCCTCCTGCTGCCGTTGGCAGACACACGGCAGCTGCAGCTCCTGCACTTCTGCCTCTTGCTGGGCATCTCCCTGGCTGCCCTCCTGGGCAACGGCCTCATCATCAGCGCCGTAGCCTGCGGCCACCACCTGCACACGCCCATGTTCTTCTTCCTGCTCAACCTGGCCCTCACTGACCTGGGCTCCATCTGCACCACTGTCCCCAAAGCCATGCACAATTCCCTCTGGGACACCAGGAACATCTCCTACACAGGATGTGCTACTCAGGTATTCTTCTTTCTCTTCTTTATGTCAGCAGAATATTCTCTCCTGACCCTCATGTGCTACGACCGCTACGTGTCCATCTGCAAACCCCTGCACTACGGGACCCTGCTGGGCAGCAGAGCTTGTGCCCACATGGCAGCAGCTGCCTGGACCAGTGCCTTTCTAAATGCTCTGCTGCACACAGCCAACACATTTTCCCTGCCCCTGTGCCAGGGCAATGCCCTGGGCCAGTTCTTCTGTGAAATTCCCCCGATTCTCAAACTCTCCTGTTTAAATTCCCACCGCAGGGAACTTGGAATTCTTGCTGTCAGTATGTGTTTAGTATTTGGTTGTTTTGTATTCATTGTTTTCTCCTATGTGCAGATCTTCAGGGCTGTGCTGGGGATCCACTCTGAGCAGGGACGGCACAAAGCCTTTTCCACCTGCCTCCCTCACCTGGCCGTACTCTCACTGTTGGTCATTACTGGCATATTTTCCTACTTGAAGCCCCCCTCCATGTCCTCCCCATCCTTGGATCTGGCCCTTTCACTTCTGTACTCAGTGGTGCCTCCAACCCTGAACCCCCTTATCTACAGCCTGAGGAACCAGGAGCTTAAGGTTGCAGTGAGGACACTGATGACTGGATGGTTTCGGAAACATTAAACTGCTGGCCAATTTCTGCAAATCATTTATAATAAAAGTCATATTTGATACTTCCTGTTTCTTTGTTTGTGGATTTTTTTTCTTTTGTTTTACTTCTTTCATATTGTCCACAGATAAATGTCATTGTTTGTGCCATTTCTCATTTTGTTTCTCTCCATCTTCCCTGTGGCCACAGACTGTGTCAATGAGGGGCTGTGCTCTCGGTGGCTTTTAAAGGAACTAAACGATCTCCCAGCAAGGTTTTCTGCAGAGATGCCCTTTTGCTGCCTTCTCTGGAGCTGCAGCAGCAATGTCTGTGTGTAGAGCTGGGGGCAGATCAGTGCTGGCCAAGCAGCTGTGCCCAGCAGCAGCAGCACTTGGTGTTGCCAGTGCTGCTGCCGTGGCCCTGCCCAGCTGCCCTGGTGGCCCTGGTGTTGCTGTAGGGCCTGAGTGCTCTCGGGGCCGGGCACAGCCCTGGGGGTGGCAGTGCCGGGGCTGCAGCAGGGACAGGCCAAGAAATATAAATAATTTGTAATATAAGTAATCTGTAATATAAATAATCTTTGATAGCTCTTTTGGATTTGTTCTTTTTTTCCCTGGGTTTTAGTTTTTATTATTGTCCACAAAGTAAAAGCATTGTTTGTGCCATTTCTCATTTTGTTTCTCTACATCTTCCCTGTGCCCACAGACTGTGTCAATGAGGGGCTGTGCTCTTGGTGTCTTTAAAGGAGCTAAAGGATCTCCCAGCAAAGTTTTCTGCAGTGATCCTCTTTTGTGTTCTTTTCTGGAGCTGAAGTAGCAATGTCTGTGTGCAGATCAGTGCTGAGTACATCAGCTTTGGTCCTGCTGGCCACACCATTCCTGATCCAGGCCAAGAGCCATTGGCCTTCTTGGCCACCTGGGCACACTGCTGCCTCATGTCCAGGCTGCTGTCCATCAGTCCCTTCAGGTCCCTTTCTGCCTGGCTGCTGTCCAGACACTCTGTCCCCAGCCAGAAGCACTGCAGGGGTTGTTGTGGCCAAAGTGCAGGACCCAGCACTTGGACTTGTCAAACCTCACCTCCTTGGATTCATCCCCAGGATTCAGGTTGTCCACGGCCCTCTGCAGAGCCCTCCTACCCTCCAGCAGATCAACACTCACACCCATTGTGGTGTCAT
The DNA here is from genome assembly GCF_028018845.1 of Melospiza georgiana. NCBI lineage: Eukaryota > Metazoa > Chordata > Aves > Passeriformes > Passerellidae > Melospiza > Melospiza georgiana. Next base: position 3,919,605 of record NC_080461.1, on the reverse strand, counting down.
CTGCAAAGATATCCTTGGTTCCAAGGGGGCCCTCAGTGTCACAATGGCCTCTTGGTTACACCAGGCCCTGCACTGTCACACTGGTCTCCTTCATTCCATCGGCCCCAAAATGTGACAATGGACTCCTTGGTTCCATGGGGCTTCACAGTGTCACAATGTTCTCGTGGGTGCTGCAGTTTCAAAGTGGCCCCTTGGTTCCATGAGGCCCCAGAGTGTCACAATGGCCCCATGGTCAAACGAGGTCCCACACTGTCACAATGGTCCCTGTGTTTCCACAAGTCCCCTCAGTTTCACACTGGACTCCTTGTTTCCCCAAGGCCACACAGTGTCACAACATTGTTTCAGATTCCTTGAGGCCCCATGGTGTCACAGTGGCCTCTTGGTTCCACAGGATCCTGCAGTGTCACAATGTTCCCTTGGTTCCGCGAGGCCTCACAGTGTCAGAACGCCCCCTTGGATCCACTGGGCCCTGGAGTCTCGCAATGGTCTCCTTGGTTTTGCAGTGGCAAAATGGTGAAACCCCTTGGTTACACAAGGTCCTGCAGTGTCAAATGTCCCCTTGGTTCCATGAGGCCCTGCAGTGTCACAATGGCCCCAGAGTGTCCCAATCATCAGAGAATGACAGAATCAAATAGGTTGGAAAAGACCTTTGGGATCATCAAGCCCAACCAATGCCCTAATACTGCCTCGTCACACAGACCATGCCACTAAGTGCCACTGGAGAGGGACAGTGACTCTGCCACCTCCCCCCTGGCCAGCCCATTCCAGTTCCCACTCACACTTTCTGTGAAGAACTTCCTCCCATTGTCCAGCCTGAACCTCCCCTGATGCAGCTTAAGGCTGTGTCTTCTTGACCTGCAGATCAGATCCACACTCACACCCAGCTTGGTGCCATCTGCAATTTGTGAATGCTGGACTTGATCCCCTCAGCCAGATCATCAGAGAAGATATTAAACAGGACTGGGCCCAACACAGATCCCTGGGGGACAGCACCAGTGGCTGGACACCAGCTGGGTGCAGCACCATCCCCACCCTCTCTGGGCCCAGCCTCCAGCCAGCTCTTAAATCTCCCAGCGAGGAGGGAACCTGCCCAAGCTGTGGGTTGCAGCTTTTCTAGGGAATGCTGTCAGAGACAGAGTCAAAGGCTTTGCTGAATTCCAGGTACACAACGTCCACAGCATTTCCTGCATCCACAGGTGGGTCATCTGGTCATAAAAGGAGACCAGGTTGGTCAGGCAGGACCTGCCACCCCTATATCCACACTGGCTGGCTCTGACCCCTCGGCCATCCTGTGGGTGCCCTGGGATTGCACTCAGGGTTATCTGTTCCATAACCTTTCCTGGCACCCAGGTCAGGCTGGCAGGCCTGGAGTTCCCCAGTGCCTCCCTCCAGCCCTTCTTGGGGATGGGCTCACACTGGCACCTCCAGTCCTCTGGGACCTCCCTGCAGAGCCAGCACTGATGGTAAATGATGGAGAGCAGCCTGGGGAACATCCACAGCTCCCTCATCCCCCTAGGATGGATCCCATCTGATCCTATACAACTGTGAGTATCTGAGTGGCTCAGCAGGTCACCAACTGCTTCCCCCTGGATTACAGGGGCTGTTCTGCTCCCTGTGCCCATCTACCAGCTCAGGAGAACACTTGTCCTGAGGTAAACCTATCCTAATATTGAAAATTGAGACAAACAAGGTGTTAAGTAGCTCAGCCTTCTCCTTATCTTCAGTTACTATATTCTCCACTGCATCCAATAAAGAGTAGAGGTTCTTCTTCTCCATTCTTTTGCTATAATTTTTAAATAAAAACTCTTTTTTTTTCTTCACAGAAGCCACTAGATTGAATTCTAATGGAGCTTTAACCTCTAATTGAATTCTAATGGAGCTTTAACCTCTCTAATCTTCTTTCTGTATAACCTAACAACATCCTGAAACACTTCTGAGCTGCTGGTCCTTTTTCTCCCTGAGTTCCCACAAAGGCTCCATGCCCTGCCAGGCCAGTAATTTTCCTCACCTGCTCATCTTTTGCCATACTGGGACAGGCTGCTCCTTCCCTCTTAAGGTTACTTTCTTGAAATGTGTCCATCCTTCCTGGATCCCTTTGTTTTTAGGGATGTTTCCCTTAAAAAAATCAGTACCTGATTTAGTACTGCCCAAATCTGCCTCCTAAACAGGCCAAAGTCTGCCCTTCCTAATTCCAGTGTAGAAGTTTTGTTGCTGCCCCTCCTTCTTTCACAGAACATTGAAAATTAATTATTTCATGGACACTGTGCCCCAGGCAGCCTCTGAGCCCCACACCTGCCACCAGTCCTTCTCTCTCCCTCATCTTAAAAAGAAGTGTTTCTTCCTGGTTCTTCACAAAGAGGAACAAAACACTTTGTTGCAGCAGACTGAAGGGAGGAAGAGGTTTCTTTCCCCCTGAGCTGCACAATAGGAGACAATTTTGTTGCCAAGAGGCAACAAAGCCCAGCCAATTTCCAGTTCTTTTAATGTAAGGGAAAAGCTCTGAGGATCACAGCTGTGGGAGATACAAAGTGGCAGGAGAAGGAGATCTGCTGGGGGGTTTTGGGGTGGGGGACAGATTAAAGAAATACTCAAGCAAAACCTGTGAGAGGTCAAGACTCCATCCCTCAGAGGAGAAACTCGATTTGACCCAAATGCCATTCAAATCCAACCAACATTGAGGCATTTCCCCAAGCTCTGCTGAGCCATCAGGTACAACCCAAATCACTCTGTGGGACCAGGGCAGCAGATCCCAGGCATGGGACAGGGATGCTCCCCTGGGAAGTCACCTCCATTGCCCATGGGACTCACAAAATGTGCTTCTAAAGACCCCAACATCCAAAAAACTCCACATTAAAAGCCTTTAATTTGGGGTTTCACTTCTCCGCCTGTCTGCTGTCACTAGGCAGCTGCTCCACTTCAACACCCTTCTGATGAGTATAAATTTTCTCCTGATTCCCAGCCTAAACAGGAAGTTATTTCCATTTATTCTTCGGCAAGTACTGGGAGCTTGTACCTACTTTGCTCTTTCTCTCCTGGTGTGCACATAAAATGCCAAAGCCAAGAGCATTTCCTTGTTTAAATCATGTAATTTGTCCTTATTATTTCTTTCCCATAAAATTGCATGGATTTGGTGCTGGCTCAACACTCAGAATATTGACAGCACAAAGTCCAGTTCTTACACTGACCTCTCCAAGTTTTGGACCAAGCCTGCAAAGAAAGAAATTCAGCAAAGAAATTCCAAACAGAGGCCCTAATAGAGATAATAAAATGCCACCTGTGTTTGCTGCAGGGAAGAATAGTGCTGCTTATTAAATCATTACAAACAATTAAAGCAGCAGAGGGGAGGAAGACAGTGCTATCGTTTCCATCTCCCCAGCCCTCTGCCACTGGCAGGAATGTCATAAAGCACAAATCTCCCAGCAGAAATTCCTCAGCAACTGATCTGCTGCTCGTGGAACACAGCAGGCACACACCCTGGTTTTCCTGACCAGAAAAGGAGAATTTGCCTCGATGTTTTTCCCTCGATGTTTTGTGATGTCAAATCCCCCTCCCTGCCCTGAAGTGACATGTGTCTGTAGGGTGACAGCCCTCTGGAGAGGCACAGAAAGCTTTGTGTCAGTGTAAGGGATCCCCACAAGGACAGATCCCTAATTCAGGCTCCATCTCTGTTTACATGTAGTTCCTAGCAGAAAATTCATTGCATTTCCCCAGAACAGGTAATTTCAAGCACAGAGCTGTTCTGCCTGTTCAAAGCAGCGTGCCAGGGATTGCTTTGGAGACCAGCATCAGGAAACACAGCAACACCTAACAGCCAAGACCATCCAAACCCACTTGTCAGCTCACCCCTGCATATCCTGGACTCACTTGAATGCCCAGGAGAGTCTGAAGAGCCAACTGTTTTCTAAGAAATGGTTGTGCAATCAAAAGGTAAATGACAGGGACAACCAGCCCCACACAGGTGCCCCAGGCAGGAGAAAGAGCAGGAGGGATCCATCCCTTACTGACAGAGGTGCAGCTCAAGTGATGCTCTCTCACTGTTTGGGTTGTTTTTGTTACTTTTACATTAAAAACACATCCTCTCAGGAGACAGTCTCATTTAAATCTTCTACCTCTTTAGCTTTGTACAATCAGCTCATTACATTGAAAGATTTTACCTAATTTCTTCTCCAGGAAAGAAGTAATTGATCTTTTATTTGTGGCCCTTTACATTGGCATGTTGACAACAAAAATCCACTGCTCATCACATCAAAAGTTGATCCAATAGTGCCAATTACTCCAGTAATAGAGATCTTTAGAGGGATGGGTGGAAAGGAACAGGATCAAAATGGATGGGTCTTCTCAGAGGAAGAAGCAGAATCTGGGAAGACAGCACAGCTTTAAATTAGGATATCTGCTGTGCATGGCAAGACAAAAGACAGCCCATTCCTCAACCTGGCTCTGGATGTGATTCAACCCACTCGTCCCCAGCTCTGGAGGTGTGGTGGAGTCTGATCCTCACTCCCCTGGCAAATGACAGAGCTGAGCTGATCTCAGCCTGGAATCCCTGAGGGTTGACAGCAAGGACTCCTACCAGATGTAACTCGTGTTTGCAACAAGCACAGCATCCACTGGCAGGGAAAGATTTGCTCTTCATCCTTCCCACTCTCCAGGTATTTCTCTAGGAAAATCCACTCTCTAGTGGGGACAAACCAGTAGATATGGAAGGTTCTGTGTGCCCCAAAAAGCCACCAGCCTGTTCACCCCACAGCTCTGCCACTCACAGCCACCAGCTCTGCACAGAGCAGGCAGCAAACTGGTGACTACTGGCACTGCCTGTGGTCTGAACTGGGAAATGTGGATCACCATCAAGCTGCAAGTGTTTTCTAGTGGGAAGTATTTTACCCAGTTCCATACAGATTCTGGTTCTGGGTCAGTCCCACAGCAACTTTGGGGAGTGTTTAGGTCAACAGGATCTCCCCAGGCTGCAGCTGGAGCTTGGGGCCTCCTTCCAAATTACAGCACAGTAAAAAAGATATACTAAGGTCACAATGAAAAATCCTCTGCTGAGCCTCCTTTAATGTCTCTCAACTCCTAATTCTGATTGTAAAATGCTATTTAGGAAGATCAGACTGATCAAAATCAGGACACCTTTGTGGATTTTTGTAAAAATGTGTTTTGAAGCTTTAAGATGAAGGATTTTCACTGAAGTCATTATTCCTCTTACAAGTTTTTCAGCGTCCTGTTGTTTTGACTTTCCACTCTTATCTCCTGCCAACTTTTACCTGCCCAGAGCCAATTGTTTTGCTGACAGCTGCCATGCCCATGTGCCATTTTCTGAGCATCACCTGCATGAAGCCTCAGGAGCTCACTAAGGAAAACTCACTCCTTCATATTCTTCGCAGAGCCAGGAAAGATCTTGCTTGGAAGATCTCTTGCCCAATAGAAAAAAAGAGTTTTTTATTCAAACCTACTCTATGTGCCATCACTGATGTATTTTTGACTCAAAGAAATCTGTTTATTTTCTGTTCTTAAATCAGGAGTGAGCAGCTCCATGAGCAGCACCACAGCAGAGGAAACACAAACAGGCTGTTACTCAAACACCATCTCTGAAGGGATTGTGCTCTGCTTTTCAGATGAGATTAAGAGCTCAATTATAGTAGAGAAAAAGGCTATCATTAAATCACACATAGAACATCATAAGGACAAATTACAAAGCTCTTCAGAAGCAAATCTGTGTCAGACTGCTGGGTAAGGAGGCCCTTTAGGTGAGGCCTTCAGAGGTTTCTCCTGCCCTTCTGAAGAAATGAGTCCTGCACACCTCATCTCACCATGTTTTTGAGGAAAGCTCACAACCAGATTCCTATGGGGCATCCAGTGTGCAAATCTCATGGACAGAAATATCCACTGGCCTCTGGATTTGCAGATGTGAACCTGGAGGTGAGGGACTGGATGCTTTTCCCTCCCCAGAAACCCAAGGCACTGCATGGCAGAGCTCGAAGTGGCCAGCAAAGGGTTACCCAGAATCCTGCACCTGGGAAAGGGGAAGTTCAGGTTCAGTCACAGAGTCATCATCACTTGATTTTGTTCCCTTGTTATTTTGCTCTCCTGGAATGTATTATGGTTAATTAAAGGCAGTTAGCTAATTGGATGGTAAGCAGGTGCTGGTTAAAAAAAACCAAACCACTGTTCCCCTTTGAAATGCCAGACAGGAGATTAATTGAAATTCCCTTTGAAAAGATATCCCCAAACCTCCAAATCTGTTGATGAAAACAGTCAAGGAAAAGTCAAGGAGAAAAGAACAAACAATGTTTTTCAGTAGGTTTCACAACTCAGGCAACTGCAACCCCCATCAAGCATTAGGATCGAGGATTGTCATTGCCACACCAGGGAACCCTTTCAAAGTCTCAAATTCTTCCACTGAACAGCAGTGCCAGAATGCCCCAAAGCTGAATAACAATCCCATGTAGGCATAATATTTCCACCAAGACCAGGATGAGATGAGTAGGAGAGGATGACTGGGGCTCTTAAAAAGCCAGACCTCAGAGCTGAGACAGGATTTAATCCTGATATCTCTCTGTTTATCCAGAAAAGGATCAAGACATGTGAGGGAGCTCAGAAAGCCAGAGTGCTCAAAAAAGCAGCATGTACACAGAAGGAAGAAGAGAAATGATACAGCTGGATACTTCCTAATGCTCTTCTTTGGACCGACCTGGTGCAGTGAGTCACAGAAAACTTGCTCTAAACATGGGTGGCAGAACTGAAAATGCTCACTGGTAAGTGTGGAGAAATGGCTACATGACAGAGGTCACGTAGACATTCGCTCGTTAGCTGACCAGGAGCTGGGAAAGTACCGAACACAGCTAGTTTGAGTTTTTGCACCTGCAAGATAGCGTGTCCTTGGGCCTAGCTGGGTATGATAACAAGTGGACAGAGAGATGTGGGAAATAGAGAATTTAGGCCCAAAGGAATGAGGAAGAGTTGATAGTATAGTTTAACCAATAGATCACTTGGCTTACAGAATATTCATAAGCTTATTATTTGCTGTATAAGTGTTTGATGCTCTTTTCAATAAACGGAACTTGCTTATCACTCATATTGAGTGTCCAAGTCTCCCCTCACCAACAAATGGCTCATCCCCGACAAAGGCCTCATTCTGCAACAAATGGTGCCCAAAGAGCGACCCTATGGACCCTACAGACTCTACAGACCCTACAGATCCTACGGACTTTACAGAAGATTTGGGCCTGCGAGCCACGGTCAGTGCAGTATTTGGGAGTCAGTCCCGATGCAGCCCAGGAGGCACAAAAAGCAGGCCCTGCCTTAGGCGACCCTACGAGGAGTCTTGGAAAAAGGCGAAAGGGTGGGCTTCGGTGCCCTGGCGACCTCACAGGAGAGTCCAGCTGACTGAATGCCTGGCAACCTCACAGGAGAGTCCAGCTGATTGAATGCCATCGACGTTTTGCAAAGGGCTGCAGCAGTGCTGACTATCAGGTTAGAAGGTAATGGAAAGGCAAGAGGCTAATCACCTTTTTAGATGCTTTCTAGAGAAACGAGGATTACAGGGTATAGATTTGCTTTTTAGAAAAGCGGGGACTATAGACTGTCGACTTGGGAAGAGAATTCCCAAGAGATTGTTGCATATAGACTTGCAAAAACGTGCGTTGTGGTGCTGGCGCTGCAAGTATATGCACAGTGGGTCAGCGACCCTGCTGTGATGGCAGCAGCAGCCACGGCTCGGGGCGCCTGCGGGGCTGCGCCACTCCGAACTCGGCATGGGCTCTGCACCATGGGGAGCAGCCGCGGCTGGCGGCTCGCCTGAGATGCTGCGCTGCAGCGGCGGTAGCGGCGGCTGCCACGGAGGGAGCGGAGCCGCCGTGGGGGGAGCGACCCATGCAGCCACGGGTGCAGCACTGGGTGCAGCGCACACAGTGATTCAGGCTGTCGGCGAGTCTCGCAAAACAAGAAGCCCAGCGTGGGGGGTTCACCCGCTCCGACACAAGCGGCGCAGGACCAGAGCACTTTTCCAGTGCGAGCGCTTCTCCCTCTGCCCCGCAGCCGGCGGGAGCCTTAGTTTCGACTTGGCAACCTAAACAAACTGTACCTTAACAGACTCCAAGTATAGCTGCGCGGCTCAGCCGGTGCTGCCATGGACAGTGTCTCCAGCACGCAAAACTCGGTGCGGCCGGCCGGCACTCGGCGAGCAACAATACAAACAGCCACGGGGCCCGAGCAAGGCAGGCGGTGCTGTGCCCGCGGTGCGGTGCGCACCGGCCAGGCTGGGTGCGCGGAACTCAACGGCGGGCGGGCAGCCCATGGCAGGGCCTGCCGTGCCCTGCTGGCAGCCTGAAGCAGCGGCGGCGACGGCGCAAAGATGGCGCAGCACGGTGGGGGGGCCCCGCCACGGGGCCGCAACTCGCGCCGCCGAAATGCTGCGCTGCGTCCAGCAGCAGCTCCGTTAACCCACCGCACCACAGCGACATGAGCAGCAGCGGCTCGATCCCAGGGCCTTCCAAGCACGACTACTTTCCCACCTCCGCCCCGCGGCCGGCAAAAGCTTCAGTTTTAGACCTAATAGCTGAAATAAATGTGACTCATGTCAACAAAAGAAAAGATCCCTACTGCAATTAAGAGACCAGTGATGATAAACAAGCAACATCAAGGAGCATTGCTATCAAGACGTTCCTCACCTGAGTTAAAAAGACTTTTTGTTCTTCCTGGCAGAGACTGTGAAAGAGAAATCAGCGTGGTGAATGCATTGAGCCAAATTTTGGCCGATTTGGGATAGCATCCATTATGCTGCCTTAAAATCACCTGTATTAACATAGACTTTAAACATCAGAAGCCCAGGTAACTCAGTCGGTGGAACATCAAATTCTGAAATTTTATTTTGAAAGATTTAAAAATGTTGAAGATGTGTTAAAACGATTGTATAAGTAAGATGCAATAAGTGTGCTTTTTGTGTTCTTTAAGCCTTGCTTGGATATGGTAGATGTAAAAGCAAGCACTGAATTCAAAAGAATTTTTCCACAGGTATACCTTGAACAAACTCCTTATGTTTAGGCGCATTCAAGTGTAAAAATGCTGAAGCGAACACACGAAGAAAGTTGTTTTAGCTTAGTATTTTAAAGTTAGGCCTGTAAGTAAGTTATAGTGAATTCTATATTCTATTCTGTTTCTATAGTAAATTCTATCTGTTGCTAACTAGTTTAAGTTAAATTATCTAGTAAGTGTCATTAAATGTTAAATACTGTTAAGGTTAAATGTTTTTAAGTTTCATTTCTGTTAAGTTTAAGTGTTATTAAGTTTAAGTGAATTTAGATTCTGTTACATTTAAATTATATTGGGTTTAAGTTATGTAGAATTTAAAGTTGGTTGAGTTCTGTTAAGGTTAAGTTCTGTTAAATTTAAGTGATTTTACATGTAAGTTCTGTTGATTTGAAAATCTGTTAAGTTCTGTTAAGGTTTAAGTTTTGTTAAGGTTAAGGTCTGTTAAACTTAAGTTCTGCTAAGTTAAAGTTCTGTTGAGTTTAATTTCTGTTAAGTTTAAGTAAAGATAAGTTTAAGTGATGTTAAGTTCTGTTAAGTTTAAATATTTTAAGTATTTTAAGTCTAAGTTCTATTAAGTTTAAGTGATGTTAGATAGATTTATGCCAGGCATTTTTTTTATGACTTGTGTGTAAGGTGTTGTCGTGAACATCAAATAAAATCTAGTTAAAAGGTACAATCAGAAGCATTTGTGAGTAAAGCCATTCCTGTTGTAAGTATATCTGCTGTTTGAGAATGGAAAGCAAACTTACCAGACAATCAACGCAGATGAAACCTGCGCACATGTTGCTCCTTTAGCTTATTTTGTAAGTTGCATTATCACACCTGAGTTTTGTTTGAGCTTTGTGGCAGCATAGAATGCTTTTTGCATCTGTTGTATAGCATATACTATAAATAGTGATAGCCTTTTCAGTTTGTCTCCCTGGCTTAGATCCCTTGTAAAAAAGAAACCTTGCTAGTTGAGTATACTGATTGTAATGTAATAGTTGTTGGAATTGCCTATTCTTGTGTTGCAGAGTGTGAAGCAGTTAGCCCATAGAACTTTGCTTGTTCCAAAAGAAAATGGGGGAAATGTTGGGAATTTAGTTGACTAGAGACTGGTAAAGTACAAGGCTGTGGCTAATTCCAAGTCCTGCACCTGCAAGATAGCCTGTCCTTGGGCCTAGCTGAGTATGCTAACAAGTGGACAGAGAGATGTGGGAAATAGAGAATGTAGGCCCAAAGGAATGAGGAAGAGTTGATGGTATAGTTTAACCAATAGATCGCTTGGCTTACAGAATATTCATAAGCTTATTGCTTGCTTTATAAGTGTCTGATGCTCTCTTCAATAAATGGAACTTGCTGATGACTCATATTGAGTGTCAGATTTTTCCCTTACTGACAAATGGCTCATCCCCGACAAAGGCCTCATTCTGCAACACCCATGTCCCCCAGGGCCAGAGCCTGGGCCAGGGCTCCTTCACCCTGCTACCAACAAGGCCTTGAGAGTGCTGAAAAAATCCCCGGCAAAGGATCAGCCAAAACCAGATTTAATATTAAGGGACAGCAGCACAAAATTCCTTGGCAAGAGTTACTCTGCTCCTGAGTGGGCACTTCAGGCACACCAGGGAAATAAAGCAACAACAAAACCACACCAAATCCAGGTAATCAAACCAGAAATTAACTGAGGACTGCTCCTGGGCTTGTGTGTGACACAAGGACAATGAGGACAAGGATAAAAGAATAAAGAGATAAAAGCTTAACAGAGCTCAAATCTAACAGGATTGAATTTATACCTTAACCTTAACTGATACCTTCAACTTCACAATTTAGCGAAACAACAGCTCTTAACCATATTTAATCTAACTTAAAACCTGTCGTGGGTTGACAGCCTTTATCCCAATACCGTGTGTTGTGTCTGGCAGCTGTGCCTTTTCTCTCTTCCCCCCTCCCCCAGCCGTCTTGCTGCGGCGGGGCGGGGAAGAGAGGGGGGGAATGTTTGACCAGGGCTTTTTTGCTTTTGGCTTTTTGCTGCTTGGCTTGGCTAGCCGCTTTGCTTGCTTGCTTTCTGCTTTTTGCGCTGTTTTTTTTTCTTTTCTTTTGTTCCCTCTTTCTTACCCTCCCCTGAAGATACTGGACCGACTCCGGACCTGACCTGAGACGTCCAGGACACCTGGAGCTTGCAAGAGAAGCCTGGCGCCCTCACCACACAGTCTGTTTCTTTCCTTTTCTTGTGTTGGGGAGTGTTCTTTTGTTACTTGTAAATAAATAGGTTTTGTTTTCCACTTTGCTCCTCCAAGAAATTCCTTCCCGAACCCGGTGTTGCGGGAGGGGTGGTTGGAGGCTTGTTTTGTTTGGGGGGCTCCCTTTTGGAGATTTCCCCTAATTTGTCCTAAACCAGGACAAAACCTATGACTTTGCAATTTAACAGAGGAGTAACACTCAACAATGTTCAATTTAACTTGTACCTTATAATAAATGTAACAACTTAGCAAAAGAACAACTCTTAGCAGAATTTAACTTAGCTTAGACCTTGGTATTTAACCTTACCTAAAGGCCTGACTGACTCAGCTATCCAAGGCACTCAAGCCCCTCAGACAGCAGCATTTCTGCCACATTTCCCCAGCACAGGCACTCCTGTGTGCACACAGACACAAAGAGTCAGTGCAAGGCACCTGTGAGCAATTTCCCTGAGGGCAGGAAATGCTCCCTGTGGATGCTCTGGCATCTCTGCAGTGGGTGAAGGGCTGAGCCTGGAGGAGTGGGGGGATTGGCCCAGGCTCTGTGGTTGTTGAGGATCCCCGAATGCAGCAAACGGGAGAGTTCCCAGCTGGGAGAGGCCCCACTCAGAGGGAGTCGCTGGCCCAGGAGAGCTCCAAGGGCTCCTTTTGGAGCGCTGTTTGCAGGGCCCCAAGAGAGGGGCTTCAGTCCCAGCAATGGTTCATCCTGGCTGCACTTGGCATCAACAGCTTTCTTTGGCAGTGTGAGAACAGGGATGTTGTGCTACTCAGGGAACAGAAACAGTTCCCAGGGCTGCTCCTAAAGGAACCAGGAGCTGGTTGGGCAGCAGCAGTGCCTGGAGCAGACAGTGTTTGTGATGAGCTGCAGAGGAGCTGAGCCCAGGGGCTGTTGGCCAAGGCTGAGGCCCAAGGAGCATTTCTCAGCTGGCAGGGCGGCCTGAGAACAGCAGGGGGGAATGCAGCAGCACAGGGCCCATGGAACCAAGGGACCATTGTGACACTGTGGAGCCCTGTGAGACCAAGGGACCATTGTGACACTGTGGGGCCCTGTGAGACCAAGGGACCATTGTGACACTGTGGGGCCGTGTGAGACCAAGGGACCAGTGTGACACTGTGGGGCCTCATGGAATCATGGAGAGCACTGTGACATTGCTGGGCCTCATGGAGCCAAGGGGAGTGTACTGATGCTGTGTGGCTCCATGGAATGCAGGGATCATTGTGACACTGTGAGGCCCCATCAAACTAAGGGTCCATTGTGACATTACAAGGCCTCATGGAACCATGGAGACCGTTATGACCCTTTGGGATGTCATGGAACCAAGGGGTAATTGTGACACTGCGAGACTCCATGGAGCCAAAGGTTCATTGTGATACTGCAAGGCCTCATGGAACCATGCAAAGACAATTAAGACACTTTACAGCCTTATGGAACCAAAGGGCCATTGTGACACTGAGGGACACCATGGAATCAAAGAGACCCTTGTGTCACTCAGGGGACTCATGGAAACATACAGACCATTGTGACACTATGAGGCCCCATGGAATATGCAAAGCATTGTGACACTGTGAAGCCTCATGGAACCAGTGAGACCATTGTGACCATTGTGGGGCCTTGTGAAACCAAGAGGCCTTTGTGAGACTGCAGGGCTGCGTGGAACCAAAGGTCCATTGTGACACTGCAGGGCCTTATGTCATCAGTGGTCCATTGTGACACTGGGCAACCAAAGGAGACCATTGTGACGCTGGAGGGCTCCATGGAACCAAACCTCCAGGGTGACACAGAGTGGCCTCCTGTCATCAAAGGTCCATTGTTACACTGTGGAGCCAGAGGAGACCATTGTGACACTGCAGACACACAGGGTCCAAGGGTCCATTGTGACATTGCAGACCTCATGGAACAGAGGAGCCAGGTGACATTGTGGGGCCTGGGGAGCCACTGAGGCCATTGTGACCCTGCAAGGGCTCATGGAATCCTTGGCACCATTTTGACACTGTGGGGCCTTATGACCTAGGGGCCACTGTGACATTGTGGGACCCCATCAAACCTAGGGGCCAGTGTGACACTGCACGTCTTCTTGTAATCAAGGGGCCATTGTGACATTGCTGGAACCCATGGAATCAAGTCACCATTACAACACTGAGGGGCCCCATGGATCCAAGGCACCATTGTGACACTAGGGAGCCCCATGAAACCAAGGGCACACAGAACAGGTCTGGCTGGTTTGGCCTCCCATGGACTGCCTGACTGGTCCAAGTGACCTTTGCATGTTGAGGGTCACTTCTTATGTGCTGCTGAAACACTGGGGCTCTGTGCTTTCCTTCCCAATGGAAAAGAACTGTCCTTCTGCTCCAGGCACCCATGGCCAGAATTGGGATTTCACCTCCAAATTTCCTCATATCCAGGGATTCTTCCCATGGGAATATTGCCAGGAGAAATCTGGCTGGCAATGGTTTCAGGAGAGTCACCTCCCATCTGTTCCCAAAACAGTGGGGAAGGCTCCATGCTTTCCTCCCTATGAGAAAGAATTGTCCTACTTCTCCAGGCATGCATGGCTCAGATTGGACTTCCACCTCCAGAATTCCCTATATCCAAAGACTGCTCCCAGAAAAAATCTGCCATTCCTGAAAAGTCTGGCTGGCCTTGCCTAGTGAGACTCTCACCTGCCTTCCAAACACTGAGGCTCTGTGCTTTCCTTGCTATGGAAAAGAACTGTCCTTCTCAGCCAGGCGCCATGGCCACAATTGGGATTTCACTTCCAGCATTCCCTGTTGCGACAGACTGGAGGAGATTGTTGCCTCAAAATATTTTGTGTGTTGCGGAGGAAGGGGCAGGTCCAGCCTTGTCCTGCCCTGTGACCTACACCCTGCCCTGCCCTGTGACCCCAATCCCCCCTGAGCCTCTATCCCAGCCCAGCAGTGTCTGCCAGTCCCTGGCACAGAACAGGCAATGCTCCACCGCCACCTCTGCAGCCCCAGCCCAGCTCCTGAGGGACCAAATGAGCCCAAGTCCCAACTGGGGGAAGGGCCCAGGGAGACCAAGGGGTATTGAAGGCTGACCACAAGGCAAGCACACATCTTGACCCTACCTCCTCTTGGAATTTCTATCTGAACACTGCTGGAATCCAGGAGTTGGTAGCTCTGTGTGTGCTTCTCTATATCTTTTCAGCCAAAAAAGCCAAGGGAAGGCACAGCTCCATCAAATGCAAAAGTCATTCCTCTGCTGGATATTAAATCTACTTTCCACAGCAGACAGCCTCAGAGCAATGGAAAACACCTTCTGTGCCCAGCACAGATCCCAATGTCCCCCCAAACCTCCCTGCCCCAATTCTGCCCAGATTTGCTCTTTGCACACACGAGTCACACGCTGAAGTCAGGAGTTCCCTCCATGCCCAGAGGGAGGAAAAGAGAGAAAGGAGATGAAGAGCTCTCCTGTGCAGAGCCCAGGTCCAAGTGCTCTGGGATGTCCCAGCAGCATCTGACATGTCCACCATCCCCCACAGATTTCCGTACAGTAACAGTTTCAGACAAAGACAAAAGAAAAGATAATTCTGTGAGATATAAACACAATTAAGATGTTGACTAATATGATATTTATTTGAGCTTCAGAAAGATTGGGCAATTCTCTGAAGCTCAAAGCATGAAACCAGTCAGCTGAAGGGCACTTGAATGACCAGAAATCATTGGGAGGAGTGTTGAGGGTTTTTTGCAGGACAATGGACATATGCAATATATGCACAATCCAGCCTTCATAGAAACTGAGTAAGGTCACCATGCCCTTGAAGGACACAAAAGAAGAAGAACACGCTCAGCAGCAGATGGTTCAGGATGCAAAGGCAGACAAGAAAATCGCAGCGAGATGCATGAAGAAGAAAGACTAACTAAAATGAACTGAAATATCAAAATGCATGCGTAGAAAGGCTTTAACCAATCTTGTATTAGCTTGAGGTGTGAACAGTAGAGAACAGTATAAATATGGCTTGCTTTTTGTAATAAATTGGCTTCACTTGATCATATTTATCATTGTGTGATGTCCCGTTAATGATAATCCGCAACTAGGGACCAGAAATGCATGCAAGCCTCCACCCCAAGAGACATTATGAATTCAGAAAACATGGCCATTAACTGCTTGATACCAACACAGAGTAATGGCAACCAAAATGCTGTCAGACCAGGGTTTTTTCCACTCTCTCTCAAGCCCCATGCGTTGGGCACCAAATTTTGTCCTGGTTTAAGGCAAATTTGGGAGAAAATCTCCAAAGGGGCCCCTCCAGAAAGCAAACCCACACGGCCTCTCCCCCCAGCCAGTTCGGGAAGGATTCCTCGGAGAGAAGTGGAAAGAACATGTTTATTTAAGAAGTAAAACACCCCCCAGCACACAAAATGATCAATACCAGGTGACAACACTCTTTCACCACTCTGAAAAAGATGACAAGTTCAGAAAGTCTCTCTTGGGAATGGTCACTCTGTTATCAGTCCCTCCGGTGCTGGGGCAGCTGCTGCAGCCACAAGGTGCAAACTCTCGGTGTTCCCAGGGCCCAGTCTGGAGCAGTTTGAGTGGTTCCAAAAAAGGGGAAGGAAAAACATTCCAGGAAAAAGTCGGACTGCTTAGCTAAACTAACTAATGAACAGAAGCAAAAGCAAGAGCAAAGCTGGAGCAAAGCAGAAGCAAGAGCAAAAACAAAGCAAAAGTCAAGCAAAAAGCAAAAGCAGCACCGTGTACTGCCCTGTCTCTGTGTCCTGCCAGCCCTGGGGGAGTGGCTGATAACAAAACCAAAACAAAACTTCGCTCTTCAGAGCCAGTCTTGAAGGCACAGAACATAATATCCAGCATAAAGAGAACACATGAATGGGGATACAAGCATCATAACGTCACCCTAGGACAGCACAGTTATTCCAAACTGCCCCCCAGCAGCCCCTCCTCACCAATGCCGTCTGCTGGGGCTGTGCCAGCTTCAGGAGATGCCTCCAGGGCCTGCATGACCTTTGTGAAAAATGCATATTGTATGACTGGCTTTTCACAAATATTAAAATGAATATTATATGTGCTGTGTTAGAAAGTTGTGTTGTACCAATTTTCTTAAGTAGTGTGTTAAATCTAGTTTTAGGTTATACCATAATGTTAAAATAGAAACTATGCTATGTAAGATACTTTTATAATTAGAGTATTAATAATTTGGACAATATGGATTGGGACAATAGGAGATAATAGAAACAAAGAGTTACAGACGTCTGGGTAACTTCTTCTGGGCAGCATAAGCCTGAAAAAGGACACACTTTACAGAGGATTAACCCTTAAAAACAATAGCCTGTTTTAGATGTCCTGTGGCGGCAATCTCGCTGCAAGTCCTTTCTTTAAAAAAAGTATCTCTAGTTTCGATGTTAACATTATGTTAGACCCTAAAACTAGATTTAACACACTACTTAAGAAAATTATTACAGCACAACTTTCTGACACAACACATATAATATTCATTTTAATATTTGCGAAAAGCCAATCATAAAACACGCATTTTTCCCACAGCAGGAGCGGGCTCCCCCAATTATTCCCTGTGCAGGCGGGACCCCCCCTTCCCCTCAGAGCTCTCCCGCGCTGAGGGGCCGCTGCCGCTTCCCGCCCTTCACGCCCGCCCTCAGCGGCCGCCGGGCGCTGGGGCCGCCCCGCCCGCTCTTTTATCGGAGCCACGGAGAAGGAAAACCACTTTCAATTGTTCATGCCGCCGCGCCTGAGTGCTGGGCAGGTGTCTGCGGGCAGATCCCAGGTGAGCGCTCGGCCGCGGGGCCGCTGAGGGCGGCCCATACCACACCCTTCCCCCCGGCCGCCCCCTCGGGCTGTGCTGCTCTGGAGGCCGCGGCTGAGGAGGGGACGGGGGGAAAGCGCAGGGGCCCTTCCCCGGGGACACGGGGACAGTGCTGGGCCCGGGGAGTGCCCCGGCAGAGCCCCGGGCTGGAGCACACACACACCTGCCCCTTGTCCCGAGCTGGAACACACACACACCTGCCCCTTGCCCCGGCACAGCCCCGGGCTGGAGCACACACACACCTGCCCCTTGCATGGGCACAGCCCCGAGCTGGAGCACACACACACCTGTCCCCTTGTCCCGAGCTGGAGCAGACACACACCTGCCCCTGCATGGGTTGGGACGGCTCCTGCACTGGACTAATTTCTCTGCGTGTGCCTAGAGTGGCACAGACATCTTCGGTTTGAATTTTAAAGACTTTTGTTGTTGTTTTCCATCAAAACTGAAGGGAATAATCTTCTGGAGCATCCGCTCTGTGCTGTAAGTCCACATTTGCTGTGGGTAATTCAGCCCAGAGAGCGAGCAGGGCTCTATCGCTGGCCGGGGTCTCTTATCAAATCACCAACGGGACGGGACTGCTGAGGAACTGCCTTGAGCTGTTTTATTTTCCAGCATCAGTCTTATTACATGGTTGTGACAATGGGAAGATGCCAGCAGCTCACATCCCAGGCAGCCGACCAAGAACTTAATGGTACAACTTACTTGAAAAGTTTTTTGACCAATCACACAAAGCAAAAGCACACTGACAGTAGTTCTATCCAACCACTATAAGCACACGTACCTTTGGTTAAAATAATGCTTGCTTATTTTGAATACAATACCTGCTTGTAAGCCTTAAAACACAATGCACAGAGCTCCATTATTAAGCTTAAAACTTCCTAATACCTTGCTAGATGAACTTTTCCGTAACTTAGGGAGTTGTTCTAGCCAAGCATTAATACACAGACCATTGTTCTATTTGTCATTACTTTTCTACTTTTTACATAATTTTTCTGCTGACCTGTCTCATGGCTGCTGCTTGGCTCTAATCACAGTTCTGCTCTCTCTGAGGCCTGCCTTTTGCAGCTTTCCCAAACCCTCTGATTTTATGGATTCCCACAGGCCCCACTCAGATGCTCACACTGGCGTTGGTGTCTTGGTCTCACCGGATCAGGTGTGCAGTGAAAATGTTCTGTCCCCACGCTGAGTTATGGGAATTCAACAAGTTATTTTTTCATGTCAAAGCTCCTAATGAAATATTTTGAGATGAGGGATGAGATATTCTGACAGCAGATGAGTTAGCTGTTTACACGATGAACTTCTGTGACTTAAAAACCTTGTAAAAGGGTATTTTCATGCTGAAACATAATCAGATATGGTTTAGAAGTGCCCTTGGAAGTAAAGCAAAGAAATATCAACTACTGGTCTCCAAAAAAGTAATTTGTCTCCTTGAGTCCTTTGCCATGCAGCAGTGCCCAAACAGGCAGGAGCTGCTGAGTTCCCTGCATTGAAAGCTCCCCTTTGGCCACAGTCTGTAAATCAAACTGCAGGACACCAACAGTTTGATCAACCATAGGGAAGTAAGAAGTGAGTTCCAAAGCCATTACCAATCCCTTGGGCTTTGAAAATTGTAGGCAGCTGTTTTATTAATGACAAATTCTATTTTCACATCATCTGTAGGGATTTTTTTCCCCAGGATTTTATAATTCCTCTTTACAAATCTACCCATAAGAAACTAAGAAACTAAAAATTCTTAAATTTGTGCAGGGTTTTAACAGGCGCTCAGATGATGACTTTAAGTTGCCATTCAATGTGTCGAGCCATGGCGAAATCACTGATTCAGGTACGATTGGAATATTTGCCATGCACCTTCTTTAATTGTCAAGTTTTAATTTTCATGGGTAGTCCCACAGTTTCATATCTGTAACTGTTAAATACAGTTTCACTGTTACTTTTTTTAGAAATACAGTGATCAAAATCTCTTCATGTTTCAGATACAATTTCACAGGAAGTGAAATTTTGCTCTGAAGTAGATGAAGAGATCAGCTAAGTATCAGCTCTGCACATCTAATTCCTTGGGGTCTTTTGAATTTGTTCCCAAACAGCGCCTAAAGCATTATTCAGTAGATATTTGAGGGCTAAAGGAAGTAGTCAGAAGGGAATAATGTTTTCTGTCTCCTGTTTAAAGCTGAATCACCTAGAGGAGATACTTGTGATTTAGTGAACATGCCTGGAAATTAATCTTTAAAAATTAAGGTGATTGCAATATTGTTGTTGTTTTTTTCTTTGTTTGAAGTGTCTGCAAAGTCTATGAGCTTTAATTAGAGTAAGATTTAAACACTTAAGTATCCTTGTGGAACTGGTTCTGAACATTCTGTTGAAGGGCAGAAGGGTTGAAGTCAGAGTATTCTTTGGAAAACTGAAGTGGATTATCACAATTGCCTTTATTCTGGCTTTATTTTATCTGTAGAACAATGAATTCAGTGGTTTCCTCAAACACTGGATTCTTTTCACAGTGTATTTACCAGCAGATCTCTGCTGTAGCACAACTCAGTACAGCTCATTTTTTTTGCAATAGCTTCTGTACTTTGCAGCTACAAAACACTGTTTGCTACCACAAAATAAAACACATTTCTTGTGCTCTCTGTGCTGTTTTTCATATCCCTGACAACTTTTTAGACTTTTTTAATCCTAAGATATTAAAGTACCATCAGGACTGTAACAAAACTGTGATGCAGCCAGAACAAGGATGGTGTTTGGGGCTGTTGTAAGTGAACCAGAGGGCCCTTGGGGCTCGTGTGTTGCTCTCCCTGCTTCAACCACTGGCCCAGCCCTGCTTGTAGGGAACTTTCAAGGTGTTCTAAGGGCACAGGGGTGGTGGTTTTCCTTCCTGCTCCGTGTGTGAGCAGAGAACTGCTGGGACACTTGGATATTTATAAATCCCTGGGTCCAGATGGGATCCATGCCAGGGTGATGAGGGAGCTGGCAGATGAGCTTGCCAAGCCTCTCTCCATCATTTATCAGGAGTTGTGGCTCACTGTGAGATTCCAAATGATTGGACACTGGCTAGTGTGACACCCATGTACAGAAAAGGTAGGAAGGAGGATCCTGGTAATTCCAGGCCAATCAGCCTGGCCTCAGTAGCAGGTGAGATAATGGAGCAGTTCATACTGAGTGCTATCACACAGCACTCCCAGCATGGCCAGGCTATCAGACCCAGCCAGGGCTTTACCAAGGGTGGGTCATGTCTGACCAACCTGGGCTCCTTCTGTGAACAGATGACTGCCTGGTGCATGCAGGAAAGGCTGTGGGTCTTGTGTATCTGGGCTCCAGCAAGGCCTTTGGCACTGTCTCCCACAGCACACTCCTGGAGAAGCTGCAGCCATGGCTGGGACAGGAGCACTCTGTGCTGGGCTCAGAACTGGCTGGATGGGCCCAGAGAGTGGTGGTGAATGGTGCTGCATCCAGCTGGCAGCCAGGCACCAGTGCTGTCCCTCAGGGCTGTACTGGGATCAGTTCTGTTTAATATTTTTATAGATGACATGGATGAGGGCATTGAGTCCTTCATCAGTAAATTTGCAGAGGACACTAAGAAGGGAGCTTGTGTTGATCTCTTGGAAGGAAGGAGGGCTCTGCAGAGAGACTTAGAGACTTAGTTGGATGGATGGGCAGAGTCCAGCAGCATGAAGTTTAATCAGTCCAAGTGCTGAGTTCCACATTTTGGCCACAGAAGTCTCCTACAACATTCCAAGCTGGGAACAGTGTTTCTGGATAGTGCTCAGGCAGAAAGGGCCCTGGGGGTGCTGGGGACAGCCGGTTGAACATGAGCCAGCAGTGTGCCCTGCTCCTGGCCAATGGCTCCTGGCCTGGATCAGGAATGGTGTGGCCAGCAGGAGCAGGGAGCTCATTCTGCCCCTGTATGGGCACTGCTGAGGCTGCACCTTGAGTGCTGTGTCCAGCTCTGGGCCCTCAGCTTAGGAAGGACATTGAGATGCTGGAGCACATCCAGAGGAGGGCAACAAGGCTGGGGAGGGGTTTGGAACACAAGCCCTGTGAGGAACGTTTGAAGGAGCTGGGGCTGTTTAGCCTGGAGGAGAGGAGGCTCAGGGGTGACCTTATTGCTCTCTCAGCTTCCTGCAGGGAGGTTGGAGCCAGGTGGGGTTGGTCTCTTCCACCGGGCAGCACTGACAGAACCAGAGGACACAGTCTCAAGAGACAGCAGGGAAGGGATAGGTTATTAGGGAATTAGGATAGGATATTAGGGAAAAAATTTTCACCAAAGGAATAATGAAGCACTGGAATGCTCTTCCTAGGGAGGTGGTAGAATCACCATCTCTGGATGTGTTTAAAAAAGCCTGGACATGGCACTTGGTGCTGTAGTTGAGGTGTCATGGCATAGGTTGGACTCGATGATCTGAGAGGTCTCTTCCAACCTCATTATTCTGTGATTCTGTGTGTGTTCATGGCAATATCACAGGTACTCCTGGGCAAAGTCTCTGAAGCTGCTTTTACTTAACTCAGCAGTGTCTGTCAGAAGGAGAGGACAGAAATGTGTGAAGAACCTGCTAGAAGGAATTTTGGCTTCACTGATAATTCTGGCAAAACTTTTATTGATTTTGGTGGACTGCAGTTATCCGTGTCTTTAAGCCCATCTATTTGGTGATGTCTGAAGGGGGTTTGGGATATTTCATTGTATTTGTTTCTCCTGTGTGCTCTGTAATGCCTTTTGATACATACACAGAGGATGCACAAAGATTTAAACTTGGGCTCCTGATCATATCTAAGCTTATATCACCATCTGTAGAAAAATATTACTCTTGTGATGTTTCTAAGAGATAAATACATTATCTACAACAGTTTTAATTACATATTATATCCTATTAATTAGGTAGTATTTGAGATTAAATTGTGGAACTTGTTTTAATAGAATCCAGAAACAATGAATGAATTGTTCTCAAAACTCTACAAAGAGGCTGAGAAGATCAAGCAGTGGAAACTGACTGTGGAAAGTGAACTAAACCAGAAAGAAAGAAAACTCCAAGAGAATAGAAAGATTATTGAAGCACAGAATAAAGCCATTCAAGTACTGCAGGCCAGTATTGTATAGTGTACATTGAATAGATGAAGTTCAGTGCTTCCTGATTCAGTATGACACTATTATTGATACAATTAAATATTAAAGACTGTTGCAGTTTGGTTTGTGCCTTGAGAAAATGATTATTTTGAGAAGTTGCAAGCACCTGTCCTGTGTGAGGGTGTGTATGAAGAATATACCTGTAAGTGTCTCCGTTGCTGGTAAATTATTGTTCATTAATTATTACATCTTTCATGCAAAAGATGACTCAGCATGTAATACCAGATAAAACAGATTTCTGTCTACTGATGCCCCAAATTACTTTTTCATGAGGGATTTGAGAAGTCAAAGTGCATTTCTAATATATTTTTCAATAACAATGTCTTTTTGTTCCCTATGAAATCAGTTTGAAAATGAAAAACTCCATTTGAAACTGGAAGATGAGATATGTGAAAATAAAGATCTCTTGAAAGAGTAAGTAATAGAACCAAGGATATATTTTTTGTGGTGGAAATAATCAGTTTCCATGTGGACAGTTTTTATGTAGCTGTTAAATTTTGAAGGTCATTTCCATTGTTACTCCTTAGGTACACAAAGCACTGTGCACTCCTGTGCAAACATGATATTTTTCCCTCCCTTAGAGCTGCTGCTTCAAGGCATCTGTGTAATCTGCTCAAGGAAACCTGTACTCACTTCACAGAGAAGACCAGCAAATGTAAATGCTTTTTTAGTTTTTATTTATCAGAGTAAATGTGCTTCTAGCTTGCTCTAAATTCACAAACAGAAGCAAGAAGAAGAAATTTCTTGTGCTATTCAGAAAAGTTCTCCAGTTGAGATCGACTGGATGTGGCTCTCAGAATGAGAAGTGAATTTTAAGTGGCTCACAAAATTGGAAGTGAAGCCCCAGGTCTAACAGACTTCTGGTTTGTAATGCTGAATGCAGAGGGCTTTTGAAGGCAGTGAAATTGCTTGCTGCAAGGTTGCCAGCCTGGGAGCTCTTTGGGTGCCCAAACAGTGCTCCAGGTTTGAGGCAGTGCCCACAGCCCCAACTGGCACTGGAGCCACTGCAGGGCAGGGCAGGGCTCCCCAAGGCTGCCCAGCCCATTGAAGCTTTGCAGTCCCAGCCACACTCTGGGAATATATTCAGTCATGAGAAGTGACACTTCATGCCTGTTTTAGGCAGTAGAATCTACTCTGAATTCCCAGCACTCTGGAACAAATTTTCAAAGCTGACATTTCCTGTTTTCAGCCATCACACATTTATGGGGAAAAAAGGTCTGAACCCCAAGGTGTAATGAGTAACTGGAATTCTTCTCATGAAACTGAACAAGCCAAGATAGTTGGATAACTTATTGAAGTTTAAATTCTTGAGGTTTTAAAATATGTTCTTGATTGGAAATCCTACTTTATATGCAACTTAGAATTGGTATTATAATCATTAGAATTTTACTAACTTGATCGTGGATACCTAAGAAGTGTCTATTTCTTTTTAGCCTTAATTCTAGAAACACTTGTATATAGATTTACTGTTCTTTTTGATAGCTGTGTCTTTTACTGTTCTCTTTTTAATTGTTTTCTTAGGAAAAAATAGTATCAATTACAAAAGTGAAAGGAAAGAAGGAAAATATGGATGTGGAGTGTTGCAATTTTATAATGACAGCTCTGTGGTTATAGGTATCTGCTGATAGGAAGAAATTCAGTGCTAAACCCTAGATTACAGTTTATAAAGACTAACAGTTTTGATACATTATTATTAAATGGCATTAATACTATAATAATTAATATGGTCACATAAACTGATCCAGAATTACACTTTTCACAGAAAAAATATCTTAGGAAGGAAATTTAAAAGTTGAGCTTGCTTAATGTTTCATTGAAATACACATTTTCCCTAGATTCTGTAACTTTTGGCAGCATGTTTCATAATGACTTATTTAATAAGAATGGAGTTGATAATTCCTTTTTAAATTTATTATGCTGATTAAGTATAATGACCTGGACAGCTGGCATTCTTGTTCAAAAGAAAAACTTTCTCATATGTTCTTGCTTTGATAGATGAACAGGAAAAGGAAGCACCAATATGATTGTATGAGGAACTTCACAGCAACGTAGAAGTAAGTGAGCAAGCTTGATGAAAGGAGTTATGTGAGCTGAGCTGAGTTCCATGTTTATGTTGGGATACTGTTTGTATCCATCATGTGTGGGTATCATGTCATGTGTGATGCAGGAAGTTGGGTTTTCAATCCCTTTTCAAGAATTATTTTTGTGTTATATCAAACACATTCAATGGAGAAGGTGCAGCAGTGTGTGGGATGTAGATCCTGTGATCTGGGTGATGTGTGCTTAGTGCTGGGTCACTGCCACAGCTTCTGGCTTCTTTCTGGGCTCTGTTTCACCTCCCTGCTGGTTCCTCAGAATGGCTGAGGTGGGCAGCAGCCCCTGGAGAAGTTCCAGGGTTT
Source organism: Melospiza georgiana (assembly GCF_028018845.1). Taxonomy (NCBI): domain Eukaryota; kingdom Metazoa; phylum Chordata; class Aves; order Passeriformes; family Passerellidae; genus Melospiza; species Melospiza georgiana. The sequence goes on along the minus strand of NC_080461.1, from coordinate 3,895,052 downwards.
CCAGTATTGAACTTCAAATATTAAATTTTGTTTTTAGAGAATGACAGTGGCATTTGAAGAGCTTCGTGTGCAAGCAGAGGACGAGAGATTGGAAATGAGTTTCAAATGTGAGAATTCTGTTTATTGCGTTTATGCAGCTGGCTCAGTTTTGTACTTCATAGCTTGTGTTACACATGCAGTGTCAGGGCAGAGAAATGTGAAGTGCTGGAATGGTGAAGCAAGATGTGAAGTGCTGGAATGGTGAGCAGCTCACACTGAGACACTGGGACCCTTCTTTTATTCATGCTGCCTTTGGTCACTGCCTGGCCCCTTCTGTTGCTGTTCCACTGGGCCAAAGTTGGAACTTTATTTCTCAAACAGTCACCCAAAATTGAAGTTTTGTCTGTGAAGTACAGTCTAGAGATCAATACTTACTTCCCATAGTTTGTTTATTTAAATGATAATGCACTAGTGTGTAGCTACAGAAACTTTAGCTAAATGCTCTCTCTCTCTATGTATAGCCTGGTATGTTCCTGTTTCATTCTCACATGCTCTTTTCTGTTTGTATTTTGATTATAAAATCAAACATTGCCTCAGCAATTACTCTTGGGAAACAAATGGTACAGCTGTACAATTCCAGGCAATCTTAAACTGGAAGTTGTATTGAACTTGGAGTATATTTCAGCTAGAATGTTAACTATGGATGTTACTGTATCTCAAAAGTAAAAGAAGAAGCAGAAAAAGTTGACAAGTTTGAAAAAGAATGCAAACTGGAAGTCAGTCAAAAGGAAAAGCAGGTTTGCTCATTTTACCATCTAATATGTAGAGCTTTATTTGTGACTAAAGGGACAATGCAAGAGCCAAGAAGTGTTTCTGGGTATTAGAAAATAAGACGAAATAACATCTGGAGCTGCATTTAACTCAAATTCTGCTAAGTTTAGTGATGTTTAGTCTACTGGAATTGATGGTTTGATTTTGAATTGGAGAACTTTTTTGTTTAGAGTAATGTGACTTGATCAATATTTGGCTAAGATTATATCTAGACAAATATTATCTATCTGTCTGTATGTCTGTCTGTCTTTCTGTCTATCTATCTATCTATCTATCTATCTATCTATCTATCTATCTATCTATCTATCTCTCTAATCTAACTTGAATGACAGCAAAATGTCTGCTTATCATACCTGGGTACAAATGAAAATCAATATCTGTCCCTTTTCCAGACATCATGATGATATTTCTTTCATTTTTCTTGATTTCAGCTCTTACCATACAGAGAGATGAAAAAGATGATGTCATAAAAGACATCAAGGCTCAGCTGCAGACGTCACAAAATAAGATTGCTGACTTAATGGAAGCAAAATGTAAGAGTTCTGCCTGCTGTGTTTAAATGTAATTGTTTCTAGAATTTAAATGTCACTGTTTATGATTGTTTATTTATTAGATGTAATTGTTTATAGAAGCATAGGAAACAGGGCCAGGATAGTCTTATTCTGTTGCTGGTTGGCAGCAGAGTTTTGGGGCCTTGAAGGCCTTATTTTTGTTTGGAGCAGGAGCTGCTTATGTGGGAGCAGGACTGGCAGGGCAGTTTTTAGGGGGAGTCAAGCAGTGAGAGCTTTTGAAAATTGCAATATGTTGCTTCAGTTTTGCAAATTTAGAGTCAGGCAGATGTCACTGGGGAAACTTACTTTTCAGAACTTGATTTTCAATATTTTTAAGCAATCTATATTCAAATTTTATATATTATTTTGTAGTATATGATGTCAGTACCACTGTGCTTTGTTAAATTCTTTAAATGTATGTAATTTTCCATTTTTGGCAGCATTTTTTAGTAAATATCCTATTTTTAAAAATATAAACATCTTTTTTTGTTTAGTACGCAATGAAGAAATGTTAAAGGAGTCCCAGGTCAGTAAAGAACATTTGAGGGCAGAGCTGGAAGAGGCTAAAATTTCATTGCAAAAGGCAGAGGTCCCCCTTGCTTATAGTTTTACAGTAGGAATAGACTGGATGAGTATTTGCATAAATAATTATGGATACTTTAGACATGAAACAGCTGTAGCTGTTTGTTGCAAAACATGTTTAGAAATGATATCATGTCTTGAAGGTTACTCAAAAGAACTTGGAAACTGAATTCCAGACTACAGTGAAAACATTAATTCAGGTCACTGGAGAAAAGGAAGAGCAGGAGGAAGAATGTGAAAAAATGAAGGCTTTGCTTGCAGCCCTGACAGAGGAGTTTGAGACTTCTGTTGCCAGTTTGAAAAGCTTGCTGAAAGAAGAGCAAAATAGGTAAATTAATGAGTTTAAATTCCAAGAGTGATCTTACAGGTTGCAGTCTATGACAAAATCAAGAACAACTGGAAATGAAGCTGAAATTTGGAGGTTTTTCTCACACAGTGGTCTAAATGCAGATAATTTAATGTAATTTTTTTTTGTTTGTGATAGTTGATACTGTCTATAAAGTAAATTTTTGCCCCCTCCAACTTTCATAATTCTCTCTTTAGGAGATACAGATTTCTGTAGGTATATATTTGTTTACTTTTATTTCTGCTGTTCTGAGGTTGTAAAAGTAAAATTTGATATGTGTTGCAGGCGCAGGCAGATATATCATCTGCCTGGTGAAAGGTAGATGTTCTTAAAGTGCTTATGCTAAGACTTTGTCTTCTTGTCCTGTAAGTTTCAAATGCAGTGCTTTGTACCCTACATTTGGGGTTTTTAATTTACCATTTCCTTAGATTAAAGAAATCTGAAGATGATTCAAAGCTGCTTACCTTGGAACTCCAGAATAAATCTGCTGAACTGGGTAAGGCTTGTAGAAAGCCAGAAAATGAGCTGGGCGGTAATAAAAATGTTTTCTGCTGTTGTCTGGAAATGGACTGTCTCTGATAGTTGGGAAATGATTTTACAGTGCCTGTACCTGTCAGGAATGCCTGGATTTATTTTTACTCAGCTGATCACTTTTCTTTGGGGGTCGTTGGTGCTGGCAGCAGCCACAGGGCAGTGCTGTGCACAGCTCCAATAGTCAGACCATTCATGCATGAATTCCTCTGGAGGTAATTCTGGTTTGCAGCTCAGAGCAGCAGCACTGCAGGTGCCATGAGTGACTTCTGCAGCAGAGATAAAACCCTCCCATGGAGGTTTCTGTGACCCTCCCCATGCTGGAAGTGGAATGATGCTGGCAGGGGTTGTCCTTAAATATCATCAATTTGATATCCTGTGGTTTCTAGGGACGTGCTCCTTAGTCCCCAGAGTAAGCGCTCTGCCTTGCTGTTGAGAACTTGTAAAAAATCCCAGAATTGTGACTGTGCACATAGAAACCATGTGGAAGTTAGTAACAACTGGTTTCCTTTCTCAGCATACCCATTTGATACCTTCAGCAGTTCAGATTTTTTTTCTGGAACAATGCAGGTGCATCAATACTTGGAGAATACTCTAGTCTTACAGTCCATGGTTTATTTGAAGCTATAATTGTGGACAACATAATAGGCTCTAAATTTTATTTAAGATAAATATTTAGTTTCTCTTCAGATATAGATTTGCTAATGTCTGAATCATTTTTTCAAGTCTACATTTAGATTAAGTCAAAAATTAGCTTTTCAGTTTCTTAACCTTATCCAGCAAGTTCTGAGAACTGAGTGTTGCAAAAGGGGAAATGTTTTATACTCCCTGCTAAATAGGAAAAATAATTTCTATTCCATTAATTTCCAAAAATTCCATGTGCTGTAGAAGAGATGACTAAAGTAAAATGTGATAAAGAAGCGCAACTTGAAGTGCTGTCAGAAACTCTGGTAAATGTTCATTTTATTAATCTCATGGCATTTGCTCTTCATATGAAATTCCTCTTGCTTTGTAAGTATCTTAAATGTCATAAGTAAACTCCATCTAGTCAACCTTAACATTTCTACTAAACTTTCTTACACACAATTTCAGTGTTTTCTTTGAAGAACTTCAATGCCATAAATAAACTCCATCTAGTCAACCTTAACATTTCTACTAAACTTTCTCACACACAATTTCAGTGCTTTCTTTGAAGAACTTCTTCATTGCCTCTGTTTTTCTTGTCTCCTGTGCTTTTGGTTTTTCTTGTCTTCCATGTTTTGGTTTTCCTTCTCAAGGTTTTTCGTTATTTCCTTCTTTGTTCATGCCCATTCAAAGGCCACTCCCTCTGGATATAAAGTTTTCCCATTTTTTCTTCCTTCCAGGAAGGTGATTAGCTCTGGCCTCTGTGAACCCTGCTGTGCTGTGACACAGGCCCATTTTCTGTCACAGAAGTCTGAGCTATATGAAATACACTCTTAACAAAGGTTTATTTTCATTATGATTTTATATTTACAAGCCTAACAAGAATCCATATCAACTAAAGTTAAGATAGTCTGAAATCAGGTGTGCATTTTACTGTGTCTACTTGTTGTTATAATCTGTGCATTGAGTGTTCTGAACTGAGTTTCACTCATTTTCTAAAATGGGCAGATTGGAGGACTTTTATTGAAGAAGGATCTTGAGGCTACTGTAAAAAATTTGCAGAGAGAGAAAAATGTGGAGAGAAAAATGAAAATGCTCTCCAAATGAGAGAAGTCTGAAGCAGGGGAACAGTAACATGTTTTTAGAAATAGTGAAGTTACACATCATGACTTGGATACAAGTTTATACATAAGAAACAGCACCCAGAGCAGGGTCCCACCCTAATTTTGCAGCCCAGGTAATGAAACTCACAGCAGGGGACAGACATGAACAGCACCGGTGTCACAGTTCACTGTCTCACACCACTTCCAGATCCCAGCAGAGATTGGAAAGATCCAATCTGGATAATCCATGGCATGGATGTTGTTGGGTTCTTCTGAAAGCCTTGTGCTCTGAGTTCATGTCTGATAACTTCCAGCAGTTGGGAGTTTGCACATGGATACTCAAAACTCTTCCTTTGCATTTTGCAGAAAGAATTCCATGAACTGAAAGCACAGCTGACAAGTACAGCTGAGAAGGAACAAGATTATTTAAAGCAGCTTGTGACTCTGAAAACAGATCTTGAACAAGAGGGATATGACCATTTTGAAAATAGAATATTTCATTAGTTTTGGTGTAATATAGAAGTTGCTTTAATCCACAGTGAAATGAACTATGATTGTTTTCTAATGGAAGTTTTGAACCACATATATGCCATTAATTATATACTTACATTTCTAAATTCCACTTTCTCTATTTGTATGTATTCTATGGCATATGTAGTTGTTCCATATCTCTCTGACTTCTTTAACGAGAAAGTTTCTGAATTCATTGTTAATCTTGCTTTGAACTACATCACCTTCACTAGACATTATATTTATATAAAAGTTGACTCTGATTTCCTTTCCTTCTTCTGTCACCTTTTTACATCTCTCTGACTCTGCTGCAAAGCTTATATTTGTAGATAAAGACCTGGACTTCTTTCAGCATGGAATAACACTTGATAATGGGTATATTTAATTTAAAAGGAGATTTCAAAATGCACCTTCTTATTCCTCTTGGCCATTTGTTTTAAATTAGGTTAAAGAATGAACAGCTAACAGTGTATCTCAGTAAGCTTTCACTAGAGAAAGAACAAACAGCACAAGAGAAAAATGCTGTCCTGCAGAACTCCAGAAACTGCAAGAACAACAAGAGACCAGTTGTAAACTTCCAGCTTTCTTGAAAGGACAATACTCAATTTGACGAATTACTCAGTTTTACAAATTAGATGATGAGCTGCAACATGACTTGGGTCTGTAGAGTACCTGAGCTATTTTTTGTGTTTGAATTGGAAAGGAAGTGTATTTACACTTGTGAACAAGGCAGGTCAGTGTGCTTTGGATGTCTTTGAGGTTTTTAAGAAGTCACTTTGAATTTTATTTCTTTGCTGACACATGGGTCTTTATTTAGGATAGTAAGAAAAAAGAAGAAAATACAAAGCAGTTAGTTGAAAACCTAGAAGAGGCAAATAGCCAGCTAAGGCAAGTAAAAACAAATATTAATAATATTTGATATTGTTTAAGGAAGTAGACTCAAATAATTGGTTGTGTTCATATGCTGCTTTCTGGGATATTTTGATTAATGTTTTTCTAGATTACATAGCTAAACAGAAACTATTGAGAATTGCTGTCGGCCAAGTAGAAATTTTCTCAGATTAGAAATACCAATTGCTACAGGAACAATGTTTGCCATCATTTTGTATTACACGGTAGGAGCTGTCTTGTTTTGCATTAGACATCTCAGGTGGGAAGGAAATTCAAATAGAAGCTGAAGGTTATGGATTAAATGTGACAAGGCAAAACTGGATCAGAGTTACTCTCTGTATCCTCCCCAGTTCAACAGACAGGCAGCTCCCATGTTCCACAGCTGCATTGCAATAGTCCAGGTCAGGATGTATCTTCCTTGGGTTCCTGGAACATCTTTTCCTACTTAAAAGAAGTATGGACAGTTCACATATTGACTTACTGGGCATGTTGCTGCATTTAAGGAACATTTTCATTGAGCAGCTTATTAAGTTCCCATCAACATTAGCAGCTCTTTTTAGAAAATAAAATACGGGTTTATTAGTAGTACTGAAAATAAGTTAAAGACAATAAATAAATATTTACTAATGCTTGTTAATTTGGCATTTAGAAATGAACTGGAGTCTTTGAAGGAGAAAATGGCAAAGACAGGTGAAGAGATGAAAAGTACACTGGATGAAAGAGAAGAAAATGTATGTCCTGTGTCATGAAAATATCTTACAGAACCTGGAGGACAGCATTCAATGTAAGATCTTTGTTGGGGTTTTTCCTGCAAAGCTCTGCCTGGGGGATGTGATCTCTGCCAGAGGTTTCTTCTTTCCCAGCTGCTGCCAGCTGTGCCCTTGTGTGTCCACATGCGAGCCCTGGTATTTCAAAAGACAAGCACAGTCACTGGGATGTTCACTCTGTGCTGGAAGTTTAATATTAAAGATTCATTTGTTTGTTTTCAGGCAAACAGAGAACCTGCTTTTCTGTTTTTCATATACCCACTCAGTGATGGATGGGCTCTGGATTAGCTTTTTATATGTAGTGTGAGTTTGAGCTTAAATAGATTCAAACATTTTTACTTTTCTTTCTATTGGTTCAAAGCAACCTGGGTTTTTTAGCAAATTTCAAAATTTCATTGTAAAAGTCAAAGATTTACAATTATCATTTCAGGTTAAGAGTATTGAAAATGAAAGTTCAAGAGAGGAAAAGCCATTGAAGATTCTAGAGAATAATTGGGAAAATTCATTTTTTCATGGATGTTGGGAACTTCATACAAGTGCATTTAATAAATTGTGAAGATACTGGGTGTTATGGTTTTGGCCTGGCAAAGCCAGAGCCCCCATGAGTACACCTTCTCCCCGGTGTCTGCTGTGAGATGTGACCAGGAATAAGCAAAGCAGGCTCCAGCTTAAAACATAAAGAAAAGTTTATTAACTAAACTACACACAAAAGAGGAAAAAAAAAAAAAAAAAAGAAAACACGAGGAAAATGAAAACCTCACAAAAACACTCTCCCCCTCCTCCCCCCTAAATTCCCAATACAATACATCCTCCAAAATCACCAATTCTAGGTCCAACACCACCCTTTAGATTACTCAAACTTCCAGCTCCTCAAGAGGAGAGGGAGTCCTTCCATGTGTCGTGGTGGCCTTTTCCATCCTTGTTCCGGTGCTCTCACCACCAAACAGGGATCAGGACTGCTTCCAGGGTTGTCTTTTTAAGGATGCTTTGTCCAGTTCCAGAAAAGCTCAGTATCCCACCTTTGGGACATCTATCCCCCCCATATTTTATATACCCCCTGGGGCCGAGGGGTCCCCACATTGAATCTTCTTTGGCACTGGGACATTTCTCCCCCTGGACTCAGTCTCTGTATCACACGGAAACGTGGCTCTGTCCATGGCTACACGAAAGAGTCCAGCATAAAATGCCACTCCATCTTCTCCATTCTTTCAACATCTCTCACTCTCTCTCTCTCTGGTCCAGACCTCCATCACTCGCTCATTTCCTTCGTCCTCCTCCACTCTTATCTCTCGTCTAGGAAGGGTTAATGTTCTGTAAGGTTTTCATTGTCCAAAAAGGGTTAAAAACTCCTCCAGGCGGCTGGACTCCTGGCTGCACCCCCCCTCCCATCTCCTCAGCCGGGCTGCCTGCTGCCAGCACATATTTACTGAGTTTCAAGATAACGACACAGGCTGCACTCTCTCTCTCTCTCGCTGTCTGTCTCCAAAGGAGGCAGGGGGGATGGCTGCCCGATGTCTCTTGGGGCTCCTCCACCCTTTCATCCTCCAAGGCCTCCTCACCCCCATCTCTGTCCAGGCCCAGGCCTACCGCATGGCTGCCCCTCCCCCGCCCAGCAGCAGTGGCTGGACAGGGGAGAGCTCCGACCTCCGTCCCTCGAAGTCCCAAGAGAGCCTCCCACGGCCAAAGCTCTGCTTTTAACCCCTGTGTGTTCTCAGAGGTGTGTCCAAAACCCCACCGGCTACACCAGGTGCCAATATCAAAATCCAAGCACCCATTGGTTTGACCACAACATCCCAGAATTCCCACTTCTTCCTGGTCAAACCATCACACTGGGTTTTTTTACTTCTTCTTTCTTAACTCCATAACCACTAAGGAACTGGTTCACTGCTATTAATTAACATCTTGTGGTACTTTATGGCTAAAACTCTGATTATTCTAACATGTCAGCTGGTGTTTCAGTCCCATTGGAACAAACTAGACTGGTGCAAGGGCAGGTTTGAGAACATCTACAGGAATTGCTCACATAGGGAGTCATTTGTAGAACTTACTAATTCATGTCTGAAATATCTCTTTCAGATGAATAATTTAAAGAAACAGATGGAAAATAAAACCAAATGCATTGAAGAGTTGCAGCAGGAGGTGTGTAGAGATTTTAAATGTCACAAATACATAAACACATTATAGTTTGGGTTGCTTTTCAGCAGGTTTGTGTCTGCTGTGATGTCTTTAGATACACCTATGTAATTTAAAAATTCTCCTTTCTTATCCTACCCCGGGCAAACTAGGGAGTCATCTTAGGGATCACTTGATTTGTTAAATGAACCTTAATTTCAAAAAAGCAATTACAAAAATAATATCTTTAATAAACTTCTACTCTTTTTCATTTAGTGCATAGTGTTATTTATGTACTTGTAATGAATATCTCAGTTACCACTAGTAGAAAAGAATTCTGCACTGGCACAAACTGTAGTAACTTCACTGTAAAAATAAATAACTTGTGGTTTTGGTCATGAGCATCTTCACACCTTCTGTCAGCAGCATCTTAGTTTTAATTCCCATTCTGCACCTCATTTGTTATTCCCTGCTGCTGCTGCTCAGGAGGAGCCTTTCTTAAGGCCATGAAGAAATAGTAATTATCACAGAAATTAGCTGAACATTCATTTGTTTGAAGAATTGTTCTGGAACCTGAGCTGCACAACAGCTGAGAGGTATTTGCCCGATGAAAGCTGGAATTTCTTGATGCAGTTAAACCATGACATAATTCTATTAATTTATTAAGGTACTGTGCTTGTTTTGTTTAATTTCAACAGAATAAGGTGCTGAAAAAGAAAATTACTGCAGAAAGCAAGAAAAGCAATACTTATGAAGGGAAGGTAGGTTTAAATAACATCATGTAGAAGATGAGGTGAGTGTTTTTAACTCCCAGTGTAAGTAATGATAATACTTGTTAAATACATTCTGAGCTGGTTTATGGATCTGGGATACAGACTTTGCAGGAATGAGCTCATAGTTTTTAGAAGATGATTCCATTTTTAATCATTGGGCACTGACTATTGGACATTTAAGGGATGGATTCACATTGCAATTAATGATGTTTCCAATCTGTTCCTTTTTTTTTTCTTTTGTTGATAGTGGACTGAACAGGGTTCAGCAACCTCATTGTAACGGAAAAGCATTTAAAAGAAATATATATATAAATATATTGTTCTTTTTAGGCTGTTCTTTAAATGTGTTCTGCAGTGGCAATCCCTCTGATGGGAATATTGTGTCCAGCTTTGGGTATTGCACTTGAAGAAAAGTGGACTTTTTTGAGGATATTCATATGATAAACTTAAAAGGAAAAACTGTAATCAAAATGCACTGCTGGGAGGAAAATGTACCATAAAACCTGTGAAAATCTGATACAGATTTACAAGAGAGGGAATAAAATCTCCATCTGTATTTGGTTTTTTCCAAGGCATTCACAGCATTTAGGGTGACTGCTTAGGGCAGTCTTCCCCACTGTGCTGTTGCCGTTGTTCCTTTGAGTATTTTCTAACTCACTTCAGGCCAAAGTTCAACTCTTTATTAAAAAAAAGCTGAACTTTTAAATAGGAAACACTTTAACCATATACCTGAAAAGTAACAGTGTTTGTGCTCAAAAATAAGAGGTAAGAAAAAATCATCAACATGGTAATTCCTAAACAAATAACAATTCTGCTTTCTCCAAAGGTGAAAAAATTACAGTTAGAGATGGAAAATATGAACAAGCAACATAAGGAAGAAGTTGACATCTATCAAAAAGACATAGAAACAAGAAAAGTAAATGAAAATAAACTTCATGAAGAGGTGACAGGTGTTAATTTTTACTGTAATTTAATTTTTTTTAATTTAAAATGTTTTTATGAAGCTTTATTGGCCAGAGTCCTTGCTCATATTTCAGTCTTATTAACATAAATGGAACTTGTTGTGAATCCCTGTGAGCAAAGCTTTAGTACATTAGGTGCTTAGGTTGAAGTATTTGAATATGTCTTTGAAAATGAGAACTCCATTAAAAATTCTTTCTTTCAAGATATAGTTCAAAGAAATTCCACCCTTGGTATAAGGTCAGCCCAGTTAAATTAGATTATAACTTCTCCCATATTAGTATTTTTCTGCCCACACATTTTTTGATGGCAATGCTAAGAAATGTTAGGTCAGAGTGCTTGAAATGGCCTTTTGGTTTGCAGTGAGCTTGCCTGCCATGGATGTACCTTTGATCTTGCCCATTTTAACAATCTGCAGAAAAGATGAGGGATTGCAAAGGGATCTTGAAAGCAAATAAAGCCCAAGTGGGACTGCAAACTTTGTACCCACAGGGGGAAGAAGAAATTAAGATTTAAAGATTTAAAAGAAATATATTGTTATGTTGATTAATGAAATGCAATTTATTACTGGCAGGTAGAAAAGATGAGGTTGCTTTGTAAGGAAACTGCAATGATACAGAGAGAAACTGATGCCAGATGTCAGCACAAGATAACTGAGATGGTGGCACTGATGGAAAAGCACAAGGTCAGAGATTTTCCTGCTTTCTGTGGTTTGCAATGGGTGATACCATGTCAATACCATGTTTATAACTTGTGACACCACGTTAATGACCTTTCAAAAGCAGAAACAGGCCTGAGTCTGGGAAAAGGAAGATGAACACATGCTGGACTTTGCATCACCTAAAATCAAATTCATTTGAAGATTTTGAAAAGATTCCTATGGGCAGATAAATTCCAGTTGTCTAAACTTCTGGGATTTTTAGATTTTTTTCAATTCCGCTTCCTTTGATACCATCTGAATGCAATATTTTTCAGTATCAGTTTGGCTCTTTCTCAAAGGTTACCTAGTGACTGTCAGCAGCTTAGCCTGACACTTTTTAGTTTACCTTTCTATTCCTCATTTTGCAATATCTTTAGCAGATACATTAATAAAGATGACACAGCTGGTTCTTAGTGCTGAGCACATATTGCTGCACAGAAATAAAACTGTGCCAGTCCACAAAATAATAGTTGAATTGAGCATTTCCTGTTTTACAGTTTCTGCAGACGCATCAATGAATCTTTTCTTTCTGAATCTTAAGGGCCTGGTTTGAAAAAATGATGTTTTAAGACTGGATAACTCTATAATTGTAACATTTACTCACATGTTTTGAGCTTGTTGTTGGTTTGGTTTTTTAAACACAGAATGAATATGATAAAATGGTTGAAGAAAAAGATGCAGAGTTAAAAGTATATAAAATGAAACAGCAAAAGCAGTTCTCATCAGAAAGAGCACTGGTAAGGAGCACTTTGCAATGGTCAATAATTCAGTGAAGGGGCTGATGTCCCTGTGTAGGGGTTTTATACTGGCTAAGTGCCAGGCACACACACAAAAAAACATTCAGTCATTTTTCTCTGCTGTAGTTGAGCAGAGGAGGGGAAAGAAAAATTCAAGGACTGAGTTGAGATAAAGATTAGGAGAAAAACACTTTGAGGGTAAAGCTGGTTCAAACTTTAATAGTATTAAAAAAACATTATTAATAGAATTAAAAGTGAGTGATGAGAATTAAAATAAACCTTTAAAACACCTTTTTTCCCAATCCCTCCCTCTTGCCCATCCACAGCACAGAGAGACAAAAGATGTGATCTTCAGTCAGTTTGTGACTTCTAAAATCTTTTTTCAGTTTGCTTAGAGAGTTTCTTTTCCTGCTGCGCTCTGGGGTCTTTCCCACCAGAGACATTCTCTGGGAACTTTTCCAGTGTGGTTTGAATTTTTACCAGTAGGGGTGCCACCCAACCTGCTGCAACAGATCTTATTCTGGGCACTAAAAACTCCAAATGTTTCTAAAAATAAATTGGGGTAGCAGTGTGTTTGTGTCTGCTCCTCCAGATAGTGTGTCATGTTCTGACTCCCCACTTTGGATAGGAAACTTTTGTTTTAAATATTTAGATTGTGCCCTCTCACCCCTGCTCTCCCAAGGGTTTTACCTTGAACACTTCTGATCAAATACCTGTTTCTGACAGTGCTTCAGTCTTTGTTAAACAAGCTGAAGCAAAGCTTCAAGTATAGGGCTGAAAAGCACATAGAATTATCTTGTGTATCTAATGAGTGTCCCTGTTAATTACTGTCTCACCTGGGACTGTTCTCCTTTTTCTGGGCTGTGCATAGTTAACCCTGTCCTTTATTTAATGGTTTGTAGGAAAATGAGCTGTCATGTTTGAAAAAGGAACTGTCCTCCCTTAAGGAGCAACTGAAAGCAGAAGTGGAAGAAAAGGTGGAGTTTTTTATTCCCTGATCAGTGGGGGTGAGAGGTGTGGCCTGGGCTTGTGCTGTGGGAGGAGTTGGATCAGAAATGAAACTGAACAGAAAAACAGTGACTTTGGAATGCTGGGGTTGTGCTAAATCTGGTCATAGATTTGCGTGAACTTTGTAACAGTCTGTGATTATAGATTATATATAAATTAAAAAACAACAAAACAAAGCTCTCCTTTATTTTTGGTAATTTTAACTAGCTAAAGCAAAAAAGTTCCCTAAACTGTAGGGGTTTTTAGTGACTTTTGAATGCTGAGGTTGTACCAAACCTGTTCATATTTTTATATGAACTTTGTAACAGTCTGTGATTATAGACTGTGCTCTGTAATTGCAGCAAGAAGGTTTTTAACAACTGAATTCAAATAAATATTTTCTTGCTGTCGCATAACTCTTTTGTAAGAGAATCTTGTAAAAGAGCACTCTGGCACTATGATTGCTGAAAGTGAAAAGAAGCACAAGGTAACTTTAACTTTTTAATTGCTTTTAGAATTTTGTAGTATTTATATGTGTACAATCAATTGAAGTGCCATGATAATTTATTTGCATTCAGCAAAAGACATTGGAATGCTTTTGACTTCAAACTTTTTAAATTATAGAAAACACAAACTTATGTTCCTGACTTCTAAACCTTGTTTAGATCTATACAGTGAATCTATTCATGTAAAACATGTAAAAAATAGAAACTCTCCAAATTATATTCCTGAAATAAAAAAGATAAAAATAAAAAATATGTTCTTCCAAACAGGAAGCCCCTTGGGCAGTACAACATTGATATTTTATAACTCCTAACAGTGAATTTTTCTTGTTGCATTTTTCTGCCTGTATTTCTTACTTCTCTGTAGATGATTTTTTTCCCCCCTGGGATAAGAAGGGATTTTAAAGGGTCACACCATTCCATGGAGATATTAGACAGCTGATATTATGGAGATATTAGAAGGGCTCCCAGTGTGTAATTTTTCTTGCTCAGTTGTTGATTTTTTAATGTCTCTAGAATTGTTTTACTTAGTCTTAAAAGTGTCCATTTGTAAAGACACTTTTCCTCTATGGAAGAGAAAAAAGCTGATATAGCTGTAAAAATGGTCAAAGTAGTCCTGACTGCAGAACTCACCCTTCTTCCCTGTCAGGAGTTCACTTGTGGTTTTCACATTGGAACAATGGAATCCAGCACCATTTTGATGTTATCTGTCTAAAAAAGGGCTGCACTGGACCATTCAATGCTTCTCTGTTTACCTTCTAATGAAAAAACTATTTTAAGTAACACCAATCTTGATGTAGCTATCAATCTTTCTCTGGAAGCCTTTTCCTGCAGTTTTGTTTGTTCCTATTTTCTTTGATGTTTGATAGAGTCCAATGGAGTGGCTACAGTTCAGAATAACCTGAATTTCTGCAGATAAGCACAGAGAACTTAAATACAGTGTGCCATGAAACTCAGCTCTTCCATAGCTACCCCGTCATTCTCCTCATATGGCAACAAAAATAGTATAAAAAATGATATTTCCACCCCTCCCCACTTTGTTTGGGTCTTTGCTCCATGTTTGGATGGAAAGATCAGAGTTCCACCATTTCTCTCAGGTGAATTCTTGGACACTCAGTCTGTAAACTGAGTCCTGAGTTTGGCTTTAGATTCCATATTTACCCCATAAAATATAATCTAAAAAGAGAAACATTTTCTTTTCCAGACATGTGTTATAAAGACTCCTCCAGTGGATAAAATGCAGAGTGGAAGAAGCACAAACCTGCCTGCAGGGCAGAGCAGCAGGAAAAAGCAGAAAGTGCTTGTGCAGCTGGACACTGAGTCAGACAGCTCTGAGCACACTGACCTCCTGGTAAGAGCCAGAGAACAAATCATGTGCTGAGCAGCTCTTTGTGCTCACTGCTGGGACTGAGAATGAAATAAAGAGTTTGGCTTCCACATTCCAGCCAATATTTATGTGTATATTTTTAATTTATTGGTTCTTTCTGGAATCGTAGTTGTATGTACATAATTAACATTCTTTTTATTCAACTGTTTTGCATCATAATGACATCTTTTCTTTTTCAAAATTTAATATCCTTAGGCGGAAAGAAAAAGTACTTTTAATATAGTGTGACTAAGTAACTTTTAATTTAACTTTCAACTTTTAATTAATTAGAGCATAGTCTCGGAAGAAGAAATGTTTAAAAATTTGTACAAAGATTATCCACAAGCTTCACAATTACATTCCACAGCACCAAAAAAGGTATGTTAGCCTTTCCTAAGATTAAACCAAGCAGTTAATCAGATTGTTTACAGAAACTAAAGGATGGCTTTATTTTCCTTCCTAGAGCCCAGCTCCATGCAGTGTGAAATCTCCAGGCTCTGCTCTGAAACTCAAAACCATGAGGAGGATGCGCGAGGCGGGCTGGACTGCGCTCTCCAAAACGGACAGGAAGAGGAAAATTAAAGATGCTGTAAAGCTCTTTGCTTAAAATGCAGAAATGCCCAGTGCCCTGGTACTGCTTGCAGGGTTGTTTTTCTCTCAGAGTTGGTGCTTTGTTGTGTTTTTTTGTCATACTCAGTGTTAATACTATGTTCCTTCCTTTACACATATAAACTTTATAGATCCATAACTGCAACCCCTGCAGAGCATCTTCCACCTTTCCTCCCTTGTGCTGCAAAATGTTGGGACACAAATTAGCCAATTTTAAATCTGGAAATAAATAGAACTACATAGAAAGTTGTTTCAAAGCTGTTTCTGGCATTAGAAATTCTGCTTTTAAAGAACTTCTGTTCTTTTAAATTTACTCTGTTTTTCTTAACACATAAATACTTAGTGGCAGAAATGTAGCTGTTAAATGTATGTACTTTTACCTGAAGTCTTTTTGCTTTTTCCTGCACCTGTCTTTTTAGACTGTTTGCTTTTCAGTATGTTAAAATGGTTTTGAAACTTCTAAAATTTCAGTAGAATTACTTGTATTTAAAAAGATTTCAGCTTCACAAGGAGTAAAATATACATGTTATAAGATTGTGCAAACAATGTTAAGATGCCAATAAATTGTTTATCTGAAATATAAAGTGTGGGACTATTTGTTGTTGCTTTAAATTTGTTGTTGCTTTTTTTTTGAACACAGACAGAAATCACCCACCAGCCTTCCTAGAGACCAGCAGAAGTGCAAGGATAGATTAGAACATCTATTTCTGTATTAATCCTTGATTAATCTTGGTTTCACAACAATGAAAAACCCTACTTCAGAGCCTAGACATAACAGGAAAACTACAAGTACATCTTAATATACTGAAAGATCAAAAATCCCAAATGCAGCTGAAGTGGGAAGCAAAACATATTTGCTTTATTCTGTTTGTGTAGTCTTAGGGATAGGCCAGTAGTTTGGGTTCCCTATGTTGAGCTGTTGAGCAGTGATGTAAATGAAATTTGTTAATATATGTAGCTAACAAATATTGTGCAAAGACGTGGAAGAATATGCTGTGCTTTCCCCATGAGCACCTGAAAGTGAAAAATTGAAGTTTGTACTGACCACTTCTAGACTCAAACAGTAACTAATCAATTAGAGCCTTGGTAATTTCAGGGACATGAATCCATGGTATATCACATAATTCTCGTGATCCTGTGAGTGTGTCCTGTGAGGTGCTGTGTCAATCACCTGAAAAAGGACAAAAATATTGCCAGCAACACTGCAGAAAGCCTGCAGGAAATGCAAACAGCAGGGGAGGGTGTAAAATCACATCTGCCCCTTTCTGTGCCTGTTTTCATTAATGGATGAGGGTGCCCTGCTTGTGGCCATGGCAGCAGTGCACGGCTCCATCTCTCCTGTCTCTCTCTCTGGCCTCAGGCCCAGTTCCCTGGAGCACCCATGGGGGAGAATCCAGGGAGTGAGAGAGACAAAGGGCCCAAACTCCTGGGCTCAGGCACAGACAGGTCCATGGGGGAAGGAAAAGCTATGCAAGGAAGCAAAGCCAGGAATTCATTCCCTGCTTCCCACAGGCATGTGGGTGTTCATCCGTGCCCAGGTGAGCAGGGCTCCAGCCCAGGCAATGGTGACCTGGGGACACAAATGCCATAACTGCCAGCATCCCCCCCTTTCTGCTCCTTCCTCCTCTTTCCAGACTGATCCTTCTTCCACACACTCTGGGAATGCCCTGGGCTCGAGTCAGAGTCCCTGTCTCAGCTGTGTCTCTGCCCCTTTCGGCTGCTCCCCCAGCCCCTCGCTGCCAGGGCAGGATGAGGAACAGGAAAGGCCTCGGCTCTGGGCAGGAACATAAACCTCCTGGAACCTTCCCTCTGTTTCCAGGCCAAACACAAGCCCTGCCCCAGAGAAGCCCCTGGGAAGGAAGTTCAGCCTCCCCAGCCCAAAGCAGCACTCAGAGCCCATCCCAGCCCCAGGCACTGCCTTCCCCAGAGCGTCTCCTTTAGGGCAGGGATGGCCCAGCAAGTGCCAGGCCGGTGGTGATTGCAGATCCGGGGAAAACAGGCGGGAGGGGATCCATGCTGGAGTTCCAGTGGTGCTTTATGGGCCAGCACATCCAAGGGCTCCAGACACAGAGAACCACGAACAAAGCAGGGTCCAGGGTTTTATATGGGACAAGGGAGGTGGAGCTTTGGTGCTGCCATGGTATTTTCTGAAAAATCCCTTTGCCAGGAGTTCTCTCCTGAGAAGCTGAGAAGCTTCGGAGGAAAAGAAAAACAATAATTATCTGCTGCTGTGGAATGCAACAGGTGCATCTTTGATTGGTCCATGTTGGTTGTTTCTAATTAATGGCCAATCACAGTCAGCTGGCTCGGACTCTCTGAGAGTCACAAGCTTTTGTTATTCTTTTCTATTCCTTGCTGGCCTTCTGATGAAATCCTCTCTTCTATTCTTTGAGTATAGTTTTAATATATCATTTTCTTTTAATATATTATAAAGCAATAAATCAGCCTTCTGAAACATGGAGTCAAGATTCTCATCTTCTCCCTTGTCCGGGGGCCCCTGCAAACACCACCACACTTTGGCTCTGAGGCCAATGGGCAGAGGGAATAAGGGCGGTGCAAAGGCGGCACAAAAGGGCAACAACCAACTGGGATTCAGGGGAGGAGCTGCAGGGAACGGGAACCAATGGGAAAGAGGGAGTGGGGAACATTCTGGAACTGGGGAGGAGAACAAGGATGATGTAACTTGGGTCACCAACATATAATGGACATGATGCCAGCAGGACGCACCAGGGGACAATGTCACCACACCTGTGGGGATGCTGCCACCAGGACACCAGCATGGCCCCTGTGGATGAAACTGACCCTTGCCCTGTCCCCAGAGGCAGTTGGGGTCCCCTGAGCGCGGTGGCCCTGGGACACCCTGGTGGCTGTCACTCACTCCTGGGCCACTTGTCACCAGCTGAACAAGCTCCCATCCTGCCCTGCTGGGGGGTGACATTCGGCTGGGACACCACAATGGTAGCAGGGGGGACGTGGTGGCAGGAACTGCATCAGGCAGCGCCATGGCTGAGATGAAGGTGCTGGTGGCACTGTGGTGGCACTGTGGTGGCACTGATGCTGTCCCAGTTCATGTCCCCATCCATGTTCATGTCCTCCCATCCATGGCTGTGTTCCCCCATGTCCCTGTCCATGGCCATTCCCAACTCAGGTCCCCACCCAGGGCTGTGTCCCCACACGTGCCCATCCAAGCCTTAGTTCAATGTCTTGATTTTTACCCCTATTTCAGGGCTTTCAAAGGGATGAACAGAAACCTTTGTGTTTGAAGGCCAAAACAAAAGGATTTCTGTGCCCCTGCCAGAAGAGCATCCATATGCTTGGGTGGGTGGGAAGAACCTTTTTTGGAGGGGTTTCTACCCCACTGTCTCCAAAATCATGGGTTTTGCCCAAATCCGACCTGATTTGGTTGTGGAAGATGCCTGTGGGTGAGGAAGGGGCTAGCAGCGGGCCTGTTAGCTAAAAGAGCGAGAGGTAAGAAGAAGAAGAAGCTGATAAGGAGCTTTCTCCAAGGCCGTAACCAAGGAGATCGAGAGAAGGAAGATAAGAGCATTCTGCAGCTGGATGAAGCATTTTTAGAAAGTTAGGTGGAGTCAGAGTAACTTTTCACCAATGGGATGGTATTGAATTATTGTGGTAGAATAGCTAAGATAGAAGAAGGGTAAACAACTGGAAAGTGTATAAAAGATCAGCCATTTTCACCAATAAACTGTTGCCAAGTGTTGCCAACTGAGACTGCTTGTGGTCTCTGCTTTATGTCGTGACCGCCTCGACTGCGACAAGTGGGGCAGAGAGAATTAAAATGATGGATTTATGTTGGAGAAGACCTGCAAGGCCATCCAGTGTTACTTGATGCCACCAAAACACGCAAAAAGTGAGATTTTTCTGGGGTCAGAAGTCAACAAATCTGCTCGATGTCACTATAGGACACAACACAAGCGCACATACCACTGTTGTCAAGGTGAAAAAAGGAAAGTTTTTATTTTCTGACTCCAACATTTATAGTTTTCCAAAAGTGACAGCGGATCAGAGGGTGAAATTCCCACCTCTCCAATGACTCTGGACAAACCAACAGTCCATCAAATTTCTCCTCCTCCAGAAAAGAATGCAAAACAATAAGTTGTTTACAGGAAGTGTGTGAGAAAGTTTGCTACAAGAATGTAAACATCAGAAGGCTTAGAAAATCTTAAAAAATCAGGGCGACAGCTCTCCACAATGGATTTCTGATGCTGGTCTGTGGATGTGCCCAGGTGCTCATGGGGAGCCAGGAGCCAGCCAGGTCTCTTCCTAACACAGATCACTGGCACCAGAGGTCACCAGGGCTCTGCCCACTGGGGTCACTGGGGATCATCCAGTGCTGATCCTCCAATGAGGGATGGAGCTGCGGAGCTGGAGCAGCACATAAAGCTCTTCCTGCCCTGGGGGCACTCCCACAGCTTCCCTCAGTGCTGGCTGCGTTGGTGCTGCGTCAAGGCTGACCTCTAGGAGAAGCTCTTCCCACACTGGGGACACTCGTAGGGCCTCTCCCCGCTGTGGATGTGCTGGTGGGCAGTCAGGTGGGAGCTCGTCCTGAAGCTCTTCCCACACTCCCCACACCTGTAGGGCCGTTCCCCCATGTGGCTCCGCTGGTGGGCAGTCACTTCATAGCTGGTCTTGAAGCTCTTCCCACACTGGGGACACTCATAGGGCCTCTCGTCAGTGTGGATCAGTCTGTGTCTGATGAGGGTGGAGTTCGCCCTGAAGCCCTTCCTACAGTTGGGGCAGCGGAAGGGCCTCTCATCGGTGTGAATCCGCTGGTGCTGGAGGAGATTGGAGGTGGTCTTAAACCTCTTCCTGCATTTATCACACTCGTACGGCCTCTCCCCTGTGTGAATCTTCTGGTGGAGGATCAGGCTGGAGTTGTAGGCAAAGCTCTTCCCACACTCCCCACGCTCATAGGGTCGTTCCTTCGTGTGGCTGCTCTGGTGGATAATCAGGCTGGACCTCAAACTGAAGCTCTTCCCACACCTGGGACACTCGTAGGGCCTCTCCCTGGAGTGGATGAGCTGGTGCCTGAGGAGGCTGTGCTTGTGCCTGAATCCCGTCCCGCAGTGGGGGCAGTGGAAGGGCCTCTCCTCGGTGTGAGTGCACTGGTGCAGGAGGAGGCTGGAGCTGCTCTGAAAGCTCTTGCTGCATTTGTCACACTCATAGGGCTTTTCCCCTGTGGAAAATCAGGCTGGATCTGGCTCTGAAGCTCTTCCCACACTCAGGACATCCGTAGGGCCGCTCCCCCGGGTGGACATGCTGGTGGCGGATCAGGCTGGAGTTGTGACTGAAGCTCTTCCCACACTGCTCACACTCATAGGGCCGTTCCCCAGTGTGGATTCTATAATGGTAGGTCAGGTGGCATCTCTTGCTGAAGCTCTTCCCACATTCTGAGCACTTGTGGGGCTTCTCCCTATCCTGAAGCTGCTCAGGGACCCCCAGCTTCAAGCTCCAGCCGCCTCCCTGGCACAGGGTGGGTCTTTCCTCCTTGGATCCCCGTGATCCACGTTTGCAGCCCCTCCTTGTGTGGGATTTCCAGGACTTTTCCTCCCCATTGGATTCCTGTCCTGTGGAGCCGCTCAAAACGGCCTCTGCCAAGAGGCTCTGCCGTGGGGATTTGTCCGCCCTGCTCTCCATCCTCAGCTCCTTCCCTGGGGGAGGAAGACAAGGAGAGGATGGGATTTGCCTCCATGCCAGAGGGAAGGGGAGGAGATCCCCCCAGTGCATCCCTGGCTGGACAGCATCAGCAGTGGGGCTGTGCTGCAGCCGGGGGTCATGCTGGGCTGGGAGATGGAGCAGGAGAGAGGGGAAAAGGGGCACTGACTTCCTCCTCACCTGCCGGGGGGTCCTGGGGCATCTTTCTCATCCTCGCAGCCTCCTCCTCCACCTGGCGAAGGTTTGGGAATAGGAAGTCCTGGTTTGGGGAGCAAAACAAGTGCTGAGCGTGTTGGGTTTGATGGTCCCGGTGCCCAAGGGCAGCTGGAGAAGCCAGCGCCCCTTTCAGCCTCGGGGGGCCCAGACCCCGCTCATCTCCAGCCTCCCGCACTCCTCCCGGCTGCCGGGGGTCCCTCTGCACCGGGATCGCCCCCTCTCCGGGGCTCTCCCCGCTCCGGGGCTCCCGCGTTCCCCCCGGCTCTCCCGGGGATCCCCAGAGCCGGGATCGCCCCCTCCCTGCCGGTACCGGGCCAGCGCCCCGCGGGACCCCCCGAGATCCCTGCAGGGCCATTTCCGGCTCGGCTTTGGGCTCCTGCACGATCCAAACATCCCCGCCCCGCCAAAAAACCCTCCCGGAGACCCCCCCGCCATGGGCTTGGGGCGACCCCCCCCCCGCTCACCTGCGGGCTCTGGAGTGCGGAACCGGGGCAGCCGCGGCCCGAGCGGGGGAACCGCGTGGGGTTGGTGCTGCGGCTGCTCCTCCGCTGCTCCTCTTCCTCTGCTTCCCGCTCCTCTCTTTCCCTTTCCCTTTCCTTTTCCTTTCCCTTTCCTTTTCCTCCTCCTCTGTCCCTCCTCTCCCTCCCGCTCCTGCTGCTGCTCCGCTCCCAGCCCGGCCTGGGCAGTGCCGGCACCCAAAAGCAGCCGCTCTCTGCCCTGGGGGGTTCCACAGCGGCCCCGACCCGCGGGGCTCGGAGCGATACTGGGAGCACTGGGAGCGATGGTGAGAGCAGCGGGCAGGAACTGGGAGCGCTCTCCCTGCCAGTCTCGCTCTTACTGGGAGCACTGGGAGCTATGGTGAGAGCAGCGGGCAGGAACTGGGAGCGCTCTCCCTGCCGGTGCCGCTCTTACTGGGAGCACTGGGAGGGAACTGGGAGCAAAAAGCGCCCGGAGGCGGCTCCAGCCGGCGGTGGGCTGGGGCGGGGTAAGGGGCGTGGTTATGCTAATCTGGGAGCGATCGCGAGCTGGGATTGGTGGGCGAGAGAAGCGCGGGGTTTGCACGGTCACGTGAGGGCCGGTGGGGGGGCCTGAGCGATGGTGGCGGCGTCCGGTGAGAGGGGACAGGGAGCGAGAATGGGAATGGGGAATGGGGAATGGGGAATGGGGAATGGGGACAGGGAATGGGAATGGGAATGGGAATGGAGAATGGGGACAGGGAATGGGAACGGGGACAGCGAATGGGAATGGGGACCGGGAATGGGAATGGGGAATGGGGACAGTGACCGGGAACAGGGAGAGGGAATGGGTTCAGGGACCGAGAACGGGACTGGGAATGGGGACACGGCCGGGGACCTGGAATGCACTGGAAATACGGTACGGGGACCAGGAATACAGGACAGGGAGAGGAATGGGGTCCAGACTGGGATGAGACCAGGACGTGAACGAGATAGGGGGGACATGGGAACGGGCCGGGTGAATGGGAGTGACAGCAGGAATGGGGCAGCCGCTCCAGGGGACACCAGGAAGCGGGACAGGGGCACACGGGGGCGGTTCCAGGGCAGGGGGGTCCTTGATCAGCTGCCCCAGAACCTCCACCGGGGTCTCCCAGTGCAGCCGGAGCTGCTCAGCCTGGGGTGCTCAAAGCCCTGAGCAACCCCCAAGCCCTTCCCAGGTGTCGCCCTGGTTTTCTAGGATTTTCTAAGCCTTCTGATGTTGACATTCTTGTAGTGAACTTTCCCACACACTTTCTGTAAACAACTCATTGTTTTTCATTCCTTTATGGAGGAGGAGAGATTTGATGGACTGTTAGTTTGACCTGTGGCATTGCAGATGTGTCACTGTCACCTTCCAATCCACTGTCACCCTTGTGAAACTATAAATAGTGGAGTCAGAGAATAAAACTTCCCTTTTCTCCTTTCACCTGAAAACGGTGGTGTGCTTGTGTCCTTTCGTGTCGGTCGGCGACATCTGGTGACCACTGACGTGTATTGCAGCCTAGGCTGAGACACGAACAGCGTGTTGCGGTGAGACTTTCCCCCTCCTCCTTTTGGTGCTTTGCCTGCTGTTCTTGGGGCAGTGGAAACCTCTGTGGTTTTCCAGGATGATTCCCTCATTTTGGATCTCTGGAGGGAGGTCCTGCAGTTGAAACAGGTGTCTGTTTCCTGGGATGGTTTTGAGCGATTGATTCTGTGGGCCTAAGAGCGAGGGCCTAAGAGGGCGGGCAGCCGCAGCAGGGGAATGTGCAGACTAGCAGGAAGCGGGAGAAGAAGGTGCAGAAGGTTAAATTCCCCATGTTCTTGTGCGGTCAGTGTGGTAGGCCGAATCACATGTCTAACGTTTGTAAGGCGACTGTTCATGCTAATGGCCAGGCATTACCGGGTTCAGGAAATGTGAGGCGGAGCACGCAGCAGGGACGTGCCCAGACACAAGCTTCTCTCCAGACACCGGAGCCGATGGAGGTCTCCTTTGCCGGCTTGCAGCCAGCATCCGCGGATCAGCAGGCGTGGATGTCTGCACCGCAGCAAGAGTTGTCTTAGACTCCTCTGAGATACGCAAGGTTCCCCTGGATGCCTTTGGTCCCTTGGGTGGGGGCATGAGTGCTCTCCTTATGGGGAGGTCCAGTGCCACCCTCTAGGGCATCATTGTGCACCTGCGGCTCATTGATGCAGATTTTACAGGGCAGATTTGTGCCATGGTTTCCACACCCACTCCCCCTGTCACAATTCCAAAAGGGACACGGCTTGCTCAACTTGTGCCTTTTAAGTCTTCTGTTTGCAGGACAGCTGACCAGTCAGGTGGAGCTGGTGGTTTTGAATCCACTGGGCCGCCTCAGGTTCACTGGACTGCTGTCCTGACCAAGGACCGTCCCGAGATGCTGTGTACCCTGTCTGTTCCTGGTGCAACACCATCGGAAATCCACCTCCACGGGCTTCTCGACAGCGGTGCTGACATCACTGTCCTCTCCCTTGCCTCCTGGCCCTCGGAGTAGCCCCTGGATCCAGTGGGGACGTCTGTCACGGGCCTGGGAGGGACGGCGCAATGTTACGTGGCCCACCAGTCTGTGCTGGTCATGAACCCAGAGGGACAGATGGCCTGGGTTAGGCCTCATGTTACTTCTACTCCTGCCAACCTCTGGGAGAGGGATGTTCTGTCTGCCTGGGGGGTGCGTATTGGGACGGATTTTTGATGGGGGCCACTGCAGTGAAGGGCGCAGAGTGTCCTACGCCTCCTATATGGTGGCTGGTGGACAAAACTGTTTGGGAGAAGCAGTGGCCTCTCCCTGATGATAAATTAGTCGCCCTTCGGAATTTGGTGCAGGAACAGTTGGACCAGGGTCATCTGGAGCCTTCCAACAGTCCTTGGAACACTCCTGTCTTCTGTATCAAAAAGAAATCTGGGAAATGGAGGTTGTTGCAAGACCTTCTAAAGGTCAATGCTGTGATGGAAAGCATGGGACCATTGCAGGCGGGCATGCCATCGCCTACCATGCTTCCTGCAGGCTGGCCGGTCCTCATTGTGGATCTGAAGGATTGGTTTTTTTCGATTCCTTTGCATCCCGATGACAGACCGAAATTTGCCTTCTCGCTGCCAGCGATTAACGAGGCTGAGCCCGCACAGAGATATCAATGGAGGACATTGCCTTAGGGCATGTGTAATTCTCCTGCCATATGCCAGTGGTATGTGGCCCGTGCCTTGTCTGGAGTTCGCAAGCAGTTTCCTGATGCGCGTCTGTATCATTATGTGGACGACATTTTGGTGGCCGCATCCACCCAGGATGAGCTGCTGAGGATTCAGCCTCGGTTGCTCGATGCTTTGCATGCTCATGGACTGCAGGTGGCTCCAGAAAACGTTCAACAAAAACCACCTTGGAAGTACTTGGGGGTCAAAATTCTGGAACGGACAATCTGTCACCAGGAGGTGCAATTTGTGCATTCTGTGAAGACACTGAATGATGCTCAAAAATTGATAGGTGTCATCACTTGGTTACGTCCGTATTTGGGATTAACCAACGCACAGCTGTCTCCTCTGTATGATTTGTTGAAAGGAGACTCTGATCTAAAGTCGCCTCGCACACTGACCCCTGAGGTGTGTAAGGCGTTGGAGGTGGTTCAGCAAGCTGTTTCGGCTTGTCAGGTTTATCGCATTGATCCCTCCGTTGATGTCACTGTGTTCATCATCACTCCAGATTCGCATCCCACAGGTATCATTGGTCAATGGAGTGACAAATGGTCTGATTCCTTGCACGTTCTGGAATGGGTCTTCCTGCCCCATCAGCCGCAGAAGACGGCAACTACATTGTTTGAGCTAATTACTCGCTTGATAATCAAATGCCGACAACGGTGTTTGGAATTGATGGGTGCGGATCCTGCAAAGATCATACTCCCCGTGCAATGGGAGGATTTTGACTGGAGCTTTGCAAACAGTGTCCCTGCAGAGTGCTCTGGAAAATTTTTCAGGGCAGATCACTTATCATCTGCCCAGCCATAGGCTGTTGCATATGGCGAAATCCACACAAATTTCTTTGCGGCCCAAGAATAGTCAGGAACCCGTGCAAGGACCCACCATCTTCACTGACGGTTCAGGGAGAACAGGAAAGGCCATTGTTACCTGGAGGGATGGATCTGAGTGGCAGGTTCTGGAAGGCCATGAGAATGGGTCAGCCCAATTGGTTGAACTGAACGCTGCTGTCATGGCATTTGAAAAATTTTCCCAGGAACCTTTAAATCTGGTCACGGATTCCGCCTATGTGGCTGATATCGCACAGCGGTTGGGTCATTCGGTTTTGAAGGAGGTCAGTAATCCTGCCTTGTTTCATTTACTGAAGACCTTGTGGTGTGCCATTCAGGCCCGAGTTCATCCATTCTATGTTCTGCATGTGAGGAGTCACACCGATTTGCCAGGTTTTATAGTGGAAGGTAACGCGAGGGCTGACAAGTTGGCTAACACAGCGTGGGTAGCGCCTCGGCCTGATACACTCGCACAGGCCAAGGCATCGCATAGGTTTTTCCACCAAAATGCACATACCCTGCAGAAGCAGTTTCAGCTGACGCCAGCTGAGGCTCGTGACATTGTTGAGTCATGTGATGACTGCCATGCACTTGCTCCGCCTCTACTAGCAGGGGTAAACCCAAGAGGCCTTAGGGCCTTGGAGCTTTGGCAGACCGATGTCACCCAGGTTGCCAAGTTTGGCCGGCTCAAGTATGTGCATGTCACTGTTGACACGTTCTCCTCTGCGATGTGGGCTTCTGCTCACATTGGGAAGAAGGCCCATGATGTCCTTGCCCAGTGGAGGCAGGCCTTTTCCGTTCTGGGCATACCTTCTGCTGTGAAAACCGACACTGGTCCTGCTTATGCATCGCAAAAGGTGCAGCAGTTCCTGCAGTTGTGGGTGTCTCACACAAGTTTGGTATCCTTCTTTCTCCGACTGGTCAAGCTATTGTTGAACGTGCTCACGGTACTTTGAAGCGGGTTCTTCAAAAACAAAAAAGGGGAATGCAGGGTGAAACCCTGCACAGTCAGTTGGCAAAAGCTTTGTGCACAATCATCTCACTGTGCCGCAGAACTCAAATAACCCTGTCATTTTGAATCACCATCTCTCGTTGCAGGCTGCGGACGAGGCACATCAGCCTCAAGCAAAGGTTTGGGTGCAGAATTTAGTCATCAAACAGGGAGAAGATCCCTATGACCTTATTGCTTCGGGGCACAGGTATGCTTGTGTATCCACAGATACTGGGGTACGCTGGGTAGCTTTGAAGTGTCTTTGTCCTGACCTGCAACAGCAGACAAAGAATCCAGCCAATGGGCAAAATGGAAACCATGACCAACATGAAAGGCATCAAGTGGGTGAATCATTGAGTGATGACTCAGATGCAGGTGATGAGAGTGAATACTCTGATGATTCCTCTGCAAATGGACACAGAACATTGTTCATGCCTTCTCTTTTACATTGTTCATTTTCTTTTCTCTTTTTCTTTTTTTTTTTTAATGGAAATGGGTGAGATGTCGTCCTGATTTTTTAAGATTTTCTAAGCCTTCTGATGTTCACATTCTTGTAATGAACTTTCTCACACACTTTCTGTAAATAACTCATGGTTTTGCATTCTTTTATGGAGGAGAAATTTGATGGACTGTTGGTTTGTCCAGTGTCATTGGAGAGGTGGCACTGTCACCCTCCAATCCACTGTCACTTTTGCAAAACTATAAATGTTGGAGTCAGAAATTAAACTTCCCTTTTTTCTTCACTTTGTGTGCAGCGGTGTCCTGTAGTGATAGGAGACAGGTGACTAGACACTCCATGTTCATGCAGCAACAGCCAGCTTGAGATCCTACTTTCTTATATAAATAAAAAGGCCCATGAGGTTAATCCTCATTGGCAAAGCCAGTTACTACTCAGCTAACCAGCCAATAGCAGCCTGAGTCCCCAATGGCCTGGGCCTGCTCCTAATGGTCAAATTACATAAGTAAGGTAATTATATAATAAATCACTTATTTCAGTTATAAAGTTGGAATTATTTATACTGTGAGGCCTATAGACCATCTGTAGACCACCACAGAAGAATAGCTCATGAATATGTGATCAATGTGTGTGATAAAACCTCTGCTCACCTGACGCTTGGGGCACTCGAATGGAGGAAGGATCCTCCAAGTGATCAATGCTACTATAAAGAATGGCTGCTTTCTAATACTCAAATTGTGTAGAAAGTTGCTATTTGGGTGATTTCAGTATCAGTTCCTCAAGGCCCCACAGTTTCACAGTGGCCCTTTGATTCTCAAGTGTCACAATTGCCTCAGTCCCACAAGACCCCAAAATGTCCAAACAGTCTCCTTAATTCCATGGGGCCCTGAAGTGCTACAATGGCCCCTCGGCTCCATGAGGCCCTGCAATGTCACCCTGGGGCAGGAGGCCAGGAGGGATTCGTTCCCCAAATGCTGCAGCTCCCTGGGCCAGCTGGCACCAACACCTTCTCCCAGGCCAGAACTGCTGGGCACTGCCAGGGCCAGGCCACACTGCAGCTCCCTGCAAACCATGGCAGGGGCTTCCAGGCCAAAACCTGAGTCACAGACAGTTTGTCACTCTTCCTGTCTGTATATGTCCCATTGTGGGGTCCCCTTTCCTGCAATCACTGCAGCACTGGGACCATCCTGGAGCTCTAAACGAGAGAAATGGCCAGTGCTGCACCTCTGCACTGACTCGGGGATGGTGGGAAATGCTCTGTGGGGTGGCTGGAAGGATGGAAAAAGGACAATTGGCTGTGCAGAGGGAAACCTAGCTGGGCTGCTGGAGTGGGGCAAGACATTGCTGTCTGGAGGAGAAGTTGGCTGTGAAAGTCCCTCCTGTGGATGCTCATGTGCCCAAGAGTCGGGCACTGAAGAGCATCACAACAATGGACAGGAGAACGGGACTGCCAGGATTTAAGTGTCTGAGGGTCTGGACTGGCCACACAAGGGTGAGTTATTTCTGGACACCTCAGATCATCAGGGAAGAGATGCAACCTCCAGATGGGCTCATGAGCGAGGGGTGGATTTAACCCTGGACACCATCTCCAGGTTATCCCTGACTGTGAAATGTGGGCTGAGATCAAGCACGACCAGGCAGGTAAAGCCCCTGTGGTATGGGGGACAATGGTGGGAATATGAATGTGGGGAGGCACATGGTCTTGCTAGTGGGAGTAGGAAATGGGAGAGCACCATTCCTAAACCACAACAGCCCTGTCAGAACCGGCCCTGTCCCTGCACTACCCCAGCTGTGCCGCCCCACAGCTGCTGGATCAGGAAGGGCAGAGCCATGGGGGAGGGAAATGCACAGGGACTCCTCCTGGGAGCAACCTTCCATCCTGCTACTCAGACCCCAAAGCAGAAATGCCCATCCAAAGCATGGAGGTCACCATTAGAGTCTCTGCCATTGTCCCACTTTGTGAATCTTTCACACTGAGATGTTGGTCCTTCCTTTCAGTTTCTTTACTTTTTAGCCTTTTAATGGTTCCTCCATAAAAAAGGCAATTCTTGTCCATGATATGGACAAGAGAATGAGAATTTGGCCAGATTAAAATGCTGGCACGGTGTGCATAGGTACTTGCAGCCCTGTGCAGAAGCAGATGGGATATAAGAATCAAAGAATTGTAAAATGCTTTGAGTTAGAAGAGACCTAAAAAGCCTCTGGTAAAACTCCCCTTCCATGACCCAGGAACACCTTCACTCATTCAGGTTGTACAAAGCCCCTGACCTAAACATTTCCAGGGGTGGGATTTCTATTTAAAGGGCAACCAGTGCCAGTGTTCTGCCACCATCATCATAAAATATTTTATCCCTACAGAAAATCTAAATGTGCCCTCAGTTAGTTTAAAGGTACAGTATATTAATCTGTATTATATTCCCCAAAAAGACTTTTAGGCAAAAAGGTACACAGCCATTCTTGGATGTAAATCACATCTCCAAGGTCGAGCATATTTGAGAGGGCCCAGAGATCTCCCAGGATGTGCTTTGGAGGCCCCAAACATGATCACTTTATGGCAGCTGGAAATTGTGGGTTCAACTGTGTGGAGATTGAGGAAAGATTGAAAACAGCCAGTGATGACTACAAAGGTAGATTCAAATATATTGGACCTCTTCTTCATAGTGGAAATGAGCCTGAGATAAAAATAATGTCAACAAATGCAGCTGTGAAGACCCAGAATGGAAACCAAGAGAGATGAATTTCCCTCCCAGGGCAGGGCTGTGGCACAACACATCTGCCAGAACGATTTTGGGTCAGCCCAAGGCTCTGTGTGGGCAGGCAGAGGCAGGCAGGAGGCAGAGCTGTCAGCAAAGGAAGGGCCCAGCCAGGTGGGGCAGCCGGGGGATGCCGACAGCCTGCAGGGACGGAGGCGCAGGGCAGGGACACCGTGGGACAGCCTGGGCTGCACAGGGCACAGGGATGGGCAGCAGCTGCAAGACAGCCCTGCCAGAGCCAACTTGGGCAGCACTTTGGCCATGGCTGCTGGGCCTGGGCCTGAGGCCACGAGGGGACAAGTGACCCTTGCAGGGCTGGGGCCTCATTGCCTCCTTGTCCCTGCTCAGCAGCCTGGCAGGGGCCGCCCCATGCTCCTGCCCTTGGCAATGCACATCCCCACATGCCAGTGCCCATCCTGGCAAAGAGCCCTGAGCAAGGAGGGAGGGACAGGATCTGCCTGGCCAGGGGCTGGGGCTCAGGCCTTGGCCCTTGGCATTCATTAAACACATCTAGGTGGGCTCAGCACCAGAGACACCTTTGCCTTGTTTGTCCCCAGCTGTCCTCACTGCCTCCAGTGTTCTGCTCTAACTGGAACCTGGAGACACTTTCCCAGTCGTGTCTCTCAGTGGGACGCATTAAAACTTCAAGAAACTTTGGAATTTCACTTGAATTTTTAGTTGTTGAGAAGTTTTTTGAACACTCTCTCAGGGACTGAGTCTGATGTAAAGAACACCAAAGCCCCAAGAGGCTCATTAAAATCCTTGTGCTGTGCCTGTGCTGCTGAGCTTTAAAGGAACAGCTCTTCCCAGGACCAGCTTCTCTCCCAGCCCAGCAGGGCTGAGGGCTCTGCCTGCAGGCACTGAGGGGACAGGAGCCAGGCAGAGTCAGGCTGAAGGCAATCAGGATTGGGAAGACATTGAGCTGAGACTTTACTTGGAGGAAGATCTCCACAGCCCTGTGCATGGTGAGTGTGTGGGTGCAGGGCAATGTCCCCTGTGCTCCTGGAGGGATCTCCTGAAGGCAGCACACCCCACAGCCTGGGGGATGTGTCAGGAGGACTCTCCCAGTTTCTCTGTGGCACAGGAGCAGGAGGAGGATATGCTGCAGAGCGGGGCTGCCCTGGGCACCACCAGAGGGACAGGGCAGGATGGCTCCTGCTGCCAGGGATGGCTGCAGGGGGTGAAGCTGGGGCTGCAGCCAGGGCTGCCCAGGGCTGTCCTGCAGAGCAGCTCCTGCAGCCCTCAGGGCTCTTGGCTAGCCCAGGACATGTGCCACCTGCCAGGGGCAGCTCTCAGCCTGCCTGGCAGCTCCCCATGGACACTGCAGGGGAGAAGTTGGAGGTGGAAGGAGCCACCCCCATCAGGGCAGATTCCTCCTGCTGTGGTGATGGTGCTGCATGGCCAGGGCTGCTCTCAGCTTTCTCCTAAAGGGAAGGTAAAGGGGCTGTCAGCTTTGGCTGTGTTACTGAGACTCCTGCACTGTCACCCTGGGCATCAGCAGATGTGCCTCAGATCTCCCTCAGAAAGTGCCTTCTCAGCCTCCTCTCCCTACAGACAGCAGCAGCAGCCCCTTGGCTTGCAGCATCTCTGTCTGTCTGGCCTGCCCTTAAGGCCCTGCTGCCAGGGAGATGCCCCTGGGCAGTCCCTGTGCTGGGAGGGGTCTGCAGGGTCGAGCTGAGCCCCCAGGGCTGGGCTGGACTCTGGCATCACTGGCAGGGATAAGGCTTGGATATGGAGAAACTGCTCCCAGTAGGCACAACTTCAGGAAGCAGAGAGCCAGACCAGCCCTTGGTATCCCTTCCATTGAGATGGACAAGGAAAGAGAGAAGGATTTGGAGAAAATTATTTTTAAACTGGAGAATTCAAAAGTTAAACTTTTTGTTCAATCAAGTTATAAGTGCAATCACCGTGAAATAGTGTGAGGTAAAATGAGCAAAGCGCACCTGTGTGGGACGAGTGGGTCTGATTGTGCTGGGGCACAGGGAGCCCTGTTTTCCCTCTGGGCTCCCCGGTGCTCTGGCACAGAGCGATGCGCAAGACAAGGCAGCAGCACAAACCTGGGCTCAGAGATAAAAAGTTTCAGCAAATTCCCCAAAAAAGGAAGTATATTTGAGGGAATTTGTAATAAAAAAGGATAAGTATAAACAATTAATTCTTTCCCAGCTTATCAGTGTCTTCTTTCAACAGCCCACGATGCCAAAATGAACAAATGTCCAACAGCAGCTCCATCAGGCACTTCCTCCTGCTGGCATTGGCAGACACACGGCAGCTGCAGCTCCTGCACTTCTGCCTCTTGCTGGGCATCTCCCTGGCTGCCCTCCTGGGCAACAGCCTCATCATCAGCGCCATAGCCTGCGGCCACCACCTGCACACGCCCATGTTCTTCTTCCTGCTTAACCTGGCCTTCAGCGACCTGGGCTCCATCTGCACCACTGTCCCCAAAGCCATGCACAATTCCCTCTGGGACACCCGAAACATCTCCTACACAGGATGTGCTGCACAGCTCTTTCTGTTTGTATTTTTCATTTCTGCAGAATTTTCCCTCCGGACCATCATGTGCTATGACTGCTATGTATCCATCTGCAAACCCCTGCACTATGGGACCCTCCTGGGCAGCAGAGCTTGTGCCCACATGGCAGCAGCTTCCTGGGCCAGTGCCTTTCTCCATGCTCTCAAGCACACAGCCAATACATTTTCCGTGCCCCTGTGCCATGGCAATGCCCTGGGCCAGTTCTTCTGTGAAACCCCCCAGATCCTCAAGCTCTCCTGCTCCAAATCCTACCTCAGGGAACTTGGGCTCATTGTAGTTAGTGCTTTTCTGTTATTTGGTTGTTTTGTGTTCATGGTTTTCTCCTATGTGCAGATCTTCAGGGCTGTGCTGAGGATCCCCTCTGAGCAGGGAAAGCCTTTTCCACCTGCCTCCCTCACCTGGCTGTGGTCTCTCTGTTCCTCAGCACTGATATATTTGCACACTTGAAGCCCCCCTCCATCTCCTCCCCATCCCTGTATCTGGCCGTGTCCGTTCTGTACTCAGTGGTGCCTCCAGCCCTGAACCCCCTCATCTACAGCCTGAGGAACCAGGAGCTCAAGCATGGCATAAGAAAAATGATGACTGGATGCTTTTCAGAAGGAATAAAGTACCCCTTTTGTATAGCATAAGATTTAGAGTGTAACTCATTACAGACTCAGTCTACCTTTTCATGTATTGGTAGTGTGGTGGGTAAATAGTTTTGTTTTTCTTGTGATTATCTTGATCACAACATAATCTTATTGTTCATTCCTCTTCTATTTAAGTGTTTTCCTCTTGAATTTGACTCAGAGATTTTTTAAAATTGGGAATTGTGCTTTGGTTTTTTTAACAAAATAAAGGACCCTGCTTCAAATGCTTTCTCTACTACCCTTCCACTGAGACTTTTGTAAAAGCTGTGATGCTTTGCAGCACACCAGCACAGACAGGGAGATCACACCAGCATGTGATCTTTTCAGAGCTCCTCTCAACTCCTCCACACTCCCCTTTGGAGCCCTTGTTGTGCTCTGAGGTCTGAGAGCTCTGGAAGCAGGGACCGCAATGACAGCTTTTTTGAGAGAGCTGACCTCCATTCCAGCACTGCCATCAGCAAATGGATCTCCTCAGCCCAGTGCCTGAGGGCTTCTGCCACAGTCTGTCTCAAGAACATGCCAAGGGATGGATTCTAAAGAGGCTCATTGTTCTCCCAGGGCTCAGTGGGATCAGATCAGGGTCCCTGTTTCACTTACAAGGGACTCAGGTCTGGGTCAGGTTTTCCTTGTGGGTGGCCAGTGCCCATCAGATGGTGAATGGTCTGTGCTGAACCTTCCTGGGGCTCTGCAGCTTGTGCCAGGGCCGATGGCTGGGGAAGGTTTTCTCTACCTCCTCCTTTTACTTTGCAGTGCCTCAGTTTTCTGGGGCATCCTCATGATTTTCAGTGTCACCAGTGCCCAGATCAGTTGTGTCTCCTGAGATATTCTGACAGAGCATTTTTAAAACACAGTCCTCCCTCCTGCTGAATCCTCTCATCTACAGTCTGTGGAGCAGAAAGGATGGGCTTAGAGAGGCACTGAGAAAAGTGCTCAGGGCAGCTCTGAGTGGGGGAATAACACACCAGAGTCACCCATAAAAACTGACCCTCATGACAGGGACAGCAGGACAGGGCTGTGTCCTGGGCACTCCACTGGAACAGCTTTTTGGTATCAGGGCTGTTGAGACGGCTGGGCAGTGTCACTGTGGGACCTCTCTCAAACCCCTTGGAAAGGCCAGAGCCATCCCAGAGAGTCCTGGGCACTTGGGAAGGACAGACGTGAAACCAGTCTGCAAACAGGGCAGGGAGGGGGACAGGGAGAGTCACAGCTCAGCAGGGAAGGGGATGTGGCAAATCCTCCTTCAGCCATACCAGGCACTGGCAGGACAAGGCAGGGACTGCAGAACCCACGTGGGAGGGAAAAGAAGGGGATGTTGTGTGCCCAGACTTCAGCCAGGCCTGGGACAGGATCTGATGTGGTCTCCTCAGAGCCAGACTGGAGAGAGCTGGGCTGAAGGAGTGGAACATGGGCTGGGTGGGAATTTGGCTGAACATTGAGGGTCAAATGTCATCTATGGTACAGAGTCCTCTTGGTAGCCACACGCTGGTGACATCCCTCAGTGACCAGCCCTTGGCCACCACTGTGGAATATTTCTATTGTCTCTAAAATGGCATGAAATGTACTTTCAATTCCTTTGTGGATGCTGCCAAATTGCAGGGAGTCTGTGACTGAACTCATCGAGTTAATGGTGACTGCAAAATGTAATTGGGCAAGATGATTGAGTTGGGTAAATTTGTCTTGCCATCAGGTGGCAAGCAAGCTACAAGAAAGAGAAGAAAAAACTTATACAACAGAAGAAAGGCAGTTCAATAGGGAAAAACCCAAACCCAACCAAAAAATACAAACCCCAAACCCAAAGCATGATCCACCCACAACAACACAAAAACAACACAAACAAACTAACCACAAAAAGAAAAGGTCAAAAAAAGAAGAAAAGCAAATTCACAAGAAATCTCCTATCAGCAGAAGATATTTAACCACCTTGTGGCAGGAGGGGATCCTGTATGTGTAGGTGCTGTTTTGAAAGAAAAATATCTTAAATAAGAAATTAATCCCATACCCTACTTGCCCCTCTCCTTCTCTCAGTTGATTGCTGATCATGGTGTGACATGGAATGGAACATCCCTTGGGTCAGTCCAGCCCAGCTGTCCCATCCCTGTTCCCCAGGAACACTTGCCCACCCCAGGTCCATAGGTTGGGGGGTTGCAGATGCCTCATGCGGGGTGAGCACTGAGACAAGGACAGGAGAACAGAACAACATTTACTCTTCTCAAGGACAGTAGAACAGAACAGTACAGCCTTGGAGAAAGTGATTGAGGATGTACCTCTGGCAAACAGAAGTCACACAAAATGCAAGCAGGATGCCAGCTCAGCTCTGCAAGGCTGACAAAGCAGAAGTTATGCAAAACAATAATATTGCCATACTCAAAAGTGTGGGGGTCAAGGAACAGCCACCTAAAAGGACACTGGATGTTGAAGAAAAAACCCAAAGATAAGGGGTGAAGCTATGTCAAATAAACTCAAAGGAAGTGGGGACAGCTAATGGATACATAATCAACGTGTGTGATAAAAACTCTGTTCATTTGATGCTCAGTGCACTCCAATGGAGGAAGGATGGCCCAAGTGACGACCATGCTATAATAAAGAATACCTGCTTTCAAATACTCAAAAGTGTTCAGAAGTTTCTGTCCAGTGGGTTTCAGTATCAGTGGTGTCCTTGACTCCCTTATGCCCCACAGTTTCACAATGGCCCCTTGGTTCCATGAGGCCCTGCTCTATAACAATGGACCCTTGGTTCCATTGGGTTCTGTACTGTCAAAATGGCCTCCTTGGTTCTGCACTGCCACAATGTTCTTCTTGGTTCCACGAGGTCTTGGTGTGTCACAACAGCCCCTTGGTTCCATCAACTGCCAGAGTGTCACCCTGGTCTCTTGGATCTGCAGTGTCACAATAGACAATTGGTCACAAGCAGCCCTGCTGTGACACCATGATAATTTGGTTCCATGGGGACCTAGAGTGTCACAGTGGTTTCTTGGATCCACGAGGTTCCACAGCATCACCATGGTCTACTTGGATCCGTAGTATCTCCATGGACCATTGGTTCCATGTGACCCTGATGTGTCATAGTGGCTCCTTGATTCCATGAAGCCCCACTGCATAACAATGGAGTATTGGTCCCGTGAGGTTCTGTACTGTCAGCAATGGTCTCCTTGGTTCTGGACTGTAACAATGGACCCTTGGTTCCATGAGGTTCCATGATGTCACAATGGTCTCCTTGGTTCTGTGCTGTGAAAACGGCTGCTTGGTTCCATAAGGCTCCTCAGTGTCCCAGTAGTCTCCTTGGTTCCATGAGGCTCTGCAGTGTCACAATGTTCCATTGTTTCCAGGAGCTTCTGTCCAATCAACCATGTCCTTTGTTCCTATGAGGCCACACAGTGCCACACTGTCCCCTTCATTCCATGAAGTTCCACAGTCTAACATGTTTGCCTTGATTCCAAGAGGTTCCCCAGTGTCACAACGGCCCCTTGGTTCCATGAGGTTCCACAGCATCACCATGGTCTCCTTGGATCCACAGTATCTCCATGGACCATTGGTTCCATGTGGCCCTGCTGTGTCGCACTGGTTCCCTGGTTCCATGAAGCCCCACTGCATAACAATGGAATCTTGTTCCTGTGAGGTTCTCTACTGTCACCATGGTCTCCTTGGTTCTGGACTGTAACAATGGACCCTTGGTTCCACAAGGTTCCATGATGTCACAATGGTCTCCTTGGTTCCATGAGGCCTTGTTTTGTCACAATGGACCCGTGGCTCCATGAGCTTCCATGGTGTCACCATGGTCTCCTCAGATCCTCATTGTCACAATGGACAATGGGCTCCATGTCCCTGCTGTGTCACAATAAACCCTCAGTGCCATGAGGTTCTGTGGTGTCACAATGGTCTGCCTGGTTCAACGAGACCCTGGAGTGTCACAATGGCTGCTTGGTTCCAAGACCTTCCACAGCATCAACAATGGTCTCCTTGTTTCTGCAGTGTCATAATGGACCTTGGTTCCATGAACTCCCTAAATGTCACTGGTCTCCTGGGTTCCATGTGGCCCTGCTGTGTCAAGACAGCCCCTTGGTTCCATGAGTTTCTGTACTGTCAGCAATGGTTCCTTTGTTCCAATGAGGCCCTGCAATGTCACAATGGACCTTTGGTTCAACAAGTCCCACATTGTTCCAAGAATCCTTAGTTCCATGGGGCCCGGTAGTGTCACAATGGTCCCTTGGTTCCATGGTGCCACACAGTGCCACAATTGCCCTTTGGCCCAACAGGGCCTCGTAGTGTCACAACGGACTCCTTGGTTCCATGGGGACACAAAGTGCCACAATGGCCCTATGGTTTCTCAAGGCCTCAAAGTGTAGAAATGGCCTCCATGGTTCCATGAGGCCCTTCTGTGTCAAAATGGACTTTGGTTCTATGATGCCCCAGAGTGTCATAGTGGTCTCCTTTGTTCTGCACTTTAAGAATCCTCCTTTTGGTCTCCTGGAGCTCCACAGTGTCACTACTGTGCCCTTGGTTCAATGAGGCTTTGCTGTGTCACAATGGCCTCCATGGTTCTATGGTGTCCTGCAGCAGAGCAATGGTCTCCTTTGTTCCATAGTGTCAGAATGGCCCCTTTGTACCATGGAGCCCCACAGTGTCACTGTGGTCCCCTTGATTCCATGAGGCCCTGCAGTGTCACAATGGCCCCTTGGTTCCAATGGGTTACAAAGGGCCATAATGTTCTCCATGGTTCCATGAGGCCCTGCAATCTTCCAATGGACCTGCAGTGTCACAAGGCTGCCTTAGTTCCACCAGGCCCTGCAGTGTCATGGTGTCCCCTTGGCTCCATGAGGCAAAGCAGAATCAGAATGGCCCCTTGGTTCCATGGAGCACCACAGTGTCACCACGATCCTGTTGGTTCCACAGGGCCCCTCAGTGTAACAATGGACCTTTGGTTCCATGAGGTTCCTCAGTGTCTCAGTGGCCCCTTGGCTCCATGTGGCCCTGCTGTGTAACAGTGTCAGGTGGTTCCATGAGGCCCCACAGTGTCCAAATGGTCTCCTTGGCTCTTGGAAGCCCCACAGAGCCACAATGAACCCTTGGTTCCAGGAGGCCTTGCTGTGTCACAATGGACTTCTGGTTCCAGGAGCTTTCACACTGTCAACAATTGTCTGAGCACTGCAGTGTCACCATGGATCCTTTGTTCCATGAGGTTCCATAGCATAACATGATCCCCTTGATTCCAGAATGTTCTGCAGTGTCACATGGACCATTGGTTCCATGCAGCCCCACACTGTCACAATGACCCCATGGGTCCAGGAGCTTGCACAGTGTCAGCAATAGTCTCCTTAGTTCCAGGAGGCCTTGCTCTGATACAATGGACTTTTGGTTTCATGGAGTTCCACTGCACCACAATGGACCCTTTGTTCTATGGGGTTCCACAGTGTCACAGCCGAGTCCTTGGTTCTGTGAGCCTCTGCTGTCACCAAATGTCCAAAATATCAGAATAAGGCTCCTTAACAATAATTTGTCTTTTCAGAGGGTATCAATTATTGAGGCCTAAGGTCCAACATGGGATGACTCCTAAGGTTATGAGGACATGTAATTCTACCAGTGTGTTGCTCATATACAGTCACTAAATGTGAATTACAATTTACCCATTTTCATAAAACCCACCACAAGTTCGTTCCCAGATTCAGTCCTTGTTTTCTTTATCCCTGCACCCCTGAGCCAGATGTCTTCTTCTTCTCTTCCAACCATCCTTGCTGGGAAAGCAGCCCCTGCATGCCTTGCTCCTGTGCTGAAAGTTCATAGGCAGGGTAAACATGGAATGAACCCTTTTGGTATCAGCCCCAGGCTCTGTGTGGGCAGGCAGAGGCAGGCAGGAGGCAGAGCTGTCAGCAAAGGAAGGGCCCAGCCAGGTGGGGCAGCCGGGGGATGCCGACAGCCTGCAGGGACAGAGGCGCAGGGCAGGGACACCGTGGGACAGCCTGGGCTGCACAGGGCACAGGGATGGGCAGCAGCTGCAAGACAGCCCTGCCAGAGCCAACTTGGGCAGCACTTTGGCCATGGCTGCTGGCCCTGGGCCTGAGGCAGGAGCAGGAGGCAAGTGACCCTTGCAGGCCTGGGGCCTCATTGCCTCCTTGTCCCTGCTCAGCAGCCTGGCAGAGGCTGCCCCATGCTCCTGCCCTTGCCATTGCACATCCCCACATGCCAGTGCCCATTCCGGGAAGAGCCCTGAGCAAGGAGGGAGGGACAGGATCTGCCTGGCCAGGGGCTGGGGCTCAAGTTTCTGGTTAACTCAGAGGTCTTTTATAATCTACCGCCGGGAGGGGAGCAGGATGGCACAGAGGGCACAGTGGAGAATAAATCCATTGAGAACAGGTACAGACAGTCCAGTTCTGAACAGCACAAACCGGTGCCAGAAGTGAGTAGGGCCTGCTGTTTCAGGACTGGTTCCTATAGGAAACCTCCTGCTTCCTATGGCAGACATCCCGCTCCAGTCAGGCCAGCACCCCTGGGTTAGAATTTTAAAGGGTGTCATCTCAGTCCTTGGGGAGGGCTTCAATCTCTGTCCTTGACAGCAGTTAAGATGCAGATGAGGGATCTTTGGACCGTCTTTTACAGAATGACAATCCAAAGCATAAAATCTTCATGCATTTTCCTGTAAAAAAAAGTAATGAAATAATAAATTATAATTACTTTTTAATTTATTTATTATAGTGTTATTCTATATTTGTATTACTGAATTTTATATTTATCTTTGAAAATCCGTACATTTTTAGCAAGCAAAAGATTTATTGGTCATTGGTTCTACGTAACGCAATTCCCTTCATTAATTCATTGACCAGTGTTGGCTATTGATTTCTCCTTCTTTATGCTAATTAGTCCTATTTAAAATCCTTTTGTCATCTTTTTAATAATTTTCACAGACAGGGTAAAAGGAGACACTTAGGGATCCCTGGATACATTTCTGGGGCACATTCAGGGCAGTTTTGTGCCTGGGGAGGGAATTCAGACAGAACTTGAGGGTCTGGAGGACACTTGGGGGAGCCGGGTGGGCACTTGCAGGGGCACTCAGGGATTCTGGGAGACAGTTCGGGGTCCGGGGCAGCACTTGCAGATCTGGGGGGGCCCTTGGAGGTCAGGGAGGGGAATTTGGGGCCCTTCGGGGTGCGGTCAGGTCCTTGGGGGACTTGAACGGGGCTCTCTGGGCACGGGGGGTGATGGGAGTTGTAAGCGCGGGTATCATATGGTTTAAGAGAGCCGCGGAGCATCACGGGAGTTCAAGGCGCAGCTGCAATGGGTCTCAGTGGGGCGCGGGGCATGACGGGAGATGAAGTCCAGGCTGGAATAGTGCTGGACGTGCACTGCGGAGCATGATTGGAGTTGTAGCTCTGGAAGTGGCTCGAACATGATGTTTAGGGGTCCGGGAAGGCTTTTGGGGGACACTTCTGCGTCCGAGTCGCAACTTGAGGTCCTCGGAGGAACTTAAACAGTTCAAGAGCACTTGGTGGGAGCTCAGGGAGCTCCAACTGGGCTCTTTAGGGCGCAGGGCACGGCAGGAGTTTCAGGCGCGGGACTGTGTTCTGAGGGGCTCTGAGGCCGCGGGATGAATTCCCAGAAGTGGCTGTTCCAGGCATCTGTGGGGTTGGGAGCACTCACAGGGTCGGGGGACGCTTTTGGGGGTCCCGAATGGGCACTGAGGGGGCACTGAGAGATCCTGGAGGGTCTGGGGGACACTAATGGGACAGATGGGGGTGATCCTGGGGTTCTGTGGAAAGCCGGGCATGACGGGAGTTCTAATTCTGGCTCTAATTGGGCTCAGTCGGGCCGTGGGGCATGATGGGAGTTGTAGGCAAAAAAATAAAAAAAATAAAAGCCACCCATCTAGGCACCACCCCCACAGCCGGGTCCCTGGTGCTGATTGGTTGCAATAGGTGATGGGCGGGAGCATCAGCAAATGGGATGCAATGGAGGCGGGAACAGCCCATTCAACCTCCTCCAGTCCCTCCCAGTACAGACCAGTTCATCCTCGGTACAGACCAGTACTACCCCAGTGCCCCTCCAATCCCTCCCAGTACAGCCCAATCCCTCTCAATACACCTGAGTTTATTCCCACTCCCTTTAAGTGCACCTCAGTTTCATCCAGAGGATGCCCCAGTGTCCCCAGTCTTCCCCGCAATGCCCCCAGTGTCCCCAGTTTGCTCCAGTATCACTCCCAGTATGTCCCAGTGTACCCCCGCAGTCCATCCCAGTCCCCCCACATTCCCCCTCAGCATTCCTCGTGTTCCCAGGTTGTCCCAGTCCTCCCCAGTGTCACTTCCAGTACATCCCAGTGTCTCCCACAGCATTCCCAGTGTCTCCAGTATGTCCCAGTCCTCCCCAGCATTTCCAAGGACAGTTTCATTTCTCACGGTGGCCGTGGCAGCCAAACCCAGCAGTGGGGTCAGTGCAGTGCCCATGGCCACAGCCCCTTGCAGTGCCCAGTGCAGCTTGGGCTGATGATCCACCCTCACAGCTGGCCCAGGGCAGCTCTGCAGTGCCTTTGGTGGCACCTGGGGCTGGCACACACCTGAGCAGTGTGTCTGTTTGCAGTGGGGAAACTCAGGAGATTCAGATTACTTAAAAAAAACCCAAAAAGGTAGAACCCCTCTGAGGCTGGGTGCAGCCAGCTCTGCAAGCACAGCAGGGCCCAGGGCAGTGAGGACAGACAGGATGGGGCTGGGCAATGTGGAGCAAGGCTGTCCACACTGGGTTAGAGCTCAAGGCACAGCTTTTGTGAGCAGGCCAGAGCTGCTGAGGAGAGACCCTGGGTCAGTATCAATCACAGAATGCTGCATTCACCTCTGTTCTAAAGAGAAATAAAATAAAATAAAATAAAATAAAATAAAATAAAATAAAATAAAATAAAATAAAATAAAATAAAATAAAATAAAATAAAATAAAATAAAATAAAATACATCCTTTAAAATTGGAATGTGTATTTCTGACAAGGTCCTTGAAATCTTTCTCCATAACTGGACTAGGAAAACTTTAATGACCCTCTCAGGGCTTTTGTGTTGTTTACATCAAACTCAGTCCCTGAGAGCATCTTCAAAAAACTTCTCAAGAACTCAAAGTTAAATTGAAAAACTGAAATTTCTTGAAGTTTTAATGGGTCCCACTGAGAAACACAACAGAGAAAGTGTCCCCAGGCTCCAGGTAGAGCAGAACACTGGTGGCAGTGATGACAGCTGCGGACAAACAAGGCAAAGGTGTCTCTGGTGCTGAGCAAAGCTGGATGTGTTTCAGGAATGCAAAGGGCCAAGGCCTGAGCCCCAGCCCCTGGCCAGGCAGATCCTGTCCCTCCCTCCTTGCTCAGGGCTCTTCCCGGGATGGGCACTGGCATGTGGGGATGTGCAATGGCAAGGGCAGGAGCATGGGGCGGCCCCTGCCAGGCTGCTGAGCAGGGACAAGGAGGCAATGAGGCCCCAGCCCTGCAAGGGTCACTTGTCTCCTGCTCCTGCCTCAGGCCCAGGCCCAGCAGCCATGGCCAAAGTGCTGCCCAAGTTGGCTCTGGCAGGGCCAACTGGCAGAATTACATGTCCATATGAGGTTGAGAGTTCTGCCTCCTAGACCTCAGGCCTGAATAAATGATTCTCTCTGAAATAGCAAATTAGTATTCAGGACACTTATTCTGATATTTCAGAGGTTTGTTGACAGTGGGGCCTCACAGAAACAAGGAGTCAGCTGTGACACTGTGCAAACTCATGGAACAAAGCGTCCATTGTGACACAGCAGAACCTCATGGAACCAAAATCCATTTTGGCACATTGGGGCCACATTGAACCAATGGTCCATTGTGATAGTGCGGATCCAACAAGACCATTATGACCCTGAGAAAACTCTTGGAACCAAGGGGCCATTGTGACACAGCATGGACTGGTGGATCCATGGGTCCCTTGTGACACTGCAGAACCTCACGGAACAAAGGTGACTGTGTTCTACTGAGGAACATCATGGAACAAAGGGTCCATGGTGACACTGCAGAACCAAGGAGACTGCTGCTGGCAGTGTGAGAGCTCATGGAACTACACATCCCTTGTGACACAGCAAGGCCTGATGGAACCAAGGGTCCCATGTTAAACTTTGTGGCTTCATGGAACCATGAGCCATTGTGACACAGCCTGGCAACATAGAGCCAAGGGGCCACTGTGACACTACGGATCCAAGGAGATCATTGGGACTGAGGAACCTCATGGAACCAAGAGTCCATTGTCCCACTGTGGGGACCTGTGGAACCAAGGGGAGCACAGTGACCTTGTGAGGCCTCATGGAACAATGGAGACTGTTCTGACACTTTGGGACCCACTGAAACCAAGGGGCTATTATAGCATGGCAGGGCCTGGTAGAATCAAGGGGACTGCAGTGAACACATGGTCTCCATGGGATGAAGGGTCCATTCTGACACTGTGGAACCAAGGATACCATTGTGACACTCTGGGCATCTTGGAACCAAAGGTGCATTGTGACACAGCAGGGCCTCATGGAACCATGGAGGCCATTTTTACACTTGAAGGCCTTGTGGAACCAAAGGGCCATTGTGGCACTTCAGGGCCTTGTGGAGCCGAGGGGACCATTGTGACACTGTGAAGCTGCATTAAACCAATGGTCTGTGGTGACTCTGCAAGGCCTTATGGGATCATGGAGACCACAGTGACACTACAGGCCCCATTGTACCAAGGAACCATTGTGACACTGTGGAGTCTTGGCAGGCCAAGGGGCAGGTGTCACACTGTGTGGCACCATGGAACCAAGGAGGCCATTGTGACACTGCAGGGCCCCATGGAACTAAGGATCCATGGAACGGTGGAGGACCCCATGGAACCAAAGGTCCATTGTGACATTGCGGGGCCTCATGGAATCCTGGAGGCCATGATGACACTTGGAGGCCTCGTTGAATCAAGGGGCTCTGCAGGGCCATATGGAACGAAGGAGACCCTTCTGACATTGTGAGTCCCCATGGAACCAAGAGTCCATTGTGACACTGTGGCACCAGGCAAACCCCTGTGACACTGCAAGGCCTCATGGAAGCAAGGGACCATTGTGACAATCTGGAGCCCCATGGAAACCAGAGGCCAGTGTGACACATCTGGGCCTCATGGAACCAAGGATCCAATATGACACCACCACTGTGACACTGCAGGGCCCCATGGAAACAAGGGAACAGGGAACAGGTCTGGTTGGCTTGGCCTGACTGGTCCAACTGCCCTTGGCATGTCGAGGGTCTCTTCCCATGTACCCCTGAAACCCTGGGGCTCTGGGCTTTCCTTCAAATGGAAAAGAACTACTCTTCTCATTGAAGCATCCATGACCAAAACATGATTCCTTCTCCAAAATTTCCAGTGTCCAGGGCGATTGAGGTGGGTTTATCCTTTGCTCTAAGCCATAAAAACCACTTATAACTAACATACCCTTTGCCTCCTTGGTTAGCCAGTAAGACTGGTTCAAAAATTCTTTTCTTCCATATCAAAACTTGCTTTCATTTCTATTCCTTCTTCAGATTCTACATTTAAAGTTCTTTCTGCTAAACATACACACGTGTGAGACTTTCTTGTCAAACTTTCATCCTTCCC
This sequence comes from Melospiza georgiana, assembly GCF_028018845.1. Lineage (NCBI taxonomy): Eukaryota > Metazoa > Chordata > Aves > Passeriformes > Passerellidae > Melospiza > Melospiza georgiana. The sequence continues at coordinate 3,850,251 of NC_080461.1, read as the reverse complement.
AACACTTGGTGATGAATTTTGCTTTTCCAGAGGTCTCTTCTTTCTTGATCTCTTCAGTTCAGGAATTCAGCAAGAAAAGCTGATTAACATTTGTTCAAAACATCCAAGCAAGACAAGCTCATTGGAATAATTCAAATCTTCAGTTCTTCTGTGGTAACACAGATTTCAGAAGTGTTTTCAAAGTGAACCTACTATATTGAAAACAATGAATAGAGAATTGTTTTGTCCTGTTTAGTTTCCTTTCCTGTTTATAGATTGGTATCAGCAGTCCTAAGTTGGTATTGATCCCCAGCACCTCCTCATGCAGTCTGAAGAGATATGAAAATCAAGACCCTTCATGGCTGACAATCAATCACACTTTGTCCCTACCCCCTCCCCACCATTTCCCCCATCCAACCCCTGGCACTCAGAGCAGCTGAGGAATGGAGCCACATCCAGGGGTGTCCCCAGGGCTCAGGATTGGGGCCAGGTCAGTGAAATCTCTTTATTGATGATGTGGATGATATCACCAGCTGGGGGCTATGTACAAATCACAAATGGGACGGGACTGCTGTGGAACATGCCTTGAGCTGTTTTATGTTTCAGCATCAGTCTCATTACGTGGGTATGACAATAGGAAGATGCCAGCAGCTCACATCCTAAGCAGCAGATGAAGAACTTAATGTTATAACTTACTTTATAAGTTTTTTGACCAATCACACAAAGCAAAAGCATATTGACAGTAGTTCTATCCAACCACTGTAAGCACAAGTACTTTTGGTTAAAACAATGCTTGCCTATTTCGAATACAATACCTGCTTGTGAGCCTTAAAACACAATAATGCACAGAGCTCCATTATTAAGCTTCAAACTTCCTAATATCTTGCTAAATAAACTTTTCTGTATCTTAGGGAGTTATTCTAGACAAGCATTAATACACAGACCATTGTTCTATTTGCCCTTACTTTTCTACTTTTTAAATAATTCTTCTGCTGACCTATCTCATGGCTACTGCTTAGCTCTAACCACAGTTCTGCTGTCTCTGAGGCCTGCCTTTTGCAGCTTCCCCAAAACCCTCTGATTTTGTGGAGTCCCACACTGAACACAAGTTGAGCTATTTTAAACCAAATGTTCACTGATGTAGATCGTATTAGATATGGCACACTGCAAAATAGAGCTGCTATAGATTTTTTGCTGTTAGCACATGGACACAGGTGTGAGAATTTTGAAGGAATGTGTTTCATGAACCTCCTCTTTCCATTCACAAGAAACTCAAACAACTACAAGAAACATGAAGAAATTGACTCTAAATGATTTGGGCTTGGATGAATGGTTTGAGGAATGGGTAATAAATGGATGATTGAAAGATATCTTAAAGGGAGCTTTGTTATTACTAGTAGTTATTATTATATTGCTTTGTGCTATTCCACGCATAGTGAAATTGGTGACAGAAAATTGGCAGAAAATACATTGAGAAGGATTTGGCTGGTGCAAGATGAAGAAAGGGGAATTATAGCAATGGATCTAAACGACTTGGGCCACACTGTGCACCAGCCATACCACTTGTAGTTATTCTTATCAGAGCCCTCTGGAATTCATCAACGTTACTAAAACATAAAATGTGCTAAATGAAGAAAGAAAAGGCTGAGAAACAGAATACCAAGACCACAAGAACTAGATAACAGAATGCTGTGAACTGCCTGGACTGTAACCAATCACAAACTCTGAGAAGTGAGTGCAGGATACATGGACAACGCAGAGGCACCAATGAAGAAGAGTGTGATTGGTGTATGCAGTAGGGTTAGAATGAATGAATAAGTATATTCATACACATGTATATATATATATATAAATGTATAAATAAGTACATAATGGAAACAATAAATAGCTTCTGCTTAATCATATTGGTTAGTCATATGGGAGTCCTGTTTCCCCACAATGGGTGCCTGGGAAGGAGGGATGGTTCCTTTCCATAAGAAGGAAAGCACTGAGGCAGGAGCAGGAGACAAGTGACCCTTGCAGGCCTTGTCCCTGCTTAGCAGCCTGGCAGGGGCCGCCCCCTGCTCCTGCCCTTGCCATTGCACATCCCCACATGCCAGTGCGCATCCTGGCAAGAGCCCTGAGCAAGGAGGGAGGGACAGGATCTGCCTGGCCAGGGGCTGGGGCTCAGGCCTTGGCCCTTTGCATTCCTGAAACACCAGGAATGCATCCAGCTTTGCTCAGCACCAGAGACACCTTTGCCTTGTTTGTCTGCAGCTGTCATCACTGCCACCAGTGTTCTGCTCTAACTGGAACCTGGGGACACTTTCTCAGTTGTATCCCTCACTGGGACCAGTTAAAATTTGAAGAAACTTCAGAGTTCCAATTTAAGTTTGAGTTCTTGAGAAGTTTTTTGAACAATTTCTCAGGGACTGAGTTTGATGTAAACAACACCAAAGCCCTGAGAGGCTCATTAAAGTCCTTTTTCTCTATCTGTGCTGCTGAGCTTTAAAGGAACAGCTCTTCCCAGGGCCAGCTCCTCTCCCAGCCCAGCAGGGCTGAGGGCTCTGCCTGCAGGCACTGAGGGGACAGAAGCCAGGCAGAGACAGGCTGAAGGCAATCAGGATTGGGAAGACATTGAGCTGAGACTTCACTTGGGGAAAAATCTTCACAGCCCTGGGCATGGTGAGTGTGTGGATACAGGGCAATGCCCCCTGTGCTCCTGGAGGGATCTCCTGAAGCCAGCACATCCCACAGCCTGGGGGATGTGTCAGGAGGACTCTCCCATTTTCTCTGTGGCACAGGAGCAGGAGGAGGATATGCTGCAGAGTGAGACTGCCCTGGGCACTGTCAGAGGGACAGGGCAGGATGGCTCCTGCTGCCAGGGACGGCTGCAGGTGGTGAAGCTGGGGCTGCAGCCAGGGCTGCTCAGAGCTCCAGCCCATGCCTAGCTCATTTCTGAGGGGACTTTTTATGAACTCATTCAGGGCAGGAGTTTCCTGCTTGGGTCTCTACTTTCCTGAATCTGTGCTCCCACTTTTCCCTGGCTCAGCTTGGTGGCAATGGAAACTCAGCTGGGCAGGGCAGAGCAGGGGCTGAGAATCTTAAACCATCACCCTGAGGATTCCTGGGCATCTCAGCAAGTGTCTGCACCTGCCCAGCCCCCAGATCCACACAGCATCAGCTTTCCATGGTGCCCAGGCTGGGGGAGCTGTTCTTTAATCCCTGCAGGGCCCAGCAGCTGCAGGGCAGGGCTGGCCCAGGGGCGGGGCTGGGCTCTGGCTGCTCTGGCAGGGAAGGAGCCCGGGGCCACAGGAGCAGCTGGGGCTGGGACAGCTCCAGCAGCAGAGCCGTGGGCAGGGATGGAGGGAGGCAGTGCTGAGGGCAGCCCTGCTGCAGGGCAGATGTGGCACCTGCCGGGCCTGCCCTGCAGGGCACACACTGCCCTGAGCAGCACAGCTCTTGTGTCCCCTCGCAGCCAGCACAGCCCTCAGCCCGGGGGCTCGGGGCCCTCAGTCCCTCCTGGGCCAGCAGAGCAGCCCCAGAGATGAAGGGCATCTCTGCAGCCATGTGCCCATTCCCTGCTGACCAAGGCCTGAGGGCTTCTGTCCTGCCCTGCTGCTGCCTGGCAGGGGCTGGGCAGGGCTGGCCAGGGAAAGGCTTTTCCTAAGGCCCGGCTCTCTCTCTCTCCTTGCCTTGCCCAGGTGCTGCTGGCATTGCTGAGGGGCTCTCTGCAATGGCAGTTCCAGCTGCAGGGCCAGGCCCAGCCCTTGGGCTCCTCCTGTGCAGGCTGAGCACAGCAATGGGGTGCCCCAGCTCCCTGTGCCCGGGCAGCTCTGGGCAGGGCAACCTGGGAGGCTGGCAATGAGCCCACTCTCCTGACTCTGGGAAAGGCAGGAGCCACTTTGTGCACCAGGGATCCCTCTGCTCTCAGCAGTGTCTGTGGGCTGTCCAGGGTAACAATGGAGTGGATTTCAGAAAGGTGCAAGTCCAGGGCAGCTGGAACAGGAGAGAGGGACAGAACAGCTCCCCTCAGTCTGCCCTAAGCCTCAGACAACCCTCCTTCCTCTCTGGAGTCTCTGTTCTTCCAAAGTGAAGCAGAATATCTCATTCTGCCTTCTGTTACTCCCATCCCTTCATGCAGGCATCTCCTCTGCCTTAGCTGAACATTCTTTATCCAAGGCTGAACACCAGGACTGACCCCTGCCCTCACTGTTCCTGTGCACTGACTGGGGGTTCAGGACTGACCCCCAGTTATCCTTCAAGACAAGGTCCAGCTCCTCACACAACATTGGCCAGCAGCAATCAGGGATCCAGAAAAAAAGGTGAAGCAAGGTCTCCTAGACATAGACAAGGGGTAGGTGTTTAGTGAGAGGAAAGTGTCTGTGAGAAAAGGCTTTGATTTTTCTGTGAGAAATATCCCCACCGTTTCCCTGTTTTCCTCCTTCTGTAGGTTGAAGTGTGCACGCACAGCAAATGTCCAACAGCAGCTCCATCAGGCACTTCCTCCTGCTGGCATTGGCAGACACACGGCAGCTGCAGCTCCTGCACTTCTGCCTCTTGCTGGGCATCTTCCTGGCTGCCCTCCTGGGCAACGGCCTCATCATCAGTGCCGTAGCCTGCAGCCACCACCTGCACACGCCCATGTTCTTCTTCCTGCTCAACCTGGCCCTCACTGACCTTGGCTCCATCTGCACCGCTGTGCCCAAAGCCATGCACAATTCCCTCTGGGACACCCGAAACATCTCCTACACAGGATGTGCTGCTCAGCTCTTTATGGTTTTGTTTTTCATTTCTACAGAATTTTCTCTCCTGATCATCATGTGCTACGACCGCTACATGTCCATCTGCAAACCCCTGCACTATGGGACCCTCCTGGGCAGCAGAGCTTGTGCCCACATGGCAGCAGCTGCCTGGGCCACTGCCTTTCTCCATGCTCTCAAGCACACAGCCAATACATTTTCCCTGCCCCTGTGCCATGGCAATGCCCTGGGCCAGTTCTTCTGTGAGGTGCCCCAGATCCTCAAGCTCTCCTGCTCACACTCCAACTTCAGAAAAATTTGGATTTCATTGCTTGGTGTCTGTTTAGGTTTTAGTTGTTTTGTGTTCATTGTTTACTCCTATGTGCAGATCTTCAGGGCCGTGCTGAGGATCCCCTCTGAGCAGGGACGGCACAAAGCCTTTTCCACCTGCCTCCCTCACCTGGTCGTGGTCTCTCTGTTTCTCAGCACTGGCATTTTTACCTACTTGAAGCCCCCCTCCATCTCCTCCCCATCCCTGGATCTGGCCCTTTCAGTTCTCTATTCAATGGTGCCTCCAGCCCTGAACCCCCTCATCTACAGCCTGAGGAACCAGGAGCTCAAGGCTGCAGTGTGGAGACTGATGAATGGAAAATTTAGAAGACATTAAACTGGTTGCCAATTTGTGCGTATGTCTTGTAATAAAAGTCATATTTGGCACATTTGTTGGATTGGTTATTTTCCCGTCTATTTTAATTTTTTAATGTTCTCCCTAAACCAAGGCCATTGTTTCTGCCATTTCTAGTTTTTTTTCTCTCCAACTTCACTGTGGCCCCAGACTGTGTCAACGGGACCTGTGTTCTCAGTGGCTTCAAATGAAATAAGGGATCTCTCAGCAAAATTTTCAAGGGAGATTGCCCTTTTGTTGCCTTCTCTGGAGCTGCAGCAGCAATGCCTGTGTGCAGAGATGGGGCAGATCAGTGCTGGCCCAGCAGCTGTGCCCAGCAGCAGCAGCACTTGGTGTTGCCAGTGCTGCTGCTGTGGCCGTGCCCCACTGCCCTGGTGGCCCTGGTGTTGCTGTAGGGCCTGAGTGCTCTCGGGGCCGGGCACAGCCCTGGGGGTGGCAGTGCCGGGGCTGCAGCAGGGACAGGCCATGGGCACTGCTGGGGCAGCACTGACGCCTCAGCCCAGGGCCTGGGGGCTCCAGGCTCCTTGTCCAGGCTCTCTCAAGTACACAGCCAGGCCAATGCTCAACACACAAAACCCCCATGAGCAGCCCCAGGCTGGCCGTGGGCAGGCTGGGGGCAAACAGCATGACTGGGGCTCTGCAAGGGCCCTGGGGCAGACAGAAAGGAGCAGCAGAGCAGGGGCTGATCCATCCCCAGTGCGCTGCACAGCCCAGGGCAGCGTCCCAGAGCGTCCTCATGGAGCTGCCAACAACATCCCCTCTCTGCAGCCCTGGCC